>NC_138161.1:95140440-95789606 GCF_964165515.1 Mesoplodon bidens | reverse complement strand
GACGCCCTCCGGCGACCTACACGCAGAGGCGGGGCCAAATCCAAAGCTGAGACCCAGGAGCTGTGAGAAAAAAGAAGAGAAAGGGAAACCTCTCCCAGCAGCCTCAGAAGCAGCGGATTAAAGCTCCACAATCAACTTGATGTACCCTGCATCTGTGGAATACATGAATAGACAACACATCATCCCAAATTGAGGAGCCAGGAGTCAGTGCTGTGCCTCTGAGGTGGGAGAGCCAACTTCAGGACACTGGTCCACAAGAGACCTCCCAGCTCCACATAATATCAAACGGCGAAAATCTTCCAGAGATCTCCATCTCAACACCAACACGCAGCTTCACGCAACGACCAGCAAGCTACAGTGCTGGACACCCTATGCCAAACAACTAGCAAGACAGGAACACAACGCCACCCATTAGCAGAGAGGTGGCCTAAAATCATAAAAAGTCCGCAGACACCCCAAAACACACCACCAGACGTGGACCTGCCCACCAGAAAGACAAGATCCAGCCTCATCCACCAGAACACAGGCACTAGTCCCCTCCACCAGGAAGCCTACACAACCCACTAAACCAACCTTAGCCACTGGGGACAGACACCAAAAACAACGGGAACTACGAACCGGCAGCCTGCAAAAAGGAGACCCCAAACACAGTAACATAAGCAAAATGAGAAGACAGAAAAACACACAGCAGGAGAAGGAGCAAGATAAAAACCCACCAGACCTAACAAATGAAGAGGTAATAGGCAGTCTACCTGAAAAAGAATTCAGAATAATGATGGTAAAGATGATCCAAGATTCTATTTCCCAGATCCAAAATCTTGGAAATAGAATAGACAAAATGCAAGAAACAGTTAACAAGGACCTAGAAGAACTAAAGATGAATCAAGCATCGATTAAAAACACAATACATGAAATAAAAAATACTCTAGATGGGATCAATAGCAGAATAACTGAGGCAGAAGAACGGATAAGTGAGGTGGAAGATAAAATAGTGGAAATAACTGCTGCAGAGCAAAATAAAGAAAAAAGAATGAAAAGAACAGAGGACAGTCTCAGAGACCTCTGGGACAACATTAAACGCACCAACATTCGAATTATAGGGGTTCCAGAAGAAGAAGAGAAAAAGAAAGGGACTGAGAAAATATTTGAGGAGATTATAGTTGAAAACTTCCCTAATATGGGAAAGGAAATAGTTAATCAAGTCCAGGAGGCACAGAGAGTCCCATACAGAATAAATCCAAGGAGAAATACGCCAAGACACATATTAATCAAACTGTCAAAAAGTAAACACAAAGAAATCATATTAAAAGCAGCAAGGCAAAAACAACAAATAACACACAAGGGAATCCTCATCAGGATAACAGCTGATCTCTCAGCAGAAACTCTACAAGCCAGAAGGGACTGGCAGGACATCATTAAAGTGATGAAGGAGAGAAACCTGCAACCAAGATTACTCTACCCAGCAAGGATCTCATTCAGATTTGATGGAGAAATTAAAACCTTTACAGACAAGCAAAAGTTGAGAGAGTTCAGCACCACCAAACCAGCTTTACAACAAATGCTAAAGGAACTTCTCTAGGCAAGAAACACAACAGAAGTAAAAGACCTACAATAACGAACCCAAAACAATTAAGAAAATGGGAATAGGAACATACATATCGATAATTACCTTAAATGTAAATGGACTAAATGCTCCCACCAAAACACACAGATTGGCTGAATGGATACAAAAACAAGACCCATATATATGCTGTCTACAAGAGACCCACTTCAGACCTAGAGACACATACAGACTGAAAGTAAGGGGATGGAAAAAGATATTCCATGCAAATGGAAATCAAAAGAAAGCTAGAGTAGCAATTCTCATATCAGACAAAATAGACTTTAAAATAAAGACCACTAGAAGAGACAAAGAAGGACACTACATAATGATCAAGGGATCGATCCAAGAAGAAGATATAACAATTGTAAATATTTATGCACCAAACATAGGAGCACCTCAATACATAAGGCAAATACTAACAGCCATAAAAGGAGAAATCGACAGTAACACAATCATAGTAGGGGACTTTAACACGCCACTTTCACCAAAGGACAGATCATCCAAAATGAAAATAAATAAGGAAACACAAGCTTTAAATGATACATTAAACAAGATGGACTTAATTGATATTTATAGGACATTCCATCCAAAAACAACAGAATACACATTTTTCTCAAGTGATCATGGAACATTCTCCAGGATAGATCATACCTTGGGTCACAAATCAAGCCTTGGTAACTTTAAGAAAATTGAAATTGTATAAAGTATCTTTTCCGACCACAATGCAATGAGACTAGATATCAATTACAGGAAAAAAGCTGTAAAAAATACAAACACATGGAGGCTAAACAATACACTACTTAATAACGAAGTGATCACTGAAGAAATCAAAGAGGAAATTTAAAAATACCTAGAAACAAATGACAATGGAGACACGACGACCCAAAACCTATGGGATGCAGCAAAAGCAGTTCTAAGAGGGAAGTTTATAGCAATACAATCCCACCTTAAGAAACAGGAAACATCTCGAATAAACAACCTAACCTTGCACCTAAAGCAATTAGAGAAAGAAGAACAAAAACATCCCAAAGTTAGCAGAAGGAAAGAAATTATAAAAATCAGATCAGAAATAAATGAAAAAGAAATGAAGGAAACGATAGCAAAGATCAATAAAACTAAAAGCTGGTTCTTTGAGAAGATAAACAAAATTGATAAACCATTAGCCAGACTCATCAAGAAAAAAAGGGAGAAGACAAATCAATAGAATTAGAAATGAAAAAGGAGAAGTAACAACTGACACTGCAGAAATACAAAAGATCATGAGAGATTACTATAAGCAACTCTATGCCAATAAAATGGACAACCTGGAAGAAATGGACAAATTCTTAGAAATGCACAACCTGCCGAGACTGACCCAGGAAGAAATAGAAAATATGAACAGACCAATCACAAGAACTGAAATTGAAACTGTGATAAGAAATCTTCCAACAAAAAAAAGCCCAGGACCAGATGGCTTCACAGGCGAATTCTATCAAGCATTTAGAGAAGAGCTAACACCTATCCTTCTGAAACTCTTCCAAAATATAGCAGAGGGAGGAACACTCCCAAACTCATTCTACGAGGCCACCATCACCTTGATACCAAAACCAGACAAGGATGTCACAAAGAAAGAAAACTACAGGCCAATATCACTGATGAACGTAGATGCAAAAATCCTCAACAAAATACTAGCAAACAGAATCCAACAGCACATTAAAAGGATCATACACCATGATCAAGTGGGGTTTATTCCAGGAATGCAAGGATTCTTCAATATATGCAAATCAATCAACGTGATACACCATATTAACAAATTGAAGGAGAAAAACCATATGATCATCTCAATAGATGCAGAGAAAGCTTTTGACAAAATTCAACACCCATTTATGATAAAAACCCTGCAGAAAGTAGGCATAGAGGGAACTTTCCTCAACATAATAAAGGCCATATATGACAAACCCACAGCCAGCATCGTCCTCAATGGTGAAAAACTGAAACCATTTCCACTAAGATCAGGAACAAGACAAGGTTGCCCACTCTCACCACTCTTATTCAACCTAGTTTTGGAAGTTTTAGCCACAGCAATCAGAGAAGAAAAGGAAATAAAAGGAATCCAAATTGGAAAAGAAGAAGTAAAGCTGTCACTGTTTGCAGATGACATGATACTATACATAGAGAATCCTAAAGATGCTACCAGAAAACTACTAGAGCTAATCAATGAATTTGGTAAAGTTGCAGGATACAAAATTAATGCACAGAAATCTCTGGCATTCCTATATACTAATGATGAAAAATCTGAAAGTGAACTCAAGGAAACACTCCCATTTACCATTGCAACAAAAAGAATAAAATATCTAGGAATAAACCTACCTAAGGAGACAAAAGACCTGTATGCAGAAAATTGTAAGACACTGATGAAAGAAATTAAAGATGATACAAATAGATGGAGAGATATACCATGTTCTTGGATTGGAAGAATCAACATTGTGAAAATGACTCTACTAACCAAAGCAATCTACAGATTCAATGCAATCCCTATCAAACTACCACTGGCATTTTTCACAGAACTAGAACAAAAAATTTCACAATTTGTATGGAAACACAAAAGACCCCGAATAGCCAATGCAATCTTGAGAACGAAAAATGGAGCTGGAGGAATCAGGCTCCCTGACTTCAGACTATACTACAAAGCTACAGTAATCAAGACAGTATGGTACTGGCACAAAAACAGAAAGATAGATCAATGGAACAGGATAGAAAGCCCAGAGTTAAACCCACGGACATATGGTCACCTTATCTTTGATAAAGGAGGCAGGAATGTACAGTGGAGAAAGGACAGTCTCTTCAATAAGTGGTGCTGGGAAAACTGGATAGAGACATGTAAAAGTATGAGATTAGATCACTCCCTAACACCATACACAAAAATAAGCTCAAAATGGATTAAAGACCTAAATGTAAGGCCAGACACTATCAAACTCTTAGAGGAAAACATAGGCAGAACACTCTATGACATAAATCACAGCAAGATCCTTTTTGACCCACCTCCTAGAGAAATGGAAATAAAGACAAAAATAAACACATGGGACCTAATGAAACTTAAAAGCTTTTGCACAGCAAAGGAAACCATAAACAAGACCAAAAGACAACCCTCAGAATGGGAGAAAATATTTGCAAATGAAGCAACTGACAAAGGATTAATCTCCAAAATTTATAAGCAGCTCATGCAGCTCAATAAGAAAAAAACAAACAACCCAATCCAAAAATGGGCAGAAGACCTAAATAGACATTTCTCCACAGAAGATATACAGACTGCCAACAAACACATGAAAGGATGCTCAACATCTTTACTCATTAGAGAAATGCAAATCAAAACTACAATGAGATATCATCTCACACCAGTCAGAATGGCCATCATCAAAAAATCTAGAAACAAGAAATGCTGGAGAGGGTGTGGAAAAAAGGGAACACTCTTGCACTGCTGGTGGGAATGTGAATTGGTACAGCCGCTATGGAGAACGGTATGGAGGTTCCTTAAAAAACTACAAATAGAACTACCATATGACCCAGCAATCCCACTACTAGGCATATACCCTGAGAAAATCATAATTCAAAAAGAGACATGTACCAAAATGTTCATAGCAGCCCTATTTACAATAGCCCGGAGATGGAAACAACCTAAGTGTCCATCATCGGATGAATGGATAAAGAAGATGTGGCACATATATACAATGGAATATTACTCAGCCATAAAAAGAAATGAAATTGAGCTATTTGTAATGAGGTGGATAGACCTAGAGTCTGTCATACAGAGTGAAGTAAGTCAGAAAGAGAAAGACAAATACTGTATGCTAACACATATATATGGAATTTAAGAAAAAAAATGTCATGAAGAACATAGGGGTAAGACAGGAATAAAGACACAGACCTACTAGAGAATGGACTTGAGGATATGGGGAGGGGGAAGGGTAAGCTGTGACAAAGTGAAAGAGCGGCATGAACATATATACACTACCAAACGTAAGGTAGATAGCTAGTGGGAAGCAGCCGCATAGCACAGGGAGATCAGCTCGGTGCTCTGTGACTGCCTGGAGGGGTGGGATAGGGAGAGTGGGAGGGAGACGCAAAAGGGAGGGGATATGGAAACATATGTATATGTATAACTGATTAAATTTGTTATAAAGCAAAAAATAAAAAAAATAAAAAATAAAAAATATATATATAAACCACAAACCTGGAAACTGTGCTGTAGATGGGTAAGCACTAAAAAGACTAAGATTAGCTGATCAAGCCGAATCCTAGCCCTGCAGGAGGAAAAGCCAAGATTCTATCTGATTTACACCCGAGAATTTCCAAAAGACTCCAGAAAACTCCAGGTTACTCTGAAATTGGGGTAAAAAGGAGCTAAAATAAGGAGGAAAGGTTGAAATTCTATGTAGGTACTACTCAGCACCCCAAGTCCCTCCTCCACACCAGCAAACTACTGATTTATTCTCTAAAGCAGGTAAAAACAAAGGATTCAGGTCTGTGGGACAATGGGCTCAGTTAAGAATAGGGGTACCATAATACATGGAGAACTAGACACGTATGTGTAATGTACATGTATCAGTACAGAACAGGTCAGAAAATACTAACTGTTCTAGGTATTTCAGGCAGGAAGAGATTTACTACAGGAAATTAGAGGCTTACAGAATCATAGGAAGAGCTGAGAGCCAAGGTCAGAGAAACTACCACTCAAGTTCAAGAAATCAGGATGCACAAGCATCACAAGCAACTGAACAGATGATCCCAGCTCCCCCATAACTGATGTG
This sequence comes from Mesoplodon bidens, assembly GCF_964165515.1. Taxonomy (NCBI): domain Eukaryota; kingdom Metazoa; phylum Chordata; class Mammalia; order Artiodactyla; family Ziphiidae; genus Mesoplodon; species Mesoplodon bidens. The sequence continues at coordinate 95,783,216 of NC_138161.1, read as the reverse complement.
TCTTTGAGTCCCAGAAGGACATTCAGAAGCTGACTGGAAAATCTCACATCTGCAATGTGAATTGTGCAATAGCAATAGTGGCTTCTCCTTCTCTTTCGCCTTCCAAATCTCTCTGGCAGAACCAAAATCAGAATCGTGCCATCAAAGGATTCTGGGAAATGCAGTGTCCATGTTCCCAGCTCCTGCAACATGGGAGAAGGCTTAGCAAAACAGGGATAGAGTTGAGAACCAAGAGATAATATCCAGCTGGTATTCCATACCCATATGCTGAGACCACCCTCATCCTCTTTTGCTCAGCTCCCCTGAGTCCTGGCAGACAGGTCTTCAGTTTCCAGGCAAGAGATGACAGAAGTCTCCTAACCCGTGATCAAAGGAAAAAAATCAGGATGCTAAAATGTAAGGTTCCCCAAAGAAACAGCCCAGCCAGATGATCCTACAGTAAAGCTGAAATTCAAAAGAATAAAGAATTCTCATCTCTAAAAGAGCCAAAAATTCAAACCCAAGTAGTTGCAATTGTTTTCAAAAGGAGTCAAATTCTCTAAATTTTAATTTGCTTTAAGAAGAATGTATGTGTGGAATATGACATTATGGTTGAGCTAAGATTAACAATAAATTATTCAATCACCACAATGTGAAAATGTGAACCCACAAAAACCTCAGTGCAGGTGGGGTATGCCACTGGAGTAACCAGTTGTACTTGCCTAAACTCTAGAACTTTGGTTTTCAAAGTATGGCCTGGGAACCCTGTGATGCCCCAAGACCCTTCAAGTGATCTGGGAGGTCAAAACTATTTTCATAATGAACTCATTTGCCTTTATCACTCACATGCTCTCATGAGCATTTTTCAGAGTCTACGTGACATCCTATGACATAATCACTCTAATAAGCTAAGGGAATGGAAGTTGTTTTTTAAGTTTTTCTGTCTTAATTTCTAATATGGTAAATGTCAATAGATAGAAACCACATAAAAGCTCTTTGGGGTCCTCAAAAGTATTTGAGTGTAAAGGAGCCAAAAAGCTTGAGAATTGTTGCTGTAAAACAACTTTTTAGTTAGTTGATTTTGGAAGGACACTGTTTTTTTTTTTTTTTTTGCAGTACGCAGGCCTCTCACTGTCTCGGCCTCTCCCGTTGCGGAGCACAGGCTCCGGACGCGCAGGCCCAGCGGCCATGGCTCACGGGCCCAGCCACTCCACGGCATGTGGGATCTTCCCAGACCGGGGCACGAACCCGCGTCCCCTGCATCGGCAGGCGGACTCTCAACCACTGCGCCACCAGGGAAGCCCTGGAAGGAAACTTTTGATATGTGAAACCAATTAGACTTAGTTTAAGTTTATATCTTCCAAGAGAAAAAAAAACAATCTGTAAGTTCCTGAACTTTGCTTTACTATCTTATATCTGCTTATCCATCAGGAGGAGGATTTTTCCACATAGACCCTAAATTAAATTAGTTTTTCCCCTGGGAAACAACTAAACACCATGATAGCAAGTCTCACTGCCCAGAAGGCAGCATACACAGCACAATAGTAAAGAGCAGTCCCTACAGGGACTCAAACAGATACTTGTACACCACTGATCACAGCAGCTTTATTCATGATAGCCAAAAGGCAGAAACAGCCCAAATGTCAATTGACAGATGAATGGATAAAGAAAACGTGGTCTATACAAAATATAGACTATAATTTGGCCTAAAAAAGGAAGGAAATTCTGATACATACTGCAACATGGATGAAGCTCTTGAAGATATACTAAGTGAAATAAACCAGACACAAAAGGACACATACTCTGTGATCCCACTTATATGAGGTACCTAGAATAGGCAAATTCATAGAGACAGAAAACAGAACAGTGGTTACCATAGGCTGGAAGTAGGGAGGAAGGGAAGTTATGGCTTCATGGGTATAGAATTTCAGTTTGGGATAATAGAAAAGTTTTGGAGATGGATGGTGGTGATGGTTACACACGATGCGAATGTATTTATGGCACTGAACTGTACAATTAACATGGTTAAGTTGGTATAAATAAAGAACAAAAAAGCAGAGATTCTAGAGCCAGATAACCTGGATTCAAATCTCAGCTCTACCACTTACAGTTTGTGTGACTTTTGTGCTTCAGTTTCCTCATCTGCAAAATGATCATAATATACAGCACAAGGTTGTTGTGACGATTACATGAGTTAATATATGAATAAATATATGCTTAGAATGCTGCCTGGCAACTAGCAGGTGCCCCATCACTGGCTCTCTCTTTTAGCACAGGTCAGGATCACCTAGAAAGCTTATTCAAATACAGATAGCTAGACCCCATCCCAGAGTATCTGTCTCAGTGGGTCTGGGATGGGACCCAAGAATTTGCATTTCTAACAGGTTCTCAGGACATGCTGGCACTGCTGGTCCAAGAAACACACTTTGAGAACCACTGCTCTGTACAAATATTAGCTGTCATTATTATTATTAGCAATAATAATAATTATTATTAATTATTATTAATAATTATTATTAATAATTATTAGTAGTAGTAGTACTACTGAGGTAGTACCAGGCAGATCGATAAGTACTCGTAGAAGGAACGACAGAAAGACAGAAGTACACTCCTGTGTTGCTCCTCTATTCACAGAATACTTCACTTCTGGTCACCGAATGTGAGGGGCGGGGTGGATCCCCCAGGAAGCCATTCTCCATCTCTCCATAGACACTGAGTAGCCCACAATTTAACTCAGTTCTGACACTACCTAGAGATACCATCACATTCCACAGGTTAAGGGCTCAGTCCCACAAGGCTGCCTCCCCCTCCCCCCCTACTTGAGACACCAGTTGCAAGTCCAGGTTATCACCTGTGCTTCTGAAGGACTGACTATAAATAGTAGGTTCCCTCCACCCCCTCCACAGGTTCAATTAATTTGCTAGAGCGGCCCACAGAACTCAGAAAAACAACTTACTTACTGGATTATCAGTTTATTACAAAGGATGTTAAAGGATACCAGTGAACAATTAGAAGAAGAGATACGCAGGGCAGGGTATGGGGAATGGGGCGTGGAGTTCCTGTGCCCTCCCAGCACCCTCCAAACCCCATAGTTCAGGGATTTTTATTGTTGTCTTCATGAGATAGGCAAGAATGACTAAATCATTGGCCACTGTTGATTATGTCAATCTCTGGTTCTCTCCCCACCCAGGAGGTGAGGAGGGGCTGAAAGTTCCTACCTTCTAATCATTGGTTCCCCCTGACAACCAGCCCATTCTTAGGAGCTTTCCAAAAGCCCCTAGCACAAACTTAGGTGTGGTTGAAAGTGGGTTGTTTAAGGATAACAAAAGACACCTTCATGGCTCTTATCACTTAGGAAATTCCAAGTTTTAGGAGCTCTGTGCCAGGAATAGGGTCAAAGACCAAATATATGTTCCTTATTGTAAATCACAATTTCATATTTCCTACAAATAGATAATCTCAAAGCCTTTCCCGCTGGATTTTGTTTCCCAAAATAAACAGACTGTACCAAAGCCCTTGTCTCGGTCTTCAGTTGACCCCAGCTGAGACAGGGCATAAGGTAAGCTCCCCACTCTCAGACAGGTGGGGAGGGGCATAATTAGCACCAGAGGGGCCCAGCTCCTCTCCTACCTAATGCTTCGTACCAAGTAGATGTTTTAGAACTACAAGTTAAATGGGTAAAAGAAAATAAAATGATGGCAAACTATAGAAGACAGACTATAACTGCTGTGTTATAAGACACAGACCCTAAGTAATGCAGGCTTCAGAGGAAAGGATGAAGTTTGAAGCAGAAGGCAAATAGAGGAAGGTGGTTCTAGGAAAGGAAATGAGCCTTAACACACTGAAGACCCAGAGACTGGACTCCCCAGAGCTGACAACCTAGAAAGTGAGAAGAGGTGGGACAAGGTACACTCAGATGAAGGAAGGGCTCAATAACTAAGGAGATGAGAGTAGATTTTACATGGTGGTTCATGAAGGCTTGTGAGCAGAAGTATGAACCAATTTCCCCACTCAACCACACCAAACTTTCTACATAACCCCTGACAACCAAACACCTGGGCTTACAACATGTGATTAACTCTCTTTTATCTCTTCCTTTTCTTCCTATGGTGATTACTAATTGGCCAGGCACACTTTACATATTAATTTATTTAATCCACAAAACAGCCCCATGAGGTAGGTTCTATGATTGTCCCCATTTTACAGATGGAGAAACTGGGGCACAGAGAAGTTACACAGCTGGGTGACAGAGCTAGGATTCAAACCCTGCCAGTCTGGCTCTCTCTTTCACATCTGTCCCCCACAACAAAGTCACCACTTTCTACATGATAACCCCACATGATTCCTTTCCCAATGTTTCCCATATGCTGTATCCTTACCATTTTCAGAACGTGTAACCACAGGTAATTTGTATATCTCATACACATTCATTGAGTTCCTGGCATATATACCAGATGCTGCACCAGCTGCTGGGAATACAAAGATACAAAGTCCCCATTCTCCAGGAAGGTCCCATCACAGATCTTGCAAGATGAACCAAGTTATGGAGAGGTGAACCTACAGGTCGAGGTGAGAAGGTGGGCCTGGGATGAAACCAAATTGGTAAGTGAAAAAACAATTCTCACCCATCCCAGAAGAACTGTTACTTGAGCTAGAATGTTGTCCTCATATTTATTTCTATGCATCTTTATCTAAAACCATTTTCAGAAGTATCAAATGCAAGGATGACTATTTTTTCCACTCAAATGGTTTTGGTCCTTTGTCTACCACAGTCCTATAGCACTGGTGGATTAAAGTCTGCCGTGTTTGGCACCAATGGATTTTGCTCTGTATGGTCCTTATAGCCATGCATGTATGAGTTGGCACATAGTAGGTGCTCAAGAACCTTTATGGGGTTCATGATGAAGTGTTAAGGACCATAGGGAAAGATCTGGAATTATCATGCACTGTGCTTTAATATAACTTGTTATAAAACCTTCTTTCTCTTCCCCCCTTGAAACAGGAAATATACTGATTCACGGGCATTGTAAATAAGCCTAGTCTTCACCAAAGAAGTACTGTGATATGAATGAAATCATCAGTTTACACTGGACAAGATGCTTCTAGAATACTGTTTGGCACACAGTAAGCTCCCAATAACTATTTGTGGAAGTGAATTAAAATAATAAGCTTTTTTTTCACACCTGCCTTACACTATAATGTGGCAAAGACTTCCAATAACAAAGTTTGTAAGAAGAATTTGAAGAGTAACCCAAATCAAACATAGAAAAAGCAGTTTTACCCACTTCGCATGTGTTATCCTAAAACAATTAGGCTACTTTCTTCCTGGAGTTCACAATCTGCAGGTGGCTTAAATTAATTAGGGTCATCCCTCTCCAGCTTTAAAAGCTATTAGTGGAAACCTACCCAACACTAGACACAAAATCTGAAAATGGCCTTTTCAAATACTTTGTGGATAACAGGATTTAATGACACTGCTGACTGTCACATTAAATAGTGCGATCACAATACGCTAAGTATTAAATATAACCATTTCATTCCACTCTACACAGACCTTTTTGAAAGAAAAAAATAAGTAATGAACAAATGAGATTTTTATCGCCCAAATGATCTGGAATTAACAAAAAAGAAAAATTAAATATCACAGAGGATACTAATTCTGGGACTTCAGTGTGTACAAAACAAAAAGGCTTTGAAATCAGCTGAAATCAACTCACAACATAATAAAGGATACTTTGGAACATGTGCCGCTCATTTGGTTGTTTTTTTTTCCGCCAACAATACATAATATGAATAAAATGGGTTAGACTATTGTTGTGAAACCTGCCTCAGTCCCTCCATCCATGCACCTCCCTTTTGCATTGAGATCTGCCCAGTGACACATGAGCTCTAAAGTGGGTGGATAAAAATAACCTGATCCTCAAAAAGACATGATAAACGCCAGACAGCTGAGTCACTTTGAAGCCCATTTTGACTCCCGAAAGGGACATTCACCCTCCTTTTCCTTCTCACACTTACACATACAACCTGGTGAAAAACACCACCAACAGCCCTGGGTGGAAGGCGGTGATGCGTCTTCACTTCCCCCTCCAGTCTCTGAGGTCACGACTCGCGACTGAACTTCTAATAATTTATACTATTGCATTTCAAAGTGACTCATTTAGAGGAGGAAGCGGAAAGGCTTAAGGAAACCGTAGTAATCCAGCAGACCCCCTATTTCTGCTCCCCGAGTGGAAGCACCCGAAGGTTTCTTCTGACATTCTGACGTAAAGAAAAGGAGTAGGGAGAAATTTAAAGTGGAGGGAGAAAAGCTCAGAGAGTAAATCATAACTGTCCAGGAGTGGGAGTTCCTGGGCAAAGCAAACGGTCCCGGAAAGAGAAGGGGGGAATCAATCTCGTCCACCTACCCGCCCTCCGCTGTCGCCCCAAAGAGGACGCAAACCATCTGCAACGTACAGTTAAGATCAGGGAACTCTTCGACTCGATCTGCCTTTCAAACGGTGGCGGGGTTTTGGGCAAGCTTCTAGGTACTGGGGCCCTGGCAGCCTAAGAAGCCTGGCGGAGCAAGCCACCGCGGCCGCCCAGTCTTTGGCCTCAGCAGCCTTGGGGCATGCAGCGCCGGGCACCCAGTAGGCACTCACTAAGTGTTTGCTGAACTGCAGTGCCCCTGAGCCAACTCTGGCGCCCGGCGAGGAGGTCCCTGTCTGCCACTGCGCATCTTCTCCCCCCGCTTCACGTGCCGCCGAGTTCGGCTGCTCGCGGCCGCCCCAGGTAGCCCGCACCGCGACCCTCCCCCGAGGCGCCGCCGGCGCCGCCGAGCCTCACTTACGGGGGAGTCGTAGGAGAAGGCGCACTCGTTCTTGTAGACCCTGTCCCCGGACCGGGGCACGCGGATCGTGGGCATGTGGGGCACCAGCAGCTCGCCGATGTCTCCTGCAGCCATCTTCCTGTTGCCGCTGCCGCCCGGCATGCCGAACAGGGCGCCGCGGCGCTGCATGGCCGCGGCGCGCACCCAAGCGGAGCGGAGCGCTGGGTCCGCCCGCGGCGGCGGCGGCGGCGGCGGGCTGCGCGGGCGACGGGAGCCGAGCCGGGAAGGGTGGGGAGAGCGGGCCGCGGGGCTGGAGCGGGCACTGGGGGCCTGGGCGTACTGGCGGGCTTGTGGAAGGGACGCTGCTATTTTTAATCCAATGGCGAATCGCCGGCCCAGTTGCAGCGTCAGGCGGGGCGCTGGGGAGGGCCAGCCGCAGCGCGCGGGGAGGGGGAGCTAGAGAGGGGCCTTGCGCCGTGGCCCGGCTCGGCGCCGGGGGCGGAGGGCGAGACCCCGGGCCGCAGGCTCGGAAGTCGAGAGCGTGCTTCCGTGGGGCACCACCTCGGTGTTTTCTACCGTAAATTGTTAGGCTGCGAAGGGGCAACTCCGAGGCAACCAACACAAAGAGCAGGATTTGAGGTTTTAAAAACCGCTTGCTTTTAAAACATCTGAGGATAACAGCGGGGACTGCCCCTGATTGGGTAGGGGTGGAACTTGAGGTGCAAATCTAGAGCCTAACGTCGGGCCCAAATCTAAATTTGTTCTTTGCACTTCAGAGTTAGTCGCACTAAGCCTCATTCCTCACTTTTTTAACATCTAAATCTCGTTAAAAGAGAATAGAGTAGGATCCAGGAAGGATAGATGTGTATTTTTCCAATAATACAGATTTTTCTTACGTATAGGGCAGGGGTGTCAAGATTATTTGGGGAGGGGTATATTTTTCTCTACCTTTGGAAAGTCTTCTGCGAGATTCGAGGTCTCCGCGTTCAGCATTCAACTGACTGATTTGGGATCGTACGTGCACATATGCATCTTCCCTGCCTTTGAACGTCCAGTTCCTCAAAATAATAAACAGGGTTAGGTTGGGGAGAAGGGGGGTTGATAATCTGAAAACAGAGCATGCCTCACAGCATACCCTCATTTTCTCCAAAAAACTCTTAAAATACGGGTTCAATTCCATTGAGCTTCCCTAAGTACACCCAACTTAAAGGGCAGGATACCAGTGATCCCTACTAGTTAATAAAATGGAAAAATAGTAACTCAAAATGCTGATTTCTGTGCAAATCAAAACTATAATGAGATACCGCCTCACACTGCTCAGAATGGCCATTATTAAAAAGTCTACAAATAACAAATGCTGGGGAGGGTGTGGAGGAAAGAGAACCCTCCTACACTGATGGTGGGAATGTAAGTTGGTGTAGCCACTATGGAGAACAGTATGGAGGTTCCTTAAAAAACTAAAAATAGAATTACCATGTGATCCAGTGATCCCACTCCTGGGCATATATATCCAGACAAAACTATAGTTCAAAAAGATATTTGTTTTTCTCTTTCTGACTTACTTCACTCTGTAAGACAGACTCTAGGTCCATCCACCTCACTACAAATAACTCAATTTCGTTTCTTTTTATGGCTGAGTAATATTCCATTGTATATATGTGCCACATCTTCTTTATCCATTCATCTGTCGATGGACATTTGGGTTGCGTCCATGTCCTGGCTATTGTAAATAGAGCTGCAATGAACACTGCAGCTCTATTTACATGACTCTTTGAATTATGGTTTTCTCAGGGTATATGGAAATCTAAAAAAATATATAAGGAATCTAAAAAAAAAAAAGCTTCTGAAGAACCTAGGGGCAGGAGAGGAATAAAGACGCAGACATAGAGAATGGACTTGAGGACACGGGGAGTGGGAAGGGTAAGCTGGGACGAAGTGAGAGAGTGGCATGGACATATATATATTACCAAACGTAAAATAGATAGCTAGTGGGAAGCAGCCACATAGCACAGGGAGATCAGCTCTGTGCTTTGTGACCACCTAGAAGGGTGGGATAGGAAGGGTGGGAGCGAGACACAAGAGGGAGGAGATATGGGGATATACATATATGTATAGCTGAAAAAAAAAAAGATACATGCACCCCTATGTTCATAGCAGCACTACTCACAATAGCCAAAACGTGAAAACAACCTAAATGTCCATGGACAGATGAATGAATAAAGAAGATGTGGTACATATATACAATGGAATACTACTCAGCCATAAAAAAGAACAAAATGATGCCATTTGCAGCAACGTGGATGCAACTAGAGATTATCATACTAAGTGAAGTAAGTCAGAAAGAGAAAGAGAAATACCATATGGTATCACTTATATGTGGAACCTAAAATATGGCACAAATGAACCTATCTACAAAACAGAAACAGACTCACAGACATAGAGATCAGACTTGTGGTTGCCAAGGGGGAGATCGGGGAGAGGGATGGACTAGGAATTTGGGGTTGGTAGATGCAAACTATTATTGGGTTGGCCAAAAAGTTCACTCTGTTTTTAGTAAAAATAAAAGACACATTTTTGATTTTCACCAAGAATTTTATTGAACAATGTATTCACTAACCAAACGAACTTTTTGGCCAACCCAATACATTTAGAATAGATGAACAACAAGGTCCTACTGAATAACACAGGGAACTATATCCAATCTCCTAGGATAAACCATAATGGAAAAGAATTTTTAAAAAAAGAATGACGGACTTCCCTGGTGGTAGAGCGGTTAAGAATCCACCTTCCAATGCAGGGGGTGCTGGTTCGATCCTGGTCAGGGAACTAAGATCCCACATGCCAAAGGGCAACTAAGCCCTCACACCGCAACTACTGAGCACGTGAGCCACAGCTAGAGAGCTTCGTGCCGCAGCTACAGAGCCCGAGCACCATGAGCCCACGTGCCACAACAAAGCTCCTGTGCAACTAAGACCTGCTGCCGCCAAAAATAAATAAATAAATAAATATTTTTTTTAAAATCTCAATAGAAAAAGAATGTGTATATGTGTATAACTGAGTCACTTTGCTGTACAGCAGATTGTAAACTGTAATCAACTATACTTCAATTAAAAAAAACAACAAAACACTGATTTCTGCAAGCCTCTCCCAGATCAAATAGTACTTAAATTCCTTTTTTTTTCTGCCATTATTTCTCTGTCACTCTGATTTTGTAGATGTGCTGGCTCTGCTAGGGAGAAAGGATGGCACCTGGAATTTGATGTGAGGAGGACGAATGAGCCCTTTCTTGCCCTGCTCTTCTAAATTTCCACACCTCAAGCAAGGCTCAAACACCACACATCTATGTAACTCACAACTTTCTAATGCGATCTGTTGGAAATGGAGAAGAAGAGACACAAAGCAAAAAATTAAACACCAGTGCTACCCTCATCCTTGAGCAGATACTCGCAAGGAGTTTTTGCTTTTTATTGTCCTCACCAGCTTCTCACCTTCTAGTAGTATTTGTGCCTGTTTCAGGTTAATGGATGAAGCTTGCTTGTCTAATTACAGAGAAAAACTTGATTCAGAAGCATTCAAAATTTAAGATTTTAAATATTTTTAAATTAAATGTAAATTAAATTGAGACACTATTTTTCCACCCTTCAGACTAACAAAGATATATTGAGTTGGCCCAGGTTTGGGAAATAGGCCCTCACATACGTTGCTGATAGGAATAAAGACGTTAAACTTCTTTGAAAGGAAATTTAACAATACCAACCATAATTTTATATGCATATAATGTTTTCCCCAGCAATTCTTTATCCATACGTTTATGCTACAGATAAATTCACACTGTTTAAGGATATTTATTGGAGCATTGTTTATAGTAACAAAAAACTGGGAACAGCCTAAAAATCCATCTGTAGGAATTGGTTAAAATACGGTACCGTCGAAAGAATGAAGCACCCTGTACATGCTGATGTGGAACAATCTCCAAATCATAGTACCAGATTAAAAGAGCTGAGTGCAAATCAATGTGTAAAAGCAAAGCGTACATTCAAGGCCAAGGATGTGCTATAGGTGCTCTGGCACATCCTGTATACCATGGGCCTGCCTTCCAGGTGGTTGTACCTGTGCTAAATATTTTTAATGTTGCCCCTAGATAGCTATAGATTTAGACATTGATATCAATATCATGTAAATTTATGCAACATCGTAGATAGATAGGTGCTTGTTTGGCCTTAGGAAGCCTCTGGAAGAACACACAAGAAATTAATGACAATTGGGCTCTGTGGAGAGAAACAGTGCCTAAGGTTAGAGAGGCACTTACTACCACTATTTACTTTTCTGTACCATTAACATCTTTATTATGTGCAAGTATCGTTTAAAAAAGTAATTATAACTCAGTTGTAAAAACAATAACCAGTAATATTAATAGAAGTTGAAGACAATTACTGCACCACCATAAAAATACATCCCAACTTTTTTCATGCAATGGCATGCATTGAAAATGATAATATTTGTACAGCCCACTGAAGTAATTGGTCAAGGATGGCTTCATGCAGCCTGGGGCTACTAGTCTGGGGCCCCAGTCACTGCAAGCCCCACCCATGGCCTCCCAAGGATCAAAGAGATCTCATCACACCTGAATGCCTTCTCTGCATACCAGAATGTCAATGGCACACCAGATGGAAAGTTCTAATCAAAACAGGGGGAAAAAAAGTAAAACGGGAAAATGACACCATCTAAACATGGAGGAATGATTAAATTGGGTACATCTATTCAAAGATGTTTATATAAATCTTAAAAATAATTGTTTTAATACATTTGTAGTATGTTAGCGTAACATATTTACAATACTTATACATTATTATTGCAACTGGGTAAAAATAAACATGCATTTTTGACAAGACTGGAAAGACAAAATTTAAATAGTTATGTTTAGAATTTGTTATAGGATTTTGTTTTTATTTTCAAAATGTCTTCAATTATGTTACGTTTTTTAAATAATGTAAAATTTTATCAACACACAAAGGCTAATAAGAGAAACTTCACTGAATTAAGATAATGTCTTAATCATGCCATTTTATGGAAAAATTCTAGTTCAATTACTGGAATTTTTAAACTTAATTTTGCAAATTCTATATATGACTATTTTACTATTGGGCCAGTTTCCATATGTGGATCTTGATCAAAGAGAGGGAATAAGGTGATGATCGGTAAACAATTTTAACTTCCAACATAAATTTAAAGTCTTCCTGGAGAATTCCCTGGTGGTCCAGTGGTTAGGACTCCGTGCTTTCATTGCTGAGGGCGCGGGTTCAGTCCCTGGTCCGGGAAGTAAGATCCTGAAAGCCATGTGGCACAGCCAAAAATAAATAAATAAAGTCTTACCAAAGAGATTTCAGAGGACCTAAGACGAAGAACTGACTTTTGTCACATCAAGGTGGTTAGGACACCACGTCACTCTACAGCTCAAAAGCCTCCTCCCATGATGTTCAGGGTGGAGCCCAGACTCCCATGGCCTGTCATTCAGGGACCTCTCCCATCTAGCACCCCTTCTTTTCAGTCTTTACTCCCACTCCTACACTTCATGTGAGCTCTATTTACTGTACCCCAAGGATAAATGTACTTGTCTTCTAGCCTTGGCTGAAAGCTCTCCCCTCTCATTCCTATCTTCTCAGTTCTTTCAAGACTTTTTCCATGAAGCCTTTTCTGACAGCTCCAATGCTGAGGAATCAATCTTTAAAAAATGACAGTCCCATTACCTGTACTCATCATTAGATACTGCCTTATAACATCTTTTGTACTCTTATTTAATTAGTCTTGGTTCCATATCTTGTCCCCTAGAAAGCAAATCCTTTGAAAGAAGTTATATTCCTAAGTATCCTTGCACATCGTGGCAGCTCAGTGTTTACGGAGTATTGCCTGCCCAGAATGGAGTCCTCTGCTTATTTTAGGCACTCAATAAGTACCTACCAAATGAATGACTCACATCTGTGACATTGTAATAGGTATGTTTTGTAGTCAGCTCTGTGCCTTTTAGGTAAAATTCATTGCTGCATAAATGTTCCCAGAGGTTACATTAAAACATGACATGAATATTAGTTACTGTGACTAATGCCAAAAAGGGGAATTTGGGAAATCTACAGAGAAAAAAGATATCTTAATTATTTCAATTAACAGAATAGCTCTGGGCCTCAGATGTCCTCTAATTATGTGCGGTGATCTGGTAAAGCCATATATGGTGACAGCTTGTTATGGAGACATATCCATAAAATTTTCTATCCTGGCAGAGAGCCTCTGCAAGAAGCACTGGTTATTAAACATAAAACAATAGGTCACTGGTTAAGAAACTTAAGGCATTTTCTGTTTGAAGCAATTCTATGTACCAATCAAAAGTCATGTGGTATAAGAATATTCATTGACATGTAAAAATGATAACTGTAAGGCAGACACCAAGAACAGATTATAAGTGAGCATATACACTATCATTCTGTCTAAATACATACACACACATACACATAGTCATAACATAGAAAAAAGATTGGAATAACCTACATTTTAGTGGCATTTATCTCTGGCTGAAAAAAGTTATTTTTGTTTATTTTTTCTTTGTCCTCTTCCATGTTATCTAAATGTTTTGCATTAAGTCTCTGTTTCTTTTTGTAAATAGGGAAATGCTAACTTTTTACATTACCATTTGATTATGTCAATTTTCTCTTCCGCCTGTCCTCTTCTTACTTGCTTGTCCCCTCTACCCACCATATAAAACTCAGCAAGCTTCTGTTGTTAAGAAGTTTATAGACAATCTGCTTAACTAGAAGGGTGGTTCAGATTGGAATGAGCAAACTCCTTGAAGAGCTCCTTTTATTCTTATTAAGTTTTTAAATTTATTTGTTTTTAGCTGCGTTGGGTCTTCATTGCTGCACAGGAGCTTTCTCTCTAGTTGCGACGAGCGGGGGCTACTCTTCGTTGCAGTGCGCAGGCTTCTCATTGCGGTGGCCTCTTGTTGCGGAGCACAAGCTCTAGGTGTTGGCCTTCAGTAGTTGCGACTCGCGGGCTCTAGAGCGCAGGCTCAGGAATTGTGGTGCACGGGCTTAGTTGCTCCGCGTCATGGGGGATCTTCCCAGACCAGGGCTCGAACCCATGTCCCCTGCATTGGCAGGCAGATTCTTAACCACTGCACCACCAAGGAAGTCCCAAGAGCTCTTAACATCAAGGTGAGGTAAGCTGTTATTCCTCTTAAGAGGAAACCTGAGATCCCTGTTCACCTTTTTGGGTTTCATAATCTGTAATACCACAGTCCTTCCAGGAGCCTGACTCATAAGTTACTCACCGAGGTAGGCAGGCAAGTTGCCTTTCTGGCCAATCTGACACCATCCCTACTCATGCCCACCACCATTTCCATGCACACACAGGTAGATGTGCCCTCCACTCAGGTGTAGACAAGCCTGGTGTGAACACAGTTAAAAAAAACATATTAACCATAGAGCCACAGGCTGGTCTTCTGGTTTCCTCGTAAATGGGCAAAGCGAGTTACCTAAACATGATGCAGACTGGCTCCAAAATCCAAAGAAATTTACCAAATATAGTGCCACATTCTTAGTGGTAGGGAGCTTGAGATAAAGAACTTTTCTATATTATTTCTGTATTTCTAAATTTCTATATTATTAATATTAAAATCCCCTCTGGAATTTCACTGGGATGGCAAACCCCTGTATTTTCAGAATCCCTCTCTCACCTGTCACAGGGCACCTGCCACTTCCTGCTCTCCAGCTGCTGTTTGCACATTGTCATCACTGCAGGGCTAGCATTATGTCCTATAGATGCTGATGGTCAAGATCAGGAGTTGGCAAACTGCAGCACAAATCCAGCCTGCAGTTTGCTTTTGTAAATACAGTGTTGCTGGAACCCAGCCACACTCATCCACTTCCATATTGTCTGTGGCTGTTTTGGCGCTCCAATGGCAAAGTGGAGTATATGCAACCAAAACCACGTGGACTAACATCCAAGGTATTTACTGTCTGGCCCTTTACAGAAAACGTTTGCCAACCCCTGGTCGAGATCCCTACAGGCCATGCATTATGATCCAGAATCAGAATTGACATGACCCTAAGCGAGAGAATTAAGTTGTGCTTCTTATCCTTCAGGTGATGGCAAACCTGTTTATCTGAATGGAGAAAAAGCCTGCAACCAGATCAGTAGCTGCAAACTGAAAGCCACAAGATACATTAATTTGCTTCATAAGGAGATCATCTCTGGAACCTCAACCAAATTGAAATCACCACCTTGTTAACTTTACCACAGTCCGCTATCATTCTCCATTCTAACGGGAGAAATGGTAGGAAATGATGGGGAAAAGAATGGGAGTATGACAGAAATCACCAAGTCTATGTCTTCCTGATCTTTGATACTGGGATGAATTCCTGCAGCTCCACTCAAAGTGCAGCTTTGATTCACATTTACAATTTTGTTAGGGAAGGGGAACATCAGTGGCATCCTCTTGGTCCTTCCTCCTATGGTAATTCTTACTCCACGGTTCGGGGAGCCAATGTGGAGATTCTAGAGTTTGCTAAGGTCATGCATTCCAGTAATACTTTCAGGGACTGGAGTGCCAGCCACAGGATGAGCTCGGGGTCCCACCTGGCCTACCGTGAGGTGAAGTAAGTCAGAACTCCATATATCATCTGCTCCCATAAGCCTCCACTCCAGCAGATGGGAACGGCATTCCAGCAAGTTATAGTTTCAATCATAACCAATTCCACTAGTCTGAAAAGTTTGGATATTTCCCATTCTCCAGGGCACTGTTACTAGGGAAGCAGCTTCAGGGAAGGCCAGGAGGAAGGTTCAGAATGTGCATATTTGATAATACTATAGCATCTTTCCTAAGGAAGCCAGCCTCCACTCCAATCAGGGAGCTCTGGGAGTGCCAACTAACTCCTCCTGACTATCTAGCAAGGTGTCTTGATTGAGGTCTCTAAACGTGCAGTTGGGGAGGGTGGGATATGATATCTTAGTGGAAGATCCACTGCTTACACTCCTGGGAACCCCATGGTAAAATGTAGCCAGAGTTGTCTGTGGATTAGCCATTCCCTAAGATCTGTTAATCACGTTTGAACTGCTGCTTCATATCAAAACCATGCTGGCTTTACTCCTGTTAGTGAATTACTACCACCTGAGGAATCCACCCCAGACTCCTCCAGCCCCACAGGGATCAGAAAGCCCACTTCATGGGCAACTCCTGTGAGCGGCATTCAGAGCCGGTTGGAAAATTAGTAAATTACTAATTGCAAGGGACACGGGTTCGAGCCCTAGGCTGGGAAGATCCCACATGCCGCGGAGCAACTAAGCTCGTGTGCCACAACTCCTGAGCCTGTACTCTAGAGTCCGTGAGCCACAACTACTGAGTCTGTGTGCCACAACTACTGAAGCCTGCGTGCCTAGAGCCCATGCTCCACAAAAAGAGAAGCCACCGCAATGAGAAGCCCTCGCGCCACAACAAAGAGTAGCCCCCACTCGCCGCAACTAGAGACAGCCCACGCACGGCAACGAAGACCCAATGCAGCCAAAAATAAATAAAATAAAATAAATAAGTTTATAAAATAAAAAAATAGATTCTGGGCCCTGTTGGAGATATTTGATAGATCCAATTCAGCATTTCTATCTCTTGAGTCCCTTCCTCTATGCTATGCCAAGGAATTTCCAGCCCTTTGTCACCATTTAGCATGAGCCAGCATTTGGAGCAGGTTTGGGCTGGGCAACCAAAGTTTGCATTAGGTCCGTGTCCACGTTAATACATTCTATACAGAATGTCTGCTGAGCAAATCCATATCGATCGATTTGGCCTGATTCAAATTCATGTTTTGCCCTCCTTGGTCAAACATCCTCAAAAGCCATTCCCACAGATATTTGCCCCATTTTTGTAGAATTTGTTGATACCTGTGACATCCTGGAATATAACTACTGAACTCTTCCACTCTGATTCTACAGTTTACTCTTGGAGACCATGTTGGGTTATCAGGGAAAATGGTTATCAGTAGAAAATGCTAAAGCATTGGACAATGATAAAAATGCTAACTTGCTCCTGAAAGGGAGTATGGCTTTTTTAGAAGAAAGGGAAAAAGAAAGAAGGAAAGAGTGTGGGGAAAAGTTCAGAAGGGTTTCAGAATTTAGGACTCCCAGTCCCCTATATACCCCTAGATTGTTCTATTTCAATTATGGGAATCCTTACTCTTTCCTCACTTGTGCCATTACTTGGACATTAAAGTAAGGAAGACAGCATTTTCAGCAGTAGAATCTGATTTTCAGGGATCTCATTCTACAGCTGCAAGCAGGAAGTAATTATTTTATCACAGTCACATAAATATTTTGAGATTCATCCTATTCCTTGAAGACTTTAAAATTTTGAATATGTCCTTTCCTTGCATCAAATTATCCAATTATCCATCTTTTAAAACAGAGCCGTGACATTTTCCACTGCCCAAGGGCTAGGACAGCCACCTTTCCCAGAACTTTATGGCTCTGGACACACAGTCCCACACAATACAAGTGTTCACCTGATTGATCTATTTCACCACTGGGTACTACAACCTGCTATATTCTGTCTTGAAATCTGAATGGAAATCTAACTGCCTTCTACCCAATTCTGAACTGAAAAGCAATTCCAAATACCCACCTCGTATCCCCAGCATTTATTGCTTGCAACACATTCTCTAAGAGTGAAAAAGTTGGAGTTCTGTCATAAGCAATAGAAACTAGCTCTGACCAACATAAAGGGATAAGAGGGGTGTTTTGGAAAAGTACTGGTTGACTCCGGGTACTGACAATTAGGCTGAACTATCAGAAACTAAAGCTCCAAGGTCACAGTAGCAGCCACTCATGCACCTTCTTTCCAAATGCTGCCACCAGTTAATGAAACAATTTCATTCCATCCATATGCGTCTCTACTCAAGGTCTAGATTTCTAGGAGAAAGCCTGCTTGGTTGGGCCTCTGAATATGCCGATGCCTGTGATTGGAAAGGATCATTCTGCAAATAAGGGATGCTGATCAGAACAAAATTCAATAAATAAATACTGTACTGATCTTGCAGAATTGTTACAAGGATGTGAAATGTTTGTAAAGCATTTAACAGAGTTCCTGGAACATGTTAACTATTCTTATTATTTCTATAATTATCCACAAACCTGATACCTTCCTTCCTCTTCGGTGAGTGACTGCACGTTACTGTAGGGAACTGCTTTCCTCCATGCACATAGCTAACCAAATTGCTCTCTCAGTATTCATTGATCACTTCATGAACACTCGTGCTTTTATACTTTTGTTCATGATGAACCCCAGTTAGAATATTCTCCCTCATTCATTTGATGTTTCTAAATCCTATTTGCCCCACATTTTTCAGAAAGTCTACCACATACACTTACTGCTTATGTCACTCATTAGATAATAAGTGTATTTTAGAAAATCTTTTATTTATCCACTCTGTCTCCCTGACTAGATTTCAGGTCACTTGAGGGCAGAGACCATCATAATACATCTTTGCATTCCCTGATCTAAGCTGTGCTTTTACATATAGAAGTTGCTCAAAAAAAAATGTTTTTGATTTTCAATATCCATCCCTCCTTCTCTCTTAGAGAAAGAAATTGGGAGACCTACTATATAGCACAGAGAACTCTACTCAATACTTTGTAATGACTTACATGGGAAAAGAATCTAAAAAAGAGTGGATTGGGAATTCCCTGGTGGTCCAGTGGTTAGGACTCCATGCTTTCATTGCTGAGGGCCGGGATTTGATCCCTGGTTGGGGAACTAAGATACCACAAGCTGCACTGTGTGGCCAAAAAAATGACAATAAAATAAAATAAAGTAAATAAAAATAAATAAAATTTTTAAAATAAAATAAAAAAGAGTGGATATACATATATGTATAACTGATTCACTTTACTGTACACCTGAAACTAACACAACATTGTAAATCAACTATACTCCAATAAAAATTTTTAAAAAAAGAAAATGAAATTGGGTAATGTTCTCAAGTAAAAAACTAAATTTTCCAACTTTGCATCTAGGTGCATCTAGCACATTTTAGAAATTAAGATGTAAGGAGAAAGTGTTATGCCCTTCTGATGTCATTCTGATCTGGATGTAATGCCTGGAGCTCCAGCAGCCATCTTGGACCTTAAGTGAGGATGGAATCCAGGTTTGGTAGAGAATAAAGATGGGAAGTTACTGGGTCCCTGATGTTTCTTAGAGCTGCATACTAGTCAGCCCTGGGCTCTCTACTTCTGAATGGTCTTCATAAAAGAAAAATAAATTTGTATCTGTTTAAGTCACAGTTTTTGAAAGAGGTAGTGGGAAATGCTCTGTTACAAGTAGCTGAATACAATTTCTAAATGATACAACTACATTAGAAAATTAGAATACAGACCAATTTTTAAAAATTCTTATTATTTAGTACTAAGTAATTAAGTATGCTTTATTTTTAACACTCTTATGTGAAAATCTCTTAAAAGCTTTTATGATCTCATGACTTGAATAGTAGGCTGAATAATGGCCCCCCAAAGATATTCGCCTCCTAATTCCTGGAACCTGTGAATATTCTCTCATGTGGCAAAAAAAGATCTGTGTCTGGCATATGTGATTAAATTAAGTATCTTGAGAATTATCCTAGATTATCTGGGTGGACTCTAAATGTAATCACAAATGTCCTTATAAAAGAGAGGCAGAACGAGATTTGACACACACAGAAAAGGAAATGGCAATGTGACCACACAGGCAGAGGTTGGAGTGATGTGATCACAAGCCAAAGGATGCTGGCAGCCACAAGAAACTGGAAGAAGCAAGAATGGATTCTCTCCTGGAGCCTCCAGAAGAAGAACAGCCCTGCCCACACCTTGATTTCAGCTCAGTGATATTGATTCAGACTTGGCTTCCAGAACTATGAAAGAATAAATTTCTGCCATTTAAGGCCACCAAGTTTGTGTTGATTTGTTACAGCAGCCATAGGAAACTGATACAGCTTGAATTACTTTTCTGCTTCTCTTTTAACGAGGAACTATACTTTCGTCCACAAACCACCTGTTGTCTTCTTAACTCCTACCTCCCAACATCTCACGCCTGACATATTATAGATGCCCAAAATATATTTGGTAAATGTGTGAGTCCACACATTTTCTTTTTGTCCACCTAAGATGCAGTATTCCACAACATACACATGATTAGCCGTCAACTGCATGACACAGATTAACAACTAGTATACTGGGGGAGCGCACAAAATAAATTTAAAGAATAGACTGGTTTTGCAAGGATCAAGTGTCCAGAAAGTTTATCACTGAAAAGAATGTGACACTGCAGGCAGTTTGAAGTGGGGCAAGGACTTTGGGCTTCCTCCTTACAGGCAGTGGAGAGTCACTGAAGGCTGTTGAGCAGGAAAGTGACGAACGTGAAGGTGACCTTTGAAGGAGATAAGGCTGGTGGCCCAGTGTAGCATAGGCTGCAGGCAGATGGCTTCTGGCAAAAAGAACCCGCTGGGGATATTGCAAAAATGCATGCAGCAAGCAACGACCAAGTCAGGGAGACGCAGTGGAAATCATGTTCCATGAGGGAACTTGTAAAGTGAAAATTGACAGGACATTGATTTGGGAGATAAAAGGCCAATGTTACTCTTAGCTATAGCTATCCAGCTCTATCCTTAGTTACATAACCTGAGAGAATTAATTAACTGCTCCACACTTTGGTCTCTTCATTTGTAAAATGGTAGGAAGATTTAAAAAAAAAAAACCTTTCTATGTAGGAAGAAAAAAATCTTGTAAAAATTGCACTTTCCCTCACTTTCTTCTCATTCTCATTGCCTCCTCTATTTTTAAAAAAACTCAGATATCTCCTCACTTATATGTGGACTCTAAAATATGACCCAAATGAACTTATTTATGAAACAGACTCACAGACATAGAGAACAGACTTGTGGTTGCCAAGGGGGCGTGGAAGTGGGGGAGGGTTGGATTGGGAGTTTGGGATTAGCAGATGCAAACTATTATATATGAAGAGGAAAAACAACGAGGTCCTACTGTATAGCACAGGGAACTGTATTCTGTATCCTGTGATAAACCATAATGGAAAAGAATATGAAAAAGAATGTACAGCTTTGAATCACTTTGCTGTCCAGCAGAAATTAACACAACATTGTAAATCAACTATACTTCACTACAATAATTTTTTTAAAAAACCTCAGATATCTCCTAAACTCTCTTGAAATGATGACACGACAAGAGACCACATGAAGAGAAAGCTCCAAAGTATACAAGAAAGTCAAATGTTCTAATGAAACTTCTGACATATATTTACGGCGTCATTCATCTAAATTGTGTTGTATTATTTCCAATGTCACTTTGACAGCCCCATTAAATATAAGCAGTTTGTAAGAACAGTTTAAGTACATGAATAGTTCTCAAAAAATTTGTCCTATGAAACTAACTAGAGAAGAAGAAGGTAAAGGACAATTAAAGGAAAAGGAGGAGGAGAAGGAGGAAGATAGAAGTACGTAGACTGGGTGACTGAAACAACAAAAATTTATTTTCTCACAACTCCGGAGTCCAGAAGTCCAAAATCGAGGTGTCAGGAGGTTTGGTTTCTTCTGAGGCCTCTTTCCTTGGCTTGTAGATGGCTATCTTTCCCCCTGTGTCTTCACATGATCTTCCTTCTATAAATACCTTTGTTCTAATCTCCTGTTAAAAGACCAGTCATACTAAATTAGGGCCCATCTAATGATCTCATTTTAACTTAATTACCTCTTTAAAGATCCTATTTCCAAATAAAGTACCAATTATCCAAATAAAGTCAGAGTTTGAGATGCTGGGGGTTGGGATTTCAACATATGAATTTTTTGTGGGGGGCACAATTCCTCCCATAACACACACACACACACATGTATATAGATGTATATATACACACATATCTGAACCTAATTACTGTATATGTAGAGAGATACATATAGACTCATACATATGTGTGCATATCTATTCATACACACATACATATGTGAATATATGTGTATATGTATACACACATACATATATACACACATACATAGAAATGATATTTTTTCTGAACGATTTGAGAGTAAGCCAGAGGTGTCATATCACATACACGACCTTTACCCCTAAATATTTCTATCTTCTACCCCTAAATGTGTCCACTTCCTAAAAATAGGGATATTCTCTTTATAACTGCAGAGTGTTATCAACTTCTTACATGCACTCTGAAATAATACTTTTATCTAATCCACCTTCCATACTCTAACTTAGTCAGTTGATCTAACAAGGTCCTTTATAACATACCCTCCCCTTTATAACATACCCCCCCTTCCAGTACAGTGGAAGGTATTACATTTAGTTGCATGTCGTTTATCCTCTTTTTATATGGAAGATTTTCCCAGCCTTTCTTTGTCTTTCATGACATTCACATTTTTAATAAACAGTCCAGCTTTTAAAAAAATGGAATGTTTACATCTTGTGTGTGTGTATCTGATGTTTCCTTGAGATTGGATTGAATTAGACTGAGTTTGGCATACTGGACAGGCTGTGTTCTTCTCAGGGTATATCCATGTGTCCCCTCATATGTAATGTTAAATTTTTTTTTTTTTTAGCTGCGTTGGGTCTTCGTTGCTGTGTGCAGGCTTTCTCTAGTTGCTGCGAGTGGGGGCTACTCTTCGTTGTGGTGCACGAGCTTTCCATTGTGGTGGCCTCTCTTGTTGTGGAGCACGGGTTCTAGGTACACAGGCTTCAGTAGTTGTGGCACACGGGCTCAGTAGTTGTGGCTTGCGGGCTTAGTTGCTCCACAGCATGTGGGATCTTCCTGGACCAGGGCTTGAACCTGTGTCCCCTGCATTGGCAGGTAGATTCTTAACCACTGCGCCACGAGGGAAGTCCCAATGTTAAATTATTGTGTGTGTGTGTGTGTGTGTGTGTGTGTGTGTGTGTGTGTGATGTTAGCTTTGATCACCAGGTCAAAGTCTCACTTCTCCACTGTACAATTAATGTTTAGTGTACAGTTACTTTGTATCCTGCTAGTTTCACTTAACACTAGAGAAGATTGGCAGAAACTGCTAGTTTTTCCTTAGTATCCTTTCTCCAAAATTTTTTAGCTGGACATATTTCTTGAGGCTGGGTATGGTCTTATGACTAAGTCGTGTCCAGTGGTATGGGAACAGAAGTGAATGTGATTTCTAGTTCCATGTTTTAGATGGATAGAACATGCTTCCCTCTTCTATTTCCCTCTTCCCATTGGCTGGGATTTAGTCATGATAGCAGAAGCTAGGTTAGTCATCTTGAACCATGCAATGGAAGCAGCATGCGGAGAATGGCAGAGCAACAAGATAGAAAGAGACTGGGATCCTGAGAATTCATGGAGGAGAGCTGCCATACCAGCTGAGACTTTTACAAAGTTAAAGAAACTTCCATCTAATTTGTGATATATTTGGGGTTTCTCTAATAGTTTCTCTACCTCTGTCTTAAGTAACATAGGTATTTCCCCTCATTGCTACATAGTTTTCATAATTATTTTTAATGGCTACACAATATTCCATCAAGTGATATACTAGTAATTAACAAACCACTTGCCTATTAAGTACATATTGCTTATGTTTTTTCATTATTGTATATGATGTTGTGGTTAAGAGTTTAATGTATATATGGCTTTTTCATTTTTGTGGATTATTTCTTTAAGATAATTCCTTAGATATGTGATTAGTAGGTTAAAAATAGAAGAGATCATGGCTCTAGGTAGGTTTTGTTCAGATGTCTTCCAAAAACAAACTCTCTGTGGTTAATTCTGATGTGCAATGCTGAATTACTATGCTTTTAGATAACTAATTAAATGTCATGATAAGTGATTTGAAAAACAAAAATGTGAATTATTAAGGTTAATTATAATTGATACCTTAGAGGATATTTATTTTCATATTTTCCAATGTCAATGGTATTGCCATGTTAATGCAATATACAAAAAATGTCCAAAATGTGGGTATGTACCTGGAAGATATACTGCATCACACCATGACTAAGTTATTGCCTTTTCAATTCTCCATTTGATTTCATAAAGGAAAGTCTCCATTTGGTAAAAATCTAGGTAGAATATAATCCATAGTTACACCTGTGATTGCCTTTTAATTATGGCAAAGGACTTGTTTTCTATTTATAGTCATAATATAACATTTTTTAAAAATTTAAGTTTAAAAAGGTCAAGTTAAAGAAAATATTAAGTATATATCATATGTGGAAGTAAAAATAGACAGTTGAAATCGAGAAGGACTGCAATTTGGAAATAATTACATAAGGAAAGATATTGAGCCCTAACAATCTCTGCTAACTCCTTGTGATCTCCAGCAGAGAGTATTTGTTTTTAATGAGAATAGTATGGTTAATTTACATTGCAGAATTGGGTACCTTTGACTTTTCCATGATCCGGAATTAGTTTTAAAAACATTGCCCATTGGCTGTAGTCTATCTATAATTCCATTACTCTTTAAAGTTAACAGGCCTGAAGCAGAGATAGTATAGGATATTTAGCAATTTTCTTGAAAAAGGAGTGCACCATCTCAATCTTTAGTTGACAGAGAGAACTTTATCACCTGTTACTTAACCAGTGTAGCAGGCACTTTACATGCATCATCCCGGTGATCCTCACAATAGTACTGTGGGATGAAGAGCATAATCCCCATTTTAGAGATAGGGCTTAAAGCAGTGAAGGAGTTTTCTCAATATGAGATAGAGGGAAGATTAAATATAAAGTTCCTAATGTGTAATGTCTGGCACACGCAGCAGATACCAAATACATAGTAGTCATTATTGTCATAGTGTTTGGCAAGCTCAGAATTTAGTCTGAAGTCTGCTCAGTTCAATCCCATGTCCTTATAGAACACCATGCAGGGTCCTATAGAATTACAGAAAAAGAAAAAAGATAATTTAAAGATAACTCAAAATTCATGTTAAATCCATGAATCATTAACTCAATAGATCTTTACTCAGTGCTTGCTATGTTCCAGATGCTATGGAATGAGCTTCCAATCATTCCATGTACCCTTAGTCTAGCTCGGGATGCCACAGGTTGCTACAGTGCCCTGTTCTTCCCCAGCACATGTAATCTGATTTAATGCCTATCATCTGTGCTGAGGAGTCTGCTCTGGGGGAAACATGTCCTGTGATGACCACTTTACCTCTGGTATGCATCCTAGTGCCCAGTAGTTTTATTAACGTTTCCCTCCAAGAAACACTTTCAAACTTTTTTTTAAAACCTCTCCATTATATATATATGATCCCAGCTATGCTAAAAAAAAAAAATTAAAGGAAATTTCTCAGATTTCTTTATGGCTGGTGGGATTTCCAGTATTTGTAACACTTTCCATATATATATTTTTTTATAAATTTATTTTTGGCTGTGTCGGGTCTTCGTTGCTGTGCGTGGACTTTCTCTAGTTGTGGCGAGTGGGGCTACTCTTCATTGCGGTGCATGGGCTTCTCATTGCGGTGGCTTTTCTTGTTGTGGAGCACAGGCTCTATGCGTGCAGGCTTCAGTAGTTGTGGCACGCGGGCTCACTAGTTGTGGCTCATGGGGTCTAGAGCACAGGCTCAGTAGTTGTGGTGCATGGGCTTAGTTGCTCCGTGGCATGTGGGATCTTCCCGGACCAGGGCTTGAACCCGTGTCCCCTACATTGGCAGGCATATTCTTAACCACTGCATCAACAGGGAAGTCCCACACTTTCCACATTTTCTATGTTAAGTTTTTGTATATAATAATAGAAAGGAGAAAATAAAGTAAAACCTACTGGTGTTGAAAAATAACGTGTGAAGTCTAACAATATTGAATGTAAATGAACATAGGTGTAGCATCATTTTCAATGACCACTGACAAGACCTATCTGCTTCCATTCTCCTTCCCCTTCTCCTACAAAACCAAATGGTTCGTGCAAGCAGGGGTTCAGGGACAGCATGTCCTTCTCTCAAATACTTTGGCAACATTATGAGGTGGTAATTGCATAGGGAATCCTCAAAACAAAATCTGGAAGCAGCTGGGCGAGGCAGTCCTCTTCTGGGGAGATAAGAAAATGCCATCACCCCAAAGGATGTTGGCTGGATTGTAAAGGGCGTTTAGAGCCCTTAAGGCACAAGGGCATTCAAAAGGTATTCGCTGAGAATAATGAATTTTTGAAGCTAAAAGGTTATTTTGGAAGTTGAAGCATAACTGTTTATTTTTGTAAATATTGAGCATGTGTTTAAAATTTCTTAGCCTCAATTTCTCATCTGTAAAATGCAGAAAATGACCTCATAAGGTCATTTTGAAAATAATGTGAATAAATGCAGTTATTCAGCACGGTGCTCAGCAGACAGTAAATGCTTAATAGATGACAGTCATTATTTTAACTTTTACTCATTTCATAATCTTTACAGTAATCATTTTACCTTGTGGAACTTCTCCAGTGTTTACAGAAAAGGACTCTAAGGAATCTGAGATATTGCATCTAAGAAAAATTAACGTGTGTGTATATACATTTTAAAAGAATGATTTATGGCTAAAAAACATGAAAACATTAAACTTTGAGATCTGTTCACTGAAAAATTGTTTATTAAGGTGTTAATGTTTTATATAATTGGTTCATTATTTATATAATTTAAAATTCTGAGTTGCCCTTGAATAATCCACATATCTACAATACTCACATGTATATAAACTACATATTTCCTGATATTTAACATAGACTTCTCTAACTTCCATTTATCAGACAAATAAAACATTAATCTTTCAAAGCTACACCTTTAGGAGTTCACAAATTCCTATTTCTTTGAGTTTTTTTTAATTATACTTAAACATTCTTAAAAGAGGAAGCTGAAAGCCCCAAACCAAAAGCTTTAATCTGCCTTTCACAATACATACGTGTATCAAATCATCATGATGTACACTTTAAATATCTTACAACTTTGTGAATGAAACCTCAATAAAGCTGGAAGAAAAAATGAAAAAAATGAAATCACACACAAAAAAGCCTTAATCTGAACCAATGTTGAGAAATGGAGCAATGAATAGGATCTTTTATTCATCACACAGAAAAAATACAGAATATATCTAGTAATTTAGTTTTGCCTAAAGAGAATATACTTTGTATTTAGAGAAATAAAATATTAGTTGTCAGGAGTTGCTTTTGGAGAATGATCAATAAGTGTCTTATCAATGGTCAGATACTGATACCAGGGACCATCGCCTCTTGCACGCATTAAACTTCGTACTTCCAGCTCCTTTAACCTGTAACAAACAGAATGGTGATGTTATGACTACAGCGTTTCCAATTATACAGTTAATGAATTATCTCCATAAAGAACAACTTGAGAGTCTTGCTTTTATGTAAAATATAATGTCCCTCCACAGATCCATGTGTATGCATATATCTGATATGTACCTATAAGCAAAATTTGGGACTTATTTTGCCTTTTATTATCTTGCTTATGTAGTTAGCCAATGAATATTGTTTTTAATCACCCAAGCGTCACTTGAATTGATAATCAATTCTCTCCTCCTGTCCCTGTTCTCTGTCTGGACAGATCACTTTCACTTGAATAGTGATAATGCATTTCCTGTCTTCTTGCCTTTTAAATGTTAGGAGAGTCATTTACAGAACGCCTACTATTATGACCACATACTGTGCCAAGTGCTAGAAATTAAAAGGGAACAAATCTTCCTGGAGGAGCTCACATCCCCTGTCTATACTGGCTGCCCATCACCATTAGGACAGAAAACCTCTTGAGAGCAGAGATGGTATCTTATTCACCAGCCACCAGCATCACACTGAGCCTGGTCAACATTGGACAATCAATATTTGTAAAGAAAAGAAAAAAGAAAAACCAGGATTAAGAAAACATTCTCCGACTCTAAGATCTACTTGTTTGTCCTCATCCTTCTTCACAAACGGAATAATCTCTATTCTAGAAAGATACTTTCCTTCTTCCACAGCCAAGCCTTTGCACAAAACTACCACACATTCCTGGAATAATCCATTTTCCATCAAGCCTTTTACTTTCCATTTTTATAGACTACATACTAACTTTTTATAACTGGAAATCTGTCACAGTTAAATTACTCACTTTATTAACCTTAACCAGTTTACCAACCCTATCTATGACAGACAATATACCTTTGTGATAGTGTATATAAGAGAATACATTTATCTTTTTTTTTTAGGATTAAATATCATCCTTTTTCTTTTCTACTCTTTATAATGTAATTATCCAAAATGCAAGTAATTAAAATATTCATCACAGGGGACTGGTTAAATAAATTATTGTTCACCCATATAATGGACAACCTATGCACCTGTTAAAAAGAATGAGGGAAATCTATATATAATAACATGGAAGGAGAGGACAGATATATCATTAGGTTGAAAAAGCAAGGTATAAACAGAGTCTGTGTGGCATCTTCCCATTTCATTAAAAAGCAGAGAAAATCATTTCTGCTATGTATATGTACACATGTACAGAGTATTAAAAATTCTGGAGCACCAAAAATAAATTATCTCTGGGGGAATCAATTACATAAGACAGTCCCTTTCTATTTTATACCTTTCCTTTAAGCTTCAGTTTTCCAAATACCTAAACATATATTTAAAAAAATCTGTAGGTACTCCCCATTTCATTCTCACACTTGCATCTTTCTTTTAGGAGTAAAAGTCAGGGTCCTGTTTTAGTTTTTAAAAAAATATTTATTTATTTATTTATTTATTTAGGCTGCTCCAGGTCTTAGTTGCAGCACACGGGATCTTCATTGCTGCGTGTGAGATCTTTTTAGTTGCGGCACGTGGACTCTCATTTGCAGCATGCGTGCGGGATCTAGTTCCCCGACCAGGGACCGAACCCAGGCCCCCTGCATTGGTAGCACGGAGTCCGACCCACTGGACCACCAGAGAAGTCCCCTGTTTTTGTTTTTATTTTTATTTTTACTTTGCTTTGTTTTGAAAATGTTTGGGATTGTTATATGTCTAAGAAATTTTGGAATCTGATGTTTTATCAAAGGTATATGTCTGAAGTTCAAAAATGTCCAAAGCTAACTAAGTATGAGGCATAATGCTATTCCATGCTCTTAAATACTTAATGACAGTTCTATATGGTAACTACACATACATGTAATTACATATCTACAAAACAAGCCAATCATATGTTCATTTAATCATTTAATCATTTAAATAGTTTTCAATATCATAGCAATTTTTGTAAACTACAAAATTAAAGCAGAATGAACGGAAAGCAGATCAATGGTAGCCTGGGGTCAAGAGTAAGGGATGGGGATTGACTGAAGGGACAGGAAAGAGACTAACTAGGTGATCAAAATGACTTTGATGGTGGTTACAGTTACATATTTTGTCAAAACCCACTGATCTTAATGGGTACCTTTGATTGTATGTAAACCTCACTCTAAACACCAAAATAAATCTCAGAAAAGATCATATTTAAAAGTAGAAAAAGAAAATATGAGTGAACATTAAAAAATAATTTTGGACTTGTGTATTTACTTATTTTATTATTATCAGAGACCTATATATGACACAAAATTCCAGAAGCTAAAGAAAAAGACTGACAAGCTTGACAATCATTAAATGAGTAAACATATTAAAAGCAATTAAAGCATCAGTACACAGTAAGTGTTCAAAAACATATTAGCTACTACTGTATTTTTTTTATCTGAAACATAAAAACACTAAGTTGCAAAAAAATTCTACACTGTCAGAAGACAAATGACAAGCTAGGAAAACATATCTGCAACAAAAGCAAAAGGGGCTATTTTAACCAATGCACAAATTAATAGAAAACGGGCAATTTATGAAAAAGAAATATAAACAACTAATAGATAAACAAAAAAATACTCAACTTTGTCAAAAAATACAAAATTGAAATGATGAGATAACATTTTTCAACTGCCTTATCAGCAAAAATGTTTAGGTTTGATAAATTCCTTTACTGGCAAAGGTATGGAGAAACAGAATTATCCTGTATTGGTGACAGAAAAGACCACTAGTACAACTTTTTAAAGAAGTGTTTGACAAAAGCTTTCTAAAATTTAAAGCATAACATTTGGTTTATCAGTGCCACTGCTAGGAATTTATATTCCAGATACACTGAATAAATATGCAAAAATATATGAGGATATTCACCACAGCACAATGTATAATTATCAAAAAACTTGGAAAGAGCCTAAGTACCAACAATAGGTCTCCCACCGGTTAAAAAAATTAAGGCACATCCATCCAGTTCAGCCATTAAAAAGAATAGAGTATATGCTATTACTGAAAGATCAAGATACAGTTGGCCCTATCTATCTTCAGAAGGCCAACTGTTCTATGCCATTTTATATAGGGACTTGAGCATCCTCAGACTGGTATCTACTGGAGGTCCTGGAACCAATCCTCCTCAGTTACCAAGGAATGACTGTGTATTTACATGAAAGGAAGACAAGGTGCAGAACAGTGCTGATAACAGGATTCCATTTGTGTTAATATATTTTGTAAATGATATATAAAAAATATATTTTTAATGCATAAAATATAAGAGATCATTAAATAGTAGTCACCTCTAAGGATGACACTGGGTGTAAGAAGAAAGGAAATTGGGTGGGGGAGGGGAAGGAGAGGGCTACCTTGCACTTAAAAGAGTCAGGACATTTCCAAAAAGAATTCTTTCTAATCTGACAGATATTATCTCCTAATAGCCTTCTAGTCTCCAACTCATAATCTCCTCTCTAAACAGGCTAATTCTCTCTCCATCTTCACCCTTTTACAGAGCATCCTACACTGTTGAAATAGTTTTATTAAATTTCTTCCTGTGGTTTGCAACTGTAAGAAAGGATTTTCTTCCCTGCACTCCAACCCCTGCCCCCGCCCTTTTTTTTACCGTAATTCAGCTTTTTCAGCTTCAATTTGAAGGATAGCCATTGTTCTTTCATAATTCTTTTCAGGACTATCAAAGAAAGTTCGGGCAATCCATCTTGATATAGGATGCTACAAGAGAAAATGTGTTTAAAATTAATGTCTGAAAAGTACTTTGCTTTTCCAGTTTATTATTCTCCTAAAATGACCATCTCAGGTAAATCAATAACACTTTTATGTATCAACCACTTTATATATTTTTAAAATGATTTTAATTTGTTCGGTAGATACTACCTTTGTCCTCATTTATAGATGAGCAAATTTCACAAGGTTGTACAGTTACTAGGTTGCAGCATCTGCACTCAGGCCAGGTCTGTCTGACTCTAAAACCTGTGCTCTTTCCTATTACACTACACTATGAGTATCTTAACTGGCAGATTTTGGAGCCAAACCCGGGATCTCAAAATGGTGCTCTTTCCACCAGTCAGCCAAGATAATCTAATTATATGGCTTACCTTAAGATTTAATAATGAAGTATTTCTTTTCTAAAATATAATTCATTCAGATAATAAAACATGATAAGATATACTGTAATCAAGGCCATCTCACTACAACACTTGTAAAGACAAGTTACAGAATTAATTTTGGGTTTTAGTAGCCATGACAGTATGGTAAAATGACTAATTAACAGTGCAGGCTCTGGAGTCAGGACTGCCTGGGTTCAAATACCGACCCTATCCCTTAGACAGAGCACTTAACCTCTTTTAAGCCTCAGCTTCCTCATCTCTGAAGCAGAAATAATAATAGTACCATTTACATGGAATGAGATAATATTTTCAAAACACTTATCATAGTACCTGCTACACAGTGGGTGTTCAATAAGGGACAGCTAGCATTAGTATCAGTACAGTTTTCCCTATGGCATAGAACGTAGGATAAATTGACTGTTACTCTCTAGGTTGAGAACACAGTGCAGAGTCAGTCTTTAAAAAACCATAAAGCTTAAGGTAATAAAACAACTCAGAAAATTACCAAAAGTTACTTATAAAAAGTGAGCACAAAATGTATCATTTACTTGTCATAAAAAATTGAATACAAAACTATACCACAATTGCTAAATTAAGATATTAACCAGTACATTGACAAGACACCTAACTGAAAATAACTTTCAGTGACCTATACCAACCTTGAAATATTCCCAGTGTTCTGGGGTATAGCCTTCTGGAATTTCTGCTAACTCAGCTTCACCTAGTAAGAGAAAACAGTGATATTCAACTTTAGTATCAGGAGTTTATAATGTTAATTCTTCACTATTTAAGTAAGAAACCAACCTCTTGTGGTTTTAAAGAACCTTTTGTTTTGTAGCAATGAAGATATCTAATATTTTAAATTCACTTCAAGCTGGTGGAAAATCATTCATTAGATATTTTTTAGATGTCTTCTATGTGTAATGCATTGTATACAGGCATTATATGAGGGTTCTCATTTTGTTTTTATATAGTGTAACAAGATATAATAAAAGACATACTATTCCTCTGGTTTTCCTTAAACGTCCTAGACAAAATATTTAGGATTCAAGACGTCAGAAGTACTGTGAGCAGAATTTCCCAGGAGACCTAACAGTTACTATCATTCACAAATCCATTCTTTTTTGGAAGATTATAACTTTATATGTTCCAGGATGGATAAAAAAGTTCTTCCATCCCTCAGCCTCTTTTCCACCTCTATCTCTTTCTATTTTCCTTATTCAGACTTCTCAAAGCTGGTTTTGGGAAATGAGAAAGAGGAAGAAGACAGGCCTTTTATGTGGCCTATAAAGTCAGTGACCTTAAAGATTTTTGGAGAAAACAAAAAGTTAAAAAAAGACCCACTGTGTGCTATTGCAGATTAAGATTTGGTTATTTTAAAATAAATTCTCATGCTTATGTTTATTTTATTATTTGAAGAACTTTCCCTTATAATATCCATAATTTCTTTTTTATATTAATGTACACAGGTTTTAAAAATTTACTAATTTAGTCAGTGGGGGAGATACTTACCAATGAATACATTCACCAGAGTTATGCCAATTGCTACTGGAATCCCAGTCAACAAAATGTAGAATCTCTGTTAAGATTAAAAAAAAAAAAAAAAAAAAGTTTTCATATAACCATTTCCTAACTCCTTTCCTCACACTCAAACTGTCCTCATTACATGATTTCCTTATATTTCTTATAAAATATACTTGCCAAATTGGAGATGCTGTATAAAATTATTTATTTCTGTAATTTTCTTTTGCTCTAGCTTTTAGATGCCTATATTTAGTGTCAAAAATGAAAGAAGAAAGCAAAGACTAATTGTACAAGTATAATGCAATATATATTTAAGTGATTTTTCATTTTTGGTTAAAGCAATGTCATAAAAGAAATTTTTATATTAAGAATAAAAGTGTAAGAAGATGAGGGCGATTTCTGGAGTTTGAGTTGGTCATCACAAGAAAAGTAGGAGCTCAACCATGGGGATGGAGAAGGGCATTAAGCACAATGGACAGGCAAGGGAAGGTCTAGAGGGCAGCCAGTGGGTCACAGCTTTAGGAACAGTGGCAGAGTCCAGTCTTCCACCTTCTAAGTCTCTACTCTTCTTTACAGAGTCTTGAGATACAAACATGCAGTCAATGCCCTGCTTCACTCTATGAAATCAAAGTTCTTAAACAACAAAGAAAAAAAAATCATATCCCAAAATAATGGAGTTACATATTTAAAGAAGTCCTTCAATGAGTTCTTTGTTAATTTAAAGAATATATTAGTAATATAAATAATTATTCCCAAATGAATCCATTTTCAGTTTTATAATTTATAGATTTTTCTTTTGGTCAGGGAACACAGATGATTTCAAAACACCATAATCTTGAGAAGAAAGGAATGTTTCAATTTTTACCTCCAATATGCATGAATTCTTTTTTTGAAGAAGGAAAGGTTCACTAATTTAAAAATAAATTCAGGGGGCTTCCCTGGTGGCTCAGTGGTTGAGAGTCCGCCTGCTGATGCAGGGGACATGGGTTCATGCCCCGGTCCGGAAGGATCTCACATGTGGGTTCATGCCCTGGTCCGGGAGGATCCCACATGCTGCGGAGCAGCTGGGCCCGTGAGCCATGGCCGCTGAGCCTGCGTGTCCAGAGCCTGTGCTCCGCAACGGGAGAGGCCACAACAGTGAGAGGCCCGCGTACCGCAAAAATAAAAATAAAAAAATAAATTCAGTAACAAACCAGACCTTACTACTCAATCTCAACATTTTTTTGAGAAAAGGAATATGAATTTACAAAAAAAATCTTTTATAAAATGAAAGATGTTTTCTAAATAGGAAAAAAATTTCCTATTTATATGTAAAGAGTTTAGTTCAACAAGTTTTAACTCACCATTAATTTCAAAAAACGTCTGTCATAGAATCCAGAAGGCTTGATGATAAACAGTCTTTTCCCATGGTCTCCACTGTGTCGCACAGGAGCTGGAAATATTAAATAACCCTGTTATATACAAGATTTATATGGATATACTGTTATATTTTGAGATAAAAGTCAGACTATAAGAAAACGTACATGCATAAATGTTTAGTATGAATTAAGATAAAGCATCCCTTCTCTGCCAAAATATATATATACATATATACATATATATGATTAAGATAAAAAAATACATGCTTCTTTATTTGAGTACTAAAGGCAGGGAAGACTAGGATATCTTTAAACAGAGATTGATGTACTGTTCTAAACTATAGCTCTCCTCATTTTTATTCAACATATTCATCAATATTTTCATCATTTTTATTCATCAATATTCAAGATATTGATATTTATTGAAGAAATATCTAAATGATTATTTGAATTTGTTTCAGTAGCAGGCAGGGAGATCAGATACTCTTGGTGGGCTATGTACCTTTGTTTACCTCTGCAATAAATATTTGCTAATGCTGCAAAAGAAATTAATTTAAATTGCCTCATATGATGAGGCAATATACATTAGGGACTCGATGCAAAATAAATGGAAAGATATTTATTCAATATCTCTCTAGCAGGAATTTGAACTTGTTCAAAAGAACACACTCTAACATGTCTTGATAAAATCCCTTTATAAGCCATTTCTTTCTTTTTTTTAGTTGAGGTATAATTTACAATGTTGTGTTTGTTTCTGGTGTACAGCAAAGTGATTCAGTTATAAATATATATATTCCTTTTCATATTCTTCTCCATCATAGTTTACCACAAGATACTGAATATAGGTCCCTTTGCTATACAGTAGGACCTTGTTGTTTATTTTATATATAGAGTTTGTATCTGCTAATCCCAAACTCCTAATTTATCCCCCTCACCTTGCTTTCCCTTTTGGTAACCATAAGTTTGTTTTCTATGTCTATGAGTCTGTTTTTCTTTTGCAAATAAGTTCATTTGTATCATATTTTAGATTCCACATATAAGTGATATATAATATTTGTGTTTCTCTGTATGACTTACTTCACTTAGTATGATAATCTCTAGGTCCATCCGTGTTGCTGCAAATGCATAAGCCATTTCTTATTGTAAATATCCTTCTCTTCAAATCCTCTCCCAGACGGTATTTAATCAAGCCTTGCTGAAGATAAACTGAGGCAAAACTCTCACTCTTGGATCTGCTTTCTACGCGATTTCCCTTTCTTGGAAGTCTGGAAGGATCACTATGGCCACTCTAAGCCCTGTCTGCTAAAAGCAGGAAAGGCTCTAACATTACTGAGAAACTGAGGGTTACTATGCTTCTGCTGTGTAACCGCATTCAAGGGAATTTTCCATGAGTCATTGCTGAATAAAAAACTAATTTCCCGTTAAAGGAATTTTAATCATAATAGATGTCAGAAAGATTTGTATCCTTTTGTTCGAGCTTAAATGTCAAGAATGAACTCCCCTCTCCTGAAATCTATTCTTTAGGCCCAGGTGACATCTTATCCTCCAAGAAACCAACATGCTTCCCAACCAGATGAGAGCTCTCCTACCTCTGAACTGCTGTATATTCTACTGATGTGTAAACTTGCTTTCACTGCCCTCACTGAAATATAAGTGTCTCGAAGGCAGGAACTGTCTTAAATTTTGATACCACCTGCAGCAGCCTGCAATGAATTTAGAAGGTTAATTCACAAGAGAATTAGAAGCTGGCACGAGTTTACTAAGTATAAATCATCTACTAAGGCTTCTAAAATAACAAGAGAATTTGACAAGGTAAGTATGTATTTCTGCAAATCATTTGAAAGATACAATAGAAATTTCTGTGGACTAGATGAAAAAAATGGGCTGGATAACAGTACAAACCACTCATTAATTTAATAAATATTTAAGTGCCTACTATGTACAGGTCTTATGCTAGGTCTATAGTATGAGGGATTTAGATTCTGCTGGGAGGAAAAAATATTTAATATAATTACAAATTACAATTATAATTGTATATAATTATAATTACAAATCTATATTGTAAAAGACAACAATCTTTGTTGTCTTTGTTGTCTATAAGGACAACAAACGAAAGAAACAGGATGTAGTGTCAGAAAAGAAAAGGCTCAGAAGTAAAGCCCCTCTTTAGACAGGCTGGTGGAGTTGGGGAGGTATGAGGAAGGCACAGTATAAACTGAGAGAAGTAGCAAGTTAGAAGAAATCTGTAATGGGTAATTGGTTGATTGATTATACCCAAAAGGTGCTGATTACTTAATGCAGTAACCTGCCAAAGGGCTCTCTCGCAATTTCTATGAATGGCCTATGAGTGTGGTGGAGATGGTATTCCTGATGATACAGAGCTACTGCTACAAGAGTGGCTATTACACCAGTGATGAGATAGGATCTCCCCAAAAGTCCTCCTACACACTTACAAAAGGCTGAATCTAAAAGGATTAAGTATAGTAAGTGGAAAATCCTACTTGAACACTCCAGAAGTTTAGTGGCTCACAAACTTAAGAAAAGTCACTGGTGGGAGTTCCCTGGTGGCCTAGTGGTTAGGATTCCAGGCTTTCACTGCCATGGCCCAGGTTCAATCCCTGGTCGGGGAATTGAGATCCCCCAAGCTGTGTGGCATGGCCAAAAAAAAAAAGAAAAAGTCATTGGTGTCATGTGGATGTGGTTACCAAAAAAATCCCAAAGGTAATCCAATCTTAACCTGATGTACTAGAAATACAGGGTCAAAACAGAAGGAGCCCTCTACCTCCATGTCTTACCAGACCTGCGTAAGTGTGTCCATCCCAGAGTACACTGTTTTAGAGGGACAATCTGGAGCACGTCCTAAGTTAAGCAACCAGGATGGCAAACAACCTGGAAATTGACCTATTGAAACTGAAAGAACTGAAGCTGACTGGCCTACAAAAAAGAAGTCAGGATAGAGACCAGAGAAGTGTCTTTAAATAGCTGAAGGCTGTCTAATGACAGAGGCTTACACTATTCTGTGTTGACCTGCAAGGAAGAACTAGGATCGATGTGCGAAAGAGTAATTTTTGGCTTAATTCAAGGAAGAAGTTTCTAACAATTTTAGTGGTTGAAATAAAATTGGACTGCCTCCCCAGTCCCCATTATGGGGTTATTCGAGTATCACTAATGGAATGTAACAAGGATTAGCATACTACAGGTGGTGGCCTAGAAGATTTCTAAGGTCCTTTCCCTCAAAGAATCTGAATAGATGGCCTCTCTTAGAATAAAAAGACTTACCTTTCCTACTGATCAATCTCAATGGTTTCCTTCCAACACCAACAACTCTTTCCTGCTTTCAGGTCTTT
Source organism: Mesoplodon bidens (assembly GCF_964165515.1). Classification (NCBI taxonomy): domain Eukaryota; kingdom Metazoa; phylum Chordata; class Mammalia; order Artiodactyla; family Ziphiidae; genus Mesoplodon; species Mesoplodon bidens. Next base: position 95,745,791 of record NC_138161.1, on the reverse strand, counting down.
GCACTTAACCTTCCTCTTTGCTTGGAAGCTTTTCCTCCGGCTCTTTGAATGGCTAGCTCCTCACCCCATCCTTCAGAGGTAAGATCAAATGTTACCTCCTCAAAGAAGTCTTCTCTGACTACTCTATCCAAAGCTGGTCTCCCACTTATTCTCCTTAATATCATTTGGTTATTTCCTTTAGAACAATAAGCACTAAGCTGAATCATTCAGTAGTGTATCTCCAGTGCACTTTAGTGTCTGCCACATGGTAGGAGCTCCATAAATATTGTTGAATTTACATTTCTTAATTTTTTTTTTTTTCCCGTCATGCGGGCCTCTCACTGCTGTGGCCTCTCCCGCTGCGGAGCACAGGCTCCGGACGCGCAGGCTCAGCGGCCATGGCCCACGGGTCCAGCCACTCCGCGGCATGTGGGATTTTCCCAGACCAGGGCACGAACCCGTGTCCCCTGCATCGGCAGGTGGACTCTCAACCACTGCGCCACCAGGGAAGCCCTTAAGTAAATTTAATGTTGGTAGGGGATCCTTCTTTAGTCCCTGAAAATAAATCTTCTCAGAAGAGACAGTATACTCCCAACTTTCCCTTTCAATCAGACGGACAGACAGACACACACAGAGAGAGAGAGAGAGAGAGAGAGAGAAACACGTAAGGATTAAACTCTATGTGGGGTTTTAGGGACAACTGATTACAAATGACAGTATTAGTAGATGTGGAAAGTGTAACAAACAAAAAAAACTATGGAAGAAAGCTTGAGCTGGCTGCATTCTAGCAATATTAAACAGTTAGTAATGTGAACTTCTTGCTTTCTTTACATATAATTACCCTACTGTTAAACAACAATTATTCATGCCATTAAATGTGTTAGGTAACTGTTATACAATTAACTGTTCTAAAGGATATTTCATAGCACTAAACTCTTTTCAAATATTCTGAGCCTTCATGATTTGTTGTTGTAGTAGGGCCATCTGCTTACAATCTAAAATTATTAGAGTGAACATTGCTTACAACCAGGTGACTGCCAGGATTTCTGGAACTCAATCCTTCCGCCACAAAAATAGGCATTTTCCTCCACTCTCTACAGCCTGGAATGTCTCAAATAAGGTACTCAGTAATTACGTGGAACTAAGGTTTCACTAACCAATTTTTTTTAATGCAAATAACTTCAGGAAAGTTATGCTTTGGAAAATTGTGATACTTGTGAGGATCAGATAATATCAGATTTTTTTTTTTTTTTTTTTTTTTTTTTGTGGTATGCGGGCCTCTCACTGTTGTGGCCTCTCCCATTGCGGAGCACAGGCTCCAGACGCGCAGGCTCAGCGGCCATGGCTCACGGGCCCAGCCGCTCCGCGGCATGTGGGATCTTCCCGGACCGGGGCACGAACCCGTGTCCCCTGCATCAGCAGGCGGACTCTCAACCACTGCGCCACCAGGGAAGCCCAATATCAGATTTTTTTGTGTCTCCAAGACAACACCCAAAATTGGTCATTTTCTTTCCCTCATTCTCAGACTATTCCCAGTTAATGGCACCACCAACTCAATTACCCAGGCTAAAAATCTCAGTCATCTTCCTGTGTCTCATTCAAAAGTTGTCAAGCCCTCTTGATTCTAAAATTCAAACTTTCCATTTCTCTCCAAGACCTTTTCACCTCAGTGGCTTAAGTAATCATCATGCCTGATAAGCCATCTAATATTCAGAACCATCTTCCTAAAACATACTCCTGATGCTGCTCTTGCGCTAAAATACTCTCGGGTGCCTACAAAATCGTTAAGATACTTTGGCTTTGTATTCAGTCCCCCCCCTAATTAGGACCTAACTTCTCTTTTTTAACCTTCTCTCTCAACACCTACCTACCCCAAGAGCCCCATATTCAGATATATCAGAAAACACATCCTTTACTTTTCCATCAATTGCACCTGTTAAAACTATCCCTAGAATCCAGTTAACATGCCTCATCATCCATGTCTGAATTAAGTCCACACTACTTTGTTTAATACTCTTCTCAGGTTTTAAAGCCATAATTATATGCACATCAGCCTTCAACATAAAAGTTCTCTGCAGCTGAGGGGAGAACTTAAGCTTATTTCTAGAATCCCTTGATGTTTGACGTTTAATAAATAATTAAACAGAATACTTTTATCTGCTTATTTTCTGAGAAAGGTTTTCACTGAGAGTGATTGATGATAACATGACAGTACTAGATGTTTAAGAAAGGTGAGACCACAGGGCCCTGTAGAAGGTAATGCCCAGTGCTGTAGATTTTTCCCACTCACTCTTTACCACTACCTTTGAGGTAAGTGAAAATGATCACCCTCTTTTTAAAAACAAAACAAAACAGTTCTTACGGTAAGAGACAAGTTCATTCAAAATGACATTTCTAGAAAGATGCAAACTTATGCAGAAACACATTTCAGGGTTATAAATACTTGTCAGTGGGAAAGAGATTAGTTTTATTTTATTCCCCTGTCAACAGAAAATAAGCATACTTGTAATAAAATCCTCTTTTTTTTTCTTTCTAAATCCTCTTTTTTAACGATGAAGAAATGCAGGTTTGGAGCAATTAAGTGCCTTCCACTTAGCTTCCCAGATGTGATGACCCAAGCTCACAGAGTTACTAAACTCTGGAGCTAGGATTTAAAACTATGCAGTCTAGGAGCAATTAAGTGCCTTCCACTTAGCTTCCCAGATGTGATGACCCAAGCTCACAGAGTTACTAAACTCTGGAGCTAGGATTTAAACCTATGCAGTCTATCTCCAGAAAAAACAAAACCAGTCAAGGTTCTCTCCTCTGCTGGATCTTGCGTTCTCCTAGAGGCAGACATAAACAATAATATAAAACAGATTGCAACCTTTCATTCCACAGTGATAGATTGTTTCACATGCGAAATACCTTTGAAAGCAGGTACACTGCTGAAACACAGTAACCTCACTATAGCTATCATATCCTTTCCTGCTCCCAGTGGAAAGGGTGTAGATTACCTGCGAGGATCCTTCCAGAACTCCAGGAATGGGGAATAGTGTATAAATGGGATCTAGGGGAGAAATTTCACCTCAGTTTATCTCCAGGTAGGCATGATTAAGTACTATGGGGGGAGGGGGTATTTGAAGAGGATATTTGTAATCAGAAATGGCTTACAAAGGAATTTTATCAAAGAATGTAAGCACATGTAGTTTTGTAACAGGTTCAAATTCCTGCCGGAAATTTCTTCAATGCCACTGGTCCTTTCCATTTTTCCAGCAAGTCCCTCATGGCATCAGTGTATAATGTCTCATCATGTGAAGTGACATAATTCAAATTAAATTGGGAGAAGAGCAGTAAACAGAAAAAGATACTTTTAAGTTGGAGAAGAATCTTTAGGGCTTTAAATTTCACTTCCTCTGTATCTACTTGTATTGCATAGGACAAATCGCTTACAGTATATTTTTGATCAAGAGGATTAAATGAATACCTTTAATATCTTAGAATGGTGCCCGGCACATAATATGTGCTCAATAAATGTTAGCTCCCATTATTATTATTATTCAACTTAATACAGTGGTGCATTATTTTTGTAATAATTGAGTCACAGTTTCCTCATCTGTAAAATGGGGTAACACTGTACTCACTTTGCAGAATCCAAAAGGGAATAAAGCAGACTGAATACAAAGCATTTGATGCTTTGCTATTATGATTATTCATTCCCCTAGAGTTCAACCCACAGTCTCCAAGAGGCTCCAAATCATCCTCCCACGACTGCACTGACTTTCCTAAGACCTAGGAACTTTTTCTTCATAGGTCCCTTCCTCTCTAAGAAGACATTAAAAATAATTATTTTATGATTCCATTGATATAAAACGAATACAATTCAGGCTGGATTCAGCATCACATATGCATTAACATTATAGCCCTTTTCCTTCTGATTTTAAAAGAAATTTAAATTAAAATATTTTCGTGGACACCTAAAAGTATCATGAAGACACTGTGCCTAGCAGATGAGTTAGCCCTGAGCCTCTCCACTTAGCATCAGCGGGCTCCTCAGCAACATGACTTCCCACCTTGTGAGATTAAAACGTAGCGCAGGTGGAACATACAAAGAATCTTGGAGCCTGAGAGACATGGGTCTCAGCTCTTTGCCTTTCTAACATCAGCTTCATCCGCAAATTACCACCAACAGGATAGGTGAATGACAAAGCGTCTCACAAATTCTAATTAATTACTTAAACACGATCGATCTGATTACTTCAGGAAAACCCCCAGCCTCCTCACATAGCCCATGCTCCGTCTCTCAAGTCCCAAGTCCTCAATTCTCCAAGCTCTCTCCGGATTCCACCAAGGTCACCCGGGAAGAGTCCTCCATCTCTCCTCCCGCGTTTCTTGATAGCGCTTTCTCCCCAAGCCAGTACGCACCGACAGTCTTCGGAAAGTCACGGGTGAGGAAGCCCCCGAATACAAGTCTAGTGTCAAGGCGGCGGCCAGACAGAGCGGCCACTGCAGAGACCGAAGCCCGCCGTAACAAACTCATGGCCGCCATGGCTACTACGGGCAAGAGAAGAGCGGGCAAATGTAATGGGAGCCGAGAGAGCCTATTTCTCAACGAGAGCGAAGCCGGAAAGTGGCCATGTTGAGTGAGGGCAAAGCCAATTCTTGTTTTCGTCATCCGGTCGGCGTGAGACGCCGGAAGTGACATCATTGTTGGCGGAAATGCGGTTTGCTTATTTACGCGGAAAAATGGCTGCCGCCAGTTTGGCTGTTTTCTGCCGAAGAGTCTCGGCGGCCCTGAAGGCTTCCAGGTCGTTAATAAGTCCTCAGGCCCCTGCTAGCACAAGGTAAGTGATGTGAGGAGTAGGTCTGTCCACTTCTCCAACTTTGGATCTTGTTTGGTTGCCGAGATGCTGAGAAACGCTTAGGGATGGAAAGGCCCCTGGGATGGCTGGGCCCGAACCCACCTACGTGAGGAGTGAGTGACCTTGGAGAAGTCCCCCACCTGCGACATTTCCATATCTTCCTCAAACATTTTGTTGCCACCTGCTGTGGACCAGGCAGTTCGTGGGGTCTTTAGAAAACCAGTATTTGTTGAACTAAACCTAGAGGTACGGAAGCATCCTGTTCGGCTGGGTGAGTTGGGAAAAACTTCACTGAAGAGCTTTTGGCTGTGGAACTGAAGGCTGTGTCAGGTTTGGATGGATTAAAAAAGGGGTTGGAGGGTGTACTCCCAGAGTCTGTCAAAAAGAGATTGTTCAGTAAATGTTGAGGGAATAAATGAAAGTAGCCAAATGGACGGAAAGCCGCCCTGCAGGTGTGATAAAAGAATATCCTACACGTGTTGGTTATTATTTCTAGAAAGACCGCTTGTCTTCTGGACAGATCGATCATTTTTGACGTTATGATGAACGGTTTGCTCCCTTTTATTAGCGTTTGTTTTTAATGAGTTAAATTTTACAAGTAGTTGGGTATGTCATTTTTAAAAAAATTTATTTATTTACTTTTGGCTGTGTTGGGTCTTCGTTTCTGTGCGAGGGCTTTCTCTAGTTGTGGCAAGCGGGGGCCACTCTTCATCGCGGTGCGCGGGCCTCTCACTATCGCGGCCTCTCTTGTTGCTGAGCACAGGCTCCAGACGCGCAGGCTCAGTAGTTGTGGCTCACGGGCCTAGTTGCTCCGCGGCATGTGGGATCTTCCCAGCTCGAACCCGTGTCCCCTGCATTAGCAGGCAGATTCTCAACCACTGCGCCACCAGGGAAGCCGTGTCATTTTTTTTTTTTAAAGGAAGTAATGTATGTGTTCTTGAATCCAGCACATTTATTGGGCATCTCTCAGATAAAGTGAACTTACATTAACCTCAGAGATAAGCAAATTTTTTGTTTTTTTGCAGAGGTTCAGGGGTTGTAACTGGAAAAGTAACAAACTTGAATCAATCGTCTCTTCCATCTCATCATCGTTTTTCCTTAAAAAATTTTTTTGGATTTTTATCATTACTGTTGAATAAATATCTGTTCATTTACAGACACTTTGGAAAATAGAGTAAAGTGCTTTGAAGAAGAAAGTAAACATCAACTATGGTTTTACCATTCAGAGATAAACACATTTTCTTCTATTCTTTTTAACTTTGAATATATAGACGTACATGAAATTTTAAAATAAAATCAGGATAATATTTACGTATATGCATTTTTGTGTTCTACCCTTGTTTCTCCAACTTTCTATTTTAAAAAATTTCAAGCCAAGGGGAAAGTTGTAAGAGTAGTACAAAGAATAACCGTATACTCTTCACCTATGTTAACCAATCCTCAGCATTTTGTCACATTTTCTATACTTCTTATATCCATGCCTTTATTTTTCTGAACTATTTGAGGCATGTCAGAATTGCAAACATCATGACACTTCAGCATATATCTCCTAAGAACAAGAACACTGTCTTAACCACAATACTACAATGATCACACTGGGGAATTTTTTTTTTCTTTCTTAATTTTTAATTCACAGTCCAGTCAATGAACATTTATCCTGTTAATTGTAGTGTATCATTAGTCTTCTTTAATCCAGAATGGTTCCTTTTTTCTCTTTCATGATATTGACATTTTTTATAAGGTCAGCCTTTTTAGAATATTCCTTCATTTGGATTTGTCTGATTGTTTCCTCATGATTAGATTCACGTTAAATTTTTCTTGGTAGGAATACAACACTTGTTATACACTTCATTATTGTATTTTAAGTTATTTCCCCAGGTCATTAAATATTCTTTATAAACATGACTTTTAGATTACTGCATAATAGATTATCATACAGATGCACAATAATGTTTTTAACCATTCCCCAGTTGCACATTTACATTATTATAAGCTTTTTGATATCATATATAATGCTTTAATAGACTTTTTAAAAGTATAATTGACTTACAATATTATATTAGTTTCAGGTGTACAACATAGTGATTCGATATTTTTATACATTACAAAATGATCACCACAATAGACACTTTGATTTATTAATTCCCATCTATGATAATTTGTCTTTTAAACAAAATTTATTTATTTTTTATTTATTTGGTTGCATCAAGTCTTAGTTGTGGCAGGCAGGCTCCTTAATTGTGGCTCGAGGGCTCCTTAGTTGTAGCATGTGGGCTCCTTGGTTGTGGCATGCGAACTCTTAGTTGCAGCATGCATGTGGGATCTAGTTCCCAGGCCCAGGCCCCCTGCATTGGGAGCTTGGAGTCTTAACCACTGTGCCACCAGGGGAGTCCCTCTGATAATTTCTTTAGTTGAAATTTCTAAATTCAGTGGAATTACTGGGTTAAAGGAGAAAGCATTGGGGTCTCTGATGTGTTGCAAAATTAAAGTTCAGAATGTTTTTATCTGCTTATATGCCCACTAGCTGCATATGAAGGACCTAAAAATGTTACCTTAAAATATAATTATGTCGGGCTTCCCTGGTGGCACAGTGGTTGGAAATCCGCCTGCCAAGGCAGGGGACACGGGTTCGAGCCTTGGTCCGGGAAGATCCCACATGCCGTGGAGCAACTAAGTTCGTGTGCCACAACTGCTGGGCCTGCGCTCCAGAGCCCGCGAGCCACAACTCCTGAGGCCTGGGCACCTGGAGCCCGTGCTCTGCAACAGGAGAGGCCACCTCAATGGGAAGCCCGTGCACCGCAACGAAGAGTGGCCCCCGCTCACCACAACTAGAGAAAGCCCGTGCACAGCAACAAAGACCCAATGCAATCAAAAATAAATAAATTTTTAAAAATACCTTTAAAATACATATATATAATTATGTCAATATATTGGCTCTGAAGTTGCAGGATAGCAACATATATAATGGCATGTTAACAATAATTTCTAAAGCATTTTATGAGTTTATCGTTTCTTGGGTAGAAAACCCAAGTTGGTTTTTTGACACTGTAGATGAGGAAATGATTCCGTTTATTGCTTATAAAATCCAAATGTTGTGAAACTTGAATCACCTGTTTATATATGTTCAGTTGCAGGTTTTCTCTTAGTCTGTTGACTAAGCATACACCAAATGTCACATCTTTTCACCAGTATAGATTACTTCATACCACATTGTCTAGGAGAGGACTGGAAGAATTTTTTGATGACCCAAAGAATTGGGGGGAAGAAAAAGTGAAATCTGGTGAGATACTTGGGTTGACCTATATTAAATAATTTTATTGAACCCCGTGTCATTTTGGGACTATTTATTCAGTTTGGGAATTACTTAAGTGTTTCCTTTTTTGATTTCCTTTGGGAATGTCTATTAGAGAAGATTAGAAGGACAGTATAATAATAGAGTTAACTGTAGTAGAGTTAACTGTTCCTTGGAAGGTTGGCAAAAGGTTTAGAAGAGGAGTAGGTTGAAATTAACTAAAGTGAGGTTTGGGGTTTGTTTTACATTTCATTTTTTTAGAGATAATTGATAATTAATTTATAATGATATTAAGTATTTTGACATTAGACTGTGAAGGTACATTCTATACTAACAGTTTTTGAATGCTATTGCCAGTCACATTACTAATATTTTCATGTGTTATCTAATTTAATCACAAATCCTAATTATATATTGTACTATAATATAATAAAGCTATTACACATTTTATAGATAAGGAAACAGGTTTAGAGAGGTTAAGTAATTTGCCACAGGGCATGTAGCTAGAAAATTATTTCATGCTATGAATTTATCATTTTAATAGGAGCTTCATGGACCTGTCAGCAATTAAGGAACAAAAGTAATGAAGATTTACATAAACTTTGGTAAGTATACTGAGTACATTAACATCTAAGTGTTTGAAGCAGTTGTAGTATAATAATGAGGTATAAACTTTATCTAATGTAAGAAATTAAGTAAAGTGATTTATAGTACTGTTGGTGATATATAAGATCATTAAAATTTTTATAAGTACTACAGAGGTTAAATTACATTATGACAGATGTATCAGAGTTCTTAAATAGTTGGGAGTTTAGAAATTTTACTGTAACTGCTACCAGTCATACTACCACTTTTATACTAAGAATTTCAAAAAACTAATAAAAGAAAATGGGGATGAGTTGGTCACATTTAGGCCTTCTTCCTTTTTATTACCTTTTGCATGGTCTGGAAGCTTTAGCTAATTTGCTTTGAGGAAGAGTATTGGAGGGTGCACTTAATTGGAAATTTGGGTAGGTTTTTCTGGCAGATTCTCCTGATAAATTAGAAAGAATTGAGAGGATTTAAGACAGATTTGCATTGTATATATACATATATAAATGAAGTATAATTGACATAACATTGTATTAGTTTCAGATGTGCAATGTAATGGTTCAATATTTGTATATATTGTAAAATGATCACAATAAGTCCAGTTAATATCTGTCACCATACATAGTTACAAAAAGTTTTTTTCCTTGTGATGAGAATTTTCAAGATCCATTCTTTGAGGTACTTTCAAATATGCAGTACACTATTATTGACTATAGTCACCATTGATGTACATAACATCCCCATGACTTTTTCCTTTTATAACTGGGAAATTGTATCTTTTGACCCCCCATCCCCCCACATTAATCGACTATATTTAGCCCAGAGATATGTTTGTTTGGGCTGCACTGTGTTTTAAAAATTGGGAAGTTTCACACAAAAATAAGGATTTCTGGCTCCTCTTGAATAATCAGACCTGTGATGTTGCAACACTGAACCTGCATTTTTACATGGTGACAGTTGGCTGGTCTAAATGGAGCAGTGCATACCACTTCTTACCCATCTTGTTCTTTCACCATGCTCCCTTTACTCATAATTACTATTTGTCCAGGCACTGTAGTAGGCATTTAACGTTTTATCCCTTGATTTAAAGGGTTATCTTTCATGGCAGATTAAAGAACTGTAAAATGCTTATAAAACCACTAATATTACAGGCTTATTTATGTGATACAATAAGAAATATATATTTTGTCTTTGTCTCTGATCGCTTAACACACAGCTCCTAAATCCCTTGGAATTGCCTGAGTGATATGAGTGTCTTCTAATCAGGCAGCTCTTGGCGGTGGGGGCTGGGGGGTATTGTTGTGTAGCTTCAGGACAGAGGCTGATTGCCAGAAAGGCCAAGGTGTGATTAGCGGATGGAGCATTCAGCCTCACCACCACCCCCACTTTTGGGGAGGGAGAGAGACTAGAGATCGAGTTCAGTTACCAGTGGCCAGTGATTTAATCAACCGTGCCTGCATAATGACACCTCCATAATAAACCCTAAACAACTAGGTTTGGAGAGCTTCCAAGTTGGTAAGTACATGGAAGTTCTGGGAGGGTGGTGTGCCTTGAGAAGGCATGGAAACTTTGCACCCCTTCCCCATATCTTGTCCTGTGCATCTCTTCCATCTGGCTGTTTCTGAGTTGTATCCTTTATAATAAACCAGTAAGAGAGTAAAGTGCTTTCCTGAATTCTGTGAGCTATTCTATAAAATTATCAAACCCATGGACAGGGTTATTGGAACCCCCAGTTTGTAGCTGGTCAGTCAGGTATGTGGGAGGCCTGGAAATTGCTGTTGGCATCTGAAGTGTGGGGCAGTCTTTCTTGTGGGACTGAACACTTAAATCTGTGGAATCTGTGGAATTCAGGTGGTTAGTGTGAGGGAGTTGGAAAAGACAACGTGTTACTGTCAGAAGAACCCCTCATTTGGTGTCAGAAGTGTTATGTTTAAAACAGCACATGACATGCTTCAGGACCCCGGAGGAAGATGGCGGAAGAGTAAGACGCGGAGATCACCTTCCTCCCCACAGATACATCAGAAATTCATCTACACGTGGAACAACTCCTACAGAACACCTACTGAACGCTGACAGGAGACCTCAGACCCCCCAAAAGGCAAGAAGCTCCCCACATACCTGGGTAGGGCAAAAGAAAAAAAGAATAAACAGAGACAATAGGATAGGGACGGGACCTGCACCAGTGGGAGGGAGCCGTGAAGGGGGGAAGGTTTCTACACACTACAAGCCCCTTCGCGGGCGGAGACTGCAGGTGGCGGAGGGGGAAAGCTTCGGAGTAGCGGAGGAGAGCACAGCAACAGGGGTGCGGAGGGCAAAGCGGAGAGATTCTGGCACAGAGGACCGGTGCCCTCAGGCACACACCAGCCCGAGAGGCTTGTCTGCTCGGCCGCCGTGGCGGGCGGGGCTGGGAGCTGAGGCTCGGGTATCGGCTTTCAGTCGGAGCGCAGGGAGAGGACTGGGGCTGGCGGCAGGAAGAGAGCCTGAAGGGGTTAGTGCACCACGGCTAGCCCGGAGGGAGTCCGGGGAAAGGGTCTGGAGCTGCTGAAGAGGCAAGAGACTTTTTTCCCTTTTGTTTCCTGGTGCGCGAGGAGAGGGCATTAAGAGGGCTGCTTGGGGAAGCGCCGGTGACAGGCACGAGCCGCGGGTAAGGCACGGACCTCGGAGACGGGCGTGGGCCGCCGCCGCCGCCGCCGCCGCCGCCCGCCCGCCGCGGCCCGCCGCCGCCGCCGCCGCCGCGGCCCGCCGCCGCCGCCGCCGCTGCCGCCGCCGCCGCGGGGCCTGTGTGCGAGCGCGGGTCACTGTCCGCCCCGCCTTCCGGGGGGCCTGTGCACCCCGCCACTGCTGGGGTCCCCGAGACCCGGGGACGGCTTTCCCGGGAAAGCGCACGGAGCGCCACGGGCTGCTGCAACGTCACGCCGGCCTCTGCCGCCGCAGGCCCGCCCCACACTGCGCGCCCCTCCCTCCCCTCTGCCTGAGTGAGCCAGAGCCCCCGAATCAGCGGCTCCTTTAAACCCGTCCTGTCTGAGCGAAGAACGGACGCCCTCCGGCGACCTACGTGCAGAGGCGGGGCCAGGTCCAAGGCTGAGACCCGGGAGCTGTGAGAGCAGAGGCAGGGAAATCTCTCTGTGCAGCCTCGGAGGCAGCGGATTAAAGCTCCACGGTCCATTTGATGTGCCCTGCGTCTGTGGAGTGCATGAATGGACAGCGAATCATCCCAAATTGAGGAAGTGGACTTTGAGGACAAGATTTAAGACTTTCCCCCCTTTTCCTCTTTTTACAACGAATTATTCCAAATTAAGGAGGTGGACTTAGAGAGCAAGATTTCAGACTTCTCGCCCTTTTCATCTTTTTACAACGAATTATCCCAAATTGAGGAGGTGGACTTGGAGAGCAAGATTTTTGATTTTTCCCCCTGCTCTCTTTTTGTGAATGTGTATGTGTAATCTTCTGTGTAAGATTCTCTCTGTATAGCTTTGCTTCCACCATATGTCTCAGGGTTCTATCGGTCCGGTTTTTTTTTTTTTTTTTTTCAATAATTACTTTCTAATTTTAATAACGCTACTATATTTCATACTTTATTCTATTTTACTTTACCTGCTCTTTCTTTTTTTCCTACTCTCCCTTCCTCCCTCCCTCCCTCCGCTCCTCCTTTCCTTCTTTCTTTTTCTTTCCTCCCTCCCACCCTTCTTCTTTCCACTTTCTTTTTCTTTCCTTCCTCCCTCCCTCCTGTCTTTCTTCCTTTCCTTCCTCCCTCCCTCCCTCCTTTCTTTCCTTCTTTCTTTCCATCCTTCCTCCCTCCCTCCCTCCTTTCTTTCTTCCTTCCTTCCTTCCTTCCTTTCTTCCCTTCTTCCTTTCTTTCCCTCTCTCTTTCTTTCTTCTACTAATTCTTTCTTTCTACTTTTTCTCCCTGTTACTCTGAGCCGGGTGGATGAAAGGCTCTTGGTGCTGCAGCCAGGAGCCAGTGCTGTGCCTCTGAAGTGGGAGAGCCAACTTCAGGACACGGGTCCACAAGAGACCTCCCAGCTCCACATAATATCAAGCAGCGAAAATCTCCCAGAGATCTCCATCCCAACACCAGCACCCAGCTTCAGTCAACGACCAGCAAGCTACAGTGCGGGTCACCCTATGCCAAGCAACTAGCAAGGCAGGAACACAACCCCACCCATTAGCAGAGAGGCTACCTAAAAACATAATAAGGCCATAGGCACCCCAAAACACACCACCAGACGTGGACCTGTCCACCAGAAAGACAAGATCGAGCCTCAACCACCAGAGCACAGGAATTAGTCCCCCCCACCAGGAAGCCTACACAACCTACTGAAACAACCTTAGCCACTGGGGTCAGACACCAAAAACAACGGGAACTACGAATCTGCAGCCGGCAAAAAGGAGACCCCAAACACAGTAACATAAGCAAAATGAGAAGGCAGAAAAACACACAGCAGGTGAAGGAGCAAGATAAACACCTACCAGACCTAACAAATGAAGAGGTAATAGGCAGTCTACCTGAAAAAGAATTCAGAATAATGATAGTAAAGCTGATCCAAGATTCTATTTCCATGATCCATAATCTTGGAAATAGAATAGACAACATGCAAGAAACAGTTAACAAGGACCTAGAAGAACTAAAGATGAATCAAGCATCGATTAAAAACACAATAAATGAAATGAAAAATACTCTAGATGGGATCAATAGCAGAATAACTGAGGCAGAAGAACGGATAAGTGAGGTGGAAGATAAAATAGTGGAAATAACTGATGCAGAGCAAAATAAAGAAAAAAGAATGAAAAGAACAGAGGAGAGTCTCAGAGATCTCTGGGACAACATTAAACGCACCAACATTCGAATTATAGGGGTTCCAGAAGAAGAAGAGAAAAAGAAAGGGACTGAGAAAATATTTGAAGAGATTATAGTTGAAAACTTCCCCAATATGGGAAAGGAAATAGTTAATCAAGTCCAGGAGGCACAGAGAGTCCCATACAGAATAAATCCAAGGAGAAATACACCAAGACACATATTAATCAAACTGTCAAAAATTAAACACAAAGAAATCATATTAAAAGCAGCAAGGCAAAAACAACAAATAACACACAAGGGAATCCCCATCAGGTTAACAGCTGATCTCTCAGCAGAAACCCTACAAGCCAGAAGGGAGTGGCAGGACATAATTAAAGTGATGAAGGAGAGAAACCTGCAACCTAGATTACTCTACCCAGCAAGGATCTCATTCAGATTTGATGGAGAAATTAAAACCTTTACAGACAAGCAAAAGCTGAGAGAGTTCAGCACCAGCAAACCAGCTTTACAACAAATGCTAAAGGAACTTCTCTAGGCAAGAAACACAACAGAAGGAATATACCTACAATAACGAACCCAAAGCAATTAAGGAAATGGGAATAGGAACATACATATCAATAATTACCTTAAATGTAAATGGACTAAATGCTCCCACCAAAAGACACAGAGTGGCTGAATGGATACAAAAACAAGACCCATATATATGCTGTCTACAAGAGACCCACTTCAGACCTAGAGACACATACAGATTGAAAGTAAAGGGATGGAAAAAGATATTCCATGCAAATGGAAATCAAAAGAAAGCTGGAGTAGCAATTCTTATATCAGACAAAATAGACTTTAAAATAAAGACTATTAGAAGAGACAAGGAAGGACACTACATAACGATAAAGGGATCGATCCAAGAAGAAGATATAACAATTGTAAATATTTATGCACCCAACATAGGAGCACCTCAATACATAAGGCAAATACTAACAGCCATAAAAGGGGAAATCGACAGTAACACACTCATAATAGGGGACTTTAACACCCCACTTTCACCAATGGACAGATCATCCAAAATGAAAATAAATAAGGAAACACAAGCTTTAAATGATACATTAAACGAGATGGACTTAGTTGATATTTATAGGACATTCCATCCAAAAACAACAGAATACACATTTTTCTCAAGTGCTCATGGAACATTCTCCAGGATAGATCATATCTTGGGTCACAAATCAAGCCTCGGTAATTTTAAGAAAATTGAAATTGTATCAAGTATCTTCTCCGACCACAATGCTATGAGACTAGACATCAATTACAGGAAAAGATGTGTAAAAAATACAAACACATGGAGGCTAAACAATACACTACTTAATAACGAAGTGATCACTGAAGAAATCAAAGAGGAAATTAAAAAATACCTAGAAACAAATGACAATGGAGACACGATGACCCAAAACCTATGGGACGCAGCAAAAGCAGTTCTAAGGGGGAAGTTTATAGCAATACAATCCCACCTTAAGAAACAGGAAGCATTTCGAGTAAACAACCTGACCCTGCACCTAAAGCAATTAGAGAAAGAAGAACAAAAATACCCCAAAGCTAGCAGAAGGAAAGAAATCATAAAGATCAGATCAGAAATAAATGAAAAAGAAATGAAGGAAACGATAGCAAAGATCAACCAAACTAAAAGCTGGTTCTTTGAGAAGATAAACAAAATTGACAAACCATTAGCCAGACTCATCAAGAAAAAAAGGGAGAAGACTCAAATCAATAGAATTAGAAATGAAAAAGGAGAAGTAACAACTGACACTGCAGAAATACAAAAGATTATGAGAGATTACTATAAGCAACTCTATTCCAATAAAATGGACAACCTGGAAGAAATGGACACATTCTTAGAAATGCACAACCTGCCAAGACTGACTCAGGAAGAAATAGAAAATATGAATAGACCAATCACAAGCACTGAAATTGAAACTGTGATTAAAAATCTTCCATCAAACAAAAGCCCAGGACCAGATGGCTTCACAGGTGAATTCTATCAAGCATTTAGAGAAGAGCTAACACCTATCCTTCTCAAACTCTTCCAAAATATAGCAGAGGGAGGAACACTCCCAAACTCATTCTACGAGGCCGACATCACCTTGATACCAAAACCAGGCAAGGATGTCACAAAGAAAGAAAACTACAGGCCAATATCACTGATGAACATAGATGCAAAAATCCTCAACAAAATACTAGCAAACAGAATCCAACAGCACATTAAAAGGATCATACACCATGATCAAGTGGGGTTTATCCCAGGAATGCAAGGATTCTTCAATATACGCAAATCAATCAGTGTAATACACCATATTAACAAGTTGAAGGAGAAAAACCATATGATCATCTCAATAGATGCAGAGAAAGCTTTCGACAAAATTCAACACCCATTTATGATAAAAACCCTGCAGAAAGTAGGTATAGAGGGATCTTTCCTCAACATCATAAAGGCCATATATGACAAACCCACAGCCAACATTGTCCTCAATGGTGAAAAACTGAAACCATTTCCACTAAGATCAGGAACAAGACAAGGCTGCCCACTCTCACCACTCTTATTCAACATAGTTTTGGAAGTTTTAGCCACAGCAATCAGAGAAGAAAAGGAAATAAAAGGAATCCAAATTGGAAAAGAAGAAGTAAAGCTGTCACTGTTTGCAGATGACATGATACTATACATAGAGAATCCTAAAGATGCTACCGAAAAACTACTAGAGCTAATCAATGAATTTGGTAAAGTAGCAGGATATAAAATTAATGTACAGAAATCTCTGGCATTCCTATACACTAATGATGAAAAATCTGAAAATGAAATCAAGAAAACACTCCCATTTACCATCGCAACAAAAAGAATAAAATATCTAGGAATAAACCTACCTAAGGAGACAAAAGACCTGTATGCAGAAAACTATAAGACACTGATGAAAGAAATTAAAGATGATACAAATAGATGGAGAGATATACCATGCTCCTGGATTGGAAGAATCAATATTGTGAAAATGACTCTACTACCGAAAGCAATCTACAGATTCAATGCAATCCCTATCAAACTACCAATGGCATTTTTCACAGAACTAGAACAAAAAATTTCAAAATTTGTTTGGAAAAACAAAAGGCCCCGAATAGCTAAAGCAATCTTGAGAACGAAAAACGGAGCTGGAGGAATCAGGCTCCCTGACTTCAGACTATACTACAAAGCTACAGTAATTAAGACAGTCTGGTACTGGCATAAAAACAGAAAGATAGATCAGTGGATCAGGATAGAAAGCCCAGAGATAAACCCACGCACATATGGCCAACTTATCTTTGATAAAGGAGGCAGGAATGTACAGTGGAGAAAGGACAGCCTCTTCAATAAGTGGTGCTGGGAAAACTGGACAGGGACATGTAAAAGTTTGAGATTAGATCATTCCCTAGCACCATACACAAAAATAAGCTCAAAATGGATTAAAGACTTAAATGTAAGGCCAGAAACTATCAAACTCTTAGAGGAAAACATAGGTAGAACACTCTATGACATAAATCACAGCAAGATCCTTTTGGACCCACCTCCTAGAGAAATGGAAATAAAAACAAAGATAAACAAATGGGACCTAATGAAACTTCAAAGCTTTTGCACAGCAAAGGAAACCATAAAGAAGACCAAAAGACAACCCTCAGAATGGGAGAAAATATTTGCAAATGAAGCAACTGACAAAGGATTAATCTCCAAAATTTATAAACAGCTCATGCAGCTGAATAGCAAAAAAACAGACAACCCAATCCAAAAATGGGCAGAAGACTTAAATAGGCATTTCTCCAAAGAAGATATACAGACTGCCAACAAACACATGAAAGAATGCTCAACATCATTAATCATTAGAGAAATGCAAATCAAAACTACAATGAGATATCATCTCACACCAGTCAGAATGGCCATCATCAAGGAATCTAGAAACAATAAATGCTGGAGAGGGTGTGGAGAAAAGGGAACACTCTTGCACTGCTGGTGGGAATGTGAATTGGTACAGCCACTATGGAGAACGGTATGGAGGTTCCTTAAAAAACTACAAATAGAACTACCATATGACCCAGCAATCCCACTACTGGGCATATACCCTGAGAAAACCATAATTCCAAAAGAGACATGTACCAAAATGTTCATTGCAGCTCTATTCACAATAGCCCGGAGCTGGAAACAACCTAAGTGTCCATCATCGGATGAATGGATAAAGAAGATGTGGCACATATATACAATGGAATATTACTCAGCCATAAAAAGAAACGAAACTGAGCTATTTGTAATGAGGTGGATAGACCTAGAGTCTGTCATACAGAGTGAAGTTAGTCAGAAAGAGAAAGACAAATACCGTATGCTAACACATATATACGGAATTTAAAAAAAAAATGTCATGAAGAACCTAGGGGCAAAACGAGAATAAAGACACAGACCTACTTGAGAATGGACTTGAGGATATGGGGAGGGGGAAGGGTAAGCTGTGACAAAGCGAAAGAGAGGCATGGACATATATACACTACCAAACGTAAGGTAGATAGATAGTGGGAAGCAGCCGCAGAGCACAGGGAGATCAGCTCGGTGCTTTGTGACCGCCTGGAGGGGTGGGATGGGGAGGGTGGGAGGGAGGGAGATGCATGAGGGAAGGGATGTGGGAACAGATGTATATGTATGACTGATTCACTTTGTTATAAAGCAGAAACTAATTAAAAAAAAAAAACAGCACAGATTCATGGTAAAAAATACGTTGTTTTAAAGCACGTTTACTGTTGGTTATTCATAAAGGGATAGTTAAGGCAGTTTTAATATTCATCCTGGCTAAAGCCAAATAGTTTATCTTCTGCCATTCCTTCCCCCCAGATTGTCTTCTTCCATACCAAAAAGTACCCCAATTCCTTTGTTTCATTTTCTTTGCCCTCCACATTTATTTCCTTTCCTTTCTTCCAGCTCTGATTCTCAATCAAACTTATTTATTCACAAAAGTCACTCACACTTGAGCTTTACCACCTCAGTGTTTTGATTTCAGTGATTTGATTGTGTTTGCTTTGGTTTCCTTTCCAGACTAACATATCCCATCTCTATGAAGCTTTCGTTGATCATCTTAGCCAGAAGGAATGTCTCATCTCTCCCACTTAATTCTCCTGGTAGTTGGTGTCTATACCACTGAGTATACCACACCACATTTCAGTTGTGGAGGGAGCATAGTGGGCTAAAAATAGAATGGGTTTTCCACCCAGGGAGTTCAGGATTTGAATTTTGAATTAGCCATGTGCCTCCCAAACCTTACTTGTCTCAGCTTTAGTTTCTTCATTTAGAATGTGTAGATAGTTCCAACTTCAGAATTGTTGTGAGAATTCAGTGAAATAAATGTATATAATGTACTTATTTAGCACATTGCCTGGTGTATAACAGGAACTGAATAAGTGTTATTTATCTTCCATCTTCCCTCTCCACTTGGAATGTAGGGACTACGTTTTATGCTTTTTTGTAACTCTTCTGGCACTTAATGCAGTATGTGGCACATGGAAAATTTATTGAACAAATGAGTAAGAATAGATATAGCTCTATATAAAGGATTATTCTAAAGGACTTTTGAGTACAGATCATTAATTTTGATGTCAAAAAATCACAATTTTATTAATATAAGCACAGAATAGCATTACAAGCTCTGTTTTTTGATATAGGTATGTTCTCCTGAAAGAAAGAAACATGCTTCTAACTCTAGAACAGGAGGCTAAGCGGCAGAGATTGCCAATGCCAAGTCCGGAGCGGTTAGAAAAGGTGAGATTTGTGGGAGGCTGGAGACTGCTGAGTGTGGGATAAAAGCTAAAAGGCGTGAGTGTATGGTTCCTATAATTCTTGGCAAGTAGATTTCTTTCTTTCTATTTCTGCTTGATTTTTAGGAAATTTACAGAGTTATGCAACTATCACTACTGTCTAATTTAGAACATTTCCATCACCCCAAAAAGAAATCTCATGCCCATCTGCAGTCACTCCCATTCCTACCTACAGCCCCCAGCATATGCGTGGACATATGTTTTTATTTATCTTGGGTAGATACCTAGGAGTAAAACTGCTATGTTGTTTGCTAAATCTGTGTTTGAAATTTTAGGAAACAGCCCAACCGTTTTCTAAAGTACCTGCACTATTTTACATTTCTAGTTCTGGTTTAGCTACTTCTGCACCAACTAGGTCAGATTTATTTAATGCTTTTTTTTAAAATTGATGTAAAAAACCCATAACAAAACTTATCATCTTAACCATTTTTAAGTGTACAGTGTTTTAATTAAAGCATAGTTAATTTATAAAATTGTGTTAGTTTCAGGTGTACAGCATAGTGATTTAGTTTTATATATATGTATTTTTTTCCAGATTGTTTTCCAATATGGGTCATTACAAGATATTGAACATAATTCCCTGTGCTGTGCAGTAAATCCTTGTTGCTTATCTATTTTATGTATAGTAGTTTCTATCTGTTAATTCCATATTCCTAATTTACCCTTCCCCCACTCCCTCTTCTCTTTGGTAACCATACGTTTTTTTTCTCTGTCTGTGAGTCTGTTTCTGTTTTGTATATAGATTCATTTGTATCTTTTTTTTTAGATTCAGCATATAAACGATATCATGATACTGATCTTTCTCTGTCTGACTTCACTAAGTATAATATTCTCTAGGTTCATCCATGTTGCTGCAAATGGCAGTATTTCATTCTTTATTGTGTCTGAGTAATATTCCATTGTGCTTGTGTGTGTGTGTGTATGTATGTATGTATATACATGTGTGTGTGTGTATATATGTATTTGTATATATACGTCACATCTTCCTAAGCCACTTGTCTGTTCATGGGCGCTTCAGTTGTTTCCATGTCTCGGCTGTTGTAAATAGTGCTGCTGTGAACACTGGGGTGCATGTATCTTTCCAAATTCGAGTTTTTCTTTTTTCCAGAAGTATACCAAGGAATGGGATTGCTGGATCATATGGTACCACTATTTTTAGTTTTTAAAGGAAAATTTTCTGTAGTGGCTGCACCAATTTACATTCCCACCAAAAGTGCAGAAGGGTTCCCTTTTCTTCACACCTTCTCCAGTATTTATTATTTGTAGACATTTTGATGATAGCCATTCTGACCGGTGTGAGGTGGTATCTCATTTGGTTTTGATTTGCATTTCTTCAATAATTAACGATGTTGAGCATCTTTTTGTGTGGCTGTTGGCCATCTGTATGTCTTTGGGGAAATGTCTATTTAGGTCTTCTGCCCATTTTTTGATTAGGTTGTTTGTTTTTTCAATATTGAGTTGTATGAGCTGTTTGTGTATTTTGGATATTAACCTCTTGTCAGTCGCATCATTTACAAATATTTTCTCCTGTTCTATATGTTGTCTTTTCATTTTGTTGATGGTTTCCTTTGCTTTGCAAAAGCGTTTACATTTTGATTATGTCCCATTTGTTTATTTTTGTTTTTATTTGCTTTGGGAGACTGATCTAAGAAAATATTGCTATGATTTATGTCTAAGAACATTTTGCCTATGTTCTCTTCTAGGAGTTTTATGGTATCATGTCTTATATTTAGGCCTTTAAACCATTTTGAGTTTATTTTTTCATATGGCGTAAGGGAGTGTTCTAATTTATTGATTTACATGTGGCTGTCCAGCTTTCCCAACACCATTTGCTGAAGAGATTCTTTTCTCCATTGTATAGTCTTGCCTCCTTCATCTAAGATTAATTGACCATAGGTGTGTGGGTTTATTTCTGGGCTCTCTATTCTCTTCCATGGATCTGTCTCTTTTTGTGCCAGTACCATAGTGTTTTGATAACTGTAGTTTTGTAGTATAGTCTGAAGTCGTAGATTAATTGACTGTAGGTGCATGGGTTTATTTTTGGACTCTCTATTCTGTTCCATTGATTTATATGTCCGTTTTTGTGCCAACGCCACTGTGTTTGGATTACTGTAGTTTTGTAGTATAGTTCTGAAGTTTGAAAGGGTTGTACCTTCAGCTTTGTTCCTTTTTCTCAGGATTGCTTTGGTAATTCTGGGTCTTTTGTGGTTCCATATAAATTTTAAGATTATTTGTTCTAGTTCTGTGAAAAGTGTCATGAGTATTTTGATAGGGGTTGCGTTAAATCTGTAGATTGCTTTGGGTAGTATGGCTATTTTAACAGTATTATGTCTTCCAATCCCAGGGCATAAGGTATCTTTTCATTTCTTTGAATCATCTTCAGTTTCCTTTATCAGTGTTTTATAGTTTTCAGTGTATAGGTCTTTCACCTTGGTTAAGTTTATTCCTAGGCTTTGTTTTTTTTGACACAATTAAAAAAATTTTTTTTAACTTTCTCTTTGTGGTATTTCATTGTTAGTGTAAAAAAATGCAACAGATTTCTGTATATTAATTTTATATCCTGTTACCTTGCTGAATTCATTTATTCTTGTGTGGAGACTTCAGAGTTCTCTATATAGAGTATCATGTCATATGCAAATAGTGACAGTGTTACTTCTTCCCTTCCAATTTGGATACCTTTTATTTCTTTTTCTTTTCTGATTGCTGAGGCTGGGACATCCAATACTACGTACTACATTGAAAAGAAGTGGTGAGAGTGGGCATCTTTATTCCTGAATTTAGCAGGAAGGCTTTCAGCTTTTCACCATTTAGTATTATGTTGGCTGTAGGTTTGTCGTAAAGGGCTTTTATTATGTTGAGATATGTTCCCTCTCTACCCACTTTGGTGAGAGCTTTTAACATGAATGGATGTTGCATTTTGTCAAATGCTTTTTGTGCATCTATTGAGATGCTTGCTCATGTGCTTTTTGTCTTTCCTTTTGTTAATGTGGTGTATCACATTGATTGATTTGCCTATGTTGAACCATCCTTGTGACCCTGGAGTGAATCCAACGTGATCATGGTGTATGATCCTTTTTAAGTATTGCCGGATTTAGTTTGCTGATATTTTATTGAAATTTTTTGTGTCTATATTCATCAAAGGTGTTGACCTGTAATTTTCTTTTTTTTTGTAGTGTCTTTGGTGTTGGTATCAATCAGGCTACTGGTGGCTTCATAGAATATCTTTGGGAGTGTTCCCACCTCTTCAGTCTTTTGGAATAGTTTGAGAAGGTTTGGTATAAGTGTATAAGTTCTTTGTATGTTTGATAGAATTCCCCAGTGAAGCAGTCGGTCCTGGACTCTTGTTTGCAGGGAGTTTTTAAATTACATATTCTATTTCACTTCTAGTGATGATCTGTTCAAATAATCTGTTTCTTCTTAACTCACTTTTGGTAGGCTGTATGTTTCTAGAAACGTGTCCATTTCTTCTAGGTTTTTCAACTTGTTGACATATAACTATTCATAGTATTCTCTTATGATTTTTTGTATTTCTGTGATATTGGTTGTTATTTCTCCTCTTTCATTTCTTATTTTGTTTATTTGGGTCCTTTTTTCTGGGTAAGCTTGGCTAAAGGTTTGTTAATTTTGTTTATGTTTTCAAAAAACCAGCTCTTAGTTTTATTGATCTTTTCTATTGTTTTTTCTTAATCTCTATTTTATTTCCTCTCTGATCTTTATTATTTCCTTCCTTCTGAAGACTTTAGGTTTTGTTTGTTCTTCTTTTTCTAATTCTTTTAGGTGGTAGTTTAGGTTGTTTATTTGAGATTTTTCTTGTTTCAGGAGGAAGGCCTGTATTGCTATGAACTTCCCTCTTAGAACTGCTTTTGTGGCATCCCAGTGGTGGTTATTGTCTTTTGTCTTGAGGTATTTTCTGATTCCTTCTCTGATTTCATTATTGACCCATTGGTTTTTTTGTAGCATGTTCTTTAGTTTCCATGTGTTTGTTCTTTTCCCATTTTTCTCACTGTGGTGCATTTCTAGTTTTATACCATTATGGTCAGAAAAGATGCTTGAGATAATTTCTATTTGCTTAAATTTGTTGAGGCTTGTTTAGTGACCTAGTATGTGGTCTATCCTAGAGAATGTTCCATGCATGCTTGAATGCATGTGTATTCTGTTTTTTTTTAATGTAGTGTCCCATATGTCAATTAAGTCCAACTAGTCTGTTGTGTCATTTAGGACCTCTGTTACCTTATTGATTTTCTATCTGGATGATCTGTCCATTGATGTCAGTGGGGTGTTAAAGTCTCCTGCAATTATTGTATTATTGTCCGTTTCTCCCTTTACATCTGTTAGTATTCATTTTATATATTTAGGTGCTCCTATATTGGGTGCATATATGTTGACGAGTGTAATATCCTCTTCTGTATTGATCCT
This sequence comes from Mesoplodon bidens, assembly GCF_964165515.1. Taxonomy (NCBI): domain Eukaryota; kingdom Metazoa; phylum Chordata; class Mammalia; order Artiodactyla; family Ziphiidae; genus Mesoplodon; species Mesoplodon bidens. The sequence continues at coordinate 95,722,009 of NC_138161.1, read as the reverse complement.
TTTATCATTATATAGTGTCCTTTGTCTTTCTTTATGGCCTTTGTTTTAAAGTCTATTTTGTCTGATAGGAGTATTGCTACCCCACTTTCTTGTCATTTCCATTTGCATGAAATATCTTTTTTGATCCCCTCATTTTCAGACTATGTCTTTCACCATGAAGTGAGTCTCTCAGGCAGCATATTGTAGGTTCTTGGTTTTTTAATCCAGTCTGCCAATCTGTGTCTTTTTTTTTTTTTTTTTTTTTTTTTTTTTTTTTTGCAGTACACGGGCCTCTCACTGTTGTGGCCTCTCCCATTGCAGAGCACAGGCTCCGGACGCGCAGGCTCAGCGGCCATGGCTCACAGGCCCAGCCGCTCCGCGGCATGTGGGATCTTCCCGGACCAGGGCACGAACCCGTGTCCCCTGCATCAGCAGGCGAACTCTCAACCACTGCGCCACCAGGGAAGCCCTAATCTGTGTCTTTTGATTGGAGCATTTAGTCCATTGACATTTAAAGTAATTATTTATTAGTATGTACTTTTTTCCATTTTAATCTTTGTTTTCCAGGGGTTATTTTATAGTTTTTCTTTGTTAATTTCTTCTTTTTGTTTTTCCTTTTGTGGCTTGATTATTTTCTTTTGCAGTATGCTTGAGTTCCTTTTTTTTTTTTGTTTGCCATGCTGCATGGCTTGCAGGATTCTTAGCTCCCCAGCCAAGGATTGAACCTGTGCGCTTGGCAGTGAAAGCACAGAGTCCTAACCACCGGACCACCAGGGAATTCCCTTGAGTTCCTTTCTTTTTGTTTTTGTGAATCTATTGTAGGTTTTTGATATGTGGTTACCATATCATAAGTATGGTATGTTGACCCATAACTATATCTAGTTGCTTTAATCTGATAATCATACAAGTTCAAACACATTCTAAAAGATCTACATTTTTATTCTTCCCTCCCCAACATGTTGTGATTTTGGTGTCCTGTTTTACATCTTCATGCTTATCCTTTTGCTGTTAATTGTAGTTATCATTGCTTTTACAAAATTTCTTTGTTTTTTAATCTATGTACTGGCTTATTTAAATGATTTTCAGTCCTTTTATATATTTGCCTTTCCTACTGTGATTTTCCCTTTCCTATAGAGTCTTTCTTCTTTTCTATTTAGAGAAGACCCTTCAATATTTCTTTTAGGGTAAGTTTAGTATTGCTGAATTATTTTAATTTTTGCTTGTCTGAGATATTCTCTCTCTTTCTATTCTAAATGATAATCTTGCAGGGTAGAGTATCCTAGGTTGCAGGATTTTCCCCTTTCAGGGCTTGAGTATATTGTGCTACTCCCTTCTGGCTTTATGGGAGTTCCCTTGTAACTGACTTTTTGTTTTTCTCTTGCTGCCTTTAGAATCTTCTCTTTATCTTTACCTTTTGCTGTTTTAATTATGATATGTCTTGGTGTGAGTCTGTTTGGGTTCCTCTTGTTTGGGACCCCCTATGCTTCCTGTACCTTGATATCTGTTTCCTTCTTTGGGTTTGGGAAGTTTTCAGCCATAATTTCTTCAAATACATTTTTGATCCCCTTCTCTCTCTCTCTCTCTCTTCTCCTTTTGGAATCCCTATTATGTGTAGGCTGGAGTGCTTTATAGTATCCCATAGATCTCGTCTGTTGCTTTCATTTTTTTAAATTTATTTTTATTTATTTATTTTTAAATTAAAAAAATATTTTTGGCTGTACTGGATCTTTGTTGCTGCATGAGGGCTTTCTCTAGTTGCAGTGAGTGGGGGCTACTCTTTGTTGTGGTGCTTTCATTTTTTTCATTTGTCTTTCTGTCTGCTATTTTGATTGGGTAGTTTCCATTATTCTGTCTTCCAGAGTACTTATTTGTCCTTCTGTGTCATTTAGTGTGCTATTCATTGCTTCTAGGTTGGTTTTCATACCGGCAATTGAATTGTCTAATTTTGATTGGTTCATCTTTATAAAGCTTCTGGTTCCTTGTTATAGTGATCTTTATTTTTATTATTTTTATCTGCTTTTATTTATTTATTTATTTAAAATTATGTGTTTATTTATTTATTTTTGGCTGTGTTGGGTCTTCGTTGCTGCTCATGGGCTTTCTCTAGTTGGGGCGAGCAGGGGCTACTCTTCATCACAGTCCATGGGCTTCTCATTACAGTGGCTTCTCTTGTGGAGCATGGGCTGTAGGTGTGCAGACTTCATTAGTTGTGGCACATGAGCTCAGTAGTTGTGGCTCATGGGCTCTAGAGCGCAGGCTCAGGAGTTGTGGGTGAGCACAAGTTGTGTGTGAGCAACGGGCTTAGTTGCTCCACGGCATGTGGGATCTTCCCGGACCAGGGATTGAACCCGTGTCCCCTGCATTGGCAGGTGGATTCTTAACCACTGCGCCACCAGGGAAGTCCCTGCTTTTACTGTTTCCATTTTGAACTCAGGGTCCGTAGACTGGTGAGGTCTATTTTATTACTTGTTCTTTCAGGGGATTTCTCTTGTTTTTTTAAATTGGGAGCAGTTCTTCTGTTTTTTCGGTTTACTGAACTTTCTCTGTCTCTGAATTCAGGAAAAACAGTTATCTATTGTGGTCTTAAAGGGATGTTTTTATGTGGGAGTGTCCCTGTGTAGACTGTGTCCAGTATTTTTGGTGTGAGGGCTGGTTTTGGATGCTAGTCATGTCCTTCTTAAGAGTACTCATCGTTATTTCCTTGATAGGGGCTGTGACTGGTGTCTAGAGTCTGGGCTGGATGTGAGGCAGGGCTTCCTCTTGGCTCTGTAGCTGTCACTGCCCAGTCAGGGGTGGGGTCTGCTCCCCAGTTGTTGGAGTAGAAGCCTGAGGGTCAGGTTCAATTAGTCTCTGTTGCCCTGGCCCAAAGGAGGTGATTGCTGAAGCAAGTGAGGCTCCTGTGGTCACAGCAAACCTGTGCACCACCTGTGTGGTTCTGTTTGGAAGCATCCCAGGGTCCTATCACTTTCTGTGTTGTGTTTGTTCCAGATCTAGTGCAAGGCTGTGGCGTGGAGTAGGGTGGAGGTTGGGGCATTGTGTCTGCAGGAATTGAGGTGGCTGTGCTACAGCCTGAGATCTGGGCTGCCTCTGTGACAGACTTCTCCAGGACCTGTCTTCCCCAGATCTAGTGCTCAGCTGCACAGAGAGGGCAGAACCAGGGTGCTCTCTCTGGGACACCAAGCCTGGCCTATCTGGGTACTCTTGCCCTGGGCCTGTCTGCCTGAGATTCAGTGCTTAGCTGCTTTGCATTCTTGTGGCCAGTGCCCAATGCGCCCTCTGACAGTGTCTGCCTGACTAGACACTGCTCCCATGTGTGCACTGATAATAGTCTCTGTGGCTCTGCCCAGATCACATCCCAGGCACCCTGGTCTGTCTCTGCCTAAGTAGACGGAATCTTTGCCCTGATCTCCTGCCAGTCTATGGTGTGGAGTGAGCGAGGTCGGGGCATTAGACGTTTCAGATTGGGAAGTACAGCAAGACAGCAGCTGTCAGTGCAAGGCTCTCTCAGACCTAATTGTTAGCAAGCCAGCATGCGTGCACTCCTCCCAAGTAGGGTCAAGGCTTCTCTAGCTCTTCTGTCTGTCTCAGCGGATTTCCCACCAGGCAAGGGGGCTTGTCTCCTCGTGCAGGACCCCAGGACTGAGATGGGGGTGCCCAGATTGTGGGTTGATCCACTCCCTCCTTAGAGTGAGGGTCTGCCCATGTGAACCTTCTGTTCCTTACAGATCCTTCCCAGGGGCACAGGTCCTCACCTGATGCCCCTTTTTTTCTGTTCTACCTGGTTACATGGAGATCTTTCGTGCAGCATTGGTTGTGTAGGAGATCTTCTGCCAGTTTCCAGTTAGTTTTCTGTGAGAATTGTTCCACATGTAGATGTATTTTTGATGTGTTTTTTGGGGGGGAGGTGAGCTCTACTTCCCCCTACTCTGCCATCTTGATTCCCCTGCTGTAGCTCAATAATATTAAGTATGTTCACATTACTGTGAAAAGGTCACCTATTATTTAGGTTAGATTTTCTTCATCATTAAAAAGAAATCACTTGGGTTCTTTATTTCCATTCCTAGAGGTAATCAATCCTGTGTGTTTCCTATTCATCCATCAGAATTTCATCAGAATTTTTCTCTGCATGTGCCCGATTATTTTTATTTACACAAATGTGGTTATACAGTATATACTCTTCTGAAACTTGCGTCTTCTACCTACTAGTGTATTTTGGAGATTTTTCCGTATCAGTAAGTGCAGAAGATCTGCCATTATTTTTTTCATGGCTGTACATGTTTAAGGTATTTCTTCCATGTAGAGGTTTTATGTTTTATTTAGTTAGATTTATCAGGTTGTTTCTTTTTTTCATAGAGTGCTTTCAGGGTCAGCTCTTTATTGATTTTTTTCTGTTTCATAGTAAGTAGTCAGTGAGATTGGAACCCAGCTTTTTGTAATGGCTTCAGTCTTGCTACCTTACCTCAGCTGCTTCAGGTTTCTTTCCCCACACTGCTCACCGCCATTAGGACCTGATATTCCTGCAGAGAGTCAAAGAAGGTGTGGGATAAAATCTCAATTATTTACCCTAATTATGGAGAAGGTTATTCTGCCTTTATAAACATTGAGTTAATCATATTTTGGCGTTTTTAAACTTTATTTTGATAAAACATTAGGCTGACAGAAAAATTACAAGAAAAATACAAAGAGGCATCCTTCACCCAAATTCCCTATGTATTTTACCACATTTGCTTTATCCGTCTTTGCCTCCTCTCCACATAACTACATTTTTCCTCAGCTGTTTGAAAGTTATATATGTGCTATCCCTTTACCCGTAACTACTTTAGTGTATATTGCCAAAAAAACCAAGGATATTTCCTTATATAACCACTGTACAGTTTTCAAAATCAGGAAATTAACATTGATACAATACTATAATCTACAGATCTTACTGAAATTTCATTAGTTATTCCAACATGTCCTTTTATAGCAAAAAAAACCCTGGCTGGTGTGTTTTCAGTGTTGTCTCTTGAGTCTCCTTGATCTGATTACTCAGTCTTTCTTTGTGTTTCATGACATTGACACTGTTGAAGAGGATGGGCCAATTTGGGTTTGTGATGTTTCTCATGATAATCATGATGATTGGCAGTAATATCATAGAAGTGATGCTGTATTCTTCACAGTGCATCATATGAAGAGGCATGCAATGTTGATTTGTTCTGTTACTGAACTTGTTAGCATTAGTAATTTGGTTAGCCTGGTGTCAGGTTTCTCCACTGTAGAGTAACTACATTTTTCTTTACATTGAGATCATGTAAATATCTTTTAAACCCTCCAACTTGGACTCATTGGTTTTAGCATCTATTGATGATGATTTTTGCCTCAGTCAGTGATTATTACTGTGATGTTTGCTAAATGGTGATTTTCTAATTTCATTGTTCATTCTACATTATTTGTTAGCTTTCTTCTGTAAGAAAGGGCTTTTCCTTTTCTCCATGTCTTCCTTTCCTTTCCCTTTTCTTTCTTGAGTCATGCATTCAAATTTTATTCAATGAGTTAAAATCCTTTAATATCATCATTCTAGATTTGGCCAGTGTGTTTTCCTTGCCTATATGTCCTCATCATTCTTTGATGAGGAATAGCAAGATATTCTGGATTCATCTTGTACTTTTCCTGCCCCAACCCTGGAATCAGCTGTTTTACAGAGGAACCCTGATTCCTTTGAATGGAGAATGGTATATTTAGAAACTAAGATCTGGGTGGTACATGTTTTCATTGCTACAAAACATTTGTAAAGTAATGTTACTTTATTTTTAGGTATATTTGGCAACTCTTCTTTTAAGGAAAGTTATGCTTTAGAGACTCTTCTAGGTGGATCGGCTGTTTATAAGTAGCACATTGTTTATTTGATGAAAAAGCTTTTGCTATAATGGTGCTGTTCTGATAAGACTTTTAAACTGCAATAATAGATTATCCCCTCTCCCTGCTTTAAAGAATATATTTCAGAGGTGAACTTCAGCCCAGTAAATCATATATGTACTATACTTTCTGAATTAGTAGAATCTAAAATAGTAAAAGTTTTAAACTGAAAGTGATTATAATTTTTTAACCTCAAATACAGTTTTCTCAGTGCTTTGTGACATACTACTAACGAAAATTTATCAAGAAAAGTTTTAAAAGAATTATTCTCAATTTAAGATATAAGCTGAAGCTTCGGAACTATGTAAGGACACTTTTGGCTCTGGGAAAGTTGTAAACTAGAAAAGAAAGCTCTTTGAAGTTGGCTTTTTTGAATGGGGTGTATCTAATTGATACTTTTGATTTTCTTTCTCATCTGTTGGCATGAGCATGAATAATTGGATGTTAACTCTGTAGACTTGGTAGCCATTTATTTTCTATCTTTGAACATGAATAATTGGATGTTAACTCTGTGGACTTGGTAGCCATTTATTTTCTATCTTTGTGAGCTAACATTAGATTTCAGTTAGGAACCTCAGCCCTGACCTTGGGCAGACTCTTTAATGTAGTCAGTCAACAGCCAGGTTTACTGAGTTCCTAAGGGTCAGAGAACTTTGTATTAGGCCCTCATCAGTGTAGTCTCTTCACTCTTCTAAGTTTGTCTGTCTTCAAGATAGGATTTGTCATTCTTACCCATCTTTTATTTCTCAAGGATTTTGTAGAAATTCGTGTAGTGTGAGGATTTAGTGTGGCTTTGAGTCAAGTAGGCCATAAAAGTGCTGAGTGAGAGCTGCATATATAGGTTATGAAGTAGCTTATCTAAATATGTGGCTTTCACATCTCTCTTAGGTTCCACAGCTACCTGGGGAATTATCTTTATAATCTAATACCCCTCCCCTTTTTAGGTTTCTTATAAGGAACAAGTATGTATATGCAGTATTTCATATCTGTTATGATGCTTAAGATAATACACATATATCACTACGTAAAAATGGCTCTCAGGATTTAGAATTATGAAAAAATTTAGCTCACCTGTCATTACAATCCCCAATGTATGAGTATTTATTTTTGAATAAGTATGTATTGCTCAGCCAATATATTATTATGTACAATGTCAAACATAATAGAAATGTTAAAAGAAAGAGATAAAAAATAGAAGTTCTAATGGTATCTTCTTGTGTCTTGATGGATCTTTGTAGATTAGTATCAGGATAGGTTGGTATTCCATTCCCTATAATAGCAACAGCTGCCAAGTAGGTCAAAATTTCTGTATCTGAGTGTTAGGGACACACTAATTAATTAAGGCCAAAACATAGGTTTTAATATTTAAAAAGCAGCTGTTAATCACTTCTTAATAGCTCATTGAGTTTTAAAATGATGAGTCAAATTGGGTCTCCAAAAGGAATCTATGCAAGTGTATCCTACTCCAAACAAAAGTAATATATGGAAATTTGAGCTGAATAGATTTTCATTTAAATGAAACTAAACTAAAAAAATTACAAAACGTGATATTACAGACACCTATGTATATGTATACCCAGCCAGAAAGATTTTTAGGAAATATTTGACAGAATGGTTCTTTGACAAGAAGATTCATCATAGGTTTTCTGTAGCATAGTCATTATGTGTTTTCTTTCTTTGGAATTCTGTCATGTGGTGATTGTTGAAATTATATCTTTCTATTCTCTTCTCAGGTAGTAGATTCCATGGATGCATTAGATAAAGTTGTTCAGGAAAGGGAAGATGCCCTCAGACTTCTTCAGACTGGTCAAGAAAAAGCTAGACCTGGTGCTTGGAGAAGAGATATCTTTGGAAGAATCATCTGGTACATAGTGGCTCTTCTAAGATGAGAGTGAAGTCCCATGCCTCATTCCCCATCCAGCATCTTTTAAGAATATGAGATATATTAGCTGTATGTAATATGCAAAGAGGCCCCCAAACCCCTTTTGAACTTCAGGATATGAATGAAGGTAGCTGTATCTGGTAGCCAGGCATCCCATTCCCATGATTCAGTTATTTATAGGTTCTTTATAATAGTGGTTCTTAATCTTATGTGAATCAAATGACCTTTTAAGAATTTGATGAAAGTTATAGATCCTTCCCCCAGGAAAAAGTTACATATGCACATGTAATTTTAGAGGGTTATAAATCCCATGAAGCTAATTTTAGGACACACCTATCCTCTTTGCCCATTAAGAACCTGGAACTATTAAAAAAGAAGTTCTCCAGGAATAAGGCCACATGAGCCGGTCTCAGTTTGCTCCCATTGCCATTAGGATAGGCCCTAGACCAAATTTTGAATAAAATAAACCAGTTTATTTTCATTCACTCTTTCCACCTCTGTGGCATCTTGTCCCCTGTGTCCAGTTCCAAAGTCCTGTCAGACGTTGGGAAAGGATGTGTTAGTAAACATTCACGCTGAGGTATAAGTAATGGAGAAGACCCAGTATATTCCCTCTTCCAGGGGTTTATTTGCATTTGGGTTGAACTACCAAAAGGAAGCATCTTTAGTAAAATTTTTGTCATCAGTCAGCAAGATGAGGAAGGCATTTTGGGTGGTTGGAGACCTTCCCTGTACTCTTGAAATGACACTACAAAACAGCACTTAATGCATTTGGTAGATTCTTTTAATGGAGTTTGCGGTAATGGGGCTGCTTGGAGCCACATTTAGGGGAGTGGCTGTGTTGTCTGTAACCGTGTAATCCAGTACAGAAAAGAGAGGAATTGCCAAAACACCTGCCTAAGAACTTTGATCTATTTTATTTTCTACTAAACTTTATTGGGATTAATCCAATTGAGGCCAGTTAGGAAGGGGTGAGGATACGGGAGAGAATGTGTGTCAATTTTAGAATCTGTAAGAGTGCTATTCTCATTAAGGTTTAAAAATTTTTGCTTTTTAACTTTCCTGGAGTTAAACAAAGTAGGGAACAAAGCAGTTATATCAGGACTTGCCTGGTGGTTGAGTGGTTAAGATGTAGCGCTTCCAATGCAGGGGGCTCCGGTTCAAATCCTGGTCTGGGAACTAAGATCCCACATGTTGCGTGGCCAGGAAAAAAAAAAAAAGCAGTTACATCATCTTTCCAATGTAGCTTATTAAATGAAACATTATAATTCCAATGCCTTTTCCCTAATTTTCTGTTGCATGTTAAAATATTTAAATTAGCCTTTTAAATGCAGAGATTCTTTAAAACATTACATCTAAATTTTTTTTTCTGACAAAAAATCATGTGGCAGTAATATCAGAGAATACTTTTTGGATGTGTCTTTCCCTTGGTTGTTGAAAAATAGTGGTAGACTATCATCCTGACGAACTGAGGGGATTCCTGATGAACTGAGGGAATTCGGTGCCTCTATCTATTCTGCTTAAAGCAGTGTGGTGCATTGCTCCAGTGGCACTGACTGTCAGATTATATGCTAAATGCCAAAATTACAAAGAGATTGGAACTTAGGCTTCTGATATTATAGATTAATTATGGATTTTTAGAGAAGATTGGTTATATGCCCTGAAATTAATCCTGTTACTTTTTTAATTGAAATATTTTCAAATAAATGTTACAGTATGAATTCACAATTTCCTTTTTTCCTACTCAGCGTTATGATTTTTTTAGGTTATGTTGAGATAGATAATAGATATCTATATCAGTTGGTGCAATTTACTTACATTTTAAAAACAAAACATATACATGTAAATATCAATGTTTCAAATTATGTGTGTGTATACATGTGTATGTGTACATATATAAAATTAGTACACACATATATATGTAGTAAAAGTACAAAATACATCTGGTAATGATACACTCCAGTTTATGGCTAGAAGCTATTGTTATTGTGAAAGTAGATAACTTAGGCTGTGTCTTTAAACTTTTATATATATATATTTTTAAAAGAGTGATCTGAAGCAAACATTGCAAAATATTAACATCTGCAATTTTGCAGTGGATTCATAAGTGTCATATTTAAACTATAAAAATTTTTAAATCTTTAAAAAGCCAATTACATCTCATTTTATTGAAAACATATTTAGTTCAAAGAAGGCTAAAACTCTGTAAAAAAGTGAAAATGTATTAAATGTTTTCTGTAGGGTGATACCTTTTGTTTTCTTGGCAGGCACAAGTTCAAGCAGTGGCCTATACCTTGGTACCTAAATAAAAGATACAATAGAAAACGATTCTTTGCAATGCCCTATGTGGAACGTTTTGTCAGGTGAGCACAAGTACCATTAGTACTAAAATGTATCGTTACATCAGATGACATGTGTTAAGCTTTTATATAACTAATACATGTTCATTGTCAAAAAACTAGAAAAATCAGGTAAAAAAAATTAGTCTTATGTAGTTTCACCATCCAGAAATAGCTACTGTTAACATTTTAATGTATATCCTTTCAAAAGTTTTGTCTTTCTATTCATCAATCTGTTCTGTGTAAGTAGATGATTAAATCTTTTTGGATTGTTAAAAGGAAGGTCCAAATACTTCAGCTGCATAGAATGTGAGCTCATGTTATTGCAGGGCTTGGTGAAATGAAATAAGCAATTGAAGAAATTAACTGCACTGGCTTTTCCTCCTCGCTGTCTCCAAACCTAATGTGCAATTTGATCCTTTTGTCCCTTCACCGTAATAGGTGAAGCTGTAAATAATGTGACTTTAATGTATGAGAATTTATGAATGCAGTGTCACTTTTACAGGCCTTAAATATATTGTTTTTGAAACTACCTTTAGCCTTACCTTCAGAGTATGCAGCATAATCTTCTGGATATTCTTAAGAATAGCAAACCTTTATTCTTTCACATGGGTTTATTTTTTTAAATGGCCAAAATTTAGTTGGAGCGAAGACTGATGAATAGAATGCGTAATCTGATTTCAACTTTGTTTAGTCTTACTTTATACTTAATTTATAAAGTAGCTTATATATTTTGTGTATGTATTTTTCTCTCTATCCAAATATAACCCTTATCTCAAATTTCTGTGACCTCCCCCATAGCACTGGCATATTGTAGTTATTCAGTACCTTTTTTTTCTTTAAATATAAAGCCTTTATTTCACCTTCACTCTGGAATGAGTTTTGCTGAATATAGAATTCTTTTTTAATTTTTTAAATAAATAAATAAATTTATTTATTTATTTATTTATTTATTTATTTATGGCTGCATTGGGTTTTCATTGCTGCGCGGGCTTTCTCTAGTTGCAGCAAGCAGGGCCTACTCTTCTTCGTTGTGGTGCACAGGCTTCCTATTGCGGTGGCTTCTCTTGTTGCGGAGCACGGGCTCTAGGTGCGGGGGCTTCAGTAGTTGTGGCTCGTGGGCTCTAGAGCACAGGCTCAGTAGTTGTGGCACATGGGCTTCGTTGCTCCGCGGCATGTGGGATCTTCCTGGACCAGGGTTCGAACCCGTGTCCCCCGCATTGGCAGGCTGATTCTTAATCACTGTGCCACCAGGGAAGTCCCAGTACCTGTCTCTTAACTGTACTGTTATATTTCAATTTTAGTAGAGGCTAGGCATCCATGAATTTATCATTTGCAATTTTGATAATTCGAAAGTGACCTTAGAAGTCAACATAATTTAGCTGAGGCACAAAGGCCTAATGCCCTGGGATGCTGATAGGTAGAGGCAAACCCAGAGTGGCTAGTCCAGCTAGCACGAAGCGTCATCTCTTAGCATGGCTTTATTCTCTCAGTTGTGGGGAAATGATGTTGGACTGAGTGCTATTTGAAATTAGGGAATTCCTAAACATCTCAGGATGTATCTCTTTAAAATATCTAATGTATTCAATAAAACTACATTATTTCTAAAAATAAAGGAGAAAGCCCAGTCTGTTAGAGGCTCACAGGTCTGTTCTTCCTTTCCAGTCAGGAAATAGGAAGGAGAATTGGTGTAGCATTACAGATGCTTTGATTTCATGTTTATCTTTGACTTGTGTAGGTTTACAATGATTATTCAAGTTTAAATAATATACATTACACACCTAATACAGAGATGGGCACGATTGAGGTCTTTAAGTGATTGATTTGGACATATATTGACGGTACCGAGTAACAGGGAAATAGTTTTGTATAAATTGCTGTTATGCTTTTATTTACCTAGATTGAGAACTGAGAAACAAGCCCGCATCAAAGCAAGGAAGAGAAGTTTAGCAAGCAAGAAAGCAAAGTTTCTTCAGGAAAAGTTTCCACATCTTTCTGAAGCCCAGAAGTCAAGTCTTGTCTAAGATATCTGAGCTCTTAATTTACCATCTTGTTTTTCTTGGATTACATGTATACAAAAGTAAATACATATTAAGTGGTTTATAAATAACTTGTGTTTTTAGTCAAATGACTGTCGACTGTTTTAAGTGTTATTATGGCATGCTAAATCTGGAAGTGGTCAAAATCAGGTATAAAGTTCAGATTAAATTCCCATTTTATAAATTCTGACATCTAAGTAGGCTTTTAATCGCCTGTATCGTAGAGTGGGAAAGTGATATCAACTGCTATAGCAAAGGCAATAAGGTAAGTTTGGAATTCAGGTAACCTTTTTACTACGATTGTTACTAGATGTAAAGGGGCTGTGGATTCTACTGTTAATAAACAGTGAGTACTTCCATTCAAAATAATGATAAATACATTTAGTACTTAAAGTGGCAAGTTACAACACAGCAGTCCAAAAAAAAAGTATTTCTGGAGTGGCTAGTAATTTTTATTTAATTTTAAAAGCCTAAGGTAAAAAACATAGGCAGTAAGTTTTACTAGTCAATAAAAAGCAATTCTACCATAAACAGAGTTGGAAAGCATTTTACTGAAAGCAAAATATTTAGAGAAAATAGACATTTATACAAAATTATAAAATGCTTGTAATAAGAATAAGTGCATTTCAAGGAAAGCACCAACTTATTTTAATTTACAGAGCCAGTTAAAGCCTTAAAAAATTTAAGTGGAAATTGAAATATGCAAAAATGTATAAACATTCTACAAAAGATGGTTGTTCTTTTCCTGAGTATACTAAAGCTATGAAACGTAAGATGACAAAGAAGGTAGACGTTTGGGAACTCTTCTCAAGGGCATTTCCTTTCTACACACTGCTTCCCTCCTTCTTCATATTCTTGTTTGGAAATCCACATCTGCTGAAAGGTGCCCTGTGAAATGGAAAGAAAAAATTACGTATGTACCTTTCTATTAGAAAATTTTTTCTTTTAATATCTTCATTATCACAACTCCTAATTTTTGAAGAACTCTTAAACCCCTCCCCAAATAGTACTCAAATTACACCCTTCTTTTTTCTGCCCTCCTCCAGAACACGCAAAGACGCTACTTAGTCTTGCCCAAGTTTATATAGAATATTAAATCTTTCTATACTGTCATGAGGATTTAGAAAATGCTGGGAAAGGAAGATGAAGAGTTTAGCTATGATGGACTGATTAAGGTAACAAATTGTTGGAAGGCTTGATCCTAGTACAGCATTGATGAAATGTTCTAGCATTTGATTAATGGTAACGTTTAGAACTCAAACTAGGATAAAGTTTTACAAGTACACAAACGACAGTACACACGCACTATGCAAAATAAACAGAAGGTCAAAGGAGGAAAATGACTAAAGGAGGAAGGAACGTGGACTACATTACTAAGACATGTAAGCAGGAGAAATCCGTTCCCTATGATTATTCAAGTGGATTCATATATTGTATCCAGTTTTGAACTAAGATCTATTAAAAGACTAGAAACAGAACATAGACCAGAAATACATAAATGGACAGTTACAAAAATTTAATAGTTAATAGCTTTTTAAAATGTTTAGCATAAGTACTTAGTGACATTTGGCTGCTCTGAGGTGAAGGGGAAATCTTCCAAATTTAGGGTGCAGATAAGTACAACGACTTCCTCCTGATCCACAGTAGACACCAGTCCAAGCAGCATGCAAACCCCAACACCATGACTTCACCATTTGCCCCAAGAACCAATTCCTGACTTCCTCTACCTCACCAACAGGCCAGGGAGCAACCAGAACCCAAGAAGGAATGATTTAATTTTTTTTTTTTTTTTTTTTTTTTTTTTGTGGTACGCGGGCCTTTCACTGCTGTGGCCTCTCCCGTTGCGGAGCACAGGCTCCGGACGCGCAGGCTCAGCGGCCATGGCTCATGGGCCCAGCCGCTCCGCGGCATGTGGGATCTTCCCAGACCGGGGCACGAACCTGTGCCCCTGCATCGGCAGGTGGACTCTCAACCACTGCGCCACCAGGGAAGCCCAGAATGATTTAATTTTAAATGTGCTGCAGATAAGTCCTGACCAGTGCCAATGGGAGTATTGTTAAAAGAGGCAAGGATACGTTAACAGATGCCCGTCTCTGTGTGAGAGGGGAAACTGTAATTAGGCTGACAATACCCACTAATAAGGCATTGAGGCATTTTGTCATTTTGGAACATGTAAAACTGGTATCAGGTCCTCTACTAATTTGATAGCTAAAAAATGCAAAGATAAGTGATCCATGGGGATTTTGTCTTTCTACTAAATTTAGTATTTTCAGTGATACATTTAAGTTAAATAAGAATTTTCAACTATTTTGCAAAGTAGTTTATCTACTAACCAAAGAAGCTAGAATGGAGCCACCGATCCATGAACTAAACCTCCGTTCCACTGTTGTATTATTTGCAATCAGTTTCAACCGCATACTCTAAAATAGAAAGGGAAGAATAAGTATTAGTAGGATCAAATAGAACAAGTGACTCAACTTAGGAAATTCAAGTTATGACTTTTTAGTGGCTCTGGTTCAAGCAGTAATTACACATGATTATTTTGTAGTAGCCAGATTAATAGTAGGCATAGGTTGGACTACTGTATAGGATTTTAAAGTACTTTGATTATGTCTTGTAATGTGTAGTTGAATAAGAAAGAAAATAAATTATATAAACCTTACAAAACTGCATACTAGAGAGCATGGCATTCAGAATTTAATCCTAAAACAGCAAAATAAGTACTTAACACTATAAATCAGGTACTGTGCTAAGTGCTTCATATTATATTTCATTTTGTCCAACACCAAGTATAATTATTATCCCAACCTGCTGCCCTTTCTGTAGTGCTCCTCAACTTTCTAACTTACTTTTTTAGGCCTTCAAAATCCCTCCTCTCTTAGTTCATCCCTCATGTCTTAGTTCACCCCTCCCCTATTCCTCCCTGCCCCCATCCAAATCAAAACACAGACATAAGATCTCAGGAAAGTTTATTCACACTGCTTTCTTTCAAGTTAGTGTTTCTGTTCTGCTGGAACACTCTCTCAATAAACATGGTTTTATGGCTCAGCACTATCCCTATCTCACTTCCTGTATGGAGAGATTTTCCCCCTACCTAGGAATTTGCTTCTGGGGATAGTTCTCAAATTGTTGATACTTACCAATTATTCTATATATGAACATACAGTTTGTGTCTTTTTCACAGTGAAATAACTGTGTATGTAGCAGGAGTGGAGTATGTGGAATGGGAGGGAGGGGTGCTGAGAGCAGGAGGGATGAATACAGGGTTTTGTAGGTGAGGAACTGGTTGATACCTATTACAATGGATTTCATTAAATTTTAATTGCCTCCTAAAAGACAAGGATAGTATCTAACTGGTCTTGACCAGACCTTGGACAGCCCAAGTCTATATTCATTATTCTGGGACTTTTATGAAATCTAATGATTAGTACTATAATTAAGGTAAATGCCAGATGAGTCTATATCTCCAAGAATGTAAGGAGGTATCAATCTTGTGCCTGTATCAATACTTACATAACAAATATAAAAATGTGGCATATGTAAAACAGTCCTTTATATGAGAAACCAAAGGCTATCAAGTACACAAATTCTATAGATTCTATAGATTCTGTTAGGGCCTATGTAATCTCTAATAAAGTTTTTTAAAATGTAGTATTTATTGCAGAATACCTTACAAAAAACTACTTGATGGAAGTTTAAAAATCTAAAGACTATGACTACTACTCTGTTATTAATGTACCACGTAAACTACCTTCTCCCTAAACCAGGTTCTTCTATACTTTTGAAAGTTACCATAGTGCACCAAGGGATGTTTTTAAAACATAAAAGCTCTTCAGTCCTCTGCCAAATTTTATCTTGTAAGTTTGCTATTAATAAGTGACATGACCTGGTACCACCTATCTCTGTGGGTTGAACTGTATCCTCCAAAGAGGTATGTTGATAATCCCTGGTCCCTGTGAATGTGACCTAATATAGAAATAGAGTCTCTGCAGATATAGGGTGGACCCTTAATCCATTACAACTAGAGTTCATTTAAGAGGACATACCCACAAGGGGAGAATGGCACGTGACGATGGAGATAGACACTGAAGTGCTATAACTGCAACCCAAGGAACGCCAAGGATTGCTGGCAAATCATGAGATGCTAGAAAGAGGGAAGGAAAAATTCTCTTCTGTACGTTTCAGAGAGCATGGCCCTAATGACGTGTTGATTTCAGACTTCTAGCTTCCAGAACTGAGAGGTAATAAATTTCTGTTGTTTTAAGCCATCCAGTTTGTGGTACTTTGTTATGGCAGCCCTAGGACATAATATACCATCGTGCTCATCTTTCCAGCCATATAGCTCTCCCCACTTCTACACAGACTATAAGCCAACTACTTCAAAATATTGGAATATGCCATCTTCCCTTCATATTCTGCACATGATATTCCCTCTACCTAGATGTCCTTTCATAAACTGCCAACCAGCTGAACTCCTATTCATTCAAACAGCTTCTTAATGAGGCTTTCCTCTGACACTCCTAGGGAGTTAAGTGCTTTCCCCTCAGTGTTCTTAAGAGTGCCTGGTTGATGACATGCTGAACCACTTAGCACATTACAGTTTTTATTTTCTGCATGTCTACTCCTCCTAACTGACTAAGCCCTTGGTGGGAAGGGACTATATTTTCTATCCTTAGTGCCTAACAGACTATAGGTACTTAAGTATGGAATCAATGAATAAAGTGAGATTCAAACAGTACAAGAGTAACTAATAGATGTCATCTAGAAAAATTTGATTAATAAGGGGTATTAACTTTAAGTAATACCATACCAGGCAGACACAAAATACCATCAACCTACTGAAAAACAAACTATATAAAGTTCCACCAGCAGTGAGGATACATATGACTGAAAAATACCACTAAAGAACACACAAAATTTACCGGGGGTGTTTTTTGAGAGAGTTCTCTATTCAACCTGTCAGTAAAGCTCTGAATTAGCGTGTTTCCTCCTGCCACTATAACGCTGCCATAGAGACCCTGGGATGAAAACAAAAATAAATTAGTTCCAAATGTTTCCAACAGTTTTAAACACAACTACAAATAAAACCATGTCTTCCAGTACAATTTTCCCTTTTTGAATTTTTTACTTCTACATAGACCTAGTAGTTTAATCTAGTGGTTCTCAATCCTGGCTGCACATTCAACTCATTAGGGAGCTTTTAAAACACCAATGCCTGGGGGCAATTAAATTAAAATCTCTGGGGATGGGGTCCAGGAAAAGTTTTTGTTGGTTTATTTAAAACTCTCCAGATGAGGGCTTCCTTGGTGACGCAGGGTTAAGAATCCGCCTGCCAATGCAGGGGACACGGGTTCGAGCCCTGGTCTGGGAAGATTCCACATGCTGCGGAGCAACTAAACCCGTGCACCACAACTACTGCAGCCCGTACGCCTAGAGCCTGTGCTCCACAACGAGAAGCCTGCGCACCGCAACAAAGAGTAAGCCCCTGCTCTCTGCACCTAGAGAAAGCCCACGCGCAGCAACAAAGACCCAACACGGCCAAAAATAAATAAATAAATAAATTTATAGAAAAATAAAACTCTCCAGATGATTCTACTGTGCATTAAAATTTAAGAATCACTATCTTAAAGCAATTATTCTACAATCCAATCATAATTTTCTGGCAGCTGCCAGTATTTCATTAGAGGTATATTTCATAATTACATCATCTCAGAATGCACATCTAGAAGTTACAATGTTTAAAATTAGACAAGGTTTAATGATTATGGTGGATAATGCATACTCTGACAATGGTCCTGGCCAAAATGACTGCTACCTTTCTCTTTTGCAGAGATGAACTTTTTCAAAATCCACGTGCTGAGGCCTCCCCCGCCAAAAATAAATTCACAGTAATAAGGAGTATATTTACCTCTAATCTGCATGTATGCATCAGAAAGTTAAATGTCAGCCTGCTTTTTTAGTGGATAAATTCATATTTTAAAAATTTATTCCAAATGTCTAAATCATCTAACTTTTGAAAGAGAAAATGGAATATAGAAGCATCTCCTCTGCAGTCAACAATAGTTTAAAGGAGAAAACTCAATACGAAACAAAGTTAGCAATGTCTTACAGTAAATGTACTTCAAATCAACTGCCTTCCCCTTGAGTTTATACTAAAAAATTGCATACTTACAACCCCATTATCCTAGAAGCAGCACATCCCTGGCAGGTAATTAGTTGAAATAAAGAACATTTTTCATAACTACCCGGAAGTCTTTTTTGAACAACATGATTTTTTATAGACCCTTAGCTATTAGCACTATGCTCCAAGCAAATGAGTTAACTCAAAGAAAATCAAGGCAATACGTTGGCTACAAATTAAATCTAACGTTTAAATAAGATATAGTCTATCTAATAATTAGTATGGTATGGAATATGGAGTTAGTCCTTAAAACTTGGCAAGAAATAAACTGATGAAACAAACAGCTTGGCAAAGCACAAAAAAATATGAAGTTTATATCTAAACTCCATGTAAAAGTTACATAATTTAAACCTTAAACCACACCTTCCTGAAAAATAAAAAGTAAAACTGTACTAGGTACATTAAAAATCACCAATAATCTATATCTTGGTATGTCACGTTTTAGGAAATCTCTGGAACAGCAGTATCCAAAAGAACTTTCTGTGATGATGGAAGTGTTCTACATCTATCTGCACTGTCATAAAGCAGCGACTAGCTACATTTACAATGTGGCTAGTGCAACCGAAGAAATGAAATTTAAATTTCTGTTTATTTTAACTTAACTGCCACATGTGGCCAAAAGCTACCACACTGGACACAGCTCTAGAGTTTTTCATTTTTCCTTTTCTAGTAGAACTTCACTTTTTTAACATATTTTTATAAAATGGACTTCAAAGTCAATGGCCAAAGTTGCCAACTTAAATAATGATGGCCATTATAAATAATGGAGCACTAGATTGCCCTAAAAGATACCTTTATGCCATAAACGAGACTGGCACTTACTGGTCTGATATCAATATCGCACATTCCAACACTTGTAGTGACAACATGACTGACGCCCAGCATTGTATTTCCTGATAACCCCTATAACAAAATAGAAATGAGTAGTCACACAGAAGACCTTCAAACAATAAAGCACATCCAAAAAAGTTTAGTCAGTCTTATTTAGGTTTTGTAATTACAAGAGATCTTTAAAGGAAAAACCAGGCTAATTATAAAAATAAGCTTTTATACCTTTACATTGGAAGGGTCAAATAATCCTTCAGGAATCTTTAACCGTTCTGCTCCAAAATCACAATTGTAGCCATTGGGGAATTCATAATGAACAGTTGGCATCTGTGCGGCTACTCTGAAAACATATCAAACAATATTAAACAAAAGACAAAAACAATCCTTTTCAGAATTATAAACTACTAAGGAATCATCAACTTATAAGAAAGCAGAGTGATAATATCTTATTTCTTTTAAAATGTTATTCAGTATTTCTTAACTTTTTACCTTTAGACCAGTTAAGCATATTCTACAATTTTTTAAACTAAACAAATCAATTTCTTTCCTCATTTATGAAGTACACAGTTAAAAAAAAATTTTTTTTTTTTTTTTTTAATTTTTGGCTGCATTGGGTCTTCGTTGCAGTGCGCGGGCTTCTCATTGCAGTGGCTTCTCTTGTTGGAAAACACGGCCTCTAGGGCGCACAGGCTTAGTTGCTCCGCGGCATGTGGGATCTTTCCGGACCAGGGCTCAAACCTGTGTCCTCTGCATTGGCAGGCGGATTCTTAACCACTGCGCCACCAGGGAAGTCCCTACAGTTTTTTTTAATTGAAGTACAGTTGATTTACAGTGTTGTGTTAGTTTCTGGTGTACAGCAAAGTGATTCAGTTATATATTAAGTATATAGTTTTTTTAAAAAATTAGTATGAAGGTTTTAATAAGCTATTAAGTTTTAAGCCTTGTAGAAAAAATAAGAAAACATACTGTTCATCGTAAGTTGAATCTGATACTTGAAGTACTGAGGCTTGAAAATCCTGGATAACACACTATGGATTTTAAAAAAAGGATAAGAAACAAGATTATTGAGATTTGTCTTTGCAGTCTATACTTCTGTAACATTATTTTAAAAACACTTTTCTTAATGAAACTGTACCACATTCCTGGATGGCTAACTCATTTCAAGGGTATAAATCTACCCAGTAAGGACTCTGAGCGTCAAGAAACCCAATTCTAAATACTTGCATCATAAGCTAAATTATATAACATTTAAATTACAACCATTATGGAAAAATGATGAGATAAAAACAAGTGGGAACCCTTGTACCCCAGTCCTGCATAACAAAATTGGTTTTAGAACACTGTTTTCCCATTAAAAAAATTTTTTTCTTCAAAATTTTTATTGGCGTATAGTTGATTTACTGTTTTTCCCTTTAAAATAAGCTTAGAAGCAAGATTTCATTAGCTGAATATATATAAAAGGCATATATATTGTATCTTATGGAATTTTTAATGACTGACATAGTATAAAACAGTTAAAAAATTTGCAGTGAAATACACAGGATCTCTGAGCTGCTAAGGAAAAATCCTGTTTAAGGTCTAGGTGCAATTATTAATCATCTTCACAATTTTTCCTGGTACAAAACACCCACAAAAAATCTTTATCCTTAGGTGTAAGAAACTGTCAAATAGGATATATCCCTGCCATAGTAAATGATGACTTTCATATCCTTTTACTGTTAAAAATGAATGTATATTGTGGTGCGAGAGGCTGTTTTACTAACCTCTCCCCTGTCAGTAAGTCATGTTCAGAGATGGATTTTCAGTAAAGAAAACCTTTTGTTGGCTCCTTGCTTGAACAGTAACACATTTTTTTACATAGCTGACTCATATGAGGAAAGAGAACGTAACTGAGCCACACCAGCAGGTCTCTATACACTAAAATCATTTTCTTAGTCAAAAAATGTACAGAATAGCATAATGCTTGTTTTTATCTCAAAGCTCCTTTCAGGTCTCACCACAGTAATCCAAGTGAATATACAGTATTTTGTTGAGATATCTGACAAGCATGAAAAGCACCCCCCTACTCCGCCAAAAGCTATTAATTTTGTTTGTAAAATATCATTAAAAATATAAGTTTGAAAACATAAAGTGCTCATACTCTAGTCAAAGACTTACAGCCTATAATGCTTTCGTAAAGAGAATAAGGGTTACTTACGTTACACATGTAATTGTGCCAAGACCTTGTAACCTGTGGCAACTTCTCTTTTCTTTTCCAGTTTGCTGGAGATCCTTCACGAACAGCTTCCTGAGTGCCAAGAGCAAGTGCTAGGTTAACAGAGTTCACAACATGGGGGTGGGGAGTTGGAGATAAATCCCAGAAATAAAATTCATTCATCACTTACTTTTGATGCAATCATATATGGAGGAATCAGTTCTATATTCATTTCTTGGAAGAGTTCTCTGCACTGCATAGTAATAAAGTCTCCAGCAAGAGGGGATTTTACAATGCCTATGAAACAGATTAAACAAGGCTAAGAAAGCATTCCATCCAAACTCCCTGGGACAAATTTCCTCTGTGTATTTATACATGATTAATTGTTTTCAAGCAGAATTAACGGAACTATCCCTCCAAGCATGAATGAAGCCATGCATCAGTTTTAAATATACAATATATACTAAAGATTAAAAAAAAAACACTTAAAGACATGATTGGGAAACTGATATACTTTGATAGTCCAAGTCATTGCTTTATTTCATGATCTGTGTCCTCGGTGCACCCTGGTTAAATACAGTTACCTTGCTGAAGGACATAGCCATCGTGAACTGGAATTGCAGTGGTATGAGTGGCTCCGCTGTCCAAGATAAGCCCAGTAGAACGACCATTAGCAAATCTAGTTTAAAGCATTAAGGAAAAGAAAGTATCAAGGTTCCTAAAATAATGTTTATTGTAAAGGGAAGGTTTTATTAAGGCATTTTTAAAACATGTGCATTGTGGCTTAAAATGCATTAAAATAAATACGGGGATGAAAGTTGGCGTCAAATAATAACTCTGGTTTCAAAACAAATGACAACAGGCAAGACTTCCAGAATGGTGGTGTGAGGAAGTCAGAGAAACCTTTATCCCAGAGAGACATCTGTTAAACTGGTCCAAATTAGCACAATTATTCAAAGTCCCTGACACAGATCAAAGGGCTTACAACAAACTGAGAAGCATTTAACAAAATCTATAGAAACTTGGTAAGAACAGTGGGAGGCTGTGACATTTGAGATAAGAACTAAAACCATTCTCAGATAGGATTAAAGAAGAACCATTTCAGCAGTTTGGCAGCTGAGTGGCGGTTATCATCATCTCCCCCAACTCAATAGGAAGAGCTATTCCAGGCAGATTCAACAGCCAGTTAATATCAGCAGACTCCACTTACCCCATTTTCCACAGCTCTGTGCTGCAGAAGGCCTACATCACGTGAACATCATAAACTGACATTTAGGAGTAGAGCCATTCACTGGATCCTCAAATATTTACTGAGCCTCTATTATGTGCCTAGTGGTAGGTCTGGTGCCCAATAAAGGAGGGCAGCAGGGAGGTCATTCTCTCACTAGCACTCCTTAAACAGAGAAGACACAAAGAGGTGAACCAAAACCGTCTCTGCCCTGAAGGATATCCTGATAAGTGCAGCAGAGATCAATAAAGCTATAAAAAGAACAGTTTGAGATGCCATGGGAGAGTATATAGGAATATAACCGGTCCCTGGGATATTCAAGTGTAAGCTGGGGAGGGGGACATGGGGAAGAGGAGAAACATGCGGGAAGGCCAGGAGGCAAGAGAGCATGGTTAAGAGGTCAGAGAAGTGCAGCGTAGTTCAGTGGGGCCTGAAAGAAGAAAGGCAAGGCTGTGGAAGATGATTCTGGCTTAAATCAGCAGACTGGCAATTAACAAAGATGATCAGAGCTGCAGTGTGAAGACTGGGCAAGATAAGAGGAAGGGGTGCACCTAATGCAATGGCAGTGGATAGAGAAATAAATGGATTTGAGGGTTTGGATTGGGGCCGGGGGAGGCTGGAGAATAGACAGGTCTTGATAACTACAAAATTTGAAGGGTTAATGAGAAAGATTTCTGGTCTAAACAACTGCGAGTAAGATAATACACAAAGGAGAAAGAATAAATTTGATGGGAGAGAAGAATTTTGGATATATTGAGTATAAAGTGCTTAAACAGATAACTAATAGAAAAAGTTCTAGTAGACAGCTGGACGTGGGCCTGGAGCTCACAAGAGAGATCTGGGATACAGATATGGATTTGGAATTTGTCAGTGTATAACTGGTATCTGAAGCCAAGGAAATAGATAGTTAAACCAGAAAGAACATGTCAAGAGAGATGAAGGGCAAAGGGCAAAGAACTAAGGCATGGGCAGGAACGATCAGAGGAAAGAGGTCTGAGAATAAATAGCCAGAAAGATAGGTTAGTAATTTATCTTTGCTATTACTGGTACTCCATTGATCTCTGGTCATCTATATACATAAACACTAATTTTATCTCTGTTAGTACAAAGTGATACAGTAACACCAGACTAAAAGTATGTAAGCCCTCCTAAAGATGGCAATTATAAAACCTGGACAAATTATTTTAAGATACTGGAAAGTATTCAAAAGTAGTCAAAACTCAGCCAAAACTTATTCTCATGAAACTGCAACCAGAGGGGGTAAAAACTGCAAGTTTGCAGCTTCCTTGCCTAAAAGTGCTTCCCAGCTCCATGGCTATGGTTCAGGAAAGCAGTGATGAAAAATCGCAACTTTACCACCTTGAGTGAACACAAAAAGGAGTTCAGGGCTGGAAGAAAAGCTGGACATTTAAGGTAGAAACTCTGGAAGAATGAGAACCACAGAAGGGATAAAACCCAAAATCTGAGTATAAAATCTACCCAAATCTCTGGTTGACATCTGAACTATTCAACTGCAGGACTGCAGGGGGACCAACAAAATGCAGAGAACAGAAGGGCAATGCATTCTTGAAAAACAGAGGTGAACCAATGAGTTCTGTGATTTTGCTACCTTTTTAAATAAATGAATTCTCCAACAGTATGCAGCTCTGACAGCAGAAGGCTGAAGCCTGACTTGCAAATTGAGGTGTCAAGAGGACAGAGCCTGAGGCTGGCAGATATGAGAGCCCAGCTATCAATTAAGTCAGATAAAACAATACTACTCTTCTCACTAATATTTTTGTTTTGGAAAACAGAGTTATCTTTTTCATAAAACTGTTATTTTTGTTGACGTTAATATGTCTATTTTTGTTATTTTTAATTAAATTAATAAGAAAATGTTAAAAGGAATCTTAGTTTTAAATTCTCAAACAGTAACATTGATAGTTATAACCTACAAAAAACAGAAGCTCTGCGTCATCCTCAGTAATTTTTAAAAGCGTAAAGGAATCCCAAAGCCATGGTTGAGAAGTCAAAACAATTTTTAGAATAATACTCAGATGTTATTTGCCCTTTTCACTGTCATTCTCTCATAAATGTACAAGAGAATTTTTTTCCAGAGGCTATGTCATGTGTGATACACAACAGACTGAATGTGATATGAGAATCCAACTTCTGCTATTAAGTCCAACGTTAACGAGATTTGAAAAATTGTGAAACAAAGCCTCTCTTCTCATTAATATTTTTGGTTTTGGAAAACACAGTTTTTATTAAAATATTTTATTTATATTAACATACAATGGGCTTATTAATTTACTTAAAATAAGCAAATATAATTTTTAAGTTTCTGTCTTAATTTCTAATATGGCAAATACTACCAGATATGATCCACATAAATAAAAGCTCTAGGTATAAAAAGTTTGAGAACCTCTGGGCTAGAAGAACACAGTAAAAAACAGCAGTTGGCAAAAGCCAGAAGTGTTAGGAATTCTAGAGGACAATCTACTTCCCTTACCAAATAAATCACAAGAGAAAATAAAGGGGAGGGTGGGTACAATCTACAGACCATAAGAGACCTAACAGACATATCGAACAAAATACAATGCATGATCCCTGTTGTTTGGGTCCTGATTCAAATATATTAAACTGTTTTTTAAAAAAGAAAAATTGTGGTTATATCTTTAAAAAAAAAAGAGACATATGGTAACATCTTTTAGAGATACATGCTTAATGTCTGGGATTTACTTCAAAACCATGGTGGGAGGGGGAGTGCCTGTGGTTATAGCTAATACCACTTAGCTCTGAGTTGAAAATTGTTGACCCTGGGTGATGGGCACATGGAGGTTCAATATAATATTCTATCTTATTTTGTGTAAGAAATTTTCTATAATAAAAAGTTAAAAACTAAAACAATACCAATTCTGTTTACACACTCCTTGTAAGGAAGCAGCCAAACAGATCTTATGTTCAAATTCAGAACTGCTGTTTTCAAGCTGTGGACTGGGACCAGTTTGCTTACTTTGACTCCGATTCCTGACAGGATTATTATGAAAATTAAATGATATAATGCACACAATGGGTCTGCTAATACTCTCCCTCCTTCCTCTACTCAAAACCTGCAATGGTTCTCTTGAGTCTAAAGTTCACATTTTTAAAATCTAACATGCAAGACTTCTACAGTCTGATCTAAACGTATTTTTACAACTTGTTCTGAAGCCGAACATAAACCTTCAACTCTAAACTAAGTCACTGTGAAGAACGCTTACACTTTTCACTTCCACACTTGTGCTAAAGTCATCTCCAAGACACACCACGACAGACAAATGTTAGATTACAGTCACCACAGTGATTCTCACACATATAAAATTCGCTTGAATATTACAGCAATCCAGGGAGGTATACCGGATGAGTAAAAAGTGAAGTTCAAATTTTAAGTACCTAATTCAATATCAGTTTATAAGCATTGGAACTTGAACTCTAAATATAGGTCTCCTTCCCCCACATCCTGCAACTAAATTCTCTTTTCTTTACAAAGGCTTGTCAAGCTACAATATTACTTGACTGAACTACAATTGTTATTTGAAAAATTCAAATTAATCATGTACTTCTTTATGACTTTTGCCAATGTTATTTTGAAGTACTATTTAAATCTGTTATTTAGTTTTCAACAAGAATATTATTCTTTGAGATCAGGATATAATATTTCCTTGTCTGTCCCTTAATATGCTTTAAAAAAATATTTGGTGATTAAATCTTAAATGAATTTACAGCCAATTTCCACTTTTCTAAGGTACTGGAGAAGAGGAAGGGAATGGCAATCTTTGAATTCAACTAGGTCAACTGACTTAAATACTGTCCTGTCGTCACATTCCCCTTCTAAAAACAAAAATTTTTGTTTTTGTTAAACCTTGTTAAATGAATGAGAAGAATTTGAGTGCTTCCTTCCTATCTCCCTCTCACATTTTCACATGCATCAGTTCCAATAAGAATACTAAAAGATAGATATCTAAAAGCAATGGAGAAAAATGCCTCAACTTCCGAACAAGCAAGAAGTGGCTCCTGTCTTCCTGCTGAGGGCATCACCTTTAGCAGCACCACAGTTACTCCTAAAGAGAAGTTGGGTATTACTCTTTCAAGGATACGCTGTCAAAACGGCAGTTTTGCAAAGGAAGAATGCAGGGATGTTGTAGTGTTCAAACATTAACTCTGTCAGTTTCTCTCTCTTTGCTCTGGTATTCCACTTGAAAAGAGGGAAAAAGAGATACAAATTATTTATTGTTTAAAAACTAAACTGTTGATTTATCTCAAAATTCATTTCAGCACTACATTAACAAAGATGTAAAACATTAATAATAGAGTAAAATACCATGGAAAATCTTCTTCATAATATCTTCACAACATTTATTTCTATGTATTTGTAATAAATTTAGTAAATATAAAGTTTATTATTTAATATGTAAAATTGTTTGCTGCTATGAATTCTAGAAATTACACATTTCAAAGTATATGGAAATCTGGATTCTTATAAACGAAGTATTATTAAATCTTTTTTTTAACTCTTAAGAGTGAATCTAAGCGTGAGGGACAACTCGAATTACGTTTGGAGGCATCTTTGAGCTCGTGGAGTAGACATCATGAGCAAAGCTCACCCTCCCAAGTTGAAGAAATTTATGGACAAGAAGTTATCATTGAAATTAAATGGTGGCAGACTTGTCCAAGGAATATTAAGGGCATTTGATCTCTTTATGAATCTTGTGATAGATGAATGTGTGGAGACAGCAACTAGTGGGCAACAGAACAATACTGGAATGGTGGTAATACGAGGAAATAGTACCATCATGTTAGAAGCCTTGGAACGAATTATGAACAACAGTTGTCTTCAACAGAGAAATCAACTGCTTCCACATGTCCCCTCTCCACATTTTACTACGATGAAAACTGGGTCATGTACATTTTCTTACTGAACTTTTTTGTTAAATAAACTTTGGTAATAGTCAAAAAAAGAAGAGTGAATCTAGTCATCAAAATCTTAAATATGCATTTTAAACCACCAAATTCTCCCACTTGTAGATGGTACTCAGAAGAAACTAGAGTTTAGAAAACAATAAAAAAAATATTGATAATTTATAATCATTATCTAGTCTTCTGGGCCCTTTTGACTCTGTACCAAATGTATTTCACAAGAGACTCTGGTCTAGCAATTTCCAGCCCTAGTTCAATACTGACTTTAAATATAAATCTTATTATTTAATAAGTAAAATTGTCTGTTGCTATGAATTCTAGAAATTAGACTTTTCAAAGTATAGGGATATCAGGATTCTTATAAACATGAAGTATTATTAATTTAAATCTTAAGAGTGAATCTAGGAACTTTGCTGGTGGCACAGTGGTTAAGAACCCGCCTGCCAATGCAGGGAACACGGGTTAGAACACTGGGTCTGGGAAGATCCCACATGCCGCAGAGCAACTAAGCCCGTGTACCACAACTACTGAGCCTGCATTCTAGAGCCTGTGAGCCACAACTACTGAGCCTGTGTGCCACAACTACTGAAGCCCGTGCAACCTAGAGCCCGCGCTCCGCAACAAGAGAAGCCACTGCGATGAGAAGCCCGCGCACCTCAACAGAGTAGCCCCCACTCACCGCAACTAGAGAAAGCCCGCATGCAGCAACGAAAACCCAATGCAGCCAAATAAATAAATTTATATTAAAAAAAAAAGAGTGAATCTAGTCACTCTTAAGGTTGAGTATAAAACCAGATATACACTGCCCTTGCGGGATAAGGGACAACTGACCAAAATAGGAAGCAGCCCAAGGAAATCAAATGTTAAATTCCCGGAAAAAAACAGATAAATAACCACCAGAACCCACTAGGGTGCTTTAATTATTGTTCTTTGAGTATTTTAATTATTGAAATAATAAAAATAAAAGTTATAAGAGTATTTATAAGTGAATCTCCCTTTCCCTAATCTTCAAAATTCAAAATATGAATTTCTATGTCTCTTAAAGAAAAAGGAAACACTCTTCAAATGAGTAAATAAACAACCTAGAGAAACTTGAAAAAGTTTGTCTCACCGGTGCTTCTGACATGAGAACAGGATGCAGGCTGGCTTCTGATTTGACATGCATTTTGTAGGTATGATCCAAAATAGCCTGGAAACTATCCCAATCTTCAACTAAAATATAAGATTAATACCTTGAAAATAATGCTTAATCGAAGGTGAATACAGCATCTTTTGAGAGACTGTGTCTAATGGTTTAGCACTAATATTGATACTGTAATATACAGAACCTACTTATTTTACAGCTCTGCCTCGTAACACAGCACTTCATATAGACATCATCTTTGTCTTCTAGATACGGTTTCTCCAGCCCCAACAGTTACAACCCCTAGACCTGTCCCAGGTGTAATTAATGTATCAAATAGACAAAAAATACCAAATAAATATTATTCAGTAAGTACTTTTTAGAGGCCCAATTCAAATGGTAGGAGAAAACACAGAAGAACTGTATGATCTACAGCTGACATTTAAAAAGCGTACAATCTATATGAAAAAAGATGTAAAGACTTAAAAAACATTTAGAGAATAGTATGTTTTCAATTTGCCTTCCACCTAAACATCCCACTGAAACTGCTCGCATAAGTTGCTGATGAACTTCTAACAGGCAAAGCCAGTGGATACTTCACATTTGTAATCTCATCTGACCTCTCCAAATTACTATCTGACACTACTGACTCAACAGTTTACAAACTTTTTCTGCCACAGTCCAACAAATCAATGTCATTCCTTGTAAACATACTTCTATAGGCCTCTCAGGATGGGGGTTTTTGATCAATGGACCTCCTCTGTAGCTTTACTTCTCTTTCCCCTTCTTCGCGTAAAGCTCAGTGCCACAGCTGAGAACAATGAGAATCACAACTTCTTTACTCTAGAACTTTTTCTTCTCTTGGCCTTCTCCTGAATTTCTCCTACTTCCCTAACTGTTCCTTCTCATTCTCCTTCACAGGCACCTCTATTGGTTAAATACATGGAAATAAATTTTCATAAGGAATCCTATCCTCAATCCTCTTCTCATATCCCAAACTCTTTCTGGTAAAAAAAAAAAAAATCAACTCCATGTCTTAAAATCTCTCTCACCTGCTTATTAGATCAGCACCTATATTCAAACACTTTGAACTAATAAACTCATCTACTTGCTGTGCAGAAAAAGCTAACTTAGCAGACCTGAGAAAGGCCTGCTTGCAAGGCTGACCCTTGGCTGGCATCTAGGAACTTGTCTGGTAAACAGTTCCCTACACTGATATAAAACTTTCCCCAGGGGCTTCCCTGGTGGCGCAGTGGTTGAGAGTCCGCCTGCTGATACAGGGGATACGGGTTCGTGCCCCGGTCCGGGAGGATCCCACATGCCGCAGAGCGGCTGGGCCCGTGAGCCATGGCCGCTGAGCCTGCGCGTCCGGAGCCTGTGCTCCGCAACGGGAGAGGCCACAACACTGAGAGGCCCCCCTACCGCAAAAAAAAAAAACTTTCCCCAAATACGAATAGCTCACTGTGCCTAAACTGTTTATACAGTGTGGTTTATGTGGAATACCTTTCCTTCTGGGAGTCTGGGGTTTTGAAACATGTTAAGCACACAGTACCTACATGACCAGCCCCTAATAAAAACCATGGTTACCGAGTTCTTTTTTTTCTGAATTCAAAAGACACTCATTTATTCCAAGTATCAAGATAATATAAGAAATAAAATATTTCTAACAAAAAATGTTCTTACAGTTTTTTTTTAACAGCTCTATAGAGGTATAATTTTCCATAACACGGATCCATTTTAAGTGTACAATTAAATGATTTTCTTTTGTAAATCTACAAAGTTGTGTGAATATTATTACAATTTAATTTTAGAATATTTCCATCATCCCAAAAAGAAGCTTTATGCCCTTTTGCAGTCACTTCCCATTCCATCCACAGCCCCAAGCAACCACTACTTTACTTTCTGTCTGTATAGATTAGCTTTCTCTGGTCATTCCATATCAGAGTAACCATACATTATGTGGAGTTTTGCATCTGATTTCCTCTATTTGGCATAAGGCTTTTGGGGTTCTTCCATATTTTAGCTTATATCAGTATTTTGTTCTTTTTATTGCCAAATAGTACTTCATTTTATGGGTATACCACATTTTGTATACCCATTCATCCAATGATGCACCTTGGGCTATTTCCACTTTTCGGCTAATATGGATAATGCTGCTATGAACGTTTGCATATATCTATTTGTGTGGACATATGTTTTCAGTTCTCTTTTGTTGATACCTAGAAGTGGAATTGTTTGGATTATATGGTGAATATATGTTTAACCTGTTAAGAAACTGTCAAACTTTTCCAAAGCTGCTGAACCATTTTTTGTTCTCTCCCAGAAATAGATATGGAGGTTTCAGTTTCTCTATATCCCCATCACACTTGCTATTGTCTGTCTTTATAATATAGCCATCCTGTGAGTGTGAAGTAGGGTACTGAGTCTTTAATGAGTTCTACTAGTAGACCACACACACATGTTCCTGGTTACTAGAGGGATTAAGCACATCCTTTATGACTTCACTGTAAGCTCTTGGAAGCTTGCACTGGTTTCCTCTGGACTTCACTACATGCCCCTTTTTTCTCTGTCAGTTCTGCTTTGTATTCTTTCAGCACAATAAAACTTAACTGTGAGTACACTGACATGCTGAGTCCTGTGAGTCCTTCTAGTGAATAACTGGACCTGAGAGTGATCTTGGGTCTTACACTTGCTTTTTAAGACCATAAAACTTGCTCCTGGGCCTCCCTGGTGGCGCAGTGG
This sequence comes from Mesoplodon bidens, assembly GCF_964165515.1. Classification (NCBI taxonomy): domain Eukaryota; kingdom Metazoa; phylum Chordata; class Mammalia; order Artiodactyla; family Ziphiidae; genus Mesoplodon; species Mesoplodon bidens. Next base: position 95,690,641 of record NC_138161.1, on the reverse strand, counting down.
TTGAGAGTCCGCCTGCCGATGCAGGGGATACGGGTTCGTGCCCCGGTCTGGGAGGATCCCATATGCCGCGGAGCGGCTGGGCCCGTGAGCCATGGCCGCTGGGCCTGCGCGTCCGGAGCCTGTGCTCCGCAACGGGAGAGGCCACAACAGTGAGAGGCCCGCATACCGCAAAAAGAAAAGAAAAAAAAAAAAAAAAAAACTTGCTCCTTCCCCTGCTATTCCTACCTCAATGCATGGTACCCCCCATTCAGTGACTCCAATCAAAAATCTAGGAAACTTTCTCAACTCTTTAAACACTTTATACCATTTGTCTTGGATATCTCTGACAGCCAGCTCAGGATCTCGGCCATCAGTATTAAATTTTAACCCTCTTCATTTCTCATTTGGACTCACCTCCCTAACTGATCTTCCTATCTCTAGTATCTCCCTCCAATCCAGCCTACACAGGACTGTTAGACTAATCTTTCCAGCTGGCATATATGAGCATTTATATATAAAATGCTCTTTAAATTCCTCTGGAGTTACCTTTCAGTTACCAGCTTAATATACTCCTGGCATTACAAGCCCTTTTATGATTGCTCTCTGCCTACCTTTCCTGCAATTGGCCGTAATGTACCTACTGTTACAGCCATACTTAATTGATGACACTTCTAAACATGGAAGTTTCTTCCACAACACCATCTCTTCACACATGCTGGTTGCTCTAATTTACCCAGCCTTGTCAGTCAGGCTAATTCTTATTCAGTGGTCAAGATTCAGTACAAAAGTTACCTCCTTTGTGAAAACCATCTCTGACCCCCAATGATAGAGTTAAATACCTCCCCTCTCTAATCCCACTGCTTATCAAACATAGTTATATTATAGCACTTATCCTATATATGTGTGTGTGTGTGTGTGTGTATATATATATACACACACACATATACACACATCTATCTCCTTTACCTATGAGTTTCTTGAGGAAAAGAAACACGTTTTATGCATCTTTGTATTCTCAGTGCCTGTAACATCAGTTTATGGAATAAAAACAACAAAAAAATAGCTGATGTTCAACTTTTAAGAAGCCATTGGTTTATATCTAAAATATACTATGCATACTCTACATTTAGAATCAAATCCACAGAAAAAAACATCGTACCCATCCCATTTTTCAGTGGTGAAATGGCCTCTGTATTCTCCCTCGGAACACGCAAGGCATTAGTATCTATGTAATAGGTGGGACCGCCTTGTTTGCCTTTATCACCATCTATTTCCATCAATGTACTTCCATCATCTCTTTCTACCACCATACCAATAGCGGTAGGGAAATCCACCTGTAAGAGTCAAAAACATTATTTACAAATTTTACCTGCTTTTACCAAGAAGTCATTGCCACCAACTAATGTCTTTTACCATATTTGAGTCAGAATTTCCACATGAATTTAACTCTACATGAATGGCTTTTGCGTATCCAATTAGCTCTACCATTCCACTTACCTTGGGACAGTCCTCACCAGCATACCCAGCTCTCACAGTATAGGATCCAATGTCAAAAACAAGGGCTCCAACTTCATCTGAAAAGATGAAAAGATAATTAACATTAACGACTTACAAGTATCATGTGAAAATTAAGAGTACTTAATGTGCTTATATTCATATTATTACTAGCTTGAACCTAGTTTTAAATACACCTTAAAGATTCACTTAATTAAAATATAACGTCATACACAGTATATCAGTAGAGGTTCAATCAGGAAAGAGGTGGTACACTAAAATTAGGTAATTTAAGGAGAGTTTACCTATTAAAGGGTCTACTTACAAAAATACAAAAAATATAAAGGCAAAATATAGGAAAACCAGAAAGGACAGTATGGTACCCTAGGACTAGTAATAACAGAAATCTGTTGCCACACTTAGAATTGAAGAAACATAGGGAAGGAACTGTTACCAGAACCCAGAGAGAGACTTGTATTGGGAGGGCATCGGACAGGAGCTGTGATCTTCAGTTAAGGGATGGAATCAGCCTTGGCTGACCCTGAGGAAAAGGAACCAGACTAATACATTTGCCAACCCCTCTCCCCACTGGCTAGGGTGATCTTATAATTTCTCACCCAACTGAGCCACTACTGAATGTAATAGGAACCCCTATTAATAATTGTACCAGGACAAGAGGCACAAAGCAGGAAGTATAGTTACCCTACCATTGGCCAAACCAGAGGCCAAGAGAGTCCACTGATGCAGTCTGCAAGGGTCAGTCTTTAAGGGCACAGAGAGGGTGGAAATGGGTGGAAAGTGGATCTGGAGGGGCAAAGGAAAGCTATCCAGTGCACTAAGGTATACCATTTTTTTCATATGTTAATCAACATGATATTTCATGCAATTAGGGAAGAAACTTAGCAAAACCCCAAGAAAAATAAGGAACCTAAAGAATAAGAATTTAAGGTATAATAATATAGGCCAGGTAAAAATCATTAAAATGAAGGTATCATTAAAGTTTGCACATTTCCAGATTTGTAGGAGATAAAAGTTTAATAATAAAAGTTTAATAAAGTTTAATAATAAAAGTTTAATACTGAGAGAGAAAGCTAGTATTTTTTTTCATATTCAAATTTAGAGAAAAGCCTCTAATTACACTTTAAAAATATTTCACCCAAAACAGCACGCCTCCTAAAACAAAGCACTTGGGTTTTCTAGGCACTGATTTTTCAAAGGATTTTTTCACTCAGTCATTAAAAATAATAAAGAAATACTACTTAGCTCAATTAAATTGACAAAAATTAGTAAGGCTGATAAGACCAAGTATTGTCAAAGATGTAGAAAAAGAGGAGCTCTTACACATTTGCTAGTAAAGTTGTAAACTGGGACTTCCCTGGTGGTCCAGTGGTAAAGAATCCACCTTCCAACGCAGGGGATGCAGGTTCAACCCTTGATCAGGGAACTAAAACCCCACATGCCGCGGGGCAACTAAGCCCATGCGTCACAACTACTGAGCCCATGCGCTTCAACTAGAGGAGAGCCTGCGTGCCGCAAACTACAGAGCCCTGGAACCCGCGCTCTGGAAGCCGCACACCACAACTAGAGAGAAGCTCACGCGCCGCAAAAAAAAAAAAGTTGTAAACTGATACAACCACTATGGGCAATTTAGTCATATCTACTAAAGTTGAAAATGTGCATACATAGAAATTACACTTATGTCTTCTCTAGAGAAACTCTCTCACGTATATCACAAGGAGACATGTAAGAGAATGTTCACTGGCTATGTGACCTCAGGTGATTTACTAACCTCTCTGCCTCACTTTCCTCATATGTAAAATGTGCGTAATAGTCCCTATCTTGCAGGATGCTAGAAGTATGGAAGCACTTAGAACAGTACCTGGTACATAATAAGCACAATAAGTGGTAGCTGCCATTATAATTATTATCATCACACTGCGTGCCACAGGAAAAGGTAGGAAGATTAAATGGTCTCTCAGTAGGAAAATAAACTACAGCTTATTCATAGAGTGAAATACTACATAGCAGTTAAAAATGAATGGCCTACATCTACATGTATTAACATGGATAAATCTCAAAAGAATTAGTTTAAAAAGCTAGTTACTATGCACACATATTTTGATACTACTTAATTCATTATGGATTCACTCACTTAATAAAAGTATAAAAATATGCATAGGGTTGGGGAATATTACATACCAACTTCAGGTTACTGGTAACCCCTAAGGAGGCAGAGAAGAGGAATCTATATCAACAATATAGATTTTATCTATATTGTTGATTTCAACAATATCAATTTTATTTCGTAAAATATCTGAGGCAAATTTGACAAAACATTACATTTATTTAATCTCAGTAGTGAGTACAGAAATATCATATATAAACTTACATATACTTTATTTTTTAATGTTTAAAGTATTTCAAAAACTAAAAAAATAATTTAAAAAATAAAGATCAATTATTACACTACAATTATCACAGTTGAGAGGTGGTGTCCTTACAGAATAGTGATCTCATTTTTATTGAAATAAAATGAAGAGCCACCTATGTTTGAAAGGAAGTTTCTGTATTTGTTACATTTCCCAAAGTAATCAACTTTTCTCTATACAATCTCTGATCCAAATTATTCTGTCTGAAAGAAAAGGTCCTTAAAAGCAGAACACTGCATTTGTTTTCACCACAGCATGTAAACTCAGGTACAAACAGTAAGTATTGTATACCAATGACATGAATTGGTAAACTCTAACACTTTGATTAACCAGAATGTTGGGTAAAGAAATATCCTAACTAAATGAACTAATTGCTTGGTTAACCAAAATTTTCTACTCCTGTTCTCAAGGATCAGCCTTTTGCTTTGCACCAGGGCTTTTAACCTTTTCTGTTCCATGGACCCCTCTGACAATGTTCGAGGCTGAAATTCACATGTTGAAGTCTTAACCCGGAGTAACTTAGAATGTGACTGTGTTTGGAGATAAGGTTTTTAAAGAGATGATTAAATTAAAATGAGATCATCAGGGTGGGCCCTAATCCAATGACTGATATCCTTACAGGAAGAAGAAATTTGGACACAGATATGTACAGAGGGAAGACCATGTGAAGACACAGGGAGAAGACGGCCATTGAAAGCCAAGCAGAAAGGCCTCCAAAGAAAACCCTGTCAACACCTGATCTCAGACTTCTAGCCTCCAGAACTGTGAAAAAATTAATTTATGTTGTTTAAGTCACCCAGTCTGTGGTACTTTGTTATGGTAGCCCTAGCAAGCTAATACAGACAGCTTAGGACACTTATGAATGACTTCTTAGAATGTTTTCAAATAGACTATAAAAGAAACTAATTAGAATAAAATTCAGTTAGTTATATCCATGGACTCCTTAGGGAGGCCAAGGACTCCATGTCAGGAGTCCCCTCCTCTAACTTACCCTTTCTTAGGTAACCTGCTCCACTCTTACAGCCTCAATTTCTACCTAAACAGTGGTACTTCCAATCTCAAATCTCTCTCAAGCCCTCACCTTCATCCAGATCCAGATCTCAAACTTCTTACTGTACATTGCTTCCACCTGATGTCCCATGGGTACCTCAAATTCAACATACCTGAAGCACTGTCTCCTTGTCCCCATCCTGCCTAATTTAATCTCAGCTGTGCTTATCACAGTTAGTAGCTCCAGTCATCAGAGGCAAAAATCTTCCTGAACACCTTCATATTTCATACCCCTCATCAAGTTCTGACAAATATTTCTGCTAAATATTTCTCAAATCCCTTCTTCTTTAATACCATTGCCACTGCCTTGAGTCAAGCTCTTATCTCAACCAGGAATTACAACTCCCTACAGGTATTGTGCTTCCATCTTTACCGTCTCAATCCACCTTTCAAACTGCTGCACTGTTATCTTTCAAAACTGTAACTGAACATCTTGGTACATAAATCCTTCAATGAAAAGAAAAGGGAGAATCATTCAGTGGTTTTCCATCATCCCAAGATAAAATTCAAATTATTCTACCCAGGTGATATTCAAGACCTAGCATAATATGGCAGCAGTCTCTCCTCCCACCTCATACACTACCATTACTGAAGATTATGTTGTCTCCTAAACACACCCTCTACTCTGCATATGCTGTCCCTCTCTATTCTTCTTTCATCATTCTCATAACCTCCTTTGTAAAGTCCCTTGACTCTTCCACATTGAGTTAATAACTTTTTTGTCTGTGCCACCTTTGTATCTTCTATATATTGTCATTATTGAACATACTTCACTGAATTTATCATCCATAAGACACTATAAACTATTAGTTGCACCATTAGTTCACACACCACTAGGAGAAAAACATGCTGCCAATTAAGCTCTGCCACAACATCAATAATATTCCAACTTCAGCTCTTTAAATGTGTGTGTGTGTGTGTGTGTGTGTGTGTGTGTGTGTGTGTGTGTCTGGGGTGGAATGTACAACTAAAAATAAATTAAATATGGTGTCTATTTATTTGACTGACTCACCTACAAGACTGCGAGCTTCTTGAAGGCAGAAGCTATACTTTGCACACAGCAAGCACTCAAAATTTTTTGTGTGAAAAGAAAAATCTAACAAATCAGTTATTTTCCTGTCTTAATCAGTGTGGTAAACTGGACATAGTAGAATTTTAATTTGAAGAAGACTCTTGATTCTCAGAATTTGGAAACCCTTTCACAGTAAACCCTTTGGAAAATGTGACCCACTATAAATACTGGCCATACAGTAGTAGCTGAAACACAAAATGATACACTTATTTTCATGAGTTTTATATACTTTATATGTGAAATAGGCTTTAAGATATATTCCTCTACATAAGCAAATGAGAAACAGGATGTTTATTCTGAATACCTAAACCATATATGAATATGTTGTGGTTCCACACTTGAAAAATGGCTTATGGAGAAACAACCAAAATCTTTTTATTTTTAATTTTTTTTTATGGGGAAGGGTTTTACTGAAATGCCTTTTCTTTTCCTGCTCCCCACTTACTAGAAAGTTATGTAACTCTCGGCTGGTTAACCTCTTCTACACCTCATTTTCTTCTTTAATAATATGGGGATAAGTAGTACCACCTCCAGTGGTTGTTGTGGATTAACTGACCTAATGCATGTATTAAACGCAATGCATGAAAAGCCTCTGGAACAGTTCTTGGTACACAGTATGCACTCAATAAATGTTTACTGTTGGCATTATTAGTATCCATTTCTACGTTAGTCACATTAAACAATGCCTTGTAAGGAAATACTCAGTGGACAGCCTTTAGGTTCTTGGATCAGTGAACCTGAAAGGCAAGAGTCAGCAGCCTCTATGAGGCAAAGGCACACAGATCAAGTCTTTCTGTCAGGATTACATCTTCAGATGGGGAAGAAGTAAATCGTGAAGATCCACTAGGCTTTCTCCAAAGTAAAACTGGAAAACTACTGACTCTCACATTTGAGAAGTCAAAACCAAAAGCATATATGGAGAAGGAGAGGGTGAGGGTCAGCAAGCGTGTCACCTGAGTGGAGACTCAAACTTCACTCCAAAACTACTAAAAACTTTGAAAACCTTATTTTCTTCTCCCACCTATAAAATGTCATCCGCTTCAGAAAGCAACAATAACGAAAGCAACACTTTGGGTTTGCCTCTTTCTTCTCTAACTCATCCAACACAACACAAAGCATGAATCATACACATCAGTGCTTCATCTAGGTATCTTGCAAAAACGGAGGCTCTGACTCAGTAGATTTAGAGCGGGGCTTAAGAGTCTGCATTTCTAACGAGCTTGCAGGTGATGCTGATGCTGCCCATCCTTGGACCATATTTTGAGCAGCAAGTGTAGCATTATCCCACTTACCTTCACAACCACCCCAATGGGTAGGAACCATCATTCCACAAAAGAGGAGCCTTAAGTTGGGAAAAGTTAAGTAACTTGCCCAAGGCCAATGAGCTTACTAAATGGTGAGCCTGATATTCTAACCCCGGCCTGTGTAGTCCCCAGGCCCGTGGTAATCATTCACTACACCGCAGCCCACACAACCGTAACCATCCTTCAATTCCATGTGTTCCTAAATTAAGCCGGAGCAGACCCGCCCACAGGTAACTCCGGAGCATCCACAGTCAACAAATAGGCAAGAGCCACTGAAAGGTGTGAGGCAGAGTGAGCGCTGGGCGCGGATGCAGAGGAGGCTGCGTCCTGAGTGACCGCCACTCCTTCAATCAGTTCCACTCCTCGGTGCTCGCTCTGCCATCTCCGGGACGCCGCGGAAACCTTCCGTCCACGCCAGCGAACTGCCAGGACCTCCCAAGTTTAAGAACATGCGAGCGCACACACGCCGACAGAGCCGGCTGTAAGAGAGGGGACCCCGGGGCCGGTCACCCCAGCCGCGGCTCGCCGGGCCGGGCCCCCGAGAGGAGCTGCCCGCCCAGCCCCGGGGCGGCGCGCACCCTCGAAAGCCGGCTCCTCCGCGGGCCGAAGCTGGCAGGGGCCACAGGGGGCGGCGACTCCGGGCGCCTGAGGCACTCGCTGAGTCGGGTGGGCTCCAGGGGCGGGCAGAGCGCGGGGCGGGGATGGGGCGGGGAGGCCGGGGTCCCGAGATGGGGAGACCGGAAGGGCCGCCGGGGAGGAGAGGGGAGGGCTGGGGGCGGCGGTTACAAACCCCACGCGCTAAAAAGGCGCGCTCTCTCCATCGGCCGCACTCACTCACCTCCCCCGTACACCCCGCCGCTCATGGCTGCTATCGACGCGACTCCTACGCTAAAGGCCACCCGGCGAAGTGACTGCAACGGCCGCGACTGCGGGTCGGGAGAAGCGCTGGTCCCCGACTCCCTTAACTTCCACTGCCACCCCCCTCAGGCAACAAAGCGGCGTCCACACACCCCGGCGCGCAGTCACACTTGCTGGCTCCCCTTATCAGCCAATCACGAGAGGCCCGACTACCCTTCAGTCAATCAGAATGAGGCTATGCTGCATCCCTGCCGCGGCACAGCCAGTTTAGCCAATCGAAGGCAGCCATGGGGGCGGGGAGAGGGGAAAGCGACGGAAGGAGGGAAGGAGTTGGGTTGCGGAACTGGGGGGGCGGGGCTTTCCTAGCGGGCGGGAAAGTGGGGCGGAGGGAGCAGGAGAGGGAGGAGGAAGGCCGAAGGCAAGAGTCGGGGGCGGGCCTAGGGGGTGTGGCTGGGCGCGGAGGCGCGGTGGCAATCCGGTAGAGCGAGGTAAACCTCTGGAAGACATCTGGAATTTGAGGTGTCTCCACGCAATAGTTCCGACGGTTCTGGATTGTAGTGAATGAAGGTTTTTTTTTTTTCTGAAAAAGTATTTTCAACTAACTTATGTTGAAAAAATTAAATGTTATGCTCCACTTTGGAGTAGGAGGCACCAGTGAATCGTACAAAGCAATAGGACCCAGAAATTTTAACAAAGGTTATTAATAATTAAAAGAAGAAGGAGATGATTCAGTACCCCAGCTAAGTTTAGGCAGCACTTAAAAAATTTTTTTTAAGTGTCATCAATTTCTTTTATCCTGTGAGACAGGTATAAAGCAGTGTAATCAATCCTCATCCAAGCAAGCACCTAGTCCTAAATACATCTCAGGACGGTCTGCTCTTAGTCCCCTATGTCTATCAGCCCAGTCCAGATGACCGTTATCTCTCCCCTGGATTAGCTTGCCTCTTGGCCACACTGCAGGCAGCCTGATCTATAAAAACGCCCAAATCATGATCATGTCCCTCCAACTAAAACTCCTAGGTCGGTTGTATACCCTTGCGGGTTGAGAGCCATTGGGTTTTTTTTTTTTTAATAAATTTATTTATTTATGGCTGCGTTGGGTCTGGCTGCCCGCGGGATGCGCCTGGATAGCGATTCTTAAATTGGTTTGTCTAGAGTCTAGACATATAGGTAGTTCTTAACCTTAAGAACAATTGAATAAAACCCCATCAGTCTCAGTGCCAGCAGCGTGGCAGAAAGTGATAGAAGGGTGGGGAACAAGGCTAGTGAGAAAACCCTTTCCTGTTCACTTAGCAGTATAATCTCAGTATCCCTGATCATTTAGAAACTCCGTTTACCCAATGAGATAATGCAGAAGTCAGCAAACTATGGCCCCAGAGCCAAATCCAGCCTGCTTTTTTGTGTGTGTGGTTTGTTGTTGTTGTTGTTTTTAATTTTAATTTTTTACAAAAAAATTTTATTGAAATATAGTTGATTTACAATGTTGTGTTAGTTTCAGGTGTACAGCAAAGTGATTAAGTTACACATGTATATACAAATATATATATATTCTTTTTTTACATTCTCTTCCATTGTAAGTTATTACAAGATATTGACTATAGGTAGTTCCCTGCTTTGTTTTTGTATGGCCAGTGAGCTAAGAATAATTATTGCGTTAAAATATTTTAAAAAATATTTTTAAGAAAAACATTTTGTGATATATGAAATTCACATTTCTGTAATAAACTAAGTTTTACTGGAACACATTTATGGCTGCTTTTGCTCTGTAAGGGCAGAGTTGAGTTTTACTACAGAGGCCATGTGGCACACTAAGCTGGAGGATGTATTTACTATTGGATCCCTTATAGAAAGAGTTTACTGACCCCAGAGACAGTGCATGTAACACATCTACCACAGTGCACCACGTACTCTATGTTAACTGTGGGCCCCATGATTACAGCTCTCACTGTGGATACAGAGCAAATCCCCCAAATAATTCTATTTCCACTCTATGTTTTTATGTTGTGTTAGACTAATAAAGCTGATGAGTTGCAAAATGAATAAAATATAAAAACTATTACTTTGGTAATAGTTAAATATTGAAGAGATACTATTTTTGTTTATAATACACAATAATCCATTTTTATCAATTTACCATTTAAACACATAGTAATGCATACATAGTAATTTAAATAGATTATATATATTGATATCTCTCATCATTACTATCTCTAACATCTCCCATGGAAATAAGATACCATCTGGGTTGAAAAAGTGAAATATTTGTCCCACTAGTTCAGAGTGCATCAGAAAACAAAACAGTTCTGCAGGGTTAATAAGGACCACACCCCTAGCCTCCAGGGAGGCCTGAGATTCTGTGACTGTCCCCTCCCACAGAGAACACACTGGAGTGCTGGGGACTCTTCAGCCTGACGGCACAAAGAGACAGCTTGAGAAAATACTGAAAAGTCATGGTTAGATGTTTTTACTTAAAGTGTTTTGCTTCATTTGATAATTTGGAAAAATATTAGAAAACAGAGCAGCACAATAAATGTAGCCAACATTTTATAGTAACTTTAAATGGACTACAGTCTATAAAAAATTTTTGAATCACTATTTTGAACACCTGAAACTAATATATCGATAATACTGTAAATCAACTATACCTCACTTTAAAAAAAAAGAAAACAGATCATTCGTAATTTCAGGTCAGCTTTTTCTCTCGATGTATCAGTGGACACATTGCTTTATAAACCACTTGAAATATACTTCAAATGAAATGAACTTCAGAGTACATTTGATGTCAGGATTAATCGCGTTAGTGCAGATAAAAGGGCACACGTAAGCCTTTCATAAATTTTAATCAGCAAAAAATGTAATAGGGCAATAAAATTATTGGCCCTAATGCACTAAATTGCTGCAGGAAGGGACTTTTGAGAAAGGAAACCTATTCAGCATCCTAAGGGAACTGTGCTTCCTCAGATGTCAGTAATAATGACATTGTTTCCTCTGAGGCAAGACTTATACCATGGCAGCTTGTTTTCTTCCATAATTAGAAAACTGGTGGAATATACATTAAAAGGAAAATACTGACCCAGCAGAATCTATTTTACAAAGTATAAAATATCTGAGAGCTTTTTTTACATTAATATTTCTCCTCTATAGCCTATATTTTCTCTAAAGTCTTGACTCAGCCTACGTTATTGTTACTGATAGCTAGTCAGATCAAACAACAACAACTCAAGGTTATTGTCTGTATGTCAGTTCTCAAGGGCATAATATACCAAAACAATCAATGCTTGCAATTTTCCCGCCTGAGCCAGCATATCCTGTATGTAAACCTAAAAAAAAAGATATTGAAGTAACACATATGTAAACACCTACCCACAGTAGATGCTCAGTGGTTGACTCTGAATCCAGATCTATAGAAATAAGTGCCCTTTCAGAAATCCTTTGTAATCTCTGAGCATCATGGACATATATACACTACCAAACGTAAAATAGATAGCTAGTGGGAAGCAGCTGCATAGCACAGGGAGATCAGCTCGGTGCTTTGTGACCACTTAGAGGGGTGGGATAGGGAGGGTGGGAGGGAGGGAGACGCAAGAGGGAAGAGATATGGGAACATATGTATATGTATAACTGATTCACTTTGTTATAAAGCAGAAACTAACACACCATTGTAAAGCAATTATACTCTAATAAAGATGTAAAATAAATTTAAAAATAAATAAATTAAAAAAATAATTTCCTGTATACTCGGTGCAACCCTCGGTTTTGCCTCACTGGGTCGCTGGTCTTCTATTATTGTAACACTGCACCAGAAAGCTTCTGATGCTTCATCCTTGCTCCTTCTTTTTACCAGCTCTGTCAGAATTCAGATCAGAGCAGTCATTACAAAATGTTACTGCTCTTGTCCTCTGTCTTAGCCTTTAACAAGTTTAGAGTTGAAAAAGAGAATTGCAGCTGTTATTAATGCAAGTTAGGAAACACATTCAAGGGATTATCATCTGTTAAGAATAACACAAAAATTTATGTACATTTAGAATTATTTCATGCTGCAAAATACATGACATTAGCAATTATGAAAAAGAACTTTCAATGTAAACATTTTTGTGTAGATATGTGTATATTTAAAGAGTCATCGTAAGTACCCTCCTCTTTTTATAGAAAGTCCAAAAATAAAACACTCATGCAAGCACTACTGAGATAAAGAATGAATATCTGGAGTCCAGAATTTTTTACCAGTAGACATAGGATCAGTCAGATTCATCTGTTTGCCATTAGAACAGTAAGAGATCTGCTAACCATTTCAAATAATATGACCTAGATATACAAAGAAGCAAATGAAATTATATTTGATCATAGCTGGTACCTTTATAACACAACAACTGGTTTATTATAGTATTAACAATGTGATCCTGAAAAGACAAAGAAGTAAAGTAGATGAAGTGCTAGATGCTCTCTGGATTTTATGTCTTTACTATTTCATTATCACTTTAAAATCTCTTTGTTCATTTGATATAGCTCTTGTGAGATATCACAACGAGTAAACGATGTCAGCATTTAATCGATTGGTGCCATAAAGGGGTACTATGCTGCCTTGGGTTGCTTTGGGGCAACTCATGGGCATCCCGCTGATCTAGGACAGTGCCAACACCATGTTATGGGACTGCTACACAGCCCAAGGAGCAACGGTGAATGGAGTCCAAAGTTCATGCTCCTGTATTGCTTCATTAGAACAATTGAAACCATTTTGGAATCAGAAGAATTTCATCTGCCATATGATAATAATGACTATAAATTACTGACCTCCCAATACATGCTATCATAGGAAACGTGCTTTATATATAATATTTTCCATGTAATCCACACAACATCCTCATGAGGGTTTTGCATAAGAGGCCCAGAATGTCAGCAAGTTGCCCAATATCACACAGCTATTGAAAGAGTCAGGATTTGAAACTACCAAACATGCTGTTCCTACTTCCTAAGATACGTTTTTCTTTCTACTTCCTCTACACTTTCAGTAAAGTTTTATTACATATATATTTTTTTAAATCAAAATGTACAAAAAGAAATATCTCTCTCCTACCTGTGTCCCTAGCTGCCAATTTTCCTCTTCAGAGATGTTCTATGCTTCTACAAGTAATTATGTAAATATATCCCCCCCCATTTTTCTGATATAAATGGTAATTCACATTACGCTAGTGGGTTTTAATAAGCATTCTCCTCGGAAACTAATTTTAAGATGTTTACTTTTTAACATTTTTATTTTAAAAAATTTAGTGGATAGTCTATACACTTGGCTAGAAACTGAAACAATACCATTAAGTCCCCTACATACGAACCCTCAACTTGCGAACTTTAAAAGATTCAAACATGCATTCGCATGTCCAATCATGTCCAATAGTTAGTTCACGTGTCTGGCATACACTGTCATGTGCGTGCATCTTCTACAAGTGGTTGTGTTATTGTGTACTTTACTATACAGTACTGTATAGAGTACAGTAGTACAGTATCTTTAGTTCAAGCCCAGGGTGTCCGGAAGCAAGGGTGAAAGCAGCAGTGAAGTAGCTGGTACTGCTAAGAAGCGCCAGGAATTGGACACGCAGAGAAAGGACAAAGACAGGCAATAGGAAAAAGAAATAACTGAAGAACTGAAGGATTCATGATGCAGGAAATGGCAAAGGGATTTTCTTTATTTGAGGAGGCACTGTTAGTTTTTGAGGCACGGGACCCGAACGTAGAATGGTACACGAAGGTTGCAGCAGCTGCTCAGAATGCGATCCAGTGATACCGTGTCATCTATGACGAGAAAAAAAGAGCTACTACCCAGACGTCACTGGATCGTTTTTTCAAGAGGGTAGATGGAATTGAATCCAGCAAGGAACCAGAACCTGTGTCATCAACGTCAGGCGTGAATGAAACTGCAGCTTGCCCTCCGTCTCCTATCGCTGACGATCCTTCAGCTCTACCATCTCCCACCTCCTCTCCCCCCTCCAGTCAGTAACTCTTCTTGCCTGTTCACTCGATGCCAGTCCCTGTATGCCAGCTGTTGTGCTGTACTACTGTACTTTTCAAAGTACTGTACTGTAAGATTAAAAATGCTTTCTTTATTTTTTGTGTTTGTTTTTTACATATTATTTGTGTGCAAAGTATTATAAACCTATTACAGTGCAGTGCTATATAGCTGACTGTGTTAGTTGGGTACCTAGGCTAACTTTGTTGGACTTAACGAACAAACTGGACTTATGAATGTGCTCTCAGAACAGAACTCATTCGTATGTAGGCGAGTTACTGTACAAAACAGTGAAAAGCAAGTCTCTCTCCCTCCAGTCCTTGAAATGCTTCATTCTTCCCACCAGACTGAACCACTTTCACCAGTTTTTTTATTTGATTAATTTTGGCTGCGTTGGGTCTTCGATGCTGTGCGCGGGCTTCTCTAGTTGCGGTGAGCAGGGGCTACTCTTCCTTGTGCTGCGAGGGCTTCTCATTGCGGTGGCTTCTCGTTGCGGAGCATGGGCTCTAGGCGCGCAGGCTTCAGTAGTTACGGCACGAGGGCTCAGTAGTTGTGTCTTGCGGGCTCTAGAGCACAGGCATAGTAGTTGTGGCACACGGGCTCAGTTGCTCCGCGACATGTGGGATCTTCCCGGACCAGGACTCGAACCCGTGTCCCCTGCGTTGGCAGGCGGATTCTTAACCACTGCGCCACCAGGGAAGCCCACCAGTTCCTTTTGTAAGCTTCTAGAGATCATCTTTTCAAATAAAAGCATATATTTGTATCCTTCCCCCTACTATATTTTGTTTATTTAGATAAGCAGTAGCATATTAAACACATTGTCTTGCACCTGACTTCTTTCACTAAACCATAATATCTTGAAGATCATTCCGTGTTAGTTTGTATAATTCTATCTTTTAAATTTAAACATCAGACAGAATTCCATTACATGTATACACCATAATTTATTTCACCAGTTCTCTATTACATGGACATTTACATTATTTCTAATCTTTTGCTAGTGTGAAGAATACTGCAATGACTATCCTCTTCTGTGTGCATATGTGAGAGAGCTTTTATGCAGGATGAATTCTCAGAAGTGGAATTGTTGAGTCACAAGATATACGCATTTATTTCAATGGTCATTGCCAAATTACAGAGGTTGTACAGTTTACATTCCCTCACTAACATGTTCGGAAGTACACTTTTTCATCCAAACCTCACCAACACAGAACTTTATCAAATTTCTGTCAAGATGGAGTTTTTATAAAAGATGTTTCATTCATTCACTAGCTGTTTAGGTAGAGCTCCTGATTTTACTTATTGAATCTACTGATTCATGGTATACCAGACCCAGGAGTAGATTCAGGGGACTCCAGACTGAGGATGACAAAAGAAAGGTAAACCTTTGATCAGCTAATTTACTGTACCTACTCTAAGCCAGGCACCGGGAATACAGGGAGAAGTGAGCCTGGGCTCTACTCAGGGACTATAACTGTTCCCACTTTTGGTGAAAATGGCTGCAAACACATTCCAGTTGCTACTTGGAGAATGGATCCCCGAAGTTCATTTAGGCTTAGGCCTCCAAAGCTTGAGAAGTGGTGGGTGGTGGTTCTGCAATTTTTTCATTTGAAGTCTTTTGTCTTCCTTCTGGCATATGAATAAGACAGTTGCAAACAAAAGAGAAGGCATTTGGCACACCTAATCGGTGGTACTCATATTTTAATTGCAGGGTGCTCTGTATCTACAGCCAGGGAACAGTCTATAAGGTTTGTTTTATTTTGTTGGTAGGTGGGGAGAGGGTATTTCTTTTGTTCTGTTTTTGGGTGGTAGGGGAAGGATATTAACGTTTTTTTTTTAAATATGAGAAACAGAGGAATTATTAATTATAAAATCATCAGCATTTGCAGATGATTCTAATAAATGCCATCTTCCAGCTCTAAACTGACTACACAAAAGGCTTTATTTTGTGGAAAATTATTTTAATCATTAGATATGTAAAATAATAAGCAGAATGTTTAGTTTTTAACAGATATCTGGTCAAAATGGATATCCTTCCCTGTGAGGGTATACTTGAGAATGCAACAGTTATAAATGCACCATATATTTATAATCTTTTTTTTAATTGAAGTATAGTTGATTTACAATGTTGTGTTAGTTTCAGGTGTACAGCAAAGTGATTCATATATACATCTATCCATTCTTTTTCAGATTCTTTTCCTATATAGGTTATTGCAAAATACCGGGTATAGTTCCCTGTGCCATACAGTAGCTCCTTGTTGGTTATCTGTTTTATATATAGTCGTGTGTATATATTAATCCCAACCTCCTAATTATTCCCCCCCCCCGCCCGCCCTTTCCCCTTTGGTAAGCATAAGTTTGTTTTCTATGTCTACAGGTCTATTTCTGTTTTGTAAATAAGTTCATTTGTATCTTTTTTTTTTGATTTCACATATAAATGATATCATATGATATTTGTCTTTCTCTGACTGGCTTACTCACTTAGTATGATAATTTCTAGGTCCATCCATGTGGCTGCAAATGAGGAAAGCCTATATTTAAACTTACCATTATGTTTGTTGAGTTCTGATTAAAAAAAAATCAAAAAGCACCCATAATCCAGATGGAAACACCCAATCGTTGAAGAATTTGAACATAAAATTAGGTCATAATTAGCCTATTATGCATAATCAATACTATAAAAAATACTATGATTTTTGAGTCCAGCCTTTCTTTCCCACCCCTCCTGTTACCTCATATAGCTTCTACAGAATCACATTACGCTACTCTTGAGAGTAGTGAGATTACTCACCTTGGTTACCAACTGTCAGACTTTGATAAACTTACACAGGGATTAAAAAGCTGCTGATTTTACTGTTTGTAGCATCAGTGCTGCACCAAATCCAGGAGTATTTTTATTTTGGGGGGACTCTAGACTCTGGGCAACAAAAGCAAGCAGAATAACTTACAAGCTGAACCTTTGATTATTTCATGTTGTTCTGTCAGCTGTTAGGAGGATCCATGTCATTCCCACTGTGCCAGCTGAGCTATAGTAAGAAACAGAGACAGCAGTGCTCCCAGAACGTTTTTGGTGTCTATCCCCCGGGACATGTGAACAAGGAGATTCTGAAGGATTCAACACGATATCCCTTCTGGAAGATTCTTGCGTAACACTTGACAGTAACAGTTTTAATTGTAATTGCTAGTTTGAAGCCTTATTTTAAAAACTTGACCTAAATTTGCTCTACTTCACATAGCTATCACTATGATCATATTCACAACTATTAACTAATATTTATTGAGCTGTGTTTATTGCAAACTGCTGACCTTGAAGTTACAATAGGAATAAGGCAAAGAAAACCAGGAAAACAAACATATAGTGCAGGTAAGTGTTGAAAGGGAACACAGAGAAACAAAAATAGCTGTACGTGACTAGCAGAGTTATGTGTACGTTTTTAAATGTTTTGTTTGGTGTCATAAATTTGTTTTAAACATTATTGGCTTTAACAACACATTTAAAATTTTACACTAGGAAAGTAGTTTTATGATCCTAAATTGGGGTTTTAATTTCCAGGGTAATATTTTGGTACGTATTATTTCAGGGTTTTTTCCTTTGCTTATACTATCTCTTTATCTCTATAAAGATATAGATATAATTTATAAATAATTACAATATTTTAATATATAATTATATATAGTTACACATAATTTTATTTATATACTTTGACATAGATAATATTTAATAAAGTAACAACATACTATGTAAGTTCATATTCTGTTCTGAAACATGCTTTTTTAAAAAAAAATAATTAATTAACTTATTTTTGGCTGTGTTGGGTGTTCGTTTTTGCGCGAGGGCTTTCTCTAGTTGCGGCGAGCGGGGTCCACTCTTCATCGCAGTGTGCGGGCCTCTCACTATCGCGGCCTCTCTTGTTGCGGAGTACAGGCTCCAGACGCGCAGGCTCAGCAGTTGTGGCCCACGGGCCCAGTTGCTCCGCGGCACGTGGGATCCTCCCAGACCAGGGCTCGAACCCGTGTCCCCTGCACTGGCAGGCGGACTCTCAACCACTGCGCCACCAGGGAAGCCCTGAAACATGCTTTTTTCACTTAATATATTTGGACAGGTTTCCACAATATTATATATAGATTTACATAATTTAAAAAAATGATTGTTTTGGACTTCCCTGGTGGCGCAGTGGTTAAGAATCCGCCTGCCAATGCAGGGGACAGAAGTTCGAGCCCTGGTCTGGGAAGATCCTGCATGATCCTGCATGCCCCGGAGCAACTAAGCCCATGCACCACAACTACTGAGCCCACGTGTGCCTGGAGCCCGTGCTCGGCAACAAGAGAAGCCGCCGCAGTGAGAAGCCCGCGCACTGCTGGAGTAGCCCCCACTCGCCGCAACTAGACAGAGCCCACGTGCAGCAACGAAGACCCAACGCAGCCAAAAATAAATTAATTACTTAATTTAAAAAAATATTTCACTGTAGGGATAGTTCATTATTTATTTAAGCAACTGCCTAATGATCAACATTTCTATTATTTCTAATGTTCTGCTGTTATAAATATTCATATAGATTAAATGATAGTTTTATCTCCTGTTATAGATACCTTGGATGTCTGTGTCATTGCATATTTGTGAATACTGATTGATGTATACAAGTTTAAAATTTTTTTACGTTGACATTCATATTAATACATCAATCATTTTCTTTATCATTTTTGTACTTAATATCATGCATAGAAGGGTGGATAAGGACTTCCCTGGCAGTCCAGTGGTTAAGAAGCTGCACTTCCAATGCAGGGGGCATGGGCTCGATCCCTGGTTGGGGATCTAAGATCCCGTATGCTGCATGGTGTGGCCAAAGATAAACAAATAAATTAATTAATTAAAAGATTTATTTTTTTAAAAAAGTGTATAGCTGCCAGGAACTGGGGTATTTTGTTGTCGTTTTATTTGCTTTTCAGAAAATCTAGCCCTCTGCTGAATTCTCCAATATGTACTTGGATGGCCCTGCTCATCATTATTTCATTTATATCAGGAAAACTGCTCAAAATCAAAGCAGGAAGGGGTAGCTGCTGCCCAGGACTCAGCCACCCTGCCCTGACTGTGCTCCGGCTGCTGGCAGCTGAGTTGATCTTCCGAGGCTCTGGCTGAACTCTATCTCCCGGCTAAATCCAAAATCTGACTGGCACACTGAGGCACACTGCTTGGGGTCCTGCCTGGCCTGACTCTCCCCACTCCAGCTTCCCTTGATTCTGCCTGTGCCCCTGGCTAGCCAGGCACAGCTGAACTCCCAGGGTGCCAACCTCACTGGTCTTCCTGAACTCTATACTTGCTCATGCCTTCCAAACTAGTCTCACACCCTTGGCTGCAACTTTTTAACTCTTGACCTGCCTTGTTTGTTGTGTGGTCCCCAGCTCTGAAAGGCTAACAGAACAAATGCCAAATGAAACGCCTCTTCAAATAGTTCACAGTGTATAGAGTTTGCAATGATGCATATTTGTTACTCAAGGAAAAAAAATCCATTAAGTAAGAAAAATCCAATTAGCCCTCTGAAGACAATGCCTCACACACACTTTCAGATATCTAAATTAAATCACAGCATACTCCTAATACCATCCACAAAGAGATCTGGGGTGGGAGGGGGGATGCCAAGGGAGAGAGGTGAGGAGGACATATTTATATGAAGGAAGTTAACTCTTACGATTAGCTATATTCTAATGAAAATAAAATGATTCGGAAGACCTAGAAGATGACTCTACAGCATAATAATTTATAAAACAGTGTGGAATTTTCAGTAAACTTAAAAAAATACTCTTTCTTGAAGTTTATGAGAGTTTATTGTCACAAGTTGTTTTCTTGCTCTAAGAATTCATTTTCTCATAAACTGTACAGAATATCTTGTAAAAAAAATAAACCCATGGAATAGTATTTCTAAAATGCAGTAATCCTTTTATCTTCTCTTTTGTCATTTATAACTCTTTCTTTGAATCTTTCAAAGAATTTCCAATTTTCTTTGTAGACTGACAAAAATAACTTCAAATCACCCTGGAATCTGTGTATAAGCATAGAATCATGGAATTTCTTTCTGAGAGAATTTGCCTATTACTTCTATTAAATTTTAAAGATGAGGAATAGCAAATGATAATCCCTCATTTTTTTGCCACCTAACTCCAGCCCTTGTTTTCTTGCCTTTTCCTGACATTGGAAGGTCAGAGCCTGGATTTCCCTTAATCATGCCTTTAGATTAGTTTTCTATTACTGCTGTAACAAGGTATCACAAAATTAATGGTGTAAAACAACACAAACTTATTCTCCTACACTTTTAAAGGTCGGAGGTCCAAAACTGAATCTTAGGGAGAATTAATCAAGGTATTCACAGAGCTGTGTTTCTTCTGGAGGCTCAGGGGGAGAACACATGCCTTGTCCTTCTCTTTAGAGGTTTAGAGGTTTCCTGCAACCCTTGGCTCGTGGTCACACATCACTCTGTCTTCTGCTTCTGTCAACACATCCCCTTCTCTGAGTCTGACCCTCCTACCTCTGTTTTATGAGGACTCTTGTGATTATGTTGTGCTCACCCAGATAACCCAGGATAATCTCCCAGTATTGAGGTCCTGACCTTAATCACATCTGCAAAGTCTCTTTTGCATGCACAGGGTCCAGGGATTAGAATGTGGACATTTTGGGGGAGACCATTATTCCATCCTAATCCAGTCACATACTTGAATCTACTTTATAATTTTGCCTGGATAACTCACTAATGGGAAAACACCATTAATATTTTTTGCTTTTAAAACTAAAGTATAAAGGCAATAGCTATGTCCATGAAGAGAGCAGAAGAAGATATTAGGGCAAATGCAGTTCTGTAATGATCTATTTCTATAATTACACAACCACATGTTCTCTCTGCCAGTTCCCTCCTTTCATACCTTGGTTCCATCCATTCTCATATCTCCCATGCCTGGTCTTTAACTAGGATCTTCTTTTGCGCATTAGGAACTCCCCATTCCAAGATCAAGAAGCTCCCCTACATCCTTGAACACAGTTTCTCTTAAATTATAGTTCATGCCTAACTATGGTTAAAGTTTGGCTTTCCACCAATACCACTGTCATCTCTAATGTAGGCCACTTCCCATTGTGTTTCCCCAGTGCTCACAAGGTAAGGAGGCATTGGTATATTTTATTTAATTGCTACTTCACTACTTTTTCTCCACCACTGCTCTCAATACCGTATGTGTTTTGGAAGGAAGCCCAAGCCATTCACTTACATGTCCCTTCCCCTACCTTCTCTAATTATCTATGGAAATTCAGGATACTCTTAACTTTCCTTGATCATTTCAGGATTTCAATCCTTCTCTCTACCCTATCTATTGCCATCTACCTCAACAGCTGCATACAAACTTTCCAACATTCTGACCTCACAATTCTTACTAGGATCAACATAATTCCACAGTCTTCACATGCCTCCTCTCCTTGCCAGCTGGGTCCAGTAACACTCACTCATTGATTCTGCCCTGACCTTCCATGGTCAAAGGCTTTGGGAAGCTCTGCATCGCCATTTGGAAAGCTCAAAAGCAAATAGACCTTCTTGCAGTTGAACTCTGACTTTATTTTTCATTTCTAGAAACTGGGCTTCGACTTGATGTCAAGAAGTTACCAAGGAATAAAATTGGTTTTCATCTTGCTCCCTTTTGTTTAAGGCCTGTGACAGTCTCTTCTCCCCATAGGCTTCCAGGGGTCCTGACCTCTCTCCTCCCCCCAGTTCAAGGCTGTGGCAAACTTTCCTGGCACTTGAAACCTGCGTCTCTTTGTCATCTCAACTCTGAACATTACCTGCATCTAGAATCCAGCAGCCACATCCATCCTGAGGCTGAGCATTCACTTGGACCCTGACTTTGATAGATTCACATATTTCCTGACTACTGTGTTCTGCCTGCTTGGCTGGACATTCTTCCAGTACCAACAGCTGGGTCTTTATCCTCGGCACCTGTTCACCCAAGTAGACTGGTCCAGCTTCAATTCAGTCTACCCCACCAAGCTGCAATGAACTTTTCTGTGACCAGCTAATCAATGAGATATAATAGCCCCATGCTCTCTACCACTCTCTCACTGCTATCCAGTTGGGTTTTCCTTCTCCCTTTGTTCTCCAGTAGCTCACCCCACAGGCTCTCTACTTTTTTCTTGCATTATTTCCTTCCCTCACCGCTCCAGGACATTCCAAACATTTTATATCCTCTCACGTCTTGGTTTCTCTGCCACCTTCTCTCTGCCAATATTCCAAACTTGGTTAGTCCCTGGGGTCATCATTAGCACCATCTACAAAACTTCCAGTTCTCTTCCCTCTAGGTAACTGGTAGGGTCTTACTTCTCCAACCCCTCTGCTCTGGCCAATGAAATGTAATTGTGAAAAGTCTCATTTCCAAGCAGAAGCTTTACGAGAGAACGCTTCCTTTACCACATTCTCTTTCCCTTCGCCTCCATGATCTACAGCACACTCTGAGTGAGGAGAGTGGCCCCAGTCGACTGACAGTGGACACGTAGCAACAGAAGAAATAGATCTTTGTCGTTTTAAGCATTTGAGATTAGGAGGTTGTTATCGTACATAACCTAACCTATCCTGACAGATACTGATCCTCCCATCTGTTTTCTCCTCTCATATTCATGGTCTGTAGTGGACCTGGTTGTTTCACCTGACAGCATTCCTTTGAAAACCACCCCTTCCTCAATGTGGGTTTATGTAATTCATGACTTCAGGGGTAAGTGTATGACTCAGACCCAGGCAGTCAAACTATCCCATCCCCTAGGCCCCAGTGATTAGTCCAGTGGTGGTCACATTACCCAAGTTGGGCCAACTGTAGTCTGTATTAGGGTTTGGCTGGAAAATTGGGAGAGAAATGCTCTTTTTGTGGGGGCTTGTTAAAGCAGGTAGACTGTATTCTGGAGCTGGCAGTGGCTACTTAGGAAAGCAGGGCTAAACAATGGAGAAAAACATAGTTTTTGTTTGTTTGTTTGTTTTTGCCATACGCGGGCCTCTCACTGTTGTGGTCTCTCCCGTTGCGGAGCACAGGCTCCGGACGCGCAGGCTCAGCGGCCATGGCTCACGGGCCCAGCCGCTCCGCGGCATGTGGGATCTTCCCGGGCCGGGGCATGAACCCGTGTCCCCTGAATTGGCAGGCGGACGCTCAACTACTGCGCCACCAGGGAAGCCCAAAACATAGTTTTGATGACATTTTTTGAGGCTCTGGATTTAGCCATGTCATAAATCTTTATGCTCTTTAGACGTTCTTGTTATGTAAGCCAATAAATTTCCTTTTTTCCTTTAATCTATTTTGAATTGAGATTTTTGTCACTTGCAACTGAAAAAGTGCTGATTAAAACAGCTGCAAAGCATTAAGGGAAACATCAGGAAACCGTACAATTTTCCTTTATACTTTTATCCTATGGAATATCAACTGAATTCTCACTGGGATCAGCAATCCTTTTGCTCAGCTTTATTTGCCTCCTAGTGTATTCCTCATGGTGCATATTCCAAACATTCTCTATTCTCCTTAATTCCTTTCCCACTCCCTAAGAGGAGCTAGCCTTTCACTTCTCTGAAATGAAATTCATCTCTCTTGAGTGTCCTCCACTTTAACCCTATTCCTATGTATTTTCATCTATCCATCTCTTTCCAAACCTAACCGTATCACTTGTTCCTCTGCTGGTGGATTTTGTGTCCTGGTTTTCCTCTTATATCTCTGATCACTCCTGTGTCTCCACTTCTTTCCACTGCAGCCTGGGAACAACTGTTCACAGCCTCTACCTGTCTTTTCTTCCACTGCAGATTCCTGGTATCTATTCCTTTGGCTTTATCTGTCACCCACAGGCAAATAGCTCTCAAGTCTACACATTCCAGGCTTGGCCTGCTAGACTTTTGCATTCACATGCCCCAGTTGGAAATGCACCTCAAACTCAACATGTCCAAAAGTGAAATTATTCTACTCAATTCAAACTCTGAGTTATTCTGGGCAATCTCAGCTTCTCTCCTCTGTACCCTCAGATCCAATTAGTTACTATGTCTTATCAATACCACCCTATGATACCTCTCCAAACTATACCCTCCTTACTACAAACACAGCTACTAGTTCTGGCTTTTATTATCTGCTTTGCAGACTCATGCAATCATTGCCACAGTTTCCCTAGGATGATCAAACTCCAGCAGGCCAAAAACAAAATGAAGTAGAAAGATACAAAATGAAGTAAGTTTTCAGTTGCTACCTCTTGTCCAGGCACATACATCAGCTCAGGACTCTCTGTTGAATGTTTGCTAGAGACCTGTTATTTTCACAAGCCAGATCTCAATATTTCATATCCACAGTGACATCCTCAGCACACTTGGGAATAGTACATCTTATGCTCAGGGGTCATTGCTGCAAAATTCTTTTGTAGTCCTCATGGCCCCACTGAAAATTTCAAACATGCTATTGCAAAAGTTTCCAGAACCCATGCAATATCATTGTTTTGTTAGAGAGTGTTCACCCGGCCTTGTCCCAGACTCTTTGACCTTTTTGTTCCACTACTATCCCGAACAGCCTTTTATAACAGGGCCTTACAATACACTGTTTTATAAAAGTCTCAACTATACAGGTGTATAAACCTGTAAGAATCGCTCTAACAGCGATAACCTACCCAGCCTCCTGCCTCTCCCCTTTTTAGCTCATTCTCTTCAGAAAACAGCATGGATCACTCTTTAAAAAATTCAGTTGCTCACACTAACTACAGAATCCAACCCCAATTCCTTTGCCTGGTGTCTTAATCCACTTGGGCTGTTATAACAAAATACCATCAACTGAGTAGCTTATACAGTTGACCCTTGAGCAATGCAGGGATTAGGGGCACCCACCCTCTGTGCATTTGAAAATCCGAGTATAATTCATAGTTGGTCCTCCCTATACACAGTTCATCCATATATGTGGTTCTGCACCCGGGATTCAACCAACCGGGGATGGTGTAACACTGCAGTATTTACTATTGAAAAAAATACACATGTAGGTGGATCCATGCAGTTCAAACCCGTATTGTTCAAGGGTCAACTGTAAACAACAGAAATGTATTTCTCATAGTTTTGGAGGCAGATAAATCCAAGATCAAGGTGTCAGCCTCTCTCCTTGGTTTGTAGATGACTACCTTCTATCTCTGTCTTCACATGGTCCTTCCTCTGTGTGCACCCATGTCTGTGTCCAAATTTTCTCTTCTTATAAGGACATCAGTCATATTGGATTATGACCAATGAGTCTTAAACACCTCGTTTTAACTTAACTACCCCCTTAATGAGCACTTGTCAATATTCTCATTTTTGAAAAGCAGATTTGACTTAGATATGCAGAGATAGGGGATGCTGTAAGGACACAGTATTATGAACAAAGTCCAGAAACCTGGCAAGGAAACCTCAGGGAATGACAAGTGGACAGTTTGGCTGGCTAGAGAATCAGGTGTGGGAAATGAGGATGGATAGGTGGTGTCATGGGCTGAATTGGGTCCCCCAAAATTTGTATGTTGAAGTCCTAATCCCCAGGATCTCAGAATGTAACTGTATCTGGAGATACATTCTTTAAAGAGGTAATTAAGTTAAAATGAGGTCTTTAAGGGGCACCCTAATCCTAATTCTAACTATCTTTTATAAACTCTGTGCAAACACTGAATTAGCCAACATACTGAACCATTTCTTCTAAGGGAAGTACAGGATTAGGTTCCTGCGAGCTCTGATCACAACATTTTTGTCAATGAACCAGGGAACACATAACTTTGTTTTATGTGTGTTTCTGTTTAAAGACACCTTATTTAACATAAATTGTTGATTCATTAACATTAAACTAACAGCCAACTGCACCATAACTCATGCCTGAACAAAACCTATCTAATGTCTGTATTTTTTCTGTAAGGCACATCACAGCCTTCCTGTACTTAGGAACACTGGGACAGCACTTCAGCACTATGTTTGGGAGTCATTTTAAATAGCAAAACCACCAAGAAAAAGCACATAGATGCAAAAACATGGCACTAAATAGATCATAAAAAGGTTACTGGTTTACAGTATGAACTCAGCTGGGAACGTGCGTTTTGAGCAACTCAAATTTTTTGTTGCACTGCATGTGTTTGTGAATGACTGCACAAGTGCTGCAAGTATTGATTTTGGAGTTAGAGATAAATTCTAACAAGTAGATGAATTCGCAAACACAGAATCTGTAAGTAATGAGGATCAACTGTACTATTAATCCCATTTTACAGATAAGGAAACTAAGACTCAAAGCAGTTAAGATCTTTCACAAGGTTACTGCTTGTGAAGTTGGCACAGCCAGGATTCAAACTCCAGTTTGTAAAAGAGGGAGATTTTTTTTTTCACCTGTACTGAGTCAGAGTTGAGGAAATCAGTCAAGAACTCTAATACAGAGGCTGCAAATAGCGAACAGCCTTTGCAAAAACTTGCCAATTACATGAAGCATGATTTCTGGGAATGGCATCAAGATATTAATGAATAGCAGTCTCACACTTTAAACAAAGAGAATTGTTCTTAGAAGTACAGTAGTAATATATTTATCTGAGGGCCCTAGAGCCCAAGTGACCAAAATCCACAGCCTTTGTTTCTGAAGAGTTCATGTTGTCATCTTCTCAATACAATTCTGTTTAGGGAAAAAAAAGAAAAAAAAAAAAGCGCATTCACACCCAGGCATTACATAGCATACAAAAGCATAATCAGGGACATATTATAATACGGCAATTCAAGGAATTAGTTGTCAAGTCTGTAAAGGGGCCTTCATGCACCAAAAGCATAGTATATCACAATAAGCCATGTTTTAAAAAAGCATTAATTCATCCAAAACAATGTACTGAGCTGCCACTGTGTACTGGGTGTTATGTTCAGTGCTCAACATCAGAGTAAACAACATCAGTTCCTGCCCTGGCCATAGTCACAGAATAGTGCTTGAGGCAGGTGTCACTGGGTGTGCCTGTGTGTGCATTCCTTGGCGGTTTCACTCTGTTTCCCCCCCTCCCTACTTAATGCAACTGTACATTTGCACAGCTGCTGAGAGCCTCCGAGGAGGACTCAAACCTTAGGATTGAGATACGTATAACATATCAGCTGACCTGGGAATGTTGGAAGCCAAATTACAAAGAAATTTCAAGACCCATGAGAGAGAATTCACCTGAGGCAAGGAGTCAGGAGTGATAGGAGGGCAGCAAGAGGCTCCGGGAGTCCTGGAGCAATGGTGGCCTGGGGCACTGTAGGAGAGCTTTTTCCTGCACCTGTCTTCACTGAGCCACCACCCGGACACCACCATGTGTTCCTGTTTTTCTTCCCATCCCTCTGACCTCTGCTTTGTGGAACCCACCTCCTCTTTCCAGCTTCTAAATAAGACTGTCCTAGGAGTCCATCCTCAAATCTCTTTTCTCTTGTATCTCTTCTCACTCCCTAAGTGATCTTATCCAATCTCAGGGTTTTTTTTGTTGTTGTTTTTTGTTTTTTTGCAGCACACGGGCCTCTCACTGTTGTGGTCTCTCCCGTTGTGGAGCACAGGTTCTGGACACGCAGGCTCAGCGGCCGTGGCTCACGGGCCCAGCCGCTCCGCGGCATGTGGGATCTTCCCGGACTGGGGCATGAACCCGTGTCCCCTGCATTGGCAGGCAGACTCCCAACAACTGCGCCACCAGGGAAGCCCCAATCTCAGGTTTTTAAATTCAGTCAAGGACCCAACAAGAAACAGATGGCACAGTCAAATGACAGTAATTCAAGCAGGGCTCACTAAAGGGACTATTTGTAAAAGTGTAAGGACAGCAGTACTCTCAGGCTAGTAAGGGGAGGAGCTGTTTCCACCCAAGGACCAGAAGGGGTGGTGGAGGGACAGAGCAGTTACTGCATCTGGAGAGACAGCTGTGTGGAAGCCTGCCTGACAGGAGCTGCAAATTTTCACAGAGAGGCTCAGGCAGCAGGGACGGAGTTGGAGGATAAGCCATCCCACCTTGCTCTCCTCTCTTCGGATCTGCTGCCAGCGGGCTGAATCTGCTGGAAACCAGAAGATTGGAGTCCACTGACTTAATCCCTATGGATTAGTCTATACGGAGACAGGGAGCAGGGTGGAGAGAGAATCCAGAAGGCCTGCAGAGATATCCAGCATGCTTTCATAAGTGGAAGAGTCACATGTATAGCTCCAATGCTAACTTTTCAAGTTGAATCACAATGGCCTGCTCGAACATCTCTATCCAAATTGTCACTTGAGTGTCCCATGCCCAGGTCTGGTCCTTGCCTATCCTGTTCCTTCCCCACTCCCCCGCCAGTTTTACCACCATTCACTTGATGGCTTAGACCCAAACCTAGCTTTCATCCTTGAATCATTTACTTCTCTTACACCCAATCCATGAGCAAGTATGTCAATTCCACTTTTTTATTTTTTTCAACAGAGACATCAATGGTTTAATGGATAGGGTTCAGCTCCACTTTTAACTAGTGTCCAGGGAATTCCCTGGGAGTCCAGTGGTTAGGACTCAGAGCTCTCACTGCCAAGGGCCCAGGTTCAATCCCTGGTCGGGGAACTAAGATCCCATATCCCACAAGACATGTAGTGTAGCCAAAAAAAAAAACTAGTGTCCAGAATCTGGATACTTCTCATCACCTCCACAACTTCCACCCTAATCCATACCCACATATCTCTTGCTTGTATGACTGCAATAGACTACCACCTGGTGTCCCCACCCCTGCTCTTTTTCCCACTATGGTTGATTCTACTTTGGGCCACGTTAGGTCTACACAGCAGCCAGAGTGATCTTTCTCTAGTCACTCTCTAACTCTTTCTCCCCAACCATGTCTACTTAAATGCCTGTCATATGTTTATTCATTTATTTGTTTATTGTCATTTTCTCCATTAAAGTGTAGGTGTTATGAAGGCAGGGATCTTCTTGTCTACTGAGTAGTCCCCTCAGTTGAATAGACTTTCTTGAATGAAAAAATAAATAATACCTCTGCAAAAGACACTGTTAAGAGACTGAGAAAACAAGCCACAGATGGGGAGACAATGTTTGCAAAAGACATCTCTGATAAAAGGCTGTTATCCAAAATATACAAAGAAGCTTTAGAATTCAACAATAAAAAAAAACTTGATTAAGGAATGGGCAAAAGTCCTGAACAGACACCTCACCAAAGAAAATACGCAGATACTCTTCCCATTCTCCACCAAGGCTCAGGATCAGAGTGAAAAGGAGAGCTTATGCGGGAACTTCGCATCTGTAAGCTCCGCCTCAACATCTGTGTGGGACAGAGTGGAGACTGACTGAGCAGGGCAGCCTCAGGGCTGGAGCAGCTCACCGGCCAGACCTCTGTGTTCTCCAAAGCTAGACACACCATCAGGTCCTTTGGCATCAGGAGAAATGAAAAGATTGCCATCCATTGTAAGGCCAAGGCAGAAGAAATCCTGGAGAGAAGTCTAAAGGCATGAAGTATGAGTTAAGAAAAAAATAATTGCTCAGATACTGGAAACTTTGGTTTTGGGATCCAGGAACACATCGATCTGGGGATCAAATGTGACCCAAGCACTGGTATCTATGGTCTGGACTTCTGTGTGGTGTTCGGTAGGCCAAGTTTCAGCATCACAGAAGTGAAGAACAGGTTGCATTGGGGCCAAACACAGAATCAGCAAATAGGAGGCCATGCGCTGGTTCCAGCAGAAGTATGATGGGATCATCCTTCCTGGCAAATAAATTCCCGTTTCTATCCAAAGGCCAATAAAGTACACATGAAACTAATTTAATATAAAATGTCAAATATATATCAATGAAAACAATTTAATTAAAACAGAAGTCAATAAAAAATTTTCAGTAAAAAAGAAGGGATATGCAGATGGCAAATAAGCATAGGAAAAGATGGATGCTCAACATCATAGATCGTTAGGGAATTGGGAATTAAAATGAGATATAACGTGCTTCCCTGGTGGCGCAGTGGTTGAGAGTCTGCCTGCCGATGCAGGGGACACGGGTTCGTGCCCCGGTCTGGGAGGATCCCACATGCCGCGGAGCGGCTGGGCCCGTGAGCCATGGCCACTGAGCCTGCGCGTCTGGAGCCTGTGCTCCGCAACGGGAGAGGCCACAACAGTGAGAGGCCCGCGTACAGCAAAAAAAAAAAAAAGGAGATATCACTACACATCCATTAGAATGGACAAAATCCAAAACACTGACAATGCCAAGTACTAGCAGGGATGTGGAGTAACAGGCACTCTCATTCATTGCTGGTGGGAATGCAAAATCTACAGCCAACTTCCAGAGATGGTTTGGCAGTTTTTCGTAAAATTAAACATAGTCTTACCATATGATGCAGCAATTGTACCCCTTAGTATTTACCCAGATGAGTTGAAATTTATGTCCACGCAAAACTTGCACACAGGTGTTCATTGCAGCTTTATTCATAATTGCCAAAACTTGGACACAACTAAGATGTCCTTCATAGGTAAATGGGTAAATACATTGTGGCTCATCTGGACAATGGAATATTCTTCAGCACTAAAAAAAAAAAAAAAGAGCTATAAGCCATGAAAAGATGTAGAAGAACCTTAAACGCATATCTCTAAGTGAAAGAACCCCATCTGAAGTGACAATATCCTATATGATTGCAACTATATTACATTTTGGAAAAGGCTGAACTATGGAGATAATGAAAGGATCGGTGGTTGCCAGGGAAGAACGGAGAGGGAGAGATGAATAGGTAGAACATGGAGGATTTTTAGGGCAGTGAAACCCTTCTGTATTATACTATAATAGTGGACACATGCCATTACACATTTGTCATGGAATATAAAATACCAAGAGTGAACCCTAATATAAGCTATGGCCTTTGGTGACAAGTAGGTTCATTGATGATAACAAATTTACCACTCTTGTTCATGATGTTGATAATGGGGGAAACCATGCATGTTGGGAGGGGGGGAAGGGGGGTATATGGGAACTCTCTGTACTTTCTTCTCAATTTTGCTATGAAACTAAAACTGCTCTAAAAGTAAAGTCTATTAAAAATAATATGTGTGGAGACCCTGGAGAAAAATGGACCATAAATCTAGAAAACCTGTCCCACTAAACTCTGAAAGTAATCAGAACCCTGAAAAACCCTTGTTTGGTTCTCTTATAAAAAATGCAGTATGTGTATGGTGGAGGAGGCTGGAGGTGGGGAGGTACTGCCTCTGCAGCTCCAAATACAAAAACCATAGGGAAAATCTCCAGTTAGTCTACCTTGGGTTACAAGACTGCTTCATGGCTTAGGGACAGTGGGCTATTAAGAAAGAATGAACCAGATTCACTTGCCAGGGACTTCTTCAGCTGGAGGACACCAGAAGGGCCATCCCCAAGGCTGAAATCCTGATACATCCATATATATTGTTATATAACCACTGCTGGAATCCCCCAAGTACCTCTCTGCTGCCAACTACCTTGGCCCTTTGCCATGTCCCCTGGACCTCCCCTCACCATCCAGCTACTAAAAGAATAGCTCCACAACCCAACTCGGCTGCTATGGTTGAACTACAATTTGATCAATTGGGTCACACCATAGTAGTTGTTCAATACTTTGACCGGGGCCAGCTTCATGAGTGTGTAACCTGTGTAGTTGGAAAGTCCCTGCATCTAGAAGGGCCCTGTATTTAGTTTATTGCTTGGCTGTCACCACCTTGAAATTCTTAATTAATTTTGAACAAGGGCCTTGCATTTTCATTTTGCACTGAGCCTCGAAAATTACACAGCCTGTTCTGATTTTCCCTTTCATCCCTGGAGGATGGGTATTGTGATTACACGGTTGAAGTGGAGGAAAAGCTATAACAGAGGAAAAGTAAATGCTGACCACATTAATTTATATGTCACTGAACATGTACACTTGTAATCTGAAGGATGAATGCAGTCTTTGGGACCTTTCAGAGAGGAAGCTCTTAGATGTAATGAGCCCTAATACAAGGTTCTTAAAAATACTTTCAGAAATTAGAAGTGTGGTTGCCTATGGAGGGTGGGTGGGGGCAGGGATTGAATGGGAAGAGGCATGTGGGAACTGTCTGTGGTGATAGTAATGTTTTATAGCTTGATAGGACTTTGTATGCATTTTTCAAACCTCAGCAAAAGTACATCTAAGATTTGTGCATTTCATTGTTTGCAAATGTTATATCAAAAGAAAACCTATAAACAAATATTTAACTCTAGTCAATGATATGCATGCTGAAGTATTTAGGGGGAACTACACTCATGTCTACAATTTCAATGCTGGAAATGCATCAAAAATTAGATGGATTAAAGTATGAATATGGGGATGGATGTATGGACGGATGGCTAGATAGATAGATAGATAGATAGATAGACAGATAGATGATAGATAGGCAGACAGGTATGTGATAAGGCCAGTAGAGTTAAATGGTAATGGAAGACTCTGGGTGATGAGTATACGGGGATTCACTGTAAAATTCTTTCAACTTCTTATGTCTGAACTCTTTTATAATGAAATTTGGGGAAAAATACTTTCAAAAGAAAAGGGCAACTTCCATTTGCTTTTAAGATTTACTAGTGACAAACACTTTAATGGACTTGGCAGTTATTGTGAGACAGAACACCTAAGCTAATAGTTGAAATGTATTTTGCTTAAATTAAAGACTCGAAGTTGCTCTTTTCAGATCTCCGAGTCCTTAAAAAGTTTATGAAGAGTGTTTGTAAAAGGGAAGATTGCTTGTGCTCATCTTAAAGCCATTTAGTGCCTGTATGAGCCTGAGAATTCTAAGTCCTCGGGATGATCTATAATGCATGGAGTGTATGCTCTCAGCAGTGTTTTTCCTCTTTTCTTGACGTCAGTTGCCATTTGTAAGGGTTGCCAGGGTAATGACATCTAAAGACAGGCCTACAAGAAAGGACAGCATACTTATTTTTTCTCTTTTAGCATCAAATATATTTAAAATTCATAACACATTCAGTTTGATGAAATTCTACTTCACAGAGAACCAAATTTCAAAGTACAGAAAAGAACTCTTCCACTCCCCCCACTACCGCCCACCAACCTGCCCTTGTCTTTACAGCTCTGCTCTTAATGACTGGAGTTGTTCGAAACATACTTTTATATATGCCACGGGTTTTTTTCTGAGGAAAAAAATGTGAGGAGGTGCTGGCTGTATTTTATAAAATAATTTTTGGTAAGGTCAACAGAAAGACCTAGTTTACCTCAAAGGCAGGCATGGGAAAAATTGGAATCTGTTTAAAAAGGGAATATTTCAGGTTCCTTGGAAAGTATGTGGCTTTTGAAAATTAATTAAGAAATAATACTTGGGGTTATCAGTCAACATGGTTAATTGATATATTTCTAATGGGATAGGTTTGTCACATCACACTAACTCCAAGTTTTATATCAGCAAAAGGGTAAGTTTTACAGCTTTACACATTGACAAATATATTTTTATTTTGGCAGCAATAAATAAAGCATCGCGTGTTGAGGAGGAACTCATCACAGTTAAGCTGAATTTCATTCTGTTTTGAAATGAAGTCAACCTAATATTAGAAAATCGCATTCTGGCATGAACCTCAATATTCTATTTCTGTTGGTGGCTCATTCATTTCAAAATAAGTACTTACTGTTGTAAACTCTTAAGTGTGTATTTTTGGCATTATTGAAATTCATTTATTTACCTTTCAAATGAAGTCCAAACCATTAAACAAAAGTCGTTTTCTAAGGAAATACTTTGCAAGATACAGAAATCTTTTTATGCTTGAACAGACATGTTTAAATGTTTTATATGAGATACAGGGACTTCTTGTTCTTGAGCACGCTCGCCCTCTAGGATGCCAACTGTAGAGAGTCAGAAACACATCTGTCCTCAAACACCCTTATATTCTCTTAATAACCCATTGTGAATTTGATGATCGAATATATTTACCTCTTTTTGAGACAGTTTCTATTTTCAGCCTGAACCACTCCTTGGCAAAAGATTCCATAAACTTAGTACCAAGTGTGTAAGATTGTATTTAATAATATATCTCTCTTTATGCATCTTAGAATTGTAAGATTCAAGCTTCAAATCATGTGCCCTTTTGCTATGAAGTTTGATGGAAAATTCTGTGTCCACTCCTTTCCTCATTTCATGGGATGGGATCATACCACTTTCCTGAGTCTCCACTAGAGGCCCAGCACTCAAAGTCTAAAATCCTGGAGGTCATCCTCTCTCCTGGGGTTATTTTGGAACTTCCCCAGCTCCGTGATGCCTTCCTTGAGAGTGATCAGCATTTCATGTGAATGTGCAAATGGATTTTAGTTTGATCCTTAAAACAAATGAACAGATTAATAGATGCTGAATGGTAACATCTTCATGGGGTGAAGAAATTGCTGGTGCAGGAAACGGGTGGGGAGGGGAAAATTACGATTCAAAATACTCACTGGGTTGTGTTGGCTTTCTCAAATTTTCTGAGCCTCTGTTTTGCTTGAATTTTAAGGGTCAGAGACATCTATTAGTGAATCTCTTATAAGCAACCTTATGACAGTTCATCAGTCATTGAGTCCCTGCTTTGGTGTCTGGCACTGCTCTGGAATGTTACAGAATTTGTGCCTTCCTGTGACCTTCCCAAGTATCAACCTTCAGAGACTATGTAAAGAAAACCAATATGACCCTCTGATGCAGGCACAATCTGTTCTTCCCTAAGCTCCTATTCCTCACAGATTCTCTGGCTCTGGGTTCTTTTTTCTGGCTCTCCTTCTTGCAGTGACATTCTTAGACCTCCTACCGGTCTTCACCAACACCAGCTCTGTGCTGCCTGGTTTGCTTAATTCTGGCAGACTGCACCCACTGAGACAGCCTCGCCCCACTAGCTCCGCCTCAGGGACCCACCCTGGCTCACCTTCCTCCTCCACTCACAGACTTCCCACAAAAGGAAAGGGATTAGACATGTTAACTTTTTCCAGACAGATTTAAAATGCACAGGGGGAGTCACTGAGCAGAGCTCACAGAGCGTTCGTACTGGGAAGCAACAGAGTTGAGAGCTGTGTGACCCTGGGCAAATTACCTAATGATTCTGAATCTGTTTTCTCTTCAGTAAAATAGAGATGACAATGTTTACTTCACTGTGTTATTGGAGGGAATTAAATAAGATAATGTACAGAAAGAGCCTTATGCATAGCAGTCTTTTTAAAAGATGGTAGCAAAAAAAAATTTTTTTTAAATAAAAAGATGGTAGCCATTATTACTTTGAGGTTATTTCTGAATTATTGTGTGTAATATTTGTGTGGAAGTTTGAACCTAGGCTTAAAAACAACAGCAACAACAACAACACAACAAGTTTGGCCATAGAATTTTAAAGTGAAAATGAAGAAATGGCCCATAACTGCTGTATTTATTTAAGCTTCTTATTTTTTTTTTTTTTTTTTTTCTGCGGTATGTGGGCCTCTCACTGTTGTGGCCTCTCCCATTGTGGAGCACAGGCTCTGGACACGCAGGCTCAGCAGCCATGGCTCACGGGCCCAGCCGCTCCGCGGCATGTGGGATCTTCCCGGACCGGGGCACGAACCCGTGTCCCCTGCATCGGCAGGCGGACTCTCAACCACTGCGCCACCAGGGAAGCCCAAGCTTCTAATTTTTATGCATGCTTGTTCAACTAGCATGTATTAAATGCTTTCTATTTGCCAGGTGTTATGCGGGCAATAGTTAGCTGAGTAGATGTTCCTCTCCTCCAGGGACTTGCAATCTAGCTGAGAAGGCAAACATGTAAATAACCATCTAGTGACATGTGACAAATATTGAAAGGGTCATTGCTGTGAGAAGCCCTTGACTCTGCCTGGAAAGGACTGGGAAGACCAAATCCACGTTCTCAGTTCCCTGTAGAAGCAGCCGGGCAAAGAGGAAAGCTTTCCCACTGTTGTGCTAGCCAGGGTTGAAAACTGATGGCCTGTGGACTGTATCAGGGCTGCAAATTTGTTTTGTTTGGTCCATACAAGGTCTTAAAACCAAGAATATATTACATAAGAGTCCAGAATTACAGATTTTCCTGAAAAAATTACAAGATGTGACCTGGCAATTCTGGTCTGTAATCAACCAGATCCAGACTAGCTGCTTTATTTTATAACCAAAGCTCTTGACTCATCTGTCTGCCCTACCTGGCCTCTGTAGGCATTTGTGACTTCAACCTTCCAACAGACACACCTGGGTCCAAATTCCAGCTTTACCACTAATTGTATTGCCTTCAACAGCTGACCATCTGTTACCTGTCTGTTAAATGGGATGGATAATACCACCTTTGCTTTTTTTAGAAAGTGGATCCTAGAAGAGTATGGATTTGAGCAGAGCTTTTGAAAGCACAAAACAACAAACATTCTGCTGGACGCCTGACACTAACAGAATACGGTAAATCAACTCTACTCCAATGAAAACATAGACAACTTTTGTCAGTATCACCCAAGAAAGTGCCTTTTAATATTTACTGTGCATCTGGAACCCTCTGCATATTCTGCAGACTGTGCGTTTTCAACTCAAAGAGCCATGTCATCTAACACAATCCAATCCAGCAATCACTAGTCAGATGTGACTATTTAAATTTAAATCAAATCAAATCAAATTCAGTTCCTCAATCACAGTAATCACATTTCAAGTGCTCACTAGCCATAGGTGGCCTGTGGCTACCTTACTGGACAGTACAGTTGCAGAGCAGTTCCATCATCATGGAAAGTTTCATTGGATAGTGCTGTAAACAACATTGCCCAATAAATCCACCTGAGGTTATCCAATTGTCTGGGGGATCAATTTTGTTTAATCTACTGTGTTTTACAGAATAGGGTTCCAAGTCTTTGGAAGTAGATGTTAATGTCTAGAAGATTGTTAAGTTGCAAATTATTTTTGTCCTACAGAGGTAAACAAATAATTTATGTCCAGTGGAAAAGAACCCTAAATGTTTTGGTTTTATTGCTCTGTAGGACATTAGTCAGTCTTCTCTATCTTTCTTTGCAATCTTATCTAGGATTCTTGTCTTCCAATGGTGAGACACACACACACACACACACATACACACACGCGCGAGCACGCATCCACACACACAATCTCTTATCCTCCCCTCTGAACCATCTGTTTCCCTCATAAATGAGATAAGCAAATCTTGGACATTATATATTTGTATGGAGATCATGTTTCTAACTTTTAAAAATTTGTACTATTTAAATTTACACTTTGGGCAAACTATGTAGCCTGCAAAGCCTCACTGAGGAATACTTTCTAAAACAGAGACTTTCCTCATAGTGTTCTTAAGAATTAAATGGGATAATGAATATAAAACATTTAATGCAGCTCTTGGCATGTAAAAATCGCTAAATACATGTTAGGTGTTATGATTATTATTTAAGAACTCTTTATCTTAAAGCGTTCTTAAACAATAATCAGCATGTTTCTAGATGTCTAAGCATCTCAATTCCTACTTTCAGGTAGTTCCATTCAAATGCTGGAAGTCCCAAATACATTCTGGGCACAAGGCCTGTATCTCCCAACTTTGGCATCACTCTATCTGCACTCAGTACCTTTTAATCCTTTCTGCAGCAATGGGAGAAATTTCCCGGCCAACATCTGGCTTCAAATTGTGAGAGAAAGTCTTCCAGGCTGAGAACCACTAAAAACCCTCCCCTCCAGGCACCGTGCTCTCTTCTGCCTCCCCCCTCCTCTACCCTTTCCTGCCAGCCCAAGTCCTGGACTCCACCCTTCCTGCCTGGCACCATAAATGCTCCCTCCTGCTGCTGCCTGCCGCCACTCAGGCTTAACTCTTTAACTGCTAAAGACCCTTTTCCCAGAACGATGTACAAACTTACAACATTCTTATCTTCTGGGATGGAGAATTGTTCACAGAATTCCCCTTTCCTTTCCCCAAAGTCTTCTTACCCATTCTACAGTATCCATTTGTACCAATCGTATATAAAATTAAATTTTGGGGGCTCCCTTGGTGGTGCAGTGGTTGAGAGTCTGCCCGCCGATGCAGGGGATGCGGGTTCATGCCCCAGTCTGGGAGGATCCCACATGCCACGGAGCAGCTGGGCCCGTGAGCCATGGCCGCTGAGCCTGTGCGTCTGGAGCCTGTGCTCCGTGAAGGGAGGGGCCACAGCGGTGGGAGGCCCGCGTACCGCAAAATAAATAAATAAATAAATAAATAAATAAATAAATAAAATGAAATTTTTGTTGGCAATGGCACCAAAGATCATTTTTTTTTATAGCTCAGAGTGTTTATTGAAGATCTTCTATATGTGCAACACTGTAATGTCTCTATCATCTAAGGAACTACTCAACATAGAAAAGAGAGAGGAAGATTTTGTTCTCTGTTTTTCAAAATTTATATACCCAGGCTATGAAAACTCAGTCTAGAGCATAACTTGACAGGGTCTCGGCACAGAGGCACAGTTCGGATTTTTGCAATAAACATAGTGGAAACAGTGCTGAGTTAGAGAGAATGAAATCGAGATGTCTGGAGAGAGATCAGCAGGTCACTCAGAGGTTTAGAGAAAGGCCCTCCAGTCTCCAAAGGGTAGCCCTCAGTATTACGGGCCCAGTTTTGGTTTAGACATTAGAATCTTGTGAGGAACGTTTGGTTAGAAAGCTGCAAATTGGATTGTAATATGTTTTCTCTTCAGTGATACTTGGGTGGAGAGAGGCAAAGAAAGCTTGAATTCAGTTTGAGGCTAAATACTCATACCCTGCCTTTGACACACAACATCACATGCGACAGTTAGTTTCATCGCAGAACTCATGTTCTAATTAATTAATTAATTAATTAATTAATTAATTGGCTGTGTCGGGGCTTAGTTGCAGCATGCGGGCTCTTTGCTGTGGTGCCCGGGCTTCTCTCTAGTCGTGGTGCACGTGCTCTAGAGCATGCGGGCTTCGTTGCCCCGCTGCATCTGGGATCTTAGTTCCCTGACCAGGGATAGAACCTGTGTCACCTGCACTGGAAGGCAGATTCTTAACCACTGGACCACCAGGGAAGTCCCTATATTCTATTTAAATTTTCAGTTGCATCTGAAAATAAACAAATCATCCTCAACACATTGTCAAATGGTAATACTTCCTATTAGGATGCTAATTACATGGACAATTATCTAGGTAAATTAGGTCAGTTCCAGCTGTATAAATCTCAGTTTGCAATTCCTACCTGTAAAACCTGGGATGAGTTAGTTAACCTCCTGTGCCTGATTTCCTCATCTGGGAAATGGGGATAATATTAGTAAATGCCTGACAGGATTGTTGTGAGTATTAAATGAATCAATACACAAAGAGCACTTAGAAGGGTGTCTGCTACATTGTAAGCACTGTGTTAACCGCTATGTTAATTTTATTTTTTTTATTATTAAGCCATTTTACCTAAAATTACTCAGTGTGCTAAGATCATGACCTTTGAATATTTGTATAGAACTTAGCATCCTGTAAATAGGAATGGGTATTCAATATCTGGCTGTCATACTAAATAACAAACTGCAATGGTGTCAGTCTTAGTTGTTTAAATGGAGAAGCAAAGCACAAAGCAGTAAGAACAATTCCATCATTTTAAGATGTGACCATTCTAAAGTCAATTTTGTGTTTTTTTTGCGGTATGCAGCCTCTCACTGTTGTGGCCTCTCCCTTTGCGGAGCACAGGCTCTGGACGTGCCGGCTCAGAGGCCATGGCTCACAGGCCCAGCCGCTCCATGGCATGTGGGACCTTCCCGGACCGGGGCACGAACCCATGTCCCCTGCGTCGGCAGGTGAACTCTCAACCACTGTGCCACCAGGGAAGCCCAAAAGTCAATTGTTGTTTTTTTTTTGGCTGCTCTGAGCGGCATGTGGGATCTTAGTTCCCTGATCAGGGATCTTGCCCATCCTACTCCTGGACTGGGGCATGACTCCTGGATTGGGGCATTGTTAATGTTTTATCAGTCAGGTGTGTAAGCGAAAAACCAAGGTAGATAACCACTAATTTAACCAAATAGCCTAATCATTGGTTCTCAAAAGGTGGGGACCCGTAGCATCAGCATCAATGAGGAACTTGTTAGAAATGCAAACTTTTAGGCCCTTTGCCAGGCCTAAAGAACCAGAGACTCTGAAGGCGGAGTCCAGCAATCTGTGCTGTTTTTTGGTTTTGGTTTTGTTTTTGGTCGTACTGTGCAGCATGTGGAATGTTAATTCACCAACCAGGGATCGGATCCTCGCCCCCTGCAGTGGAAGTGCAGAGTCCTAACCACTGGACTGCCAGGGAATTACCCTAAAGTCAGTTCTTTAGTAAGGACCAAGAAATGTTCTAAACCAAATGCTAAACTCTGTGTTTTAGTCTGTTAGGGCTTCCTCAACAGGATACCACAGAGTGGCTTAAACAACAGAAATTCTGTTTTTTTCGCAGTTCTGGAGGCTGGAATTCCAAGCTCAAGGTGCCAGCAGGGGTGGTTTCTGGTGAGCCCTTCTTGGCTCACAGACAGCCATCTCCTTGCTGTGTCTTCACCTGGCCTTTTTCCCTGTGCACGCACACTCCTAGTGTCTTTCTTATAAGGACACCAGTCTTATTGGATTACGGTTCATTCATGTGACCTCATTTAACCTTAATTAGTTTCTTAAAGGTCATATTGGGGATTGGGGCTTCCACATATGAATTTGATGGGGGGAGAGGGATGGGGACACAATTCAGTCCATAAAACTCTGCCTCATTCCCTTGCCTTAAAATTCTTATTCTCCTCCCTGGCTTGAGAGCAGGTCCAACCTAAGTCATGATGACTAAGAGGGTTACCTCTCACCACACTTCTAGGCTTTTTCTATGTCTTGAGCAAAATTCATTGTATGTTGTTTTGCTTGAGGTATGTTCTTTTTTGTATTCATTCTGTTCCCTGCTCTTAGAATGCCTTTCCCAACCTCTACATGTCCACATCATATCTATACCTCAGAATCCAGCCTAGCTGCTGCTTCCTCCAGGAAGTGTGTCTCAATCCTCCCTGATGGAAATCCTCCCTTCTCGGCTGAACTCCCAAAGTATGGTGTCTCCCTTTCAGAACTTTTCATTTTCTCCATTTTTCTTCAGCTCCTCTATGAGTTCTTTGGGTACCAACCAGTTCTGATTCATCCACCATAATCCTTCCCCAGCGTAGAGTCTTATTCTACACAGATGTTCCAAAAAATGAGTTGAATGAAATGTCACTTGCATGCCAGTGACAACCAGGTAGGAGCAGACAGAGTAGGAGGGATCTGGAAGGACAAACACCAAAGCATAACTGTGGTTATCCTTAGAGGAGTGAGATTTCAGAGATCTTTCATTTTATATTTTGTATATTTTTGAATTCTTTGAATTTTTTGATCTATATGCCTTACTTTTTTTTAATAAAAAAAAGTATTGAAAGTTTCAAACATCTTTAAAAAGAGGTAGGTGGGAGGAAGAAGACTGATGTCAGGAAGCATGGTTAGTAGACCTAAAATGCCTTGTCTTTGTGGCCAAGATAGTGAAGGAGGAGGGCTTTGGAGGCACCTGACCGAGGTGTGTACACATGCAGAGGTGCTCATCCCCAAAAGTAATTTACAAGGTTTTTAGAATTACTTGATTATTTAAGATATGTGCATGAATTACTGACAAAAATGAAAATTTGAAAAAAAATGCTGTGCATGACAAATGCCTTATCCTTAATTTCTGTGGTATTGAAAAAACTTTAAGTATATGTAATGAAATCCATTTTGAAATATAATTTTTATCACATATCGAATCTGCAACTTATC
Organism: Mesoplodon bidens; assembly: GCF_964165515.1. Lineage (NCBI taxonomy): Eukaryota > Metazoa > Chordata > Mammalia > Artiodactyla > Ziphiidae > Mesoplodon > Mesoplodon bidens. The sequence continues at coordinate 95,648,752 of NC_138161.1, read as the reverse complement.
ATTTAATTTTTCTCTTCTGGTCTTCACCACTACAGGGAAAGCTATCCCAGAGTTCCAGAGACAAAACAGAGATTGTTTTTGAAATTAAAAAGCACAGGAACTTCCCTGGACATCCAGTGGTTAAGACTCTGTGCTTCCACTGCCGGGGGCGCAGGTTTGATCCCTGGTCAGGGAACTAAGATCCCACGTGAGGCACAGCCAAAAAAAAAAAAAAAAGCAGTCTTTCAGTGATAATTAGGAGAAGATAGATTTTAGTACAGTAAATGATAACATGGCTGGGGGAAAAAAAGGTAAAGTCTATTTCAGAATGCTCCTTCAGTTTTTTATGTATACCTTTAGGATTATCGACACAAAGCTGAATTCACACACACACACACACACACACACACACAACTACTAAGAGAAACTAGAGATAGTTATGCTCATTACACCTAACAACACATAGTGTAGAACCTAAAACTATGGTGAGTTACTTTCACTCTGCTTTGAACACGAAGTAGAAATGAGTCCAGAGAAAACACGAAGTGTGCTTTTTCCAAAGTCCAATCCTGCCATAGAACACACTGAATGTTGTCCTCTGGGAGAGAGGCAAGCCATTTAAATTCAGAGAACACATTCTCAACACTGGCAAGCTATTTTTAGCTCAAGCCGTAGCTTAATTTGGAATCCAACCAGTTGAGGTCTTGCCTTTTCCTTGGATTGATTTTTTTTTAAATGGCAGTAGATAGCTATACACTTGGAAAAGGAGTTTTAAGCATTTTAAATGTTCTTGAAGAATATATATTCTAAAACCCGTTGAAAAAAAGGTTCAAGTTAGAGCTTTGAAACTTTTTGTTTATCTGTAGACTGTTGTTTTAAAATTCACAGTGTATGGCCCTTAAAAAAGAAAAGATGCTTTTAATTAGTTTATTCAACCACAGTTCTGCAGGGAAGCCAACCTGCACAGCTATCTGATAGAATAGCAACTCTGCCTTGATGCCAGGTGCCTGGCCTGGGAGGCCTGACCAAAATAAAGATGTGGGGAATTTCTTGGCTTCCAGGAGACTGAGCTTCTCATGCTCAAAAGGATCTCCCAGGGTAGCCAGACACTTATTCCATCAGCCATGATGACTCGGCTGCTGCAAGGAACCTGCTCCTGACTGTCCCTCATTGAGTCTAAATTCAAATTCTAATGAATTAAAATAAAATTAAATATTGATTTTCTTTGTCACACTAGCCACATTTCAAGTACTTGGTAGACACATGTGGCTAGTGGCTACCATATTGGGCAATGTAGAGCATTTCCATCATGACAGAAAACTCGATTGGACAGCACTGGTTTACACCAATGACAAAATAACATTAGGCCATTTTGTAAAAAGCACTAGATAGGGAGTTGAGAGACCCAGAATTTGGTCTTATTCCAGCTTTTTTTTTGTTTGTTTTTTGACAAGCCCTTATGTAGTGCTTACTATGTACCAAGTGTAATTCTGAGTACTGTATAAAATCATTTAATCTTCACAACTATCCCCATTTTCCAGATGAGGAGACTGAGGCACAAAGACATTAACTTAGTGAGCCAGTAAGTGGTAGAGCCTGGCTAGGAACCAGGAATTCTGCCTTCAGAGTCTGTGGTCTTAACCACTACTTAATGCTGCCTTTCTGAAAATCCATGTGACCTGGGGAAATTTCTTCACCTCACTCATCAAACGAGGAAAGCAGACCGAATGCCCCCTGAGGTCCTTTCCACTGCCAATGGCCTAGGATTCATTCACTTACGCAGTGGTTGTTGAGTGTCTGCTCTGGATGGGGGTATATTAGATTCTGGGTATACATCGACAAACAAAGCCTACACGGTCCCTCATAGTGAGAGAAGCAGACATTATTCAAACGTAAATACATGGACAATTGCTGTGGGGAGCAGTGTGCCAACAAAGGATTGGCCTTCAGTACTGAGAATGTTTAATGAGATTTGACCCAGTCAGAGAGGCCAGGCGTGACTCCTGTGAGCAGGTGAAACTTGAACAGTGCAAGCAACACCCAGAGGAGGGACGATCAGGGGGCCTGCACTGTCCTGGCTGCTGCCACCCAGTGAGGGTCAGCTGTGCCCCCTGCAGTGATGTGTTTACCACCGGTCTCTGTGGGAGGGGGCGGTGGGGGAGAAAGGGTGAGGCTGAAGGCTTGGGTGAGCAGGACCACACAGAAACCAAATTTGCCCTCCCTTAGGGCACTCTTCTCCCTGGTTTGCCCAGATTCGTGTCTCCTGGGCAACCAGTGCACGTGCCTACGTCAGAGTTAAAAATGGAACGCAGGCTAACATCTGTAATGGGGACGGAAAATAATTTGGGTTTCAGCCTGTGCACAACTTAAACACAGGGGCTACCTGAGCACATGCCTGTGTCAGTCATGTCCGTGGGTGACACAGCAAGCATGTGCAAAACTCAGCTAGGAAACTTTGAATTAGAGATTTGCTTCAGGGCTTCTGACTCCAGAGACTTTGCTCCAGAAAGAGCACTGATTCTTAACTCTGCAAGTGAGAAATTTTGTTAAAGAGAAAAAAAAAATTAAAAAGCAGGAAAAGAGCAAACAGGAACCTTGTTCTGAAGAGGCTTCTTCTCCTCTCACTTTTCTGCTGTGGGTTTTCCCCAAGACTCAGACCTCAGTTTCTTCCTCTTCAGCAAAGTCACTCTATTTCATGACTTTAACCAGGATATAGATATCCTGCTCTAGCCTTGAACCTGGACACTAGGAAGAAAGCCTGCCTTCTGAGACTTAACTACTGAACAAGGGCAGTGGCTCAGAAGAGTGACTGATTCTACAGAGGCACCTTAAAATGACAGCTGCAAACTCAGTGCCTACAGTGGCAAGACAGGTGACAGAAACGAGTGATGTGGGCTGGGTGGAGTTCATGGTGATCTAGGGGTTGTGTGCTGCTCCTATGACTCCAGCTAATTGTTGCCCAGTTCCTTTTTTCCATTTTGCTTTTTTTTTTTAAAAAAGAGAAGTCAGAAATCTGTATTTTCATGTGCTATGTGGGCAATTAATGCTGTACTTTAAGTGACACAATCCACATCTGCAGGACAGATGTGGTCTTTTGCTCCTAAGACTTGATAATCTCACTATATCTAATGAAAAATGCTGCCTATGGGGAGAGGAGTGGTCAGAAAAAAAGAATAATGAAGGGAAGATGAGTAGAGAGTGAACAGAGACCAAGGCTCTGTAATACTGCAATACCAGGTAAGCAGAGCACAAGAATCCGCTCCACGTAACAGGTGTGTATTGAATCATCTGGGTGGAGATGACTGCCTCAGATGGTTATGGCTTGGTAACAACAGCTTCTAGAATTATGCAGCTAACTCTAGTCACTTGGGTTTGGTACTCCCCATGCTACTTCTGCTTATAATTTGGTTTCCCAAGATCTGTCTACAGACAGAGAATGCAAATATGAATATCCAGTTTATTTGGTAGTTTCACTTCACCTCTTAAAATAATAAATAGGCATTCTGATTTTATAAATTCATCTCTTTTGGTTAAACCCAGGACCTCATAATCTAAGACATGCTTGATAATTAACTTTCTTTGTGATGAGATATATATATGTATGTATATATATATATATATATATATATATATATATATATAATGACATATATATACCAGGTCTTAGATTTGGAATCAGTCATTCCTTCAAGGAGCCTTGTCTTCATGAGTGGGAAATGGTATTTAAAGGCCACAATCTGTGCTGTCATTACATCTAGGCCTTTTCTGTGGTCAGAGTTAGGAAATACATATTTCTGTAAACTTTAAAAAAAATCACAGGCACATACTGATATTTCCAATTCAAATTTAACATTACAGGGATATATATATATAATATTACTGTGGAAAATCTTGATTCCTAACAACATTAACATAGTTATTTGCTTTATCCTGCAATATAAAAAATAGTTACAAAATAATATTACTGTTAACAATAAAACTAATGCACGAAGTTTATGATTTCTTTGCAGCTCTATTTGTCCCTAGAATATATCCCACTGATATATTAATCCAGTCAAAATGCTGGATTAATAACTTGAAGTAATTATTTTCTCTGTGTAGTTATATCACCAACTTGATACACAGTTTAAAACAAGGAAACGTTCTTTTTAATTCTTTTTCAATTTTTAGAGATTGCTTTTCTTTTTTGACTTATCTTGGAAATTTAAAATATTAACAAGATGCTAAAACTGTAAAAGTATACTCTGGGAAGGATTACCTCCATCTACATTTTTATTAGTTTTGGTTTATGTTTGCAACATTTTGTTTTGCAAATATAAGCATATAGGTATCTATTTTAACCATATCCTCTTCATAATCAATACTGAGAGGAGTGACCAGGGGATACTCACACTGCCCTGGCTGCCACTCCAGTGAGGGGTCAGCCATGCCCACATGTCCCCCATGGTGGTATGTTTGCCATGGATCTGTGTGGGTAAGAGCATTGTGGTTACGTAAGAAAATGTCCATATTTGTCTTTCCCATTTGTATACTGTCAGTTAAAATTCATTATGTATAAAGCCAAAGCATCTCTCTTCTTCTCGAACTAACTCTGCCTCCAAACTTCCCTCTATGTGTTCTCAGCACCTCAATTCTCTTAATCACCCAGTATCAAAACTTTGGTCAACGTGGACTTCTCTGTTCTGTTTAGTCTCATACTCTATCAATCACTAAGACATCTGACATCAATATTTTTTGAGCATCAACTATATGCCAAGCACATGATAAATAAGACATGATTGGTGACTCCAAGGGGGAGCTTACATTTCAGTGGAGAAGTCAAAGAAAAAATAAATGATCCCAGTATGGTGTAAGGTGCTGTAATCGAAGTAGGCAGGGGATGGTTTGGGAGAACAAAGGGAGTACAAAAAACTCTAATGAAGGAGAACTTCATAAAGGGAGTGATGCCTGAGTTGAGTTTTGTGGGGGAAGTGGGAGTAGGATTTACTTATGAGAAGAAGAGGATGAAGATGAGAGAAAGAGCATTCCAGGGGGAGCTCAGAGGTAAAAGAGAGCAGTATGTGTTTCAAGAACTACATATTTTTCACTATTCTTGAAGTGTCACAGTTGGGCGGAAGAAGAAAGAGAATCAGAGACCTGATGGTGAAGAATTTTGTTCCCTTACCATGTTACAAATTTTGGTTTCTTACCTGAACTCTCGGGGAAGCCCTTGAAGGATTTTAAATTGTGTAGTGATATAATCAGAACTGCTCTTTTAAAAAAATTGCCCAAAGGTTGGTCAGAGAATAAGAATGAAATGAAAGAGGAAAAATCTGAAGGCAAGACTAATGCCATAATTCAGGGGAGAAACGCTGAGTGCCTGAACCAAGGGCAGTGGCAGAAAAGATGGTGGGAAGAAAACTGACTTGAGAGAATTGTAGGAGACAGAACCAATAGGACTGGCAAATGGATGGTGACTCTAGGACACTCCCAGACTTCTGGTTTTGACATCTAAGTGGGTGGTGGCACCATTCACTTAGAATATGAGCACAAAAGGATAAGCAACAGGCTGGAGGGTGGGGAAAAATGATGACGGTACCAATTGGAATAACAGTATGAACAAAGTATTCCTTCAACAAATATCTGTTGAACTTCTACTCTGTGAAAGGCACAATGTTTTCTTGGGAGTTTGCAACAGATCATGATATGCAGGAGTTTATTTACAATAGAGAGAGGATTAGAGAGGGTGACTTAGGAAAAATGAGAGGGAAAAGAGCAGAGGGATGAGTACTAATGGGGATGAGAATATGGAGCTTGCATTTGAGAATCATGAAGAAAGTAACTGATCTCAAGGATCCGAACAATATGTTGACCTAAAATTGCTTCAGTATGAATGGATGCTGAAGCCACGGAGAATTTCAGAGGCTGGAAAACCTTCTTTTATCTTCTTGTAGCTTCCTTTTCATTGTCATTGCTATCACCAGAGCTCAGACACTTTCTTCCTGTTCCTTTAATCTGTGTATTTCTCCTTCTTTTTGTTTGTATTTTTTATTTTAAAATATTTTCCTTAAAAATATTTTCCTAGGGCTTCCCTTGTGGCGCAGTGGTTGAGAATCTGCCTGCTAATGCAGGGGACACGGGTTCGAGCCCTGGTCTGGGAAGATCCCACATGCCGCGGCGCAACTAGGCCCGTGAGCCACGACTGCTGAGCCTGCGCGTCTGGAGCCTGTGCTCCACAACAAGAGAGGCCGCGATAGTGAGAGGCCCGCGCACCGCGATGAAGAGTGGCCCCCACTAGCCACAACTAGAGAAAGCCCTCGCACAGAAGCGAAGACCCAACACAGCCAAAATTAAATAAACAAATAAATGAATAAATAAAAAGCTAAGCATTTAAAAAAAAATATTTTCCTATAAGCAAAAAGAAGAAAATTTAAATACAGTTTATGATCCTGTCACTCAAAGATAAATACTGTTAATGTTTTAGGATAATTTTCCATTTTTTTCCTAATGAAGGGCGGAGAGGAGAGAAAACATATTTTTTTATTTACAAAAAGAGGATCATATTGTATATTTTGGTTTTTAACATGCTTTTTTCAAACCCAAACAGTATAACAAGGATCTCTTCCTCTGCCCTTAAAGGTTCCTCTATAGCATAATGTTTAATGACCTAATAGCACTATGTTGTATTTTATTGTCATTTCCAATTTTCAGGATTAAGAACAACTCTGACCATTCCAACATTATGCCATCTTTCCCTTCTCCAAATTCAAAATGTTTATTGTCAGTGGCACTTATTTTACCTCTTATCACAATCTACTTTATGGTATTTTTATATTGTTTTTTAACTTTTTATAAGCTTGTGTTTTGGTTTTACCAAATATTGTGTGTATCAGCTTAGGTTGTTATGCTGCAGTAGCCAACAACCCCCAAATCTCAGTGGCTTACAACAACAAAAATATATATTTTTAAAATAAATTTATTTATTTTATTTTTGGCTGCATTGGGTCTTCGTTGCTGCACGCTGGCTTTCTCTAGTTGTGTTGAGCAGGGGCTACTCTTCGTTGTGGTGCACAGGCTTCTCATTGCGGTGACTTCTCTTGTTGCAGAGCACGGGTTCTAGGCACGTGGGCTTCAGTAGTTGTGGTGCGTGGGCTTCAGTAGTCGTGGCTCGCAGGCTCTAGAGCGAAGGCTCCGTAGTTGAGGCGCACAGGCTTAGTTGCTCCGCGACATGTGGGATCTTCCTGGACCAGGGCTTGAACCCGTGTCCCCTGCATTGGCAGGCAGATTCTTAACCACTGCACCATCACGGAAGTCTCAACAACAAAAATATTTATTTCTCACTCATATTTCATGCTCTTCACCTTGGGATGTGGGCTGAAGCAACCTCTATCTGGGACATGTCATTCTGTGGCAGGGGGAAAAAAATGTTGGGGGAGTCATGAAATGACCCTTAAAGCTTTTGCTTGAAAGTTTTGTACATCACTCCCACTCATACTTTATTGGTCAAAGCAAGTAACATGGTGAAGCCTGATGTCAGTGGGTGGGGAAGTAGAATCCTCTCACATGGAGAGACAGTGAGTCATTGAAACAATAATAAACTCCATCTCAGTTCTAAATTCCTATGGATACATGTGTTTTGCTTATTCTTTGTGTATCATCTTTATGAACTAGGTGGATTTTGTGGGAAAATTATTAAATAGCTTTATTTTTCTTACTGTCTTTCAAATATGACTGAGTGGCATCCCCTTTCCCAACTATGGACGTTATCTTGGGCAGAACTGAAAGGTTTTCTTACAACTTTGAGGTTTTGATCACACAGTCTTGTCTTTATGACTTAAAAAGTTCAATTTGATCAAAATTAAAACTTTAATCCCTCATTCAGTTAACGCTTCTCTCTTCAACAGCTGCTCTTAATCAGACCTAGGTTTGGACACTTGCAGTGAGTCTGTTTTTCTCCACTTGTTCTACCTCTTCCCCTAATCATTTTGCTTCACTGGTGCCACATTGGTTTAGGCCCTCTGTCTAACAGACGCAGAGTTTCTGGCTCTTTCTCTTTGTGGGTTGTTTAAAGACTCTTTGCTAGAGGTCCCCACTGCACTGTTCCCTGATGTGGGCAAGCATCTTCCAGTTGACCCCACCACTATTCCCATAGCTCTTGCTTCTCGCTTTACACCCCAGGACCACTCTTCCTCTCAGGGCCATCTTGTCAGGTAGACAGACCTCTAGAATGAAGATGCTTTGAGACACTCATGCTGATCACCTACTGTGATGTCCAGTCTGGTTCACTGGAAATGCTCATATTTTTGCTCCACCAAATTCTGAAAGTGCTGGCTATTCCCACTACAGCCCTCACTCCTCACTCTGTCATCAGCAGCAGCTCTAGTGAGCCCTTGCCTTTAGACTTCCAGGTGCAAGTCAGTTTTGGGGTCCTCCAGACACCTGAAGACCCATGGCAAGTTCTCTGAGATGTTCTCTTATTGTTTTTTTTTTTTTTTTTTTTTTTTTGTTTGCACCTTGCTGGATCTTAGTTTCCCAACCAGGGATGGAACCCAGGCCATTGGCAGTGAAAGTGCCAAGTCCTAACCACTGGACCATCAGGGAATTCCCTCTTACAGCTCTTATCTCACTTAAGGTGGGGGTGGGATGGGAAGATTTCAAAGCATAGCTCCCCAATAACTGTTTCCAAAAGTGACTCTCACCTCCAACAGTCCTCATCTCATCTACAGGCTGGAGGTGGGAGTTGGTCTTAGAGTCACAAAGTAAGTTTTATAACCTCTTACCAGTTCCTTAAAGCTCCTTTTGTTTACTACGTTGGGGCAATAACCATTACAAAGACAAAAGAATATCATGCCATATATATTCAGAATTTATATTTTCTGTGACATGTTTTACACCTAAACTGGTTAACGTCAGGCATGAGAGAGATGGGAGAGGGTGACATCTAGTTACTTTTATAAAAAGTTACCTCTTTCTTATATCTAAGATAGCTGCATAGAAGACTTTCACCACTGGAGGGGTGGGATGGGGAGGGTGGGAGGGAGGGAGATGCATGAGGGAAGGGATGTGGGAACGGATGTATATGTATGACTGATTCACTTTGTTATAAAGCAGAAACTAATAAAAAAAATTAAAAAAAGACTTTCACCACTATTTTTTTTAAAAGCACAGACTTGTGAAATAGCAAACAAGATTAGAAAGTTCAGAATTCTGATTGATATAAATGAAAAGGATTATAATACCAAAGGAAAGCAGTTATGAAAACTTACATGTCCCATCCATCCCTGGAAACTCTGATCAACTGGTAAAAGGGTTAGAAAGATCTGGGAATTCAGAGCTCAGTCATACCCCAGTTTACTTCAACTTAGCTTTATCTGTTATTAATCTTATAAGCAAAAGAAAGCAATGCAGAGACCCGGGAGTAATATTTCATTTCTCGGCTGCTAGCAAGTGAAAAACAGATTGAACAAGTTTGGCTTATGATTCATTCTACAGTTGAAAGCCATTGCCCTTTAAGTTAGCCTTTTGAATGCAACTATAGTAGGTTTGCAACCTCGTATCTGGATAATGAGCCAACACACCATGAAGGCTGATGGCTGTGTCTGGGCTGCTTGCTGGCACTACATAGCACTGAGTGCAATGACATTATGCTCCCAACGGTGTTAATTATAAGGGTCTTAGAATAGAAACATGGAACAGAAAATCAAAGATGTTCTTAGTTCACCACTAGCAAGCAAATGACAAGTCACAAATGGCAGAAATTCCCTCTGTTGGAGGTAAAACCACTGAGATATTGACCAGCTACTGAAGCCCAGGATACTTTAACAAACTATGTAGTTGATAAGAGGAATTTTTTTCTGAAATTTTATTATGAAAAATTTCAAACATACCAGAGTTGATAAAATTGTAGTAACCTCACACGTATTCACCACCTAGATTTTATAATTGACATTTTGCTATATTTGCCTTCTTACATAGATAGCTACCTATCTATTCATCTTTCTATCTATACACCAATCCATCTTATTTTTTTATGCACTTCAAAGTAAACTGCAAACATCAGTACACTTCACCTCTAAACACTTAAGCCTGCCTATTACCTAGAGTTCAACATTTGTTTAGGGATTTTGTGTGTGTGGGGTAAAATTTACACACAGTGAAATGCACAAATCTTAAATGTACCGCTTAACAAGTTTTAACAAATGCATACACCTGGAACATAGATTTTTAATCTAAATGACTATATTTTACTTTTAGGGTTGCGTATTCCATCTCATCAAGTTTTGCTGAAGTTCAGTTTATTTTTTTTTCAAAAGCTTGAATTTCAAAGTCCACCAAAAGGATAAACTACAGGCTACCACCACCTACTCAATTATTCCCTCCACTCATTAAACAACTATACCAGCAATAGCAGACTAGAAAATATTATAAGAATGGTGCTGTTCACAAATGCATCTAAAATATGAAATACCTCAGAACAAGTTTACAAGAGAAATGTGTGACATAAATAAAGGAAACCATGAATCAACTGAAAGATAAAAGAAGGGTTTAATAATATGAAAAAAAAGCCATATTCCTAAGTGGAGAAATTAAACAGTATAAAGATGTTGATTCTCCCCAACTTAATTTATAGGCTTAAGACCTTTGAAATGGAAATATCAGTGGGACTTTCCATCTATACTATAGCGAAATAATTATAAAATTTATGACAGAAAAGTCTAAAACAGAAGAATAAGAGGGCATATTACCCTATTAAATAAATGCATGTATAATAATCACAAGCAGGAGATGGTGGCACTTGGAATAAAGAGGTAATACTGGAAGTGGTGAGAGGTGGTCAGATTCTGGGCATTTCAAAGGTAGAGAAAATAGACTGTGATGGTGAATCAGACATGCGGCATGAGAAAAAGAAAGAACTCAAGGGTGACCCCAGGTTTTTACCTGAGTTACTCACTGAGAATTGGAAGATGGGGATAAAATATTAGGAGGGAGAAGAAGGGGATCAGGAGTTCAGTTATAAGTTTCCCATGTTAAGTTTTAGATGGTCATTACACAGGCAGGAGGAAATATGAAGTAGGCAATTGTATATTTGGGTCTGGAGTTCAGGGGAGTGAAAAAGTCCATGTCCAGGCTAGAGTTATAAACACCAGAAAAAATCTAGGGAGTAGCTATAAAGAAAGAGGAATCAAGGTCTGGAAACTGAGAGCTAGGTAGACAAAGAGAGGTGTTGCCCAGATTCCGCTTCAAGGAAAGACTTTCACCCTACCTGCCAGCAGAAGCTTCCGCAGCCAACATGGGCACCTTGCCCAAAGCCCCACCTTCTCCCAGGGCTGGAGTATAGAAGCTTGGCCATTTTTGTCCAATGACAGGACAGCGCTGACCAGTAACACATGTTCAGGCGCCCCACTGGGCTGACCACTGTTTTGCTGTGCCTCTATCGCAAGTGACTTCTCTCTCCATCCATTCTGGCTCTCTCCTCCTTCCTTTCATAGGTGCTGGTTCCTAAGACACATCTCATACACCAAACTGTCTCAGCATCTGCTCCCAGAGAACTAAACCTATAACCTAAAAACAAGGAGAAGCCAGTTAGGAGAGAAAGAGAGGCCTTTGAAGCAGGAGAGTAACTAAGAAAAAGGGGAGACTTAGAAGCCCAGAGAAGTTCGAATGATTACTCCATGAAACCTGCTGTATCAAACATCCTGGGGTGCCCCACGATATCTCTTCTTGTCTTCTTCCTGAGGTTTAGAACTCCCAGATTTCAGGTGGACACCTGGCCAATCAAAATAAAGACAAAGTTTCAGTTTCCCTTAAAGTTTTTGTGGTGATGTGATAAGTTCTGGCCAATAATACGTCAGTGGCTGCTTCAGGGAATCTTCCTTCAAAACAAAACAAAACAAAAACAGCAGGGCAAGATCTTTGCCCTTTCCTGTCCCTTCCTTCCTGCTGCTTAGAACATGTCTGGGATGCCTAAAACTCCATCCTGGCCAGGGTTGACACCTTACCTTAGGGATTGTGGAGTAGAAAGAGGCAGTCAGTCTGGGATCCAGTCAGTCTGGAATGGTAGACTCTCTATATGAGCTCTGGAGTGCTTTCATCCAGACTTTTATAAGAGCAAAAAATAGTGATTTGGGGGGAGTTTCTGTCGCTCTTAGGCTAATCTAATCCTAAATAGTACATGTACCCTAATCTTTTTCTACACCAGGGTTGACCACTCCCTCCATCTGGCCCTTCTGCTCTTTGTGCATGCCTCTGTCACAGCACTTTCCATAATGGATTGTCATGATTTACATGTCTTAGTAGGTGCTCTGAGTTTGTTGAAATCTGTGAATAGACATCGATCCATTAATTTGGATCTTTGTAACTTAAACATTTCTTACCCTTCCAGTTAGATCACAAGCGCTTTGAGCACAGGGACCTTTTCTTACTCTCTCTGTAAAATTTCCATTTGGTTCTTTATATTTTCTGTCTCTTTGCTGAGAATTTTTTTCATATGTCAGAGTATAATTTTCAAAAAGTTAAATATATAACTTTCATATGAACATAAAGTGAGCACATGTCAAATATTTAATTCACTAATGAATGATAGAACTTGCATGATGCTGAGGATGGTTCAAAAAGAATTAGAAAGAAGGAAGTATTCAGAGGTTTGCTGAGAATTTTTACCTTTCTATATGTTTCAAGATTGTTCACCCTTACTTCTTAGAGAGTTTTTATAATAGTTGCTTCAAATACTTTGTCATATAATTCTAACGTATGTGTCATTTTGGTGTTGGCATCTATTGTCTTTTCCAATGTGAGTAAAGACTTTACTGGTTCTTTCGATGCTGAGTAATTTTGGATTGTACTCTGGATATTTTGAATATTATAGGGTTCTGGGTCTTATTGAAATCCTATGGAGAATGCTGATATTTTTGTTTTAGTGGGTAATTGACTTGGTTGGGTTCAGGCTACAAATTTTGATCACACTTCTGGGTTTGGGGCTGCCTTCCGTTCAGGTTAGGGAATATTAGAGGGATAAAAATTGGAAAGTTACCGCCAGTTCAGTGATACTTCAATTCTGATCTTCTTTTCCAATCTATCTGCTATGATTTACTTTTCAAGAGTCCTAAAATAGCTGTTCCATGCATTCCGTCTAGATTTCATAGTGGTATTCAGTGGATGAAAGAGAGTGAATTGTGCTATCTTACCCAGAACAGAACCTTACTAAGTCATTTTAAAAATGTATGTCCTGGGCTTCCCTGGTGGAGCAGTGGTTGAGAGTCTGCTTGCCGATGCAGGGGACACGGGTTCGTGTCCCGGTCCGGGAAGATCTCACATGCCGCGGAGCAGCTGGGCCCGTGAGCCATGGCCGCTAAGCCTGCACGTCTGGAGCCGCTGCTCCACGACGGGAGAGGCCACAACAGTGAGAGGCCCGCGTACCGCAAAAAAAAAAAAAAAAAAAAAAAAAAAACCCAAAAAACCGTATGCCCTTCATTTCTATAGAGGTTAAATAGAAGAAATGACCATATGAAGAATGGTTCTGAGATGCTAGGAAAGTCCTTAAGATGTATCCTGATCCACTGCAGGGTCTAAAGTGCTCTGTGCAAAGAATTTGGGAGATGTGCAAAAAAGCATAAAACTTGAAATTAAGCAGTCCTATATTTGAACCTACATTTCATAGAATGGAAAATAGATTATTGTGATGTTCACTGAGAGGATAAAAATCATATGATGTTTGTAAATTCCCCAGCATATATAAGATAGAAAATAAATGTTAATTCCACTTCCTTTTAGAATTTAGTATCAGGAAAAGATTGCCTGAAGAAATAGTATGCTTCTTTTGATCATATGGTAAGAATTATGTAACTTGTATTTTTCTTCATGCTTTGGCTGACAGGAGGCTCAGAGCTAAGTGTGATGAGCAATCAATATGTTCATTTGTGTAACTGGTATATTTGCCTCTGTAGAATAACATGCCATTTTATTTTCCATTTTTTAAATTGCAGTAGTCAAATAGTATAATGTGACCTTTATGGTAAAATATTTTAAGCTTTTTGGATGTAGATAGAACATAATATAAAAAAGCTACTATATACTATACCTTTTAATTTATATGGTACTACTAAACATTTTATGTTCCTGAATTGAAAGTTTGCAGTTATTTCCTTATAAAATAAATCACTTCAAATTAAAATAGATATAGTTATTTCACAGTCATGAACACTTGGTCATAGAATACTCACAGCTTACAACTAAAATTCATATTTTACAATTAGAGCTATCATTTTAGATCTTAAACTGGCATTGCTCCTATATATGACCCATTTTAAAAACACTTAATATAAGATGCTAATAACATATGAAGAATATTTTTCTAACAAAATTAGGTGATGTGATAAGATGTGGTTGTATAATCTTCCTTCCTTCAAATGTTATTAGCATATTCATCACAGTTAACAGTATGCCTTTCTTTGTTAAACACTGTAGGAATTAGTTTATAGTCTAAAGACATTCAGAGTAAGCACAAGTTGCTTTAAATGACTCCTATTTAAAATAGGTTTGGTTAGATTTTGAAATAATGAAGTGTCTCATGCTTCTGATGAAAGCTTTCTTTTTTTTTCTTTCAGATTTCTCTTAGAAGGAGCCTTTTTTTTTTTTTTTTTTTTTTTTTTTTTGCCGTACGCGGGCCTCTCACCATTGTGGCCTCTCCCGTTGCGGAGCACAGGCTCCGGACACGCAGGCTCAGCGGCTATGGCTCATGGGCCCAGCCGCTCCGTGGCATGTAGGATCTTCCCGGACCGGGGCACGAACCCGTGTCCCCTGCATCGGCAGGCGGACTCCCAGCCACTGCGCCACCAGGGAAGCCCCAGAAGGAGCCATTTTTAAATAGAAGTGTTTTCTAACTACAGGTCCAATTTCTCCAGCTTGATTTATGCCAGTATGTTTTTAAAAGAGTTGTATGATTATGTTGTGAGGCCAGATGTTTAAACAGTTTTGTTTTTAAGTTGCAGGCACAAGCTCACCTTTCACAGGGCAACACAACTTCCTAATTTTTGATTGAAAACTGTTTTCTGAAGCCTTAGATTTTCCCTCGTAATCCAGTTCATGGCAGTGCAGCAGCATGTTTGTGCACCCAGATTACTGAATTTGAGGTAAAACCTTGCTTTCTAAAATGGGTTGGCCAGTTTCTGCCTGCTAAGATGTCTTTTGGGATTAAGTGTGCTTGTAATTTGCCACATCAACTAAAATAGGATCAAAACCTGTACTATGTCACTAGGAAGTCCTCCTAAAATTCAGTTGGCATCCTATAATATTGCAGGAGATGTCAGTGGTATTCTTGTTTACTTTTTACATTTTCTTACTCTTGTTTAGCGAAAGATATACAAATATTCTTCAACTTTAGGCAAGAATTGATGACTGTAGCTGGGAACTGGAAAAGCTAGATTAAGACCCCTCAGATTAATATCACAATTTTAAGGTAGAGCAAAATAAGCAGGGAAATGTTCACCTAAAAGGGGATTTATTAAGTAAATAAACATGTGATTAGTTTCAATTGTTTAACAGAAGTATGGCTTGAAGAATATTCACAATTAGTGGAAAGAAGGCGGTTACAAAACCCACACCTCAATCCAACCTCACCATAGGCCCCCTCGACCCTCCAGTCACACTGGATTTGCAGTGTGAAGATTTGTGTCACGCTCTGTCTTCCAGATGAGACTTCTCACAAGCTATCCCTTCTTTCTCCTTATTTTCTTCAAGTTTCAGCTTAAATGTTACTTCCTGATCCCTGAGACTAGGTTAGACATTGTTTGCCTTATGCACTTGTACCTGGCCACTAAAACAATACTGAGAGGTAAGCAAGTTAGGTTGTTCTCAACCTCATTTTATGGTTGAGAGACAGAGATAAGGAAACTGAGGCACAGAGTGGTGACATGATTTACCTGTGATCACCCAACTAGTGAGTGACAGAACTTGATGAAATGTCTTCTGATGGTATTTAGCAAGTCTTTTAAGTGAGCTAAATGGCTCTTATCCTAAACAATATTTCCTAAATAAGGTTCACTAAACTTCCAAAAGCAAACAAATCTAAGGAATTGTAAGAGTTTGATTTGCCATCTTATATTTGGGTTGAGACCAAAATATGATATAATAACTGTATAACTGAAATATAAGTTTTCCAAAGAGTAGGAATAGTTTTCCCAGCACCACTTATTGAAGAGGCTGTCTTTTCTCATTGTATGTTCTTGCCTACTTTGTCAGAAATAGGTGACCATATGTGCATGGGTTTATCTCTGGGCTTGCTATCGTGTACCATTGATCTATATTTCTGTTTTTGTGCCAGTACCATACTGTCTTGATTACTGTAGCTTTGTAGTATAGTCTGAAGTCCAGGAGCCTGATTCCTCCAACTCTGTTTTTCTTTCTCAAGATTGCTTTGGCTATTCGGGGTCTTTTGTGTTTCCATACAAAAAGAATGAAATTAGAACACTACCTAACACCATACACAAAAATAAACTCAAAATGGATTAAAGGCCTAAATGTAAGACTGGACACTATAAAACTCTTAGAGGAAAACATAGGGAAAACATTCTTTGACATAAAGCACAGCAAGATCTTTCTTGACCCACCTCCTAGAGTAATGAAAATAAAAACAAAAATAAACAAAAGGGACCTAATTAAACTTCAAAGCTTTTGCACAGCAAAGGAAACCATAAACAAGATGAAAAGACAACCCTCAGAATGAGAGATAATATTTGCAAATGAAGCAACGGACAAAGGATTAATCTCCAAAATATACAAACAGCTCATGTAGCTCAATATAAAAAAAGAAAAACCCAGTTAAAAAATGGGCAGAAGACCTAAATAGACATTTCACCAAAGAAGACATACAGATGGCCAAGAGGCACATGAAAAGATGCTCAACATCACTAATTATAGAGAAATGCAAATCAAAAATACAATGAGGTATCACCTCACACTGGTCAGAATGGCCATCATCAAAAAATCTACAAACGGGCTTCCCTGGTGGCGCAGTGGTTGAGAGTCCGCCTGCCGATGCAGGGGACACGGGTTCGTGCCCCGGTCCGGGAAGATCCCACATGCCGCGGAGCGGCTGGGCCCGTGAGCCATGGCCGCTGAGCCTGCGTGTCCGGAGCCTGTGCTCTGCAACGGGAGAGGCCACAGCAGTGAGAGGCCCGCGTACCACAAAAAAAAAAGAAAAAAAAAAAAATCTACAAACAATAAATGCTGGAGAGAGTGTGGAGAAAAGGGAACACTTTTACCCTGTTGGTGGGAATGTAAATTGATACAGCCACTGTGGAGAACAGTATGAAGGTTCCTTAAAAAACTAAAAATAGAACTACCATATGACCCAGCAATCCCACTCCTGGGCATATACCCTGAGAAAACCATAATTCAAAAGGGCACATGTACCTCAATGTTCATTGCAGCACTATTTACAATAGCCAGGATGTGGAAACAACCTAAATGTCCAACGACAGATGAATGATAAGGATGATGTGGTACATATTACAATCGAATACTACTCAGCCATAAAAAGGAATGAAATTGGGTCATTTGTAGAGATATGGGTGGACCTAGAGGCTGTCATACAGTGTGAAGTAAGCCAGAAAGAGAAAAACAAATACTGTATGCTAACGCATATATGTGGAATCTAGAAAAATGGTACAGATGAACCTATTTTTAGGGCAGGAATAGAGATGTAGACGTTGAGAACAGACATGTAGACCCGGGGGGGAAGGGGAGGGTGGGACGAATTGGGAGATTAGGATTGACATATATACACTACCATGTGTAAAATAGATAGCTAGTTGGAGCATGCTATAAAGCACAGGAAGCTCAGCTCGGTGCTCTGTGATGACCTAGATGGGAGGGATGGGGGGCAGTGGGAGGGAGGTCCAATAGAGAGGGGATATAAGTATGCATATAGCTGATTCACTTCATTGTACAGCAGGAACTAACACAACATTGTAAAGCAATTATACTCCAATAAATATATATATATATATAAAATTTTAAAAACAAAACAAAACAAAAAGAGTAGGAATAGCAGAAAGGGATTTAAGAGTCAGTGAATAACAGCTTAAATATGAATTTAAAGTGATGATGTTTAAAGCACAGGAGACTGCATTTTATATGTTGGAAGACAATGCATTTCTGGAGTTAGAAGGGGGAAAAGGCACTCCACATGGTACTCATCAAAATGTTAGTGGAGAAGTATGTCCTGCTTTGTGTTTCACAGTTTCAGAAAAGAGCAGAGAACTCTAGTGGTGTCAAGGCATTTTACAAAGCTAATTAAATATTACTAGAAATATTATCTGAAATTTGGAAATAAGGGAAAGAGTTATCACATGTTCTTGCCATCCAGTGCTGGTTTGACTTTCTATTTCCAGGCCTATTTTATAATTCTGCAGAGATTAACTTATAGATACAGTTGAGTCTCAGTACTCCCGGTAGTGTTCTATAAAGTCGCCATGAACACTGAATTAGCAAATACTACTGCTTCTATGGGAAATACAACGTTAAGTTCCTGAGAGCTTCGGGTCACATTTTCATTAACTGAGCAATATAGAACCTTGTTTTACGTGTGTTTCTGTTTGAAATACCTTATTTAATATATACATATGTAGTGTTTATTCATTAGCATTGAACTCATGGCCGATAGCACTATAACTCATGCCTGAACAAAGCTTATCTAATACACACCACACGCAAGGCACACCACCGCCTGCTTGCACTAGGAACACTAGACAGCACTTCAGCACTATGCCATTTTAAACAGTGAAATCACCAACAGAAAACCACAAAAATGTAAAAAACATGGCACTCAATAGACCACAAAAAAAGACACTTGTTTACAATGTGAGAGCTTCAAGAAGAAGGCAGAGTATCATTTTGTTTGACCTCAGCTGGGAACACGCACATCAGGCAACTCAAATTTTTCGCTGCTCTGTGCATGTTCTCGAATGACCACAGAAACGTAGTGAGTATTAATCTGGGGGTTACAAATAAGTTTTAATGAGCAGAATTTCACAGATAAGGACTCCGCAAATAATGAAGATCGAATTTCTTCATCCTGCAGAGATGCGAATAATTTCTAACCAGTGAAAAGAACCCTATAGTTCGTGATGTATGGCTCTGCTGGAGGGTTACCCAATTTTATACCTAAGACAGAAATCAATTAGTCTGCCTTTGTCAGTCCAGTTTCTCATTTGCTCTTTGAACTGATTTTAATATCTTCTGGTTCCTTTTTTTTTTTGGCCGCGCTGTGCTGCTTGCGGCATCTCAGTTGCCAGCCCATGGATTGAACCCAAGCAATGACAGCAAAAGCGCAAGTCCTAATGAGTCCTAACCACTGGACTGCCAGGGAATTCCCTGGTTCCTTTATTAATTAACAAGTTGAATAAAATCTTTGACACGTGTTCATTTTTTATTTACCCAAGAGTCACTTTTTTTTACAATTTGGAAATTGTACTTTATACATATTCAGAGACTAAGACACTGAGAAAATATGCCCATAAGTGCTGAATGAGGAGACAGAACAAGAGAAGTTCTAACATCCTTTCTTTGGGGCCTGAATTCCGCAATTTTGAGAGACTGAAGAGGCTTAAGAGAATGGGTGAGGGATAATTCAAAATTACTTAAACTATATTGATTGTAATAAAACTCGTTAAATATTTTTTACTTTAGTTAACATTTTCTAACCCTAATCTTTATTAGGACACTCTCAGAAACGAAAAGAATTCTCTTAAAGTGAAAATGGAAATAAGCTATCTAAATAATGTACAGAGAATATCAAAAGATTATTTAAACCATTATCTGGTAAAAGGTAACAATTTTTTTTTTTTTTTTTTTTTGTGGTATGCGGGCCTCCCACTGTTGTGGCCTCTCCCGTTGCGGAGCACAGGCTCCCGACGCGCAGGCTCAGTGGCCATGGCTCACGGGCCCAGCCGCTCCACGGCATGCGGGATCTTCCCGGACCGGGGCACGAACCCGCGTCCCCTGCATCAGCAGGCGGACTCTCAACCACTGCGCCACCAGGGAAGCCCAAGGTAACAATTTTTTTAGTCTTAATAATAGAGGTTATATTTAGTATCATGAGAAACCATTTTCTGTTTGTCACAGGTTTTCTGCCATTTGTGATGTCAATAATTGCTTTATCATATAAATCTACTATAGAGTCCCCCACTGAATTAACGAAGGAAAATGAAATTATGCTGATTATTTCTTTCTTTTAGCTTTAATTGCCAGGCAGCTTAGAGTGAAATTTGAAGCTCCACAATAACAACTATATAGTTTTTCAAGACTTGTGCCTTTATGAGCCTTTTCTTCTTCCTAATCCTATTTGTAACTTATACTACTTACTTATAAATTGACTAAAAATATGTTTATAATATAGTATATATATGTTAATTAATTACAAATGTATTACTATTTATTTATAATTTTCTCAATCCTTGACTTTTTAACTCCTATTTCTATTTTACTCTTTCATTTTACGGGTCTTTTGTTGTCAGCCATACAACTCTGGCATTAGAAGGGAAAAAGTATTCTCTGTTGTGGAAAGAGACAGAGCATACACAGGACAACAGACAAATAAAGGAAATAAATAAATAAAAGAAAACATTAAATTGTCTTTGGGATAGAAAAAGGGTGAGCCCTTGTTTTCCAGCCGGCAGAACTATGTCTATGGCTTCTTATATATGTGGGCATCATGGTTTTATGATCATGAACCAGGGTTGGCCTTAACAGACCACTGGCCCATTAGCTGATTGTTGCTAGAAGAAGGGCTTCAGGGTAAGGACTTCCTACACTTGACATGATAAAGGGTAAAAATCATAAAAGGCTCATTATCTTTTAGGGGGAGGAAGATAAGATACTTTATTTCTCAGGACTAACTTTACATCCCAAGGCCAGAAAAGTCAGACAAAAAATGAAGAGATTTCCACCTGTCAGACGTTACCTATACCACCTCCCCTGCTTGAAAAAGGAGGGTCATGAAAAGCTTTAGAATAATTGCAAACTTACTCAGAAATATAGATTATTTTGTTTGAATGGCAAAACTGAAGATTAACTGCATCGATGACAGGCAGTAGAAGTGGTTCTACCCTTGAAAACAGCAGGAATAATTAGTGTCTTAGTAGAAAGAAGAACTGCAGCCTCAATGCTTCAGGTTCTTGGTGGGAGTGGGGGCTTATGAGGAGATGGAGTGGAAAGAGAATTCAGTCTTTTTAAAAGTAAGTATTTTCATATTTCAAGAGCAGGGTGTGTTTATTTTTTAGAAAATTTTGAAAAATTTAGAAAAAGTCACAGAAGAACACAAAAATCACTTGCCACACTACCACTCCAGAGATGACCTATTTTGTACTAAGATTTTACTCTGTCTTTCTAGTCTTCTAATCTTTGTTTATGTATGCATACATTCCCTCTCTGAGGAGCTATGGCGTTACAAAAAGATCACTTAAAGAAGGGGACCATAGTTTTACAGCAGATAATAAATAAATATTTGATTGAAACTTGATATTTAAAAGGAGCAAATTATGAAAATAAATTCAATTTATCTTATATTGAACAAAATTTAGGTTGGAGTTGAGACTATGCCCAAAGTCTTAGAATGAATCAAGTCTTAACTTTGTTTTGGAGCAATCGATTGAACAAAATATATTTGATACTTGTAGCATAATTTAAAAGACGATTCATTGATTTTTAAATTAAATCATTCTTTTAAAAAATGCCTATTGTGGTATGATTCTTGTCTACTTCTTTTGTTTAATTAACAAGTTTAATCTTCTTAAACTGTGTCAGATCATCACTATCAATGACATTAGCTGTCTTTGAAAAATTAGAAGGAGAGAAGTAAGAAACTCTGTTTCTTAGGACTGATTTTACAGCTACACACCTCATGGAATTCTGGCAACTTTAACAAGATTTACAACTACAGTTTTCAGTCAGTTTGCACTGTATTCCCATTCTTTTAGCAGATGTTGACCATATCTAAAAATCAGATAGAGATGACTGACTGACCAAGTTGTAGATGCCATGGACAAGAAAAGACCAGTGTTAAAGATGTTGGAATTTGATCAGTGATTTCATTAGTGAGTATTTTCATGTAATAGTAAATTCTGCTTCTTTACACTATATCTCATCCATATGGACTTGGATAATAAACACAAACCCCTCTGTACTTAATGACAGTATCAAGTAGTGGGTGGGATTGTGCATGGTATGAGAAAAGGGCTGTGAAGGAGACAAGCTGTTTCCCAGGCTTCTCCTAGAGGATACCAGGACCTTGGGAATGACAGCCTGGCTTATGATGGAGAGAAGGAAAAATAAAGACAGTGAGAGTTAAAGAGAGATAGCATAAGGAAAGGTGTTCAGAGCTGTGCACCAGAAAATTGTTACTGCTGTCATTACAGGGGGTCAGAATATTTGGGTTCAGCTACTAGTTGTATCCAATGCACTTAAGCAAGTCAGTTCCACTGGGGCACTTGTTATCCTTTGTAAAATGAAGGGTTGGGCTGCACCATCCTTAGGATTTCTCATGTTTCTAAAATTCTGTTATTCTATGACCTGAGAACAATATTTCTAAGGGATGCTGGATCACTTAAGAAGACTCGAAGACTGTAATAATCTGATACTTGCTACTTAAGAAGAGTTTGTAGCTATTTGAGTATTTTTTCTAACATGCGCTCTTATACACTGTGCACTTCAATGTTTCTTCTACTTTTTTTTTTTTTGCGGTATGCGGGCCTCTCACTATTGTGGCCTCTCTCGTTGCAGAGCACAGGCTCCGGACGCGCAGGCTCAGCGGCCATGGCTCATGGGCCCAGCCTCTCCACGGCATGTGGGATCTTCCTGGACCGGGGCACGAACCCCTGTCCCCTGCATCGGCAGCCGGACTCTCAACCACTGTGCCACCAGGGAAGCCCTCTTCTACTTTTAATTGAACTAATTAATTAGCTCATAGGATGCCTTTATGTGGATTAGGGAAATACTCCTCCATTAGCTTCGCAAAATGACAGGGATTTTTTATTTGTTTTTCAATTTTGGTACTCCTTCACTGGATAGACAAAGCCAAATTATCCCTGTCCTGGTCTCTTGGCCTGAAAAGTAGTGGCTTTCTGGTTAATAATCTCATTTGATTTTCTCGCAAATAATTTTTCAATTTCTACATAAAATGAACATAAAAATGTTAGGATGCCTGAATGTTTATGGGAGACAAACACAATTGTAGACAGGAAATTTGTTCAACTGGGCACCTGGAGATGTGTGTTGAGAGAAAAGAATTCCAGCCATTTAAAAACAAGTGGGTGGGGGGCTTCCCTGGTGGCACAGTGGTTAAGAATCTGCCTGCCAATGCAGGGGACACGGGTTTGAGCCCTGGTCCAGGAAGATCCCAAATGCCACGGAGCAACTAAGCCCACGTGCCACAGCTACTGAGCCTGCACTCTAGAGCCCGCAAGCCACAACTACTGAGCCCGCACTCCACAACTACTGAGCCTGCGCTCTAGAGCCCGTGCTCTGCAACAAGAGAAGCCACCGCAATGAGCCCGCGCACCACAACAAAGAGTAACCTCCACTCACCGCAACTAGAGAAAGCCCGTGCACAGCATCAAAGACCCAACACAGCCCCCCCCCAAAAAAAACCAAACAAGTGGGGGAACTTCTATGGTGGCGCAGTGGTTAAGAATCCACAGGGGACATGGGTTTGATCCCTGTTCCGGGAAGATCCTACATCCCGCAGATCAACTAAGCCCGTGTGTCACAACTACAGAGCCTGAACCCTAGAGCCTGTGAGCAACAACTGTTGAGCCCGAGCACCACAACTACTGAAGCCTGCATGCCCTAGAGCCCGTGTGCCACATCTACTAAGATGAGTGCTTCAAGTACTGAAGCCTGCGTGGCCAGAGCCAGTGCTCTGCAACAAGAGAAGCCTCTGCAAATGAGAAGCCCTTGCACCACAACGAAGAGTAGTCCCTGCTCACCACAACTAGAGAGAAAGCCCATGCACAGCAAGGAAGACCCAGTGCAGCCAAAATAGCAATAAATAAATAAATAAATAAATAAATAAATAAATAAATAAATAAATAAAACAAGTGGGGACTTCCCTGGCTGTCCAGTGGTTAAGACTCTGCATTTCCAATGAGGGGGGCATGCAGGTTCGATCCCTGGTCGGGGAACCAGTATCCCACATGCCACACGGTGTGGCCAAAAAATTAAAAAATAAATTAAATTAAAAACAAGTAGACACATGATATTATATAGAATCACTTGCTAAAGGCTAAAATTGAATTGTGTCTTAGTGTCCTGTAAATCAACATTATCGCAGTACATATGCAACTTTATACTGGTTTTAAAGATTTCTTGATTCCTAGAAACATACAACCTACTAAGACTGAATCATGAAGAAATAGAATATCTGAACAGACTGATTCTTAGTAAGGAGATTGAGTCAGTAATCAGAAACCTCCCAACAAATAAAAGTCCAGGACCAGATGGTTTCACTGGTGAAATTTATCAAACTTTTAAAGAAGAATTAATACCAATCCTACTCAAACTCTAAAAAAAAAGAGAAAGATTTCTTGAATAATGTGAGTAAAGTGGGGTTGGTAATCCCAAAGAATGTGAATTCACTATTTATAATTTCTACAACAGGAATGATAGCTAATACTTCTTGAGTGCCTACTATGGGCCAGGAAGATAAAGAAATTGAGGAATAAGAAATTGCCCAGGGCCACGCAGCTCATAAGCGGCAGAGCCACAATTTAAATCTGGGCAAAGTGACTCCAGAGTGCCCACTTAACCATTGACTCCTGCCATCTCTGAGCCTCCGTGATTTTACCATTAACAATGGTTAAGAAAAGTAGTCAGGTTTTGTCACTTTGTTTGGTTTGGTTTGGTTTTAATCTCATCATCAAGCAGATGTCTTTTAATAGGGTACTATTTTTTTCAATCCTCAATTTTTTAAAATTTATTTAATTAATTTTTTGGCTGCGTTGCGTCTTCATTGCTGCACGTGGGCTTTCTCTAGTTGCTGCAAGTGGGGGCTACTCTTCTTTGCGGTGTGACGGCTTCTCATTGCGATGGCTTCTTTTGTGGAGCACGGGCTCTAGGCACGTGGGTTTCAGTAGTTGTGGCATGCGGGCTTCAGTAGTTGTGCCTCATGGGCTTCAGTAGTTGTGACTCGCGGGTTTTAGAGCGCAGGCTCAGTAGTTGTGGCGCACAGGCTTAGTTGTTCTGTGGCATGTGGGATCTCACCAGACCAGGGCTCGAACTGGTGTTCCCTGTGTTAGCAGGCAGATTCTTAACCACTGCACCACCACCACCACCAGGGAAGCTCAATCCTCAATGTTTTAAGTTTCAGTTATGTTGAAGCCTCAACACATTAAAAACAATAGAGAAGTTTATATCAGTCAAGACTATTTTTTCCATTCTCTTTCTCTGCATCCATTACATCAATTTAGCCGAACAGAGTACCAGCAGTACCTGGTAATTCCCTATAAAGAGAGAAGCTCAGCGCAAACGCACTCTTGAACTGAAACTGCAACTAAGAGGTTACATTTACACATGGATTTGGCAGAAGAAATGATACAATATAACAGGCTGAGATTTCTTTGTAAACATCTATGACTCAGAGTCACCGTGGGAAGTTAAGAAAAAAGTTATTTCCCCGTTTTCAAAATAGAGAAACTGAAAGGACTGGACTTGCCTTTAGAACTGACGACACAGCTGCTCAGCACTAGTCTCCTGCTATAAGGATAAAGAAATGAAATCCAGCAAATAATTCATGTTTAAACGTTGCTTCAAGAGGGAATTGGGTGAAGGGCACAACACACCTCTCTGTATTATCCTTACTACTTCCTGTGCATCTATATTTATTCCAAAGTAAAACTTTTTTTAAAGTTCCTTCACTATGAGTAATGGACTTTTAACCTTGGATAAAATTACTGCTATATTCTTGAATTTAGTAGAAGAATAAAGGAAGGGATGTCTGTAGTCAGACCTTTGTCATTTTCAAAGGGTATATTTATTGTCTGTGGAGGGTCATTTTCCAAATATATGGGCAGTAAGTAGAAAAATGATAGAATATTCCTTCAAAAATACACTTTCTTTTCCAACTCAAGACTTGAAATCAGAAGCACTAATCAAGGAGTACCGACTATACATTTTGTTGTTATTTAATTTTTTTCCTAATGATAGAAATAACACACTGTAAAAATTTTGGTAAATATTACAAATAATAAATAAATAAATAAAATATTCCCACAATTTAAAACTGAGCAATAACTACTGTTGATATTTTGATATATTTCTTTTCTACGTGTAAGTACTTTGTATAAAATTTGGATCATACTCCATTTTTATCTGGTGAGCTTACCTTTACATTTAAAATATTGTGAGCTTTTCCCAAATCAAAAATAAAATTTTATTAGCTGCATATTAATTCATCATGTGGCTACATCATCATCTAATTAATCATTCCATTATTGGGTTGAATATCTAAGTGACATAACTTTCACTAACATAAATAATGGCACATACAAAATTTTCAATCATTAATCGTTGTGTGCATCTTTGATTATGTATTTTAGCTAAATTCTTAGAAGTGGTATCACTGGGTCAAAGAGATTTAGTTTTCTTAATACCTATTGGCAAATTGTCCTACAGAAAGGGTATACTGACAATTATCCACCTGAATCTGAAATTCTGCTACAAGTGGTCTCTCCATTTGATTTCCTCAAAGTCTATTTTCACCTGTTCAACCCACAGCTCTTTTATGTGAGACTAATACTAACTCTCCTGAAAAGGTCAGGTATAGATGACTAGAAAAGAATTTCTGATTATTGACTGCATTTCCCTGGCCTCAGTATAGTCAAGGTGGAAAAGATGCCATCACTTTCAGAACCTTCTTGCAGCCATATTAACATTAGTATGTTTTTGCATTTTTCAAACCCATATTAGTCCAAATCATAGTGGACACTAAAGAACCTCAAGTGACTAAGACTGAGGTGGAAAGAGAGAGGAAAAAACTGTTTCGTAATGTTAAGGATCTTAGAATCCTCATGGAAAGGACTTTATCGGTGCTTCACAAACTGTAGTGTACTTATGAGTTACCTGGGGATATTTTAAGGTATAATTGACATTCAACATTACATTAGTTTCAGATGTACAACGTAATGATTCAATGTTTGTATGTATTACAAAATGATCGCCACAATAAGTCTAGTTAATGACCATCACCATAAGTAGCTAGAGAATTTTTTCCTTGTGATGAAAGCTTTTAAGATCTACTCTCTTAGCAACTTTCAAATATGCAATACAGTATTAACTATAGTTGTCATGCTGTACATACATCCCCATGACTTATTTATCTTAGAACTAGGAGCTTGTTCCTTTTGACTCCCTTTACCCATTTCACCACCACCACCACACCTCTGGCAACCACTAATCTGTTCTCTGTATCTATGAGGTTGGTTTTTTGGTTTGTTTGTTTTTTTTTTTTTTTTTGCGGTATGCGGACCTCTCACTGTTGTGGCCTCTCCTGTTGCAGAGCACAGGCTCCGGACGCGCAGGCTCAGCGGCCATGGCTCACGGGCCCAGCCGCTCCGTGGCATGTGGGATCTTTCCAGACCAGGGCACAAACCCCTGTCCCCTGCATCGGCAGGCAGACTCTCAACCACTGCGCCACCAGGGAATCCCTGGGTTTTTTTTTTTTAAGATTCCACATATAAGTAAGATCATACAGTATTTGTCTTTCTCTGTATGACTTATTTCACTTTAGCATAATGCCCTCGAGTTCCATCTATGTTGTAGTAAATAGCAAGATTTCATTCTTTTTTATGGCTGAATAATATTTTATTATATATACATACCACAACTATATGTATACATATACCACAACTTCTTTATCTGTTCATCCACTAATGGACACTTAGGTTGTTTCCATATCTTGGCTAATGTAGATAGTGCTGCAATAAACATGGTGGTGCATATATCTTTTCCAGTTAGTGTTTTAATTTTCTTTGAATAAATATCCAGAAGTGGACTTGTTGGATCACGTTGTAGCTCTATTTTTAAATTTTTGAGGAACCTCCACACTGTGTTTCACAGTGGCTATACCAATTTACATTCCCAGTAACAGTGCACAAGTGTTCCTTTTCTCCACATCCTTGCCAACACTCGTTAATTCTTGTCTTTTTGATGACAGTCGTTCTGACAGGCGTGAAGTAATATCTCATTATGATTCGTGATGTTTAGCATCTTTTTTTGTGCTTGTTGGCCATCTGCATATCTTCTTTGGAAAAATGCCCATTTTTAAACCACAATTTTTTTTTTTTGCTGTTGAGTTGTATGAGTTCTTTATGTATTTTGGTTATTACCCCTTATCAGTATATGATTTGCAAATATTTTCTCCCACTCAGTAGGTTGTCTTTTTATTCTGTTGGTGGTTTCTTGGGAATATTTTTAAAATGTAGATTCTATTCTATAGGTTGAATATGAGGAGCAGGACCTGTAATTCTGCATTTGTTACAAGCTCCATGGACCACTCTTTGAGTAGCAAAATTATTGGACTATTAAGCAAGACAACAGTTTTGGATACCAATTACTTAACGGGCTCATAATAAACACCTGACAAATGTTTAGGGTTATTATTTTTACTATTATTATTAATGTGTATATTAATTCTTTTCCTCTCCTGCAGAAACAATGGCAAATTTATTTCAGGAAATTGTCCTTTATAATATGATAAATTTCTTCTGTTTTGTGAGACAAAGTATCTGATCTCCCAATATATGCCAGATGGCACAGTTTCTTTTCAATGTCTTGTTTCTGAAAGACATAGTAGAGGAATGACAGATTCAGAGAGAAATGAGTTTGACTTCTTTTTGATTTACAGGGGCTTCTTTGCTTTGAGTGACTGCAGGTATTGCTCCCTGACTCAGTGAATATAAAGACCGCTAATAAAATTTCTCAAAGAAATTGAAAAATACAGTCTGTCCTTCTGTTCTTTCTTTTCTCAGCTAAACACCCTTAATTATTTTTTTCAAACCTCCTTAGACTTTCTGTACAAGCTTTCTGTCTCTTTTTATTCATTAGCCTGTTTACTCCCTTTTATCTTTATCACTTTTTATTTTGGTAATGACAAATGGGGTTGGGTAAGGTGGAAAGAATCTTCTTTTTACTCACAATAATTTTGTGATAACTCAGAGCATGAGAAAGCAAGTGATTCAATGACTTTTCTATAAGTGAAAAAAAAAAAAGCTCAGAAGTGATAGAGGCACTATATGAATTTAGATTTTTCCAACGTCATAGCTCGTGTTCTCTGCAGCATGCCATGCCTAATCTCAAATCTGGGAGATAAAACAAGCACACAGATGATTATAATTTAAGCCAAAGTGGGCAGTAGTGACAGAAGTACACAAGAGTAGTACAAACCAAGTGCTGCCGAGATCAGAAACAAGGAGAGATGTGTTCAGTTGGGAGGATCGGATGTGGCTTTGTGGATAGGTTCCTATATGAAGCCCTCTAGTTAGTGAGAATAGCACAAGAAATGTGGGAAATCCCAGGACCTCTTCTCAGAAGTAGGAAGAGCCAAGTTTCAATGGAAAATACCATAGAGAAAAAGCTGGAAAGGACAGGTTAGGGCTAGGTAATGGCAGGCTATGAGTGCCAGGTGTGACAGGGGCATTTAATTCAGTAAACAACATGAAAATGTTGTAGATTCTTATCCAAAAAGTTACTTAAGCAAAGCTCAACTTCAGGAAAATGAATTTAACAGTAGTATATTGGATGGATTGGGGCCCAGAAAGTCAGAAAACTCTGTTTGGTGCCATAAGGGATACAAAGGTGGTTCAGACTTGATTTATATCTCTAAGACTCTTATTACGCAATCACTTTTTACACAGTTATACAAATAACTTCAATAAAAGGCAGATTTTAATAAATGTCACTGGAATGTGTAAAATACCATCATAGTTGTAAGTTGAGGAAGAAAAAGATCTGGAAAGTTGTCATGTTTTAGTTGGCCTAGGTTAGACTTATTAGGCAATCATTGTCAATGTGGAAAAAAAAAAAACTATGTCTGATTTCATGGAAAATAATTAAATTGGGGACATTTAAACTTTCTTGAAATTTGTATTTCAGCTCACATGTGGACCCAAGCAATTAGCACGCCATCTCCAAACCAAGAAATTCCTTCCAACTACTAATTCTTGGAGTCATTTTGTTAAATTATATATTCGTTAGGTATGACAAAGGGCAAAGTTAAGAGTTTAGTTTTTAAAAGAGAGAAAAAAGAACAAATGTACAGAAAGTTTTATTTTTAGAGCTGCTGCTTTATCAACTAAACCAAGATGAAACAGTTACTCATTAGATGACAAAGTTTCTTTTTTTTTCTCCTTAAGTTCATTTTTGAGTTAATACAAATCTGACTCATTGTCACCAAAGAAGAGGAACCTTCTTGCAGAGACTTGTGCAGCTGCCCTAGGGTTGATCTCTACAGAAACTATACTTAAATTTGGACATTGCTAATAATGTAAACACTAGTTAATTAAATTCTGGGTTTGGGTGTAACTAAATCAGATTTTGAAAAAATTGATAAATTGGACTAGAATTTTCTTTAAAAAATGAGATTTAAAAAATGAGGCAGCCTACTTGTTACTTGGGAAGATGCAAATTCCAAATCACTGACTCATTTGCAATGAGAAAGTCCATGAAATTCTCAGAAAGTAAGAAGGAGCAGTACAAGTATCTGTAATGAACAAAAATGCCACATGGCAGGAAAAGTAGGATTAATGTCATTCTGATTCAGAGCTTTTAAGCAGGAAATCCAAACAGCAGAAGGGATAAGAGCTCAAATTCATTTCAGTTAAAGCAAAACGGGAAGAGCAGTAAGTAGCTATCCTGATAAAGGGGCAAGGGTGGGGGGCAAACAAGAGCAAAGAAGTTGATGTTCTCTGACTGAAAGAATTTGTGAAGTCTCTTAGATTTGGGTAAGTGTTGGGGCAAGTCAAACTGGATGAGGGTGGAGTGGTTAAATTCTCTACCTGCCTGATTTTTATTTATGTAATACAACTGAAGAGATAGAAAAACTTCTGAGGCATTCATTAACCAGAGGTTTTGACCTAATTTATTTAGAAGGAAATACAATATCCAAAATGAAACCTAAGTGAGGGCAGTTGTGTTACTGCTGGTGAGTAGACTTCAAAGAGCAGGGACGGGAACACACCCAAGCATCGGGTCAGAAAGTTCTGGCTCCATTTGAAAGCTCTATCATGTATTAGGTGTTTGATTCGGTACAGGAGAGGCTCAAGGGGTAGGGAACTGCTGAGGGAGGGGCAGGTTTTGCATAAAATTTGCATAACCCTTTCCTTAGGTAGTATAATTATTGGGGTAGCCAGGAGGGCTGTTGGAGATGGAGGTTAGAGAGAGATAAGAAGGATGGGAGCCTGAGCCCTTCCTACTCATCCCCTGGCACTACCTCAGGACATTGAGCAAGAGTTTACTGTCTCTGAGCCTAAATCTCCTCCTTTGCACAATAAGAATAATAATATCTCCTTTTAAGTCTGTTGTAGATAGTAAATGAGGTAAATAATGTGAAATGCTGATTCCTAAATATTCAATAAATGTATATAAACCTAAAAGATACCAAAGGGGAAATACTAACTTAGGATATCTGTTCCAAAGAAGATTGTTTCTGTTTTGAAAAAACCTTAACTCTGCCGTGTTTCTAGAGCATTTTAAATATTTATTTTCAGACATTTAGTCCTATTTGTTGATTTTTTTCCTCTAAAGGTACTTTAAAGAAGAGAAAAGCAGTCCTGTTTAAACCATGATTACCCCCACTAATAGTCTGTCTCAAATGCAAAGGAGCTGGGCTTTCCCATAGAGCACTTAAAAACAGGTGATGATATCACACCCATTAGTGCACTCAGCACACCCTATGAGAACAGAAGCTGGCTTCTGCCCAGTAGTTTTCTCCCATCCTTGGTCCCTGAGGAGAGTGAATTGCTCCAGAAACCCTTATTAGCTGCTGTCCTTTGGATGACAAAAGTGTGAGAGCAGTCCCTGCCCCTCCCCACATCACATTAAGAACTTAAAATGACAATAAGAGGGCTGAGTGAAGGAAAAGTGTAAAACTGTCCCAAGCCTTAGACCTTGTGCTCTGCTTCCACCTCAGCTTGACCACCCATCTGCCAGGAGAAGACTCCACTCCTAGAAGCATTAATGTTGAATCAAGCATTTTGTTAGTCTGATTCTATTCGTTCCTAAATAGCTATGAAGATACATTTTTGTGTGAGAACTTATTAAATGCTTGCAAATGAATGAATAAATGAGTGGATGTATGTATGAATGAATGAATGAAACTCCCAGCAACCTCTCCTTAGAGCTCTGTATTGTTTCATTCATTGAGCAAACATGAGAGATCCCTGCTATATGCAGGTACTGTGCTAAGACTAAGGATACAGTGATAAGATGTGAGTCCCAGGAGTGAGATTGTGGCATGGAATAGTCATATAATTGTAAACCTCTAGCTCATGCAAAATAATATATTATGCTCTAGACACTATAATTATGGGCATAATTATAGAAGAGGGAAGTTATGTAGAATGTAACTTGAATACATCATACTCTTGACCTGAACTGAATTTGCTACCATTAACAATTTCACTTAACTTTCTTAGAATTTATATAGGCTTTTGAAAACATGATTTAGATGTCCTGGCCCACTTAGAGAATATGGCGAAGGGAGTCTCAACACATAACTCTTTTTCTCTTAAATAATCCTTGGAGCAAGCAAAGGCTTTCAAAATCATTCCTTTAATCTTAGAGGTTTGTTCGAAAGAGCAGCTTCATTAATATTTGTTGTTACTGAGAATGGTGTCTCTTCAACATTCAAATAAAAATGTTTAGCGCAATAGTTGATTTATATATCATCTTTTCACTTTTTTTTTTAACTTCCTAGGTAGAGTTTGAAGTCCAGGCTAAGTGACTTGGTATCAGACCAAAGCAATTGTTTCTATCAGGAAACAATTAATGTTATTAAATTATTCTTTCTCAGCTTTCATTGCTGAAGGGAAGTGATATATTGTTGACAGCTATCAGAGCTCTTCATGCTTTATGGCAAAGTCAGTTGAAAAATTACCATATCATTAATCTCAAATCTCAAAAATGGTTCAAAAACCTCTCAGAGAACTGGTAAGATAGGCATGAGATAATATCATTATTTCCAAGTAGAATCACTTGGAAAATAGTTGGTCTGTATCAACAAAGGAGACTCATTCCCCAGCTGGTTACCTGCCCGGTCCTGGATTTTCTGACCTGCCCAGGAGGGTGCTTGAAGAGCCTGGGAAGAGTGTCTGGGTTAGATTGCATGGTATTACATGGTGGTATTCCAGGCACAGAGGGGCAAGGACAGTCCCCTCAAGTTCTTGGTTCTTGAGAGATACAGAGAGAAGGACAGAGGAGACAGTTTGGGGAACAACGCTGACAAAGATGAGAAGGCTACTCTCAGAAGAGCAAAAAGGCTAGGTGGAGAGAAAAATAAAGGAGTAAAAGATGAACCTGGAAATGTAGGTTGGAGCCAGATTATGTAAGGCCTTGAAAGCCAGTGCAAGACAGATATATTCAATTCAGTAAGTAATTGGAAATTGTTGCAGGTTCTCTGAGCCAAAAGTGAATCTAATCACTATTGTGTTTTAGGAAAATTAATTTGACAGAAATGCATAGACTGGATCAGGGTAGGGGAAGGCAGGAGATAACATGTATATGTGATGCTGAAGAAGATACAATAATAAACCACCATTGTGAGATACCACTACACATCTATCTGAAAGGCAAAAATTAACAAACAAACACTGACAATATCAAGTGCTGACAAGGACTCAGAGCAACTGGAACTCCCATACATTGCTGGTGAGAATGAAAAATGGAGTAGCCAGTCCAGAAAATGATTTGGCAGTTTCTCATAAGGTTAAACATACACTAACCATATAACACTACAATCCCACTCATGGTTACCTGCCCTAGAAAAATGAGAACATACATTAACATAAAAACCTGTACATGAGTGTTTATAGAAACTATGTTCATAATTGCTCCAAACTGGAAAACATCCCAAATGTCATTGAGTGGGAGAACGGGTAAACAAATTGTGGTACCTCCATACCATGGAATACTACTCGGTGATAAGAAGGAACAAGGTACAATGTTGACTGAAAGAAGCCAGTCTCAAAATGTTTCATATGATATGATTCCATTTATATAATATTCTCGAAAAGACAAAGCTGTAGGGATGGAGGACAGATCAATGATTGCTAGGGCATAGGGAGGGAGGTGAGATAATAATAATAATAGGATAGCATGAGAAATTTTGGGGGGATGATAGGACTGTTCTGTATCCTGATTGTAGTGATGGTTACATGGATCTGTACATGTGTTTAAAATCATAGAACCATACACCAAAAGAAAAATATCAATTTCACAGTATGACAATTTTAAAAATGAAAAAAAGCCAAAAAAAACCAAATTAGCAAGGAAAGCAAGATATTTTCCATTGTTTGAAATATCTGTTAGACAGAGCACATTAGCATAAATAAATAAAACAATGCTAAATGGGAAAAAGGAATGGAAAAACAGAATCTTAGATCATTAGACTCATAGATTAACCCAGGGTCAGCAAATATGCTTGTGGCAGCTTGTATTTCCAAAAATGGCTGCAGAAATAGGTGTCAGCCTACATGCTCTTCTAGAACCTTGCTACTCCTCCATCAAGAGTTTTATGTCCCTATGATTTGAATTTGTGACTGTCTAGACCAAGAGAGGATGCTGGAAGCTACAGTATGTGCTTCCCCAAGTTAAGTGATGAAAATGCTATGCACCTCCTCCCTGTTCTCTTCGAACACTTGCTCTTGGAACTCAGCCACCGTAGTGTGAGGAATTCCAAGTAGCCCATGGAAAGGCCAAGTGAAGAGGAACAGAGGTCTCTGTCCACAGCCCTGGCTGGTCTTCCAACAAATAGCCAGCACCACCTTGCCAGCCATATGACAGAGCCATCTTAAAAGTAGAATCAAACTAGCTGACACGGCCCAGAGCAGAGCAGAGCAGAGCGTGTTAGCCAAGCCCTGCCTAAGTAGGTTATAATGAGCAACATAAACGATTGCTGTTGTGCTAATCCATTAAGTTTGGGGGAGGCTTGTCCCACAGCAACAGATAGCCAACAACAATGTTTTTACTCACTTATCAAACCAATAGATCAGAATGCCTTCCTGGAGTGTGGTATAGGTTTCCCCTGCTATCCAAAAGTAGAACCTTCCTAGGAAACAATTTGTAAGCTGAAATGGCCTAAAGTGAAGAAGTAATTACCTTAGGACCCATCTTCCTAATGGAAGCACAAAATAAATCAAGATAAAGCCTAGATGCTCACAGACATAGTTCAAAGATATGGCGGCTGGATGCT
Organism: Mesoplodon bidens; assembly: GCF_964165515.1. Lineage (NCBI taxonomy): Eukaryota > Metazoa > Chordata > Mammalia > Artiodactyla > Ziphiidae > Mesoplodon > Mesoplodon bidens. The sequence continues at coordinate 95,613,339 of NC_138161.1, read as the reverse complement.
GAGATGCTGAGTGCATTTCCCAGGGAAGGAGCTGGGTAGTGCTGCTCTCCTTGCTGCTCTGGGTGTGCAATGCCTCTGTAAGGGCTGTTAAAAAACAAATGCTGAATGCTATTCTCGCTTTTGGTCTTTTTGCTTTTCCATAAAAGCAAAATCCTCTTTAGATTTCTTTCAGTTAGTAAAAACAGGTTCTAATGTAGGTCCTTCATAAATGTGAAGTGGTGTAAAGTGAACTGCTGAAGCGGGGGGAGGATACCTGTGTTCAGAAGAATTTGGGGGATGGTAATGAGGCTTAGAGGGGAAGAGTGCATTTCTGATTAGTGAAGTTATACATTGGGCATAGTACTGAGGGATGACATCAGTGCTATTTGCCAATCCTGTTAAGATCCAGCACTCCAATTGTATATATTGAACAAGACAGAATGTAGGCAGGTTGTGATCTGCTCACACAGATATTTAGTACCAGAGCCAAAGCTCTAAATCACGTCTTCTGATGTGCAGTTTAGTATTCTTTCCACTTTGCCTGTCCCTTCCCAATAACAGATTCCAGAGAAATGAACCACAGGACCTAGAGAGGCAAATATATATTCCCCTCCTATGCCTGAGACAGACATCATTAGTCAAGTACAGTGCTCTCCTAAGGTCACTGATGTGCATGTAGGTGACGGACCCAAATTGCCGTTAGAGAACCTGAGCAGAAAGGCGTAAGAGCTATAACTGATATGTATTAGGAGTGTCACAAGAACACAGCAAAGGCGGGCTCAAAATATAAGCTGTAGAAAAAGCTTGTATCTAAATGCAATGTGCATAAGCAAGAGGGAAGTGTTTGGACATGACTTCTTGGGATTAAGGATGTCTGAAACAACACATAAACTCAATTCTTAGAGTCTACTAAGAAATCGTTTCCCACATCCTTGAGGAACTCTGCTGCATATCCGATTAGAAAATTTCCGTTTAATATTTTTGAACTATTTTGTTGTAGTTGGAAGAAAACCTGTTACTTTAGTTCTATAAAGTATATTCCATGTATGTAATTTGGTCTCATCCTGAATACAATAGAATTGGAATGTATACAACTTATTCTATATGTATAGTTCTATAAAGTATTTTCCATGTATGTTCTATAAAGTATATTCCATGTATGTAATTTGGTCTCATCCTGAATACAATAGAATTGGAATGTATACAACATATACAACAAGGTAGTACTGGAATACTGTACACTTTGACGGTTCTGTTCTTCATAACGCACTTGGTGTTGTCTGACAGCAAAGCAGGCTCAGAAAAAAAATAGACTATTTCTAGGGTATGAGTTATTTATTTTATTTTATTTTTAATTTATTTTTGGCTGCTTTGGGTCTTTGTTGCTGCGCGTGGGCTTTCTCTAGTTGTGGCGAGTGGGGGCTTCTCTTCGTTGTGGTGCACGGGCTTCTCATTGCGGTGGTTTCTCTTGTTGCGAAGCATGGGCTCTAGGTGCACAGGGTTCAGTAGCTGTGGCTCCCGGGCTATAGAGCACAGGCTCCGTAGTTGTGGCGCACTGGCTTAGTTGCTCCACGGCATGTGGGATCTTCCCAGACCAGGGCTCGAACCTGTGCCCCCGCATTGGCAGGTGGATTCTTAATCACTGTGCCACCAGGGAAGCCCTGGGGTATGATTTAAAAGCAGAGGTTATGAACCTGTGGCACTGTGGATTTTAGGGTAGCTTGCTGAGAACAGGATTCAGATTCATCCAATAGAGGACCGAGAGCAGAGCTTCTCTGAACTTGGTCATAAGAGAGCAAAACACCTTGTAGAAGCAACTACAACTGAGTCCCAGAAAAATAATGATCACTCTTCTCCTTTCTATGATTCTGAGTAGGGCCTGAGGGTGGTTGGTATGAAGGTTATTTGAGTAAAACAAGTAGCCAGGTACCTTTATTCATTCATCTGCTCACTGAATAATTAGTAGGTGCAAGGTATTCTGTTAAACACCACAAAGAACACAAGGATGAAACAGACAGGGATTTTGTCTACAAAGGTTCTCTAGCAGGGACCCCACCATCCTCTTTTTTTTTTTTTTTGCAGTACGCGGGCCTCTCACTGTTGTGGCCTCTCCCGTTGCGGAGCACAGGCTCCAGATGCGCAGGCTCAGCGGCCATGGCTCACGGGCCCAGCCACTCCGCGGCATGTGGGATCTTCCCGGACCGGGGCACGAACCCATGTCCCCTGCATTGGCAGGCGGACTCTCAACCACTGCACCACCAGGGAAGCCCCCCATCCTCTTTTAATAGAATAGGATTTGACAACATGGGTGTAATGAGTTAGAAATCTAAATATCAGCCAGTGGCATCCAAACACATGAACACTGGGTTTAAATATTAGAAGCAGGCAGGATACATCATTACAATTGTCTACACAAATCTATGGGCTTCGAGAATATTAATAACACTTTCTTTCTTTCTCTTTCTTTTCTTTTTCTTCCTTCCTTTCTTCCTTCCCTCCCTCCTTCCTTCCTTCCTTCCTCTCTTTCTTTTTCTTTCTTTCTTTCCTTCTCTCTTTTTCTTTCTCCATGGATTGTGCTATCACTTGAAAAATTACTAATTGCTGGGTCACTTATATGCATCACTGTGCTTTTAGGAAATTATTCCTGCTAATGAAATTCTTTTCATCAGCTCTACTTTCAGATTTACAACACAGGCTTGTCCTTTAACAAGTAAGTGTTCCTTCCAGAAAAATGTGCAGCAGATGTGGCAAAACAGAAGTATAATATTCTTGGAAGTGAACTAGTTTGGATAATAAACTTTCCTTTCTTGTACTTTGACTTTATTCTTCTAGTCCACATCAAATTTTCAGGAAGGTTGAAGTGATCATTTTGTGTAATTTATTCTCAAGTCTTCAAATAATGGTCAGTAAAATTCCTGTAAACTATTTTCAGGTTTTTGTGTTTAGAAGCTGTTGATTTATATTTCCCCGAATCCTTTGTGGAATAGAATAACACAGTACTTTCCACTGGGTTTTCCTAAATACCAGCAACTTGTTTTTCAGCTAATAATCTTAACCCAACCACCTCTCAAAGACCTGTACAAGTGCCAGAGCACAAGAACAAGACAGAAAAGAATCTAAAAGAAAGTGGGCTTTGGAGTCAATCCAATCTAGATTCCATGTAAGGCTGAGACACTTACTGTGTATTCTATGTAAATTACTTAATCTCACTGAGCCTCAGTTTCTTTGTCTGTAAAATGGAGGTAGAATGCACACTGTAAAGTTAGGATGAGAATTAAGTACAATATAAGAAAGCAGGGAGCCTGGTACGTAATAGGAGTTCCTTAAATAATAATTTCCCTTTGCTTCCTCCGAAAAATGACAATGATAAAGTTCAGGCTTTAATCATTAAAACATATAAATAGTTACAGCTGCAAACTATTCAGGTCCCAATCAACTTTTCAGACACTGATATGTAGAAGATTTGGCATTTCTCCTCTTTCTTCTTAATGGAAACAAGCACCCCACATTAAGGAAAATGAAAATTTGGGGGAAAAAAACACCTATAATTTCATCACCCTAGCACCACAGCTGTTTCCATCTTTGTCATGGTCTGGCTTTTAAACAAAACGGTCACATTTTTCCACAGCTGCAGTCAGGGTGTGCTCATCATGAAGGTACTAAAAGATTTATTCCAGGTGATGGTGGGACGCTGCTGAAGAAGAAATGGAAGGCTGCGGAGGTGTTAAAGTTCTCTTAAGATATTGTTCAAACGTTTCTCCAGCACAAAAACTCCACAAAGAACTCCTCTGCAGTTGTCGTTACCCAGGGCTGTTTCTTTAAATTGTTTGACGTCAGAGCAGGAATGCTATAGCAACAGTCTGTCAAACTGGAATTAACTCAGAAGAAAGATGGGGGTGGGGAGAGGAAAATTGCTCCCGGGCGGTACTGACTTCAGAGGAAGCAAATTGGGTAGATGCATTCATTTTATGACATTTTAAACATAAAACACCCCTAGAAATCTAGAAAAATTCGGTTGCATATGATGTTTAACTCATGCAGAGATGAGCAACTTGACAGGGTTATCTGGAAGGCCCGGTTTCATCAGTGACAACAGTAACGATAACTTCCAAGCATTGATCATTTATTTAGAGGCAGGCTCTGTGCAAATGTTACCGCAGTTAAAATTTTCGCACCTTTTTGAGGCAGGTACAGTATCCTTATTTTGCCCATGATGAAACTGAGGCCCTGAGATGGTACACGGTCATACAACTAGGGACGGTAGAGCTGGGATTGCAATGCAGTTTTGTAAGACTCTGGGCTTCAGATTACTCTCTTACATTTAGAATTCCAGAATGTTAAACCTAAATGGGACCTTGAGGTCTTCTAAATCAGCCCCTCTATCCTGCCCACGAGCAAGCTGAGGCCTGTGCGGTGGCAGGAAGGAAACCGGCCACACCACTTGGGCGCTACTCAGAAGTGTGCTCCGGCGTCCAGGCGCCGAACCAAGAAAACGAAACTGCCCGGGAATAAATGTTTTTCTTCTTCTAGCAGGAAACGAGAGAGAAAATAGGAAGCAGACGCTCCGCTCCCCGCCAGCTGCTTTCGCCCCCCGCCCGGGCCGCGCACGCTCCAGGGTCTGCGCGCGTCCACGGCGCGTCCCCGCGGGCTCGCGCGCCTCGTGCCTCGCGCCTCGCGCCTCGAGCCACGTCCCCGCCCCGGCCCCGCGCCCGGCGGAGTTGGCTGCTGGGAGGCGCGGGCCTGGGTGTGGTCGGCGGATCTCGGCGGCGCTGGTCTCGGCGGTACTCTGCGCTCTGCAAGCCGGCTCCGCGCGCCAGGGGCTGCTGAGCGCCCAGCTGACCTCCGCACGCCAGTCCACGCGGGCCCAAGCTCCCTCCAGGTAGGCGGCGGCCGAGCTAGCTGCGGCTTGTCGGTGCGCCCCGCGGGGGCATCCCGGGCTTCCCGCGGGGGGCGTGAGGCGCGGCCGGCGGGGTCCTCCTGACTTGGGGACTGGGGACTCCGGGAGACGGACCCTGCCCGGGAGGGACGGGGCGGGCGCGCCTCGGTGGCGCTCCGCTCCGGTGCGGGGACCAGCCGCTCGGCCGCCGCTTCGGGCACTTCCTGGGCAGCGAGGGGGCGGTCTATGGTCCTTAGCCTCCAGACCCCCAGGTTCCTCTCCGCGCCCCGAGGCGCCCCGAGGCGCCTCCGGGGCACTGGAACGCGAGCTTGCGTTTGTCCCGAGAATAGCGGTTATTCAGGGCTTCCCAGAAGGGTTATTGGGTGGTGAGCGCTGGGAGAGATAAAAGTTCTCCACCGAGTGCTAAAAATGAGTCCAGTGGTTTCGTGTTAAATTTATTTTGTAAAGGATATGATGCCCAATATTTGGCGGGGGGAAGGAATTAAGGATTTTGAATACTTGTAAGTTCAGTACATGATAAAATGTTTTCCTTTTCTCTCCGCATTCTTTTTCTGCTTCAAAACACAAATGATTGCCTTGTATTGTATTTTGATATTTATTGCTCTTCGGCAGAGGAAGAATTTCCCAAAGTTTAAAAACAGACTTTCATTTGGTTATAGAAGCAGTGTTGTTATTTTGCATCTCTCTCTCTTCCCTTTTCTCCCACTCCTTCCTTTTCTCTTTTAGTAAAGGGTGTGGATGCATCTTTCCCCTTCCACAAGCAAAATAGCTCGGTCTGTGGATTAGCACCCTACTGGAAAGTTTTCTTAAGACGTTCGGCATTGAATTGTTGATGAATTCTAATCGTCTTGGTATTGCATACTGAGATTGTGACCTCTAAGTGCGTCTTCTAGAACAGAGGTAGAGCACACACTGCTTATTTAAGATGAAAGAGAAGTCATTTCTAGTCGGCGAGGAAAACGACGGGTAAAATTGTATGCTTTGTGTCTCATTGCCATTGCGCATTTTAAGGCTCTTCAGTGTGGGGCTTTGGCGTTATTACTGATTCTAGGCTCTGAAAGTTTATTGTATATTTCAGTATTTAGTTAAAGATCATTTTAAGAGTTTCCATGTTGCATTTTGGTTTGTAGATTAATTTGAAAGTGAAATAGAAACTTTTAAAACATTGCTTTATTGAACGTCCTTAATTCTCTTGTGTATACACATTTATAAAATTATAAAATTGGTTAATATGGCTTTTGATACATTTATGTTCATCTCTTTGTGAGCCATAGGCATTACTTAGGAGGTTATTCAGAGTCGTTGGTATTGCTTCTTTTATTATTTTCTCCAGTTTTATTGAGACATAATTGGCATATAACATTGTGTAAGTTTAAGGTGTACAACGTGATGATTTGATAGATATATAAATTGCAAAATGATTACCACAGTTAAAGTTAGTTAATACATCCATCGCCTTTGTGTGTATGTGTGTGTGTGACATTTAAGATTATTCTTTTAGCAACTTTCAAGTGTGCAGTACAGTATTGTTAACTGTAGTCACCATGTTGTACATTAAACCCCCAGAATTTATTCATCTTATAAATAAATTAATTAATTTTTGGCTGCTTTGGGTCTTCGTTGCGGTGGCTTCTCTTGTTTCGGAGCATGGGCTCTAGGCGTGCGGGCTTCAGTAGTTGTAGCACGCGGGCTCAGTAGTTGTGGCGCACAGGCTTAGTTGCTCTGCAGCATGTGGAATCTTCCCAGACCAGGGCTCGAACCCATGTCCCCTGCATTGGCAGGAGGATTCTTAACCACTGCACCACCAGGGAAGTCCCTAACTGGAAGTTTTTAACATTTGATCAACATCTCAGAATTGTTTCTTTTAAATCATTGGCACATTAGTATGTCAGCACGTATTTTTACACTTTAAAAATAGACTCTGGGACATTTTGAAAATTGAGAATTGGAACTACGTGTTGGACATTATTTTTGCCCTTACCAAATACTGCCTGAGATGGTGTGATTTCACTTATTTCTTTTAGGCATGTTATTGAAACACACTGTATAATTTCTTTACCTTGTTAATCTGCATTTATTATAGGAACTACTTATTAAGCATATGTTCTGGGCTAGGGGCAATTCTATACATTATTCTGTTTATATTCTACATTAACTTGGCAAAAGAGACATATCCAGTTCTACAGGTAAGAAAATTGTGGCTCTGAGATGTTAAGTAACTTGCCAGTGGTTATGTAGCTGTTAGGTAACTCAGTTGGGATTTAAGGCCAGACCGCTTTGTCTCTAAAGTTCATGTTCTTCCCTCTGCCACACTGACTTAGTGCCAGGACATGAGGAATAACCCTCAGTTACTCAATAGCATATTTGTAAATTTTCCAAGACGTGCCAGAGATGTGGGTTTGATTTTCTAACACGATCATTACTATCCATCTGTGTTACTACACAGATCCTCGTGTCAGCCATTCTCTTCTCACCTCTCTATTCCTGCTTAAATGTCTAGCTCAAAGTTCAAAACCTCCCTCTTGCCAGGGCAGAATTTCTTCTACTAATATTAATAGGTAGTGATAGCTTAATTATCCTTCCAAAATAATAACCCCGTTTTATGTGGGTTCTCTAGAGCCATAGGTATAACTAATTTGGAAGGTTACAAACAGGATGGCAGTCTATTTTGGAATATGGGAACCTTTTGATATCCCTCAAATTTAAACCAGAAGTTATTTTGATAGATATTTCTTTCTGCAGGTATCCCATCCCTTCTCCACCTTCAATTTCAGTTTCTGTGGAATCATTTACATTATAATACAAACATTCTGTTATGTCTTCCATCTTAAAATTCTTTCTTGATCCAGTATGCTGTCCCATTTCTCTGTTCCACATTGAGAAAGCATAATCTTTTGATAGAACAAAAATAGAGAAGAGGTAACCAGAAACTAATTAGCTACCTGTAGGGGGTGGGTAGGAACTGAGTAAAAGGGATGGTGGAGGGAATGGCATTGCTCTGATTATACCTTTTTGTGTAGTTATGAGCTTTGGAAACTTGGTAATGTTTTATATGTTCAAAAATGAAATTAACAGAGTTGGGAGAAAAAAGCCTCCAAAATTGAATACAAACAGCAACAGATGAACTAACTGTATTTTAGTGAATAATGTAAACTCTCAGAAGAAAAAAAATGAATCCAAGTAAGTTTTTAACACAGGACTTTGACCTAAAGGTGAAAGGACTGCCAACAACAAAAACAAAAAACCTTGAATCATGTGTAGTAGGCTGTTATCTATAGTGTAGAGATATAGCAGTTCTGAAACTATTTCGTGTGTATTGTAGGATTGAGCAAATGAGTAAATTCATTGCTATTTTGAGAGCTAGGGTTTTCACTGTGGGAGAAGGGAAATAAAAAATATGAAACAGAAGAAGGCAATGAAGACCTCTATGGTGTTGGATTGGAATTAGAGTTATACATATGAACTCATGATTAAAATGTACCTACATTCATACAGACATGCATATAATTCCTAGCTCTGTCTGATGAAAGGGCTAGAAGTAATGACACCCTAGTAGCAGTGAACACAACCAGTGCACAGACCTAAATGGCTGGTTTGAGAGCTGGGGAAGGGAAAGTATAAGATGAGCCTAGAACACAAAGTAAGGAAGGGTTCAAAAAAATAAGGGGGGCATGTCAAAGGGATGTAGGAACTAGCTTGAACAGCCAAATCTGGGAAAATTTGAGCATCAAAATGAATAATAATAGTAGTGTCTTATAACCCACTGAATGAAATCAGAATCCACAAGTCCATAATAAATAAATAAAATAAGAAAAAGGGAAAAACTGTTCCTGGTAGACCACCAATAAAAACTGTAGAAGGAACAATAGAGTTAGAAAAGTCACTAGTTTGCAACCATCATGATAATACTGATTCAGGCAAGTGTTACTAATAGAGAAAGGTCGATGAGGAAAAGGGTATTACTACCATTTCCAGTGATCTCTCTGGAGATTAACAACCAAGGGGAAGACAGTAACTTCACAGTGGAGAAATCTGGCAGATACCACTTCAGTCAAGTGATCAAAATTAACATCACCAGTAGTGGGATAAACATGTTCCTTTTAACCCTCTTGCCTTGTTGGTGGGAATGTACATTGATACAGCTACTATGGAGAACAGTATGGAGGTTCCTTAAAAAACTAAAAATAGAATTACCATATGATCCAGCAATCCAACTACTGGGCATATACCCTGAGAAAACCATAATTCAAAAAGAGTCATGTACCACAGTGTTCACTGCAGCTCTATTTACAGTAGCCAGGACATGGAAGCAACCTAAGTGTCCATCGACAGGTGAATGGATAAAGATGTGGCACATATATACAATGGAATATTACTCAGCCATAAAAAGAAACAAAACTGAGTTATTTGTAGTGAGGTAGATGGACCTAGAGTCTGTCATACAGAGTGAAGTAAGTCAGAAAGAGAAAAACAAATACGTATGCTAACACATATATATGGATTCTAAAAAAAAAAATCGTTCTGAAGAACCTAGGGGCAGGACAGGAATAAAGATGCAGACATAGAGAATGCACTTGAGGACACGGGGAGGGGGAAGGGTAAGCTGGGACAAAGTGAGAGAGTGGCATGGACATATATACACTACCAAACGTAAAATACATAGCTAGTGGGCACCAGCCGCATAGCACAGGGAGATCAGCTTGGTGCTTTGTGACCACCTAGAGGGGTGGGATAGGGAGGGTGGGAGGGAGACACAAGAGGGAGGAGATACGAGGGTATATGTATATGTATATGTATAGCTGATTCACTCTGTTATAAAGCAGAAACTAACACACTATTGTAAAGCAATTATACTCCAATAAAGATGTTAGAAAAAAAATGTTCCTTTTGACATGCTTGAAATAGGGATGTCATTACTTTTCTGTGGTATTTCTAAAATGCGTAACCAAAATCTAATCACAAGGAAACAGTTGAGGGACCTTAACTGAGGATTGTTCTACCAAGTAACTGGCTTGTACTCTTCCAACATGTTACTGTCATGAAAGACAAAGAAAGGCAAAGGAACTGTTCCAGATTAAAGGAAGTTCAGGAGACCTGTCAGTTAAATGCAATGCATAATCCTGGATTGGATCTTGGGTTTTGGGAAATCCAGTTACTTTAAGAACATTATGGGGATGTTGGCAAAACTTGAATATTAAATATTAAACTTGAATATGTACTGAATATTAAATAATATTGTATCAAATTTAACATGTTAAATTTCCTGAATTTGATAATTGTACTGTAGTTATGTAGGAAAATGCCCTTGTTCTTAGAAGATACACAGTGAATTATTTAGGAGTAAAGGGTCAAAATATCTTCAATTTACTCTCAAATGGATAAGCAATAATAATTATTACATACAGAGAGAGCAATAAAGCAAATGTGGCAAATGTTAACAACTGGTGAATCTAGGTGAAGGGAATAAGGGTATTCACTATATTAAAATTTTCAACCTTAAGTTTGAAATTCCAAAAACATGGGAAGTTAAAACTTCAAAAACTAATAAAGCTACTTAGTGTCCAAAAATCTTGGAAAGATTCCATGTAGGCTGTATCTACTTCTCAACTCCTCCTCTCCCTCTTCTTCTGAACCTACTCCAGGGACTTTATCCTTCCTATGCCACAAAACCATTCAAGGTCACCAGGGATGTCAGTCTTGCCAAGTTAGATCTCTCAGCCACGTTTGACACAAGTGATAGATAACTCCTTCCTTATTGAAGACATTTTTTCCCTTGACTTCCAGGACACTAACTCTGATTTTCATCCTGCCTCACTGGCTGTGGCTTCTTATTCTTTTCCAACTCAGTAAATGGTATCACTATCCACCCAGTTGCTCAGTTTAAAACTCCTTACAGTTATCCTGATTGACTCATCCTATATCTGTTCCTCCATTGGCAAGTATTAGGGCCTCTAACTTAAGAATGATTCCAAATGTGTCTGTTTTTCATCACCTCCACTGCCACTACCCTTGTGTCAAACCACCATCTTTCCTGGTCCAGACTACTGTAGTAGTGCCTAGCTGGTCTTTCAGCTTTCAGTGTCTGTGTCCCCTAGCAGCCAGCATGAACTTTAAAAGGTATGAATCAAATCAGATTTTATCTCCCAGTCATCAGAACACATTACTGTTAGATGAAAACTGAAGTTTTTATTATGGCCAGGAGGTCTACATGATCACATGGTTGGGCTCTTGCCCACCTCTATTATATCTTCTGCTTTGCTTACTCCCCTCCAGCCTTACTCTACTCTCTCCCGTTGATTCAGTTTGCCAGGTTAATTTCTGCCTCAGGGCCTTTGCATTTATCAATACTATTTCTTGTACCTGGAATGCTCTTCTCCATTTAAGGCATGGCTCATTCCTTCATTTCATTCAGGTCTTTACTTAGATTAATTTATTTAAAAATAGCCTTCCTGGTCACCCTCTAACTTCTTGCAGGGTTTTTTTCCCCCTGCATAGTACTTATCTGTACTTGAAATTGTTATTTATTCACGAGCTTTATAATCTCCTCCTAGACAAATATAGAATAAAGCTCCATGACCACGGGAAACTCTGTTTTGTTTACTGCTGAAACCCTGGAGCCTGGAATGTGCCAGGCATGTGGTTGGAATTCAGATATTTGTTGAATGAATGAATAAATGCATGAATTAATATTTGCCAACGTTCTGGCTGTATTTTATTTAACGCTATTGCAATTGGAGAAGACTGTCTCAGAGAATCCCATAACATCGGTGCTGTTTTTTGGTGACACTGCTCCAGGTTTTCTGGAAGCTAACAAGTTATCAGCTTTGTGTTTCACGACTTCATCTTTCTTTTGTCTGCCCTCTGGTGGAGGGAGTACTACTAAGCAGGAGATAGTAGAGTAGGTCAGTAGGAAGAAATAAAAGTGGATGAGTCTTGATCACAAACTGGATAATTAACTTTTAAATTACAAAGATTTGAAAATTTAAATTTTAGGTAAGCCTCAAAATTAACCATAATAAGGTTGGAAAGAATGAAAAGAAAACTGGCAGTAATTAGATTTAAAGAACTATCTGGCTTAGGATGAAAAATAAAACTAGCTCCAAAATGTTTTGATTACTTAAAATAATTTCTGCTTAAATATAATTCTTCTCTTAAAATATTTTTAACATTTTTCCATCTTTAGTTCAAAGACATCTTTTTCTCAACTGTACTAATAATTTCAGCTAACCTTTGTTGACTTTTCCAGTTGTCAGTTAACATATGCCAGGGGAAAAGCCAGTATTCAAACCCCAACAGTTGGGTACTAGAGGCAGCACTCTTAACTACTGTGCTTCAGTACAGCCTTCCTACTAATGTCCTGTGAATGGTACAGGCACCAAAGAATTTCCTTTGGTGTAATAGTTATGAATAACGACAATAAAAATGCTTGATAAGGGGAATTCTCTGGCAGTCCAGTGGTTAGGACTCCCGTGCTTCCACTGCAGGGGGCACGGGTTCAATCCCTGGTCGGGCAGCACAGCCAAAAAAAGAAAAAAAAAAGCTTGATAAGTTCACAGCATGTGTTCCTCAATACCACTTTCCTAGTGTGCATTATGGAGAGCTTTTTCTTACAGAATTTCTGACAACTATATCTTATTTAATCTGTTTTGAAGTAGAAATCACATTAAATGATTTCAACACTTGTGTACTATTGACTTGCTAAAATAATATAAAGTTTCTCTTAATGTCCATATTTAACATTTAAGGCAATATACAGTTTTAAAATTTATTCCCCAGTTTTGCCTTTAGCTCTCCAGTTGATTTATTTATTTATTTAAAAAAATTTTTTTAATTAGTTTCTGCTTTATAACAAAGTGAATCAGTCATACATATACATCTGTTCCCACATCCCTTCCCTCATGCATCTCCCTCCCTCCCACCCTCCCCATCCCACCCCTCCAGGCGGTCACAAAGCACCGAGCTGATCTCCCTGTGCTCTGCGGCTGCTTCCCACTATCTATCTACCTTACGTTTGGTAGTGTATACACGTCCATGCCTCTCTTTCGCCTTGTCACAGCCCACCCTTCCCCCTCCCCATATCCTCAAGTCCATTCTCAAGTAGGTCTGCGTCTTCATTCCCGTTTTGCCCCTAGGTTCTTCATGACATTTTTTTTTTTAATTCCGTATATACGTGTTAGCATACGGTATTTGTCTTTCTCTTTCTGACTAACTTCACTCTGTATGACAGACTCTAGGTCTATCCACCTCATTACAAATAGCTCAGTTTCGTTTCTTTTTATGGCTGAGTAATATTCCATTGTATATATGTGCCACATCTTCTTTATCCATTCATCCGATGATGGACACTTAGGTTGTTTCCAGCTCCGGGCTATTGTGAATAGAGCTGCAATGAACATTTTGGTACATGTCTCTTTTTGAATTATGGTTTTCTCAGGGTATATGCCCAGTAGTGGGATTGCTGGGTCATATGGTAGTTCTATTTGTAGTTTTTTAAGGAACCTCCATACCGTTCTCCATAGTGGCTGTACCAATTCACATTCCCACCAGCAGTGCAAGAGTGTTCCCTTTTCTCCACACCCTCTCCAGCATTTATTGTTTCTAGATTTCTCTTTTTTTTTTTTAATTAGTTTCTGCTTTATAACAAAGTGAATCAGTCATACATATACATCTGTTCCCACATCCCTTCCCTCATGCATCTCCCTCCCTCCCACCCTCCCCATCCCACCCCTCCAGGCGGTCACAAAGCACCGAGCTGATCTCCCCGTGCTCTGCGGCTGCTTCCCACTGTCTATCTACCTCACATTTGGTAGTGTATATATGTCCATGCCTCTCTCTCGCTTTGTCACAGCTTACACTTCCCCCTCCCCATATCCTCAAGTCCATTCTCAAGTAGGTCTGTGTCTTTATTCCCATTTTACCCCTAGGTTCTTCATGACATTTTTTTTTTAATTCCATATATATGTGTTCTCTAGTTGTGGAGAGCAGGGGCTATTCGTTGCGGTGCGCAGGCTTCTCATTGCTGTGGCTTCTCTTGTTGTGGAGCACAGGTCCTAGGCACGCAGGCTTCAGTAGTTGCGGCACGTGGTCTCAGTAGTTGTGGCTCACAGGCTCTAGAGCACAGGCTCAGTAGTTATGGCACACAGGCTTAGTTGCTCCGTGGCATGTGGGATCTTCCCAGACCAGGACTTGAACCCAGGTCCTCTGCATTGGCAGGCGGATTCTTAACCACTGCGCCACCAGGGAAGCCCCAGTTGATTTATTTTTATAATTTTTGGTTATATAAACAATTGGGTAATGACTGTCTTTAAACATTCATTCTTACCTCTTCAAAAATACCATGTTTTTATTATTTATTTATTTATTTATTTATTTTTAAAATTTATTTTTGGCTGTGTTGGGTCTTCGTTGCTGCACGCGGGCTTTCTCTAGCTGCATCGAGCGGGGGCTACTCTTCGTTGTGGTGCGCGTGCTTCTCATTGTGGTGGCTCCTCTTGTTGTGGAGCACAGGCTCTAGGCGCACGGGCTTCAGTAGTTGTGGCAGGTGGGCTCAGTAGTTGTGGCTCGCGGGCTCTAGAGCTCAGGCTCAGTAGTTGTGGCGTACGGGCTTAGTTGCTCCGTGGCAGGTGAGATCTTCCCGGACCAGGGCTCGAACCCGTGTCCCCTGCATTGGCAGGTGGATTCTTAACCACTGCGTCACCAGGGAAGTCCTACCATGTTTTTAGAAGCCGTACTTTCTCTTCTTCATCATCTAATTTGTAATACATTTCTAGCTATAGAGAAATTTATAGAATCTGTATCATAAAGTGAGAACACTACTTTGGTAGGGACAAAGATGAGGACAGTGGTTCCTGTGCTCAAAGTGCTAATAACCTCTGGGCTCTTACATAGGAAGTTTTGGTATTTTTGTTATGATGACATTTACCAATGGCTTGACTCCATTTTTTTCCCCTTCAATTTTTATGAGTTCCCCACCTAAACACCGTTAGTCAGGAATTGTTTAAAATATGAAAATTGGACGTTAACTCTTCAGTTTGTGAAATTAAAACCCCAGTAATGCAACTTAAGCTGAATGAGGCTCTGTTGTACAACTGGCATGTGACATAGATTATATTGATACATTGTATTTAGGATAATTAACAAGGCTTATAATGTCCAGTTTTATAAGGAAATAATTTGAAACATTTTTTACTTTCTAGGCTTCTGTAAATTAAATTATGTATTTAAATGGAAAAATGGTAGACAGCTAATTACTTAAGGAAATTGAAATTTGTCAACAAGGGATCTTCATTATGTGAATTGCTTACTAAATGTGCCCCTAGGGAAGTGGTTGGGAGAGAATAAACTTTTTGAAAAATGTGGTCTCCTTGTCATTTGGTGTAAAAAAGCAAAAGCAGTTGGTATTTTTAAAGTTTTAATAGATATCAGTTTTCATGGTTATATTAACCTTTACTTTTGGGAATTAAACTTTATCAACAAGGGATTTTATTATGTTTATTAATTATTAATGTGCCACTAAGGAAGATTTTGGGGGAAAATGAATTTAAAAACACACACAGGGCTTCCCTGGTGGCGCAGTGGTTGAGAGTCTGTCTGCCTGCCGACGCAGGGCACACGGGTTCGTGCCCCGGTCCGGGAAGATCCCACATGCCGCGGAGCGGCTGGGCCCGTGAGCCATGGCCGCTGAGCCTGCGTGTCCAGAGCCCGTGCTCCGCAACGGGAGAGGCCACAACAGTGAGAGCCAGCGTACCGCAAAAAAACCCCAAAAAACAAACACGCACACAAAGACTCCTCCATGCCTTAAGATATAAAAAAGGAGAGAAATGTTTGCATGTAAATTTCCCCCATGGTTATAACTAATCTTTCCATGAGGGAACATCTGTGTATAGTTTCTAGAGATGATAGAGAGACAGGTTATGAAGGGATTGTGAAGCGTCAGGAGCAGTGTGTGTTTCCTTAAGGCTGCTGAAGGGCAGTATTGGTGTATGTGATAGTGAGTGTGGCAGGATGAAAACATCAATAGGACAGTCTGAGCAGTAGACTAAAACTGTATGCAACTACAATGTAAATGTAACTAAAAGTGAGGACACTGTTCAAGCCACCTGGTGGAGATAAACTCTCTGTTGATTGATGGATTTTGAGGATATTAGTTGTAGGAGTAGGGAGCTGGGGATGGAGTGGAGTTGCAAATAGTTAGTGTAGGTTATTAATTAGCTGTTAGTCTAAACCCAAGAGAGCAATCAGATGACATTTTGGTAAAGAAAGTGTGATTCTGAAGTAGCGTTGGTGGATATCTGTTCATCTCAGATCAACATCATATAAGTACACTTGCTTCTTAATTAGTAAAACTAACAAAGTTTTACCTCATGCATAGGCATTATAGCTTTATGTTAGAAAGAATGAAATCTGCCCTGGGAGAAGGGCACTGAGTGCTATACTCTATTTCGACTTATTATTGGTAATTTTAAGATATTTTACTTTTATTAAAACTGAACATACGGAATTGTAGCTACCTTTCTATGAATATGTTAATTACACAAGTCACGTTTTGTGCTATCAAGCCAACTCAGCAAATGAGTTAGATCATGATTGATGCCTGCTAGGCACTCATAAAAATTTGTTGGATGAAATTCTGATGTATCCAACATTCATATTTTCATCCTTTAGCAGTGGGATTAATTTAAAAAAATTTTTAGATATAATCAAGAGTAATATGTAATCAGGTCTGGTGAGTTTGTGTTGTTTCTGGTAAAACAAAAGCAAATTATGTGACTTTAAAGGGTATAAGACTTTGTGACTTAGTGGTACAGAGATGAACCATACATGGTCCTATCAAAAAAATCCAAGAGGTGATAACATTTGAGTGAAGTCATATGAGAAAAGACAGGCTGACAAGGATATGATCTGTGATGTACATAATCATCATTCATTTTCCTAATGTTTAGTTCACAAAGCTTTGGAAATACTAAAACTGGAGGCGTTGCAACTTAGAGAAAGTAGTTTGAGGACTAAGTAAAAGGAAATACCCTCCTATTTTACATCTCTGACAGCGAATTTATAGAACTGGTTACTTTAAGAGGTTGTACAGCTAAAAATACAAGCGTACTGCAAGTGGTTTCAGTGGATTCACACAGTGGTTTTGGAATGTATTGCATTTAGTTTGAGGGAAATCCTTAGTATGTTGAGTTCAGTCACATTCTCATGAAACATTTGGTTTTGGTGACATAACACTCTAAATATGTGCAGTATTGTGGCACTTACATCCTAGTGTAATTATTGTCTTTCTTGTGAGAAGATGAATTTTTCTGATTGGGATGGGTCAGTTCTTGTGTCTGGTGCAGGGTAGGTGTTAAATACATGTTTGTTGAGTGGAAGAGTAAATCACATGATGATTTGAATTGACAGCAGTTGGCATAGTGCTCATTTATTATGTACTTCGGACTAGAGATAAAAATAATAGGAAATGCAGGGAGAAAACTCTTTTTTTGAAAGCCTTCCCAAAATGTTAAATGGAAAAAAGCTAAACCTATTCACTTAAATTTTCCATTGTATCTCTCTCTCTATATGTATGTGGGAATTTAAAAGGGATACACTAAAAAGAACAGAAGCATATCCACTTTATATTTAAAACATGTACTCTGCATCAGGTTTTCATGTAGTACTTGATATTACAGTAGTTTTAGTTTTTGTTAGCTTTGCCTCAAGACTTCTTCCCCTTCTTTTCCCTTTCCTTGATTAAGGATAATTTTTTAATTAAAATTTTAATTTAATTTTAATTTAAAAATCAAACTCAAAGAACTTAGGGTTAAACACAGCTTTTTTAAATGGCAAATAGTCTTAAGACATTGCAGATGTCTCACATTTAATTTATAACACAAATGTAAAAAATGTGTAGGAACGAAACAACAAAATCCATTTGCTTTTAATTTCATGAATTTCTATTCTTTAAAAAAAATTTTATGCATGATACTTTTTGGGGTCATGGAATTTACCATCTCAGTTTAGATTTCTGCAACAATGACATGGCCTGTTCAATGATAGTGCCTCAAATTATTATCCAAGGTGTTCACCACAAGTGGATCTGTTTATGACACTTAGATAAAGAACTTGGTTTCTTGTTGATTGATTTATAACTATGTGTAGACTGATCCTGTTATGCCTTGTTAAGAAAACTTAATCACAAGTGGGGTTTTTTTTTGTTTTAAAGAAAAATATATAAAAGTCAGTTTTGGCATTTCATAATCCAAGTTCCTTTTTTAGTTAATTCCAAGGATACACGAAACACTGTTTTCTTCGGGGTATTTTCTCATATACTTTGCTACTTTAACAAAGATTAATACATTTAAGACTTGAATTTTAAAAAATTGTTTTCAAGTATCTGTCTTTTCAGGTGACATGGGTATTTCAACATAGAAGATAGCTTGGTTCTTAAGTTGTCCTTTTCAATCCTGGTGTTTATTTCATTCTTATATTTCTTAAAGGGTAAAGCAAGACCAAATACAAGTAGATTATTTTAAAGGAGGCAATGGCTGCCAAAAAAAAAAAAGAAAGAAAATAAAGATTTTACCAGATGCATTGTTTCCCTTGAGGAAAGGGAAGATAACACCTGAAATACGTCAAGGAATTGTTAATGATTTCTTTGTAAAAAAATATTTTAAGGTGTGAGTGTTGAAATAGGAAATGTATATGTAAACTTCTGTTTTTTTCCTGTTGCGTCTTTTCTCATTCCCAAGCTATCCTTCAGAAAAATAAAACTAAAAAATTTCATAATTCAGATATGGGAAATAGTTTTGCTCTATTATTTATTTATTTATTTATTTTTGTCTGTGTTGGGTCTTCTTTGAGGTGCGCGGGCTTCTCATTGTGGTGGCTTCTCCCGTTGCGGAGCACAGGTCTAGGCATACAGGCTCAGTAGCTGTGGCACGTGGGCTCAGCAGCCGTGGCTCGCAGGCTCAGCAGCTGTGGTGCACAGGCTTAGTTGCTCTGCGGCATGTGGGATCTTCCCGGACCAAGGCTCCAACCCATGTCCCCTACATTGGCAGGCGGATTCTTAACCACTGCGCCACCAGGGAAGTCCAGTTTTGCTCTATTTTTAAAACTAATTGGAATGGGAATGATTTCTTTCTGTAATTATGTATTCCATCTAT
This sequence comes from Mesoplodon bidens, assembly GCF_964165515.1. Lineage (NCBI taxonomy): Eukaryota > Metazoa > Chordata > Mammalia > Artiodactyla > Ziphiidae > Mesoplodon > Mesoplodon bidens. The sequence goes on along the minus strand of NC_138161.1, from coordinate 95,594,319 downwards.
TATCCTAATTTTTTTTAAGTATCTAGGTGTTGTGTTTGACCAGGAAGATAATATAAATGCCATTTAGTTTTTTAGGAACTTCTTAATAAATGAACACACACCCTTGAGGTTTCCTCCAATCCAGTGGTTTTAGACAAGAGTTTAGACCTGTGGTTCTCAGACTCCAGGAGGCATCAGAATCACCTGGAGTGCTTGTTAACCACAGATTGCTGGACTCCACCTTCAGAGTCTCTGGTTCTTTAGGCCTGACAAAGGGCCTAAAAGTTTGCATTTCCAGCAAGGTCCTCAGTGATGCTGATGCTACTGGTCCCCACCTTCTGAGAACTAATGATTAGGCTATTTGGTTAAATTAGTGGTTCTCAACCATGTTTCTTCCCTTACACACCTGATTGATATAACATTAATAATGCCCCAATCCAGGAGTCACGGCATTGGAGTGGGATGGGCAAGGTGCTGTTGGGAGAGTCAGGTATTGAGATCTTCAGGAGGTGGGTGTAGTTTGAGATAGCCCCCTTTTTAAAAAATTAATTTATTAATTAATTTATTTTTGGCTGCGTTGGTTCTTCATAGCTGCACACAGGCTTTCTCTAGTTGCAGCAAGCAGGAGCTACTCTTCGTTGCGGTGCGCGGGCTTCTCATTGTGGTGGCTTCTCTTGTCGCGGAGCATGGGCTCTAGGTGCACGGGCTTCAGTAGTTGCGGCACGTGGGCCCTAGAGCACATGGGCTTCAGTAGTTGTGGAGTGCGGGCTCAGTAGTTGTGGCTTGTGGGCTCTAGAGCACAGGCTCAGTAGTTGTGGTGCACGGGCTTAGTTGCCCTGTGGCATGTGGGATCTTCCTGGACCAGGGCTCGAACCCGTGTCCCCTGCATTGACGGGCAGATTCTTAACCACTGAGCCACCAGGGAAGTCCCTGAGATAGCCCTTTAAATGATTGGATGTTTTCTGTCCTATCCTCTCCCCCTCTGAATCTTCCTCCTCCACGCTCGTTAGAGAGTCCTAGTCTATAAGTAAGGGTGCAAACGGGGTAGAGGTAGTTTAGGTCCTCTCCCAGCAAACTTATACCTTCTAGAGTCAGGGAGGAAGCTTCAGTGCTTCTCAAGGAGCTGAGGAGAGAAAGAGGAGGTTACATTGCAGGAGAATTGGGATGCTGAGGCCATGAACAGAATTCTTTGTGGTAATAATTTTATTTTCCTTTTTTGTTTAAAGTATTATTGTGTTATATCTATTGATCCATCAACAGATACAAATATTGGCCTGAGTCATGTTTATGATTATACCTTCTTCTATTTACCTTGTTGGGCCAAATTAGCTCTGACTTAAAGTTCCAAGGACGTTTTGTTAATGTGTGTTATTTAATCCCTAAAACAATCACTTGGGTGTAGACATTAGTGTCTCCACTGTACAGATGAGGGAATTGAGACTCAGAAGTTAAACAGTTTCTGGAATCACACAGTAAGTATAGTCATACTCCAACTCTCATTAGGTTGTGTGAACTTGGGTGAGGTTCATAACCTCCAAAACATGTAGTTTCCTCATCTGTAAAATGAGGATGATATTAGTACTTACCTTTTGAGGTTAATTTGAGGTCGTTAAATGAGTTACTGTGAAGAGTTGTGAACAGTGCGTGACACATAGTAAGTGCTTAATAAATGTCATCTCTTGGTTGGCTAAATACTAAGTATCTTTTAACATCAGGGGTCATCCAGGTAATCCTCCTCTTATATATTATAGGTCAAGAATCTCATACCAGCTTATGTGGTTCTGTGTGCCACAAGGGTTGAGAATCATGGATCAAGCTAAGTTTGTTTGGCTTTTGCAATGAGAAGGTGGAGGCTCAGAATCAGGATTGGCCGCTTATACTTGAGAAGTTGATTTGTGTTGCCAGCCACATCTCTTGTAGCCATCAATTTTGTAGGAAATCATTTGTTATACCCTAGGAGATTTGCTTTAACTGTATAATGAGACAGTGATTAATCACTACATAATAGATTGTGTTTACTGGAAAAGTATTCATTTCTTGGGAATGCCTCAAACATCTTTTAGATAAACTGTTATTTGCTTAAAAAAAAGAAAAAGGATCTCTTATTCATAATTTGGAGATCCAGAATGCTTTGAAACTGCAATTTTTTTCATATATCATTTAGTGGCAAAACCTATGTGATTTGAACTCGTTTGGTGGCACAACCTAACTTGAACTAACGTGAAACTGTTGCTAGTCTACTTTTTCCCCACCTAGTTGCGACGACACTTACATTTTGCTGCAGAAATACTCCTTCTGGATTATGTGGATGCTGCCCCAGAGTCCAGTTGGTGTGGAATGAAATATGTGATAAATACACCTTTTAAAATCTGAAAACTTGGGAATTCCCCAGTGGTCCAGTGGTTAAGACTCTACGCTTTCATTGCCAAGGGTGCGGGTTTGATGCCTGGTTGGGGAACTAAGATCCCACAAACCACGCGGTGCGACCAAAAATAAAAATCTGAAAAGCTTTTAAAAAATCTTTTTAAAATCTGTAGACTCCCAAATTCTGAAATGCATTTGGCCCTTAGGGCTTAGGGTAATGGATTATATGGACTTCTGTGAATATGCCCTTAAACCTCTGTTTTCCTTCTTAGACTGTAAACTCCTCGAGAGCTGGGCCTATATCTAATTCATATGTAGCCCTGGTTCTTGGCACATAATAGGCATTCGGTAAATGTTTGGTGAGAGAATGAACTGTGCCAGAACAAACCAGTTAGGTGAAGGGAAACAAACTTGAGAGCAGCACCTGGTTTTTTCCTGGAACACAGACAAAACAGACTGCCTTCAGTTCACAAGAGGCTGAATCATGTTACTTTTGGGGCACTTAAAAATGTTCAGTGTAATGAGAAATTTGGTAGCAAAATACAAAAGCAAAACTTAATGCCTATACTACAATGTCAGCATCTCTTCTATTTTCCTCTCTTATCCACTCACTCCATACAGCTTTAGATTTTTGGCCAACTTCTTGAGAAAGAAAGCCACATGGGAATATCTGTAATTGGAAGACTACTTGGGGTGGGTAAGCAAGTGTGTTTTTACATTCTTCTGAGAATGATCATAAAAGCTTTAAATACCTTAACTAATTCATTAAGGGTTTAGGGGTTTTTTTAATAAATAAAATATAGAAATTATGAATCAGGATTGCAGAGAGAAAAACAGAACATTAGAGAATTTAATTATAATAATAGCAAACTTTTCTGATAGACTACTAGTAGGTAAAAGTAGTTTACATTTAAAATTTTAAAGTACAGTTTAAAATATTCTTTCATGCCTTACATGAGCTTTTCATGATCCATATGAAAATTATTAAAGGTTAAGAAATACTTGTATGTCTTTGTCTTACATGGATTAAAATAACTGTTCACTAACACAGCAATATAATTGTACAGGCTACATAATGCCTTGCTTTAGTAAAAATTCTGTGGACATTTTAAGAAGTGTAGAGAGAAGTCTATTTGAATTATGCAATTGTATTTTTTTCCATTTTATTTAATAAGTTGGCTTGGATACAATGACCCATTGATATTTTTTGATATTTGTAACTGGTACAGCTGAACTTTTTAAAGGATAATTGATATGCTGCCTTCTGCTCAACTAACAGTGCTTTCACTATATGATCAAGTTATTTAAAATGTGTTAAATGAATCACATATTCATGTTGAGAAAGAACCTAGTCAAGAAGTTATAGTAATTAAAAGAGCACTATGCTTATATCAAACTAATTTCTGTTAAATTATTAGTTTAAAATTGCCTTAGTTAGTAATTTCAGTACAACTGCAGAGATTGTGATAAACAGCTCCAGTTGGATCTTGAGTAAAAATCACTGTTGGTGAAATTCCTTGACTGTATCTTTCTGATGATTTTTTTGTGTTTTTTCGTAAAGGAAGGTAGAGATGGCTCATATCTCATACACGTCTGTATCTTTCCTTCCTCCCAGGAGGGAAGTTTCTTAACTAGCTGATCGAAGATAGATCTGGAAAAACATAAATATTTAAGAAATGAATTGGGGGTGGGAAGGGGCGGGGGGAGGAGCCCACAATGGTGCGGATAAGGAATAGTCAGTGAAGTACAAGGAGGATCTAGGAAGTGAGGGGTCTGGAAAGCTACTGGAGTAAAGCTTGAATAAGAGGGAGGATCATTAGATTCAGTGGAGAGATCTAACAAAATGCCCTTCCAAGGAGGCGAAGTGGAGTGATTGAGAGACTGGGTTACAGAGTCATACACGCTTTGATTCAATTCCCAACTCTGCATCTAATCTTAGGCAAGTTGTTTAACCTAACCTCGGTTTATTTTTAAATTTCATTCCATTACATTTATTTTATGGTTCCCAGTGGACTTAAGGTGCGTTAAAAGGTAAACTGAGGGACTTTCCTGGTGGCGCAGTGGTTGAGAATCTGCTCGCCAATGTTCGACCCCTGGTCTGGGAAGATCCCACATGCCACGGAGCAACTAAGCCCGTGCGCCACAACTCCTGAGCCTGCGAGCCACAACCACTGAGCCCACACACCACAACCACTGAAGCCTGCATGCCCTAGAGCCCGCATGCAGCAACTACTAAGCCCATGTGCCACAACTACTGAAGCCCGTGCTCTCTAGGGCCTGCATATCGCAACTACTGAAGCCCACGTGCCTAGAGCCCGTGCTCCATAACAAGAGAAGCCACCGCAATGACAAGCCCACACACCACAACAAAGAGTAGCCCCTGCTCGCCACAACTAGAGAGAGCCCGTGCGCAGCAACAAAGGCCCAACGCAGCCAAAAATAAAATGAAAACAAAGGTAAACTGAGACGTATTGGATTGGCCAAAAAGTTCCTTCGGTTTTAAAGTAAAAATAAAAGACACATTTTTCATTTTCACCAAGAACTTCATTGAACAAAGTATTCACAGTTTTGTTCCACTACCTTCTGTTATTTTTCAGGCAACTTCATAATTGCATCTTCCCAAAACTTTTTCTTTTTGAGCAAAAAACTGTTCCAGGTGCCTTTTACAGTCTTCCAGGGAATTGAAATTTTTTCCATTAAGAGAATTTTGTAAAGACCAAAATAAATGGAAATCTGAAGGTTCAGTGTCTGGTAATGCAGTGGATGAATCAGAACTTCCCAGACAAGCTGTAACAGTTTTTGCCTGGTCATCAAAGAAATATGCGGTTTTGAGTTATCCTGATGGAAGAGTATGCGTTTTCTGTTGACTAATTCTGGACGCTTTTCTTCGAGTGCTGCTTTCAGTTGGTCTAATTGGGAGCAGAACTTGTTGGAATTAATCATTTGATTTTCCTGAAGGAACTCATAATAGAAGACTCCCTTCCAATCCCACCATATACACAGCATCACCTTCTTTGGATGAAGACCGGCCTTTGGTGTGGTCGTTGGTGGTTCATTTCGCTTGCCCCACAATCTCTTCTGTTGCATGTTATTGTACAGTATCCACTTTTCGTCACCCGTCACAATTTGTTTTAAAAACAGAACGTTTTTGTTACATTTCAGTAGAGAATCGCACGCAGAAATACGGTCAAGAAGGTTTTTTTCCCTTAACTTATGTGGAACCTAAACATCAGAGCGATAAACATAACCAAGCTGGTGCAAATGATTTTCATCTCTTGATTTGGATATGTTGAGCATGTCAGCTATCTCCCACGTGGTATAACATTGATCGTTCTCAGTTAATGTCTCGATTTGATCGCTATCGACTTCAATTGGTCTACCCGACCGTGGAGCATCGATTTCCAGCAAGAAATCTCCAGCATGAAACTTCACAAACCACTTTTCACATTCGATCAGTCACAGCACCTTTTCCATACACTGCACAAATCTTTTTTTTTGCGTTTCACTTGGTTTTTACCTTTCTTGAAATAATAACGCATAATATGTGGAAAATGTTGCTTTTTTCTCCCATCCTCAGTATTAAATGGCTACACAAAAATTCACCAATTTTGATAAGTTTTTTTTAATGCACACTAATATGACAGCTGTCACAATACAGTGTAACAAAATTGTTTTGAATGAAGTTAAAGACAATTAAGTGCTACTAGAGCCATCTTATGGAAAAAACCGAATGAACCTTTTGGCCAACCCAATATTAAAAAGCTTAAGTTTTCTGAGCAAAACTCGATTTGGATTGGGCACTGCCAAACCAGAGTGGTTAGGAGTGTTCCACCAGCCACCTCTGGAGGTAGGGGTAGGACTTTTATAGAGAAGAGGAGGAAGTGAAGCAAGGGAATTATTTGATTGGCTGTAGTTTATGTGATTGCCTTATTGGTTTTGTTTGTTTTGTTTTGGCCGTGCTGTGAGGCATGTGGGATCTTAGTTCCCCCATCCCTAGCCCCCTGCAGTGGAAGCGCAGAGTCATAACCACTGGACCACCAGGGAAGTCCCCATTGGTTGTCCTTAGGTTTTGACTTAACCTTGAGGCATTTACAGGCTTAGGTTTTGATTTGCTTACACAGGCTGCTAAGGTATTAGAATCACCTCAGTCTAATGGCCTCCTTGTTTAACTGAACATGTGCAAGAATTGGATTAATTGTAAATATAGTGTTCATGGATCCATGTATGACTCACTGTTATATATTTATATTTGCTTGCTTATTGATAATATATAAACACCTGTAAAGCAAATATCCAACTCAGGAATTTGGAAATTAACAATTACTTGCAACTCCTTGTGTGTTCCTTCCTTCTCTTTTATCATTCTCTTGCTTCAAAAAAGTCTTATTGCATATATATGCATTCCTAAACAATATATTATTTAGTTTTAGTTGGTTTTGAGTTTTGTAAAGAGTATTATGCTGGTATGTGTCTTCTGGAACTTGCTTTTTTCCTCTTAGCAGTATTTTTCAGATTCATCTATGTTGTATACATCTGTAGCTCATTCGTTTTCACTGCGATGTAATAATTTGCTGTGAAAACACTGTAATTATCCATTTTCCTATTGGCGGGTGTTATTTTATTGCTATTACAGGTGGTGCTGTATGAATCCAGCCCTTGAGCACAAGTACTTAAGTTTCTTTTAGGGCTCATCTACCCAGAAGTGGAATTAAATTGTCAGATTGAAGATACACATATCATCACCCTTGTTAGATATTGCCAGATTGCTTCCCAAAGAACTGTCCTACCAGAATATGTTACCATTTCCCCACATCTTTGCCAGCTCCTGGATGAGAAAAAAAAAATCTGTTAATCTGATAGGTATGAAATTGTTTATTTGCATTTCCCTGATTACTGAGGTTGAGTATCTTCTCATTTGTATATTGGCCTCTTCTGGTTTTCCTGCTGTGACCTGCTATTCGTGCTATAATTTGCACATTTTTCTTTTGGGTCATCAGCCTTTTTCATTATTAGCTTGTATTTTATTATTAGCTTGTAGGAATTTTAAATTCTAGATTCTGTAGACCTAAAACAGATAGACTGCCAGATATTTCTCCAGCAAAGGTGGGTTTATTTGGGTTTATTGCAGAGAAGTGCAATTCAGGGTCTGCAACCAGGGCAAACCAGCTGCAAGTCTCGCAGGGCAAGGGAATGAGAAGTCTTTTATAGAGATGAAAATGAAGTTGGGAGGGCTCTAGTAAGCAGAGTCCATGGCTTTTCATTGGCTGAGTCCTTGCCAGGAAAGAAGAGGCATCTTTCTTTTGGGCTGTATTATGTCACAGGGTGTGAGAGCTCCCTCTTCTGACCTCCCAACTCTATTTAATTTTCTGTTCATTAATTTTTTATAAGGCTAATCCTTTCTTTGAATTTTAGCTTGCAGCTGTCTTTTTCTGATCTGTGCCTTCGTTTTTTTGTTTTTTTCTTTCTTGCTCTTCTCATCATGCATACACTGTACTTCCACAGCTGAAGATGCTAGCTCTTATAGCTGACCTTTCCTCCTCTCCTCCGTCTTCTTGTACATAGGGATAATTGTGAAAATCATCATCAACTGTGTGTGTGTGTGTGCGGTGGTGTGCAACAGACTGCTGGGCTGTTTAGTAAGCCTGGAGAGTGATTCTGCTCCCACATGTTGGAAGCTTTTTAAAAAAGTAGTGTGTTTGTTGCCTCTTTGTTTTCAGTTTTGGGCCAGTTACCAGGTCTGAGTCCTTAGGAGAAGTTATACTCAATTTTCTGTTATGCACATAACCAGTGTACATGGTATACTTTTATTTCTGTCTATAATCACTTCCTTTTTTGGTCAATAACTTAGGGAAAGTCTGATCAGAGACTGTTTTTTGGTTTACTCCCTTCTTAGGTTGGGATCTAGATTATTTTAAAATTTAGATAAGACTCTTCCTTATCTAAGAAGTTAATTTATACTGCACTTAGTCTGCCTGGCTACACCCACTGAGGATTTTTTCATTCGTTGGTGACTGTCTTACTGGTGTTCTCCTGTCATTATTTTCCATATTTTTCTTTTCCCCACATAGAATTTACAATGCTTTATAAAATATTTCGCCACTTCCCTGATTTCTGTCCTTTATTAACTGTGGATGCAAAGGAACTGCAGGAGGGCAAGTAGTCAGATGACTTTGTTTTCTACAAGTCAAAAGAAATGCCCATAGAGACTTCACTTCTCTGATTTGGAGCATGCTCTTAGGTGTATCGTTTGAGGGAGCTACTTTAATAAACTATACCTCAAGCAACAATATTTTTCTCAAGAATTCAAAGCCGTATTATATACACACAGACCATGGCAAATACACAGATGGGCTACTTCTTTAAATCCTCCCCTTCAAAGCATAATTTATTAGGATTTATCATATCAGGCTTCATCTGGGGGTATCCTGTTGCTTCTTTTTACCCTAATCAGCCTCTGGGCTTGTCTGGAAGTAGTTTATAATCTACTAGTCTGTGCTGCATGTACTTTTTTTTTTTTTTTGGTATTCTTGGGAATACAACAATTGTCAGGTGAGAAGAAACCATCAACAGAAAGTCTGTATAATCAAAATGTTCTTCCTCCATAGTGACAGGACTAATGTAAGCAGATCAGGTAGCGGGTCCCCAAGAAAGAGCATCAAGAATGGCTTTCTTGACAGAGGAGAATCCATTTTGGCCTAAGCCATTTTGTGCTCTAAACCTGGCGGCAACACTTGCCCTTGAACGGGTCTTAGTAATTAATGATCTTAAGGGAAGAAAGAACGACAGGCAAGAGATGTAACAACAGCAAAGATAATATATCAGTCATAAAGACTCCCAGTTTTATTTCTGTGGTAAAAGATTAGCCTGAAGGGCTCAACCACCAGATCAACTGGAACCTAAGGGATGATGATGTTTGTTGACCTTTTCTGACCCTGGTAACTTCAATCAACTGCAGTTTAGCCTCTGAAGACTGGCCAAGCCCCTTCTTGAATCTGCATGTATCTTTAGCTTAAAATTTCCTAAGTTTTGCTGCTGGGAGACACTGTTTTGGGAAAGATCCCCAGTGTTCTCCTTACTTGGTGCAAGTAATAAATCCTTCCTTCTCCCAATCTTTAGCTTGGTTGTGTTTTTTGGCTTGACACCCACCAAGAGGTGAACCCAGTTTTCGGGTAACACTAATAAGTTTTCAAATAAAGAGTGAAAAGTTAGTTCCTGTTTTTAGCAACAAATGTGATAGGCGGGGAAGGCTGCTTTGACATTTTTCAGACATCCAGAGAAAGTTTGTGGTATTCAGTAGCAGAAGAAAAGTAATTTTCACGCTACCCTTCTGAGTTCTTGGGTGAGACCCCATGTAATAAAAGATTAACAAGAGAAAAACACACAGAAGTTTATTAATATGTATACCTCCAGTATACATGTGAAATACCCAGGGAAAAATGAGTAACTCCCTGAGGTAACCCAAGCCACCAGCTTAAATATTGGGTTGGCCAATAACTTTGTTCAGGTTTTCCCGTAACAGCTTAAGGAAAAGCCCGAATGAACTTTCTGGCCAACCCAATACCATCTTCAGCTAAAGACAAAAGAAAGGTTGGGAGGTTAGGGGTGGAGACTAGTCTTGGGAGGATCCTAAGAAAAGCAAGGGTAGGGTTTGATATGCAGATTTGAATTCCAAGACTCTTTGTCATTTATAGTCATCCCTCACTGCTGGTACCGAGAGGGAGACACCCTTACAAATGGAGATTTGCTTTGTAAATGTCACTCTCCATTGCAAAGGGGTAATTTCTACTCTTGTTTTCAGAGTTTCTCTTGTATCTGTTGTTTCTCAAGATAATCCTCCTGCCTAAGAGGCATATTTTGGGTAGGCATATTTTGCTACCCTTCATTGGGCACAAGCATCACAAGGGTTCTGATTTTGCTGCTTGGAAACGTTTCTCAGACAGTCCGTTGCCTTATAATTACCCCCTTCTTTTCCATTATGCCTGCTTAAACTTAGCTGAAGTCATTGGGCATGAGACTTGAGGATTCAGAATTCCATATGGGGAAATAGGGTCATGTAAAGGCAACTGTCTTTGAAAGTTCTTAAGCATAGAAAAAGGACTGTAAGTGATGGTGAAATATAGAATCAAGGAGTTTTTTTTTTTTTTTTCTTAAAGGGAGAGACTTGAGTGTGTAACCCCTAATGGAAAGGATACAGTCGAGAGTGAAATGCTCCCCAGAGGTTGTTTGCTGAATGAAACTGAATTACAACTTTACAGTAGATGTGAATACACTGATCAATCTTAGCTTCGCTAATAGCGGCATAAACATTAAGTTCATTCTGATGTATTGTAATATGAAGTCTAGTCTCACCTAGAAGTATTCTTGCCAAATACATTGAACTTGAATATCATGTAGCCTGTAGATCTAACTTCCTTCTAGTTCATAGGCAGTATAGAGTATAGAGAAACAAGTTAAACAATACCATGGGAAGTAAACAGAATGTGGGACATTCTGCAGGACAGCTGTCTCCAATAAGTAAATTAGCATAGAGAAGAAAGCAGGAGATGGATTCTTCTGGATGGAGAGATTTAAGAGATAAAACCAAATATATTATATAGTCCTTTAATTGGATCCTAATTTGAACAAATCTGATGTAGAAGACGTTGGTGGAATAATTGGGGAAATTTGAAAATGGACTGGGTATTCGCTACTAAATAGTTGGTGTTAATTTGGGAGGTTTGTTAATGGTATTATGGTTTAGTAGGAAAATGTCTTGATATTTTTGGAGATGTGTACCTGAAGTGTTTAGGGGTAAAGTTATCTTTTTTCTTTTATAAATTTATTCATTTATTGGCTGTGTTGGGGTCTTTGTTGCTGCTGTTCACGGGCTTTCTCTAGTTGTGGTGAGCGGGGGCTACTCTTCGTTGTGGTGCGTGGGCTTCTCATTGCGGTGGCCTCTCTTGTTGTGGAGCACAGGCTCTAGGCACGTGGGCTTCAGTAGTTGCGTTGCACGGGCTCAGTAGTTGTGGTTTGCGGGCTCTAGAGCACAGGGTCAGTAGTTGCTCCGCGGCATGTGGGATCTTCCCGGACCAGGGCTGGAACCCGTGTCCCCTGCAATGGCAGGCGGATTCTTAACCCCTGCGCCACCAGGGAAGCCCTAGGGGTAAAGTATCTTGATGTCTGTGATTTTTTAAAAACTTGTTTTATTGAAGTATAGTTGATTTATAATGTGTTAATTTCTGCTCTACAGCACAATGATTGTTATACACACACACACACACACACATATATACACATTGTTTTTCATAGGCTTTTCCATTATAGTTTGTCACAGGATATTGAATATAGTTTCCTATGCCACACAGTAGGACCTTGTTGTTTATCCATTCTATATATAATAGTTTGCATCTGCTAATCCCAAACTCCCAATACATCCCACTCCACCCCTCTCTCTTTGGCAACCACAAGTCTGTTCTCTATGTCTGTAATTCTGTTTCTGTTTTGTAGATAAGTTCATTTGTGTCATATTTTAGAGTCTACATATAAGCGATATCATATAATACTGGTCTTTCTCTGTCTGACTTCACTTAGTATGATAATCTCTAGGTCCATCCATGTTGCTGCAGATGGCATTATTTAATTATTTTTTATGGCTGAGAAATATTCCATTGTGTGTGTGTGTACCTTTATCCATTGATGTCTGTGATTGACTTTAAAATACTTCAGCAAAAACAAAAGATGGAACAAATACAGTAACAGTATTAACAATTTGTAAACCTTCACGGTGGACATTATGGATGTCTGTTATATTAATTTCTCTGCCTTTCTCTGTGTTTGACATTTTTCTTAATAAAAAGACTAAAACAATCGAGAAAGAGTGAGAGGTTGAATGTACTAGATGAAAAAGGATAATCAGAAGTGTAAGATTACTGAAAAGATAGGGAGAGATAGGATTTAAATCTCAGGAGGAGGAATTGACCCAAATGACAGAAAAGTCAGCTTCTCTATTCTAACAGAAGGGAAGGAGGAGCATATGATGAGTCAGTCCTGTATGTATCATTTTGTAAAACTAATAGTGGAAAATTGAAAGAGTTCATGTCTGGTGGCTTCTGTTTTCTCTGTGATATAGAAGGTAAGCTCACTTGCTGCAAAGAGGGGTTGTGAGAAGATCAGAGGCTGGCGAAGGATGCAAAGGAGCTGAAATCGTTGATACTGAGTGGACGTGATGGGTAAAAGGCTGCATATGGTAGCCAGGTGGTTTTGAGGGCCCAGCTAGATTGCTTATATGAACTTGTAGTAGAACTAACTTGCCCCGCTGTTTGACTTTTCAATCCGTGTTTGATAGATTGAGTGCTGGCTGAAAGAAAGTACAGAGTTGGGTTCATCGAAGTTGTGATTTTTGTCGGTTGAATGTGACCAAATAGAAGGGCAGGGGAAACTAGGGTACTGGCAGAGTTGTTGATGAAGTGCTGGACCTGAAATTCAGCCTGTATGAGAAGGGAGTGCAGCTTGCAACTAGAAGATGAATAAGTTCTGGAGATCTAATGCACAGTGAGTGTAGTCAGCCACGCTGTGTTATATACTTCAAAGCTGCTAAGAGACTAGATCTTAACTGTTCTCTCCACAAAAAAGAAATCGTAATTATGTGATGTGATGGAGGTGTTAGTTAACGCTTTGGTGGTAATCATATAGATATATAAAGGTCAAATCGACAGGTATGTCTTAAACTTACACCATGTTATATGCCAGTTGTACATACCTCAATTTTAAAAAGGGGGAATTGCCACAAACTCACTCTATTTCACATTGGACCCCTTATCTTTCATATAAACCTTCTGCCTGTCATGGACTGTAAAGGGTCTGGGATTTTACCTACTTATAAGCTTATAAATTAGTCTGTTAGTGTTTTGTGGATGCTGGCAGAAGACATAAGACTCTTGGGTCAGAGACCAAGGACGTTATTACTCGCAGCACCCCATGTAGCATGGCCTGACGTTGGTTTTTGCCCGTTCCCCATGCTCCTCAGTCCCATGGAGGTGACCCAGGTGTGCCTAGATGGATGCCACATATGCATTGGGTTTGCATCGCACTCTAGAAACACTGAGCTTAGGGAATTTACCACTTTTACAGTAAGAAGCAGCAAGGTCTCTCTTTGTCTTGGGGCAGACGTTGTCTCATCCCTCAAGGTTGCTCACTCCAAATGCAGCTTTGAGAAACGGCTTAGGTAAAAGTAACTAGGGTCTTGTATTTTTGGCATATGCAGCAAGAATGTGCAGGGATGCTCAGGGCCCCATGGCCTCTCCTAGTATTCCCCCTCCACAGAGTAGTGCTGGTGATGAGGGAACTGCTTCCTCTTTGTCATTTCTATTCGCGGTACCTCCATCCTTTTGGCACCCAAGCTGGAAAATTTCATTCACTTGGAACAACTCATAGTCTTTCCTGAATAACTCTTGTTAGCTGCAGATAGCTCTTCTTTAGAGGGTCCCTTGTGTGTTTGTGGCTTTGGGGGTGGAAAAGCAGAAGAGTTGGGTAAGAGGTGGTTTTGAATGCCCTTAAAAGTTATATGAGACTTCTTTGAGCCCCTTGATATACCTACAGAAAGTCATTCTGTAGAAAGAGAAAAACAAAGCAGGTATGAAGAGAGAAGCAGGACAGGTAGTGAAAGAATACTGCCAGTTTCCAGTCTCTGTTTTCTTCTTGAGGTCATAACATCCTTGCCTTTTACTTCTAGGATTCATGCTAAATCCTTAGAATGAATTTTCCTATAGTTCTTAGATTATTTTCAGGTTGGTTAATTTACTGGAGAATGAAGTGTCTCAGGTGCTAGAGATGTAGCAAAGAGTAAAGTGAGCAAAGTCCCTGCCTTTAAGGAGCTTACACTCTACTAGGAGGAAGCAGACAACAAATAAGCAAATACATGTTAGATGGCATTGAGTATTACAGTGAAAAATAAGACAGGGTAAGGGGCCTAGTTGGGTACATATGTGCTATCGGTGAAGGTTGCTCTGAGAAGGTAACATTTGAACCGAGGTAAGGGTGCAAGCAGTGAAGATATCAGGGGCAAGAGGGTTCCGGGCAGAGGTAAGAGCAAGTGCAAAGACTGAAGCTGGAGCCTGCTTAGGGTGTTCAAGGAACATCAAGAAAGCTTTTGAGTGGCTGGAGCAGAGAGGGGTAGGGGGAGGAGAGATACGAGGTCAGAGGGGGTGTGTGTAAGAGACTGTGTAGGGCTGTGTGGGTCAAGATAAAGAGTTAGATTTTGCTCTGAGTGGAGTGAAAAGCCATTGTAGGATTTAAAGCAGAAGAGTGACTTGTTTTAAAAGCATCTCTGGTTACTATATTTAGAATAGACTGGAGAGTGGGCAAGGGCAGTAGAAAGGAGACCAGGTGGATGATGGTGGCTTGGACCAAGGTAGTCAAAGTGGAGGTAATCAGAGTTGGTCAAATCCTGGATGTGTTTTGAAGGAATGCCTGACATGATTTGCTGATGGATTAGATGTAGGGTATGAAAGAAACAGAACAGAGCCGTTAAGGATGACTCTCAGGTTTTTGGCTTAAACAGTTGGAAGGATGGAATTGCCATTTACAGAGATGGGGAAGACTTAAGGGTGGTGTGGGGTTCAATTTTGAAATAAGTTGAGGTGTCTGTTAGGCATCCAAGTGTGGATGTCTACTGGTGCCCTTGAAACTGTTGTAAAGTATTTCTCCCTGGACTCCATTCTAGTACTGATTCTCTATAATTAAGTCTTGAATACTACAACTCAAGCTGTCTCTTCCTTCCTCTGATCCCATTCCTCCATAAAGTCCTTTAGTAAATAATCTAGGTCTATATTTACTAAGCAGTTTTAAGTTCCAGTAATAATTATCTCACTTGAGTTTCAGAGGGACCAAAAGGAAGTTACATGTCAGTATTTAAAAAGCAGATTAATATGTAAATGGGGAACTGAGTCAGTCTGTCTCTCTTTCTTTTTGAATAGTGACTTTCATTTGTTAGTTTCTGAGGTAAACAAATTCAAGGATGAGTGAGCTGGAACAGTTGAGGCAAGAAGCCGAGCAGCTGCGGAATCAGATCCAGGTAAGAGCAAACTTTTTCATTATGAAATTTTAACATTTTTATGTAATACCAGCGATGAACAAAATTTGTGCATTAGTTTATCAGTCTACATATATCAAATAATTTGTAAGGTGAGAAATGGTCGATTTGTTTTTATCATGCCTCTGAAGAACTCTCCAAAAATCATTCCTAACAAATACCTATGTGGACCAACGGCCCCTGTGTCCCTAAGAAGTTAATAGTGTACATGTAATCTCTGCTGACATGATAATTCTCTTCTACTCACACACCTGGAATCGTAGTTTGATTTTTGGTATGATGAAGCATAATGTAATATCATAATGTTACATAATATCACATAATGTAATCTATTAGAAAATTAATCTCTAAACCATTAGATTGCAGAAAACATTAAAATTATTGGTGGCATCATGAAGATGTCTGTCATCTTTACTCTTGGAAATCAATTCAAAACAGTAAAGAGCATAAGGAACAAATTACAAGCTTCATCTTTAACAAAATTAAAGACACTTAGAACTGCAAAACCTAATAGAGTGGGGAAAAGTTGTCAAATGTTAGGGTGTGGAAAGGCTCTGAGAGAGGGTTTCTGTGGCTGTAAATCTCATACTCCCTCAGGGACAACATCATTCCTTTCTTTTGGAACAGTGAAAACAGATGCTTCCCTGGACTGAGAAATATCAAGGAGGGCAGAAATAAACATGAAAGGATATAGACATGCTGTCTTTTAGGAAGCCTCTTGGTGAGAAGGTAGAGGAGAGACTGAATTGTGTATAGCCTGCTGCTGCCTACTTCTTTTCACAGGGAAAATTAAGAGCTAAACAACTTACAAATATAAATGAAAAACTTCATAACGAAGCATGGAGAATCCAAGTTATTAGTAACTTGGAACACTGCTGTGGTCTCTCCAGTATGAATCTTTTGCAGTAGCGATTTCAGAATTACTTATCTAATTTAAAAGTGAAGAATAAGAAAAAAGGAACAATCATAGGATCTATGCAAAGATATTACAGGAAAGAGAGGAAAGGAACAGGAAAATCGAGGGATGGGGGAAGAACACTCAGCAGAAAAATGTTGGTTCTGAGCGGATTAAAATCATAATCATTCTGATCACCAGGAATTCAAGGAAGTTAGTGATTTAAATGTGAATGAGAACTCTGAGTGGATACCTTAGGTGTCTGAACAAACCTGTCAAAACAAAGGAGGGATTTATTTTTTCTGGGATGATTAGAGAAGGCTTCATAGGCTAATCTCTGAGTTAGATGTTGCTACCACCACCAGAATGGATTCTCCACCATCTCTACTTTGTGTCACTTGCTCCAGATGCTGAGCAGGAATGACTGATTGGCCAAGCACATTGGTCACATGGCCGTCTCATTTTTAAAAATCTTTTCTCTGTATCTGTAAGCTTGGCTTTTTGTTTTTTGTCTTTCTTTAGCTTGCACATATAAGTGAGATTATGTGGTATTTGTCTTTCTCTGTCTGACATATTTCTCTTAGTGTAATGCCCTCAAGGTCCATCCATGTTGTCACCACAAATGGCAAGGTAGTCTTTTTTATGGCTGAATAATATTCCATTGTGTGTATGTATGTGTGTGTGTGTGTGTATGTATCTCACATTTTCTTATCCTTTCATCTGTCAACAGATACTTAGGTTGTTTCCATATCTTGATTATTATAAATAATGCTGCAGTGAACATGGGGGTGCATATATCTTTTTGAGTTAGGGTTTTTGTTTTCTTTAGATAAATACCCAGAAGTGGAACTGTTGGATCATACGGTGGTTCTTCTTTTAATTTTTGAGGAACCTACATACTGTTTTCCATAATGGCTGCACCAATTTGCAGCCCCACCATCAGTCCCCAGTGTTCCCTTTTCCCCACATCCTCGTCAACACTTGCTATTTCTTCTCTGTCTCTTTTTTTTTTTTTTTTTTTTTTTTTGCTGTACGTGGGCCTCTCACCGTTGTGGCCTCTCCCGTTGCGGAGCACAGGCTCCAGACGCACAGGCTCAGTGGCCATGGCTCAAAGGCCCAGCCTCTCCGCAGCATGTGGGATCCTCCTGGACCGGGGCACGAACCCGTGTCCCCTGCATCGGCAGGCAGACTCTCAACCACTGCGCCACCAGGGAAGCCCCCTATGTCTTCTCTTTTTGATGATAGCCATTCTGACAGATGTGAGTTGCTCTCTCATTGTGGTTTTTATTTGCATTTCCTTGATGATTAGTGATGTTGAACACATTTTCATGTACCTGTTGGCCATCTGTATGTCTCCTTTGGAAAAATGCCAGTCAGACCCTCTGCCCATTTTATTTATTTTTATTATTTTATTATTTTATTTTTTGGCTACGTTGGGTCTTCATTGCTGTGTGCAGGCTATCTCTAGTTGTGGAGAGTGGGGGCTGCTCTGTTGCGGTGTGCGGGCCTCTCACTGCAGTGGCTTCTCTTTGTTGCGGAGTACAGGCTCTAGGCATGCGGGCTGCAGTAGTTGTGGCTCACGGGCTCTAGAGCACAGGCTCAGTAGTTGTGGCACACAGGCTTAGTTGCTCCGTGGCATGTGGGATCTTCCTGGACCAGGGCTCAAACCCGTGTCCCCTGCATTGGCAGGCAGATTCTTAACCACTGCGCCACCAGGGAAGTCCTCTTCTGCCCATTTTAAAAATCAGATTATTTGTTTTATTTTTCTGTTGAGCTCTATGAGTTCTTTATATGTTGTGGATATTAATCCCTTATACGATATACGATTTGCAAATATTTCTCTCATTCAGTAGGTTGACTTTTCATTTTATTGATGGTTTTCTTTGCTGTCAGAAGCTTTTTAGTTTAATGTAGTCCCACTTGTTTATTTTTGCTTTTGTTATCTTTGCTTTTGTGGTCAAATCCAAAAAATCATCACGAAGACTGATGTCAGTGAGCTTACTGAATATGTTTTCTTCCAGGAGTTTTATGATTTCAGATCTTGCATTCATGTCTTTGATCCATTTTGAGTTAATTTTTGTGTATTAAGTAAGATAGTGGTCCAGTTTCATTCTTTTGCACGTAGCTGTTCAGTTTTCCCAACACCACTTATTGAAGAGACTGTCTTTTCCCCGTTTTGTATTCTTGGCTCCTTTGTTGTAAATTAATTGATCATATATGTGTGGATGTATTTCTCTGCTATCTGTTCTGTTCCATTGATCTATGTATCTGTTTTTGTGCCAATATCATACTGTCTTAATTACTATAGCTTTGTAATATAGCTTGAAATCAGGGCATGTGATGCCTCCAACTTTGTTCTTCTTTCTCAAGCTTGATTTGGCTATTTGGGGTCTTTTCTGGTTTTATACAAATTTTAGTATTGTTTGTTTTATTTCTATGGAAAATGTTATTTGGATTTTGATAGAGATTGCATCGAATCTGTAGATTGTTTGGGGTAGTAGGGACATTTTAACAGTACTCTTCCAGTCTGTAAGCACAGAATATCTTTTCATTTATTTGTGTCATCTTCAGTTTCTTTCATCAGTGTCTTAGTTTTCAGTGTACAGGTCTTTCACCTTCTTGGTTAAATTTATTTCTAGGTAATTTATCCTTTTTGATGCAATTGTAAATGGGATTGTTTTCTTAATTTCTCTTTGTGATAGTTCTTTATTAGTGTATAGAAATGCAGTTGATTTCTGTATATTTATTTTGTATCCTGCAACTTTACCAAATTCACTTACTAGTTCTCAGTTTTGATGGAGTCCTTAGTGTTTTTTGTATATAATATCATGTCATCTGCAAGTAGCAATAGTTTTACTTCTTCCTATCATATTTGGATGCCCTTTATTTATTTTATTTCTTTTCTTTGCCTAATCACTCAGGCTAGGACTTCCAATACTATGCTGAATCAAAGTGGCAAGCATGGGCATCCTTGCCTTGCTCCTGATCTTAGAGGGAAAGCTTTCAGCTTTTCACCATTGAGTATGTTATATATGTCATATATGGCCTTTATCATGTTGAGGTACATTCCCTCTATATCCACTTTGTTGAGAGTTTTTATCATAAATCGATATTGGATATTGAAGTTTGTCAAAAGCTTTTTCTGCATCTGTTGAGGTGATTTTATGATATTCATCCTTCATTTTGTTTATGTGGTGTATCACATTGATTCATTTGTGGGTGTTGAACCATACTTGCATCCCTTGAATAAATCCCACTTGATCATGGTGTACGATCCTTTTGATGTGTTGAATTCTGTTTGTTAATATTTTCTTGAGGATTTTTGAATCTATGTTCATCAGGGATATTGGCCTGCAATTTTCATTTTTTGTGGTGTTCTTGTCTGGAGTGACTGGCCAATCACTTGGTCATGTGCTGATCTCATTTAATGCTTGTAATAACCCTATGAGGTAGATGGTGTTACTTCGTAGCTGAGGAGACTGAGCCTCAGTGAGATTAAGTAACTGGCGAAGGTAACATAACTATGAAGTGGTAGATCAGGACTCAAGCCAGGTGTATTTTGGTCCCAGAGCCTGTGCCATAGGTACCCCTGTGGCCCTGCCTCCCCATCATGTCTGCTAAGATCTGGCTCTGTAGCCTGTGCTATAGCCACATGAATCTGGTTGTCATTCCCTGAACATGCATTGCTCTTTTCCACTTTGTTGCCTTTTTTCAAATCGTTTCCTTCGCGTGGAATTATACTACCTACCTCTGCTCTAATTTTGTTCCTGGGACTTCTATTCATTGAATCCTAGTCTTCCTCTAAAAAGCCTCCCAGAGTCCTGCACTTGGATTTCTTATTCTTTTGTTGGAAGGCGGCATTGCCTGGTGGAAGGGACATGGATTCCATCTTTTAATTATTTTGTGGCCAGGACATGTTTACAGCTTTTTTTGAATGCTTAATGTCTTTGCCCACTATATAGGTTTGCGGAGAGGAGTAAACAAAATGACATGTAAAGGATTTAGATCAATGCCAGTAAGTGGCAGTTCCTTACTTGTACAACCCTTTGGATTTGTGTTACAAGGCTGATTACAGCCCACCTGATATTATGGTTCCTTGTGCACATTTGTCTTTACTACCTGTACTTGGCTGGGAAATTCTGTGTTTTAATTATCTTTGTATCTCACCAGCATCCAAGCAGAATGTCATGGGCATAGTTGCTCACTGAATCATCTTCCATGATTTCAAGTAACCATGTGTATGTAAAATACCATGTACTTATCAGTTTCATCATGTCATGCTATATTTAAAGACCATTTCTTCCTTCTTTCATTTTCCCCCTTAATTCCAGAAATATAATTTAACTATATATTTAACTATGGTATAACACATGACATAATAGAAATGTATGCTATTTGGTGCAATACATATTTCCTTTAAAAAGTTTATTTTATTTTATATTGGAGTAGCATTGATTATAATTCATTTTAAATTAAAAAAACAGAAATAGAGAAAATGTAGATTGTCTTTTGTAATTGTTACTTGTTTGATTTGGAGTGAGAAACACCACTTTTATTTTGCACAAAGATATTAATATCAGAGCTTTATTTCTTAAGGTGGGCAATAAAGAATTCAGCTGTTAATTGGGAGTGATTCTCTTATATTCAGTTTTATAATGGATAAAAGTGTTCATAAGTTCAGTAATTTTAACTTGCAGTGTTTTAATTGTGTTGTTAATATTAAGGTAAGCTCTATGAGGGCAGGGATTTTTGGTTTGTCTACTGCTCTATCCATGGTGCCTAGCATAGTACCTGACACAGTGTGCAACAGACTTTTTTTATTGAATGACTGAATTAAGAAAGATGATCTAAACAGTGATAGTTCATTTTCATAAAGCTTAAAATCAGAGAGCTCTTTTTATAGAATTGTCTTCTACCCCAGCATTTTTGGACATGGCTCAGGCTGTCACTGTCATTTCTGGAAATTCTTTTCATTGTAGGAAAGTGGGCTAAATTATTCCTTGCCAAATGAGGTTTCTAAACCCACAATCTGAGAATGAGAGAATCAAATCATATGTTTGTGTAACTACTTATGAACACCCTTACATAGAAATAGTCTAAGTGCTTATAAATAGGTTGAAAAGGCCGCCAAAAAGATTGCATACTTATCCAGTCTTTGTTGCAGACGGTGGCAGGCATCCCCTGGCTGAATGGAACAGGTTGTCCTTTGGGGACAGTAATTCAACATATCGTGTGTGTCTCTCTGCACAGAAGCGTGCACAGCACACTGGGGAAGAATAGAGTTGAAGACAACACTACCCTAACCTTTGGGGGAAAAAATTGGAACAAATCTAGTAGGAAGAATTAATTGTGCTTCCCATGTATATGAATCCTCTAAATTTATCATTAACTGATAAACTTGATTTAAAACATTTTGTTGCTTATTAAACATGTTCTTTGCTTGCCGTTACTTATTTTGTTACATTAATTTTTGTTTCACTATCTTCCGTTTAATAATTCTCTTCTTTAAAAAAAAAAAAATTCTCTTCAGTTTGTGTAAAAATTTAAGGTCTTTTTGAAAGGCTACCCTATAATACTTAGGCAAAAACACTTGATTACATGTAGGGAATTTGCTTTTAATATAAAAATATAACTCATTATATAAAAAATTATTTTCCTGACATACTGTATCTTTTTATCATGTTAGATCAAAAGTATTTTATTTCTAATAGCACCTGTATACAGTATACTTGCAAAGTATTTTAAAGAAATGTTATTTTAAAATTAAATTTTAATTGAGGTATAGTTGTACAATATTATATAAGTTTCAGATGTACAACATAGTGATTCATAATTTTTAAAGGTTATATTCCATTTATAGGTATTTTAAAATATTGGCTATATTCCCTGTGTTGTGCAGTATGTCCTTATAGCTTATTTATTTTATATGTAGTAGTTTATACCTCTTAATTTCCTAAGCCTATCTTGCCCCTCCCTCTTCCCTCTTCCCACTGGTAACCAGTAGTTTGCTCTCTATATCTGTAAGTCTTTTTCTTTTTTGTTGTATTCACTAGTTTGTTTTATTCTTTAGATTCCACATCTAAGTGATATCATACAATATTTGTCTCAACTAAAAGCTGCTTCTTTGAAAACATAAACAAAATTGATAAAGCTTTAGCCAGAGTCATCAAGAAAAAAGGGAGAGGGCTCAAATCAATAAAATTAGAAATGAAAAAGGAGAAGTTACAATGGACACCACAGAAATACAAAGGATCATAAGACACTACTATAAGCAACTATATGACAATAAGTTGGACAACTTAGAAGAAATGGGCTAATTTTTAGAAAGGTACAACCTTCCAAGACTGAACCAGGAAGAAATAGAAAATATGAACAGCAGAATCACAAGTACTGAAATTGAAACTGTGATTAAAAAACCTCCAACAGGGCTTCCCTGGTGGCGCAGTGGTTGGGAGTCCGCCTGCCAATGCAGGGGACGTGGGTTCGTGCCCCGGTCCGGGAGGATTCCACATGCCGTGGAGCGGCTGGGCCCGTGAGCCGTGGCCGCTGGGCCTGCGCGTCCGGAGCCTGTGCTCCGCAACGGGAGAGGCCACAACAGTGAGAGGCCCGCATACGGCAAAACAACAACAACAACAACAAAAACCTCCAACAAACAAAAGTCCAGGACCAGATGGCTTCGCAGGCAAATTCTATCAAACATTTAGAGAAGAGTTAACACTTATCCTTCTGAAACTATTCCAAAAAATTTCAGAGGAAGGAACACTCCCAATCTCATTCTATGTGGCCACCATCACCCTGCTACCAAAACCAGACAAAGATACCACAAAAAAAAGAAAATTACAGGCCAGTATCACTGATGAACATAAATGCAAAAATCCTCAACAAAATACTAGCAAGCCAGATCCAATATACATTAAAAGGATCATACACCATGATCAAGTGGGATTTATTCCAAGGATGCAAGGATTTTTCAGTATCCACAAATCAATCAGTGTGATACACCACATTAAGAAATTGAAGAATAAACACCATATGATCATCTCAGTAGATGCAGAAAAAGCTTTGATGCAATTCAACACCCATTTATGATAAAAAAAAACTCTCCAGAAAGTGGGCATAGAGGGAACCTACCAACATAATAAAGACCATATATGACAAACCCACAGCAAACATCATACTTAATGGTGAAAAGCTGAAAGCATTTTCTCTAACATCAGGAACAAGAATGTCCACTCTCACCACTTTTATTCAACATAGTTTTGGAAGTCCTAGCCATGGCAGTCAGAGAAGAAAGAAAATATAAGGAGGACTTCCCTGGTGGTCCAGTGGTTAAGACTCTGCCCTTCCACTGCAGGGTCTTATTTGTGGCATGTGGGATCTTTTGTTGTGGTCCACAGGCTCTTCGTTGCAGCGTGCAGGCTTCTCTCTAGTTGTGGTGCACAGGCTCCAGAACACATGGGCTCAGTACTTGCAGTGCGTGGGCTCTCTAGTTGTGGCACACAGGCAAAGTAAGTCAGAAAGAGAAAGACAAATACCATATGATATCACTTATATGTGGAATCTAAAATATGGCACAAATGAACCTATTTGCGAAACAGAACCAGATTCGCAGAGATAGAGATCAGACTTGTGACACAGAGATCAGACTTGTGGTTGCCAAGGGGGAGGGGGGAGAGAGAGGGATGGACTGGGAATTTGGAGTTGGTAGGTGCAAACTATTACATTTAGAATGGTTAAACAACAAGGTCCTATTGTATAGCACAGGGAACTATATCCAATCTCCTGGGATAAACCAAAATGGAAAAGAATATTTTTAAAAAAGTATATATGTGTAAAACTGAGTCAACTTGGCTGTACAGCAAAGATTGGCACAACATTGTAAATCAACTCTACTTTGATTTTTAAAAAAAGTCTAATTTGTTTGATATGAGTATTGGTACTCCGGCTTTCTTTTGATTTCTATTTGCATGGAATACCTTTTTACATCCCCTCACTTTCAGTCTGTATGTGTCCCTAGATCTGAAGTGGGTCTCTTGTAGACAGCATATGTACAGGTCTTGTTTTTGCATCCATTCAGCCAGTCTGTGTCTTTTGGTTGGAGCATTTAATCCATTTACATTTAAGGTAATTATCAATATGTTTGTTCTTATTGCCATTTTGTTAATTGTTTAGGATTTGTTTTGGTAGGTCTTTTTTCTTCCCCTTTGGTTCTCCTGTGATTTGATGACTATCTTTAGACTTGTGTTTGGATTGCTTTTTCTTTTTTTGTGTGTGTATCTATTGTAGACTTTCACTTTGCAGTTCTCATGAGGTTTTGATATAGCAGTCTATATATATACAAGATTGTTTTGATTTGCTGGTCTTTTCATTTCAAATATATTTCAAATATCCTGCATTTGCATTCTCCTCATGATTGCTGGTTTTGATATCATATTTGTTTGGGGATGATTTTCTACCTTTACTCTATGTTTGCCTTTACTGGTGAGCATTCCTTTTTGTAATTCTCTTGTTTCTAGTTGTGGCCTTTTCTTTTCTGTCTAGAGATGTTCCTTTAACATTTGTTGTAAAGCTGGTTTGGTGGTGTTGAATTCTCTTAGCTTTTGGTTATCTGTAAAGCTTTTGATTTCTCTGCCAAATCTGAACGAGAGCCTTGCTGGGTAGAGTCTTCTTGCTTGTAGGTTTTTCCCTTTCATCACTTTAAATATATTGTGCCACTTCCTTCTGGCATGTGGAGCTTCTGCTGAAAAATCAGCTGACAACCATATGGGGATTCCTTTGTTTGTTGTCTGTTGCTTTTCCCTTGTTGCTTTTAATATTTTCTCTTTGTCTTTAATTTTTATCAGTTTGATTAATATGTATCTTGGCATGTTCCTCCTTGGGTTTATCCTGTATGGGACTCTCTGTTCCTTTCGCTCTCTTCTCCTTCTGGGACCCCTATAATGCAAATGTTGGTGCATTTAATGTTGTCCCAGAGGTCTCTTGGACTGTCCTCATTTCTTTTCATTCTTTTTTTCCTTTGTTCTGTTTTGCAGCAGTGATTTCCACCAATCTGTCTTCCAGCTCACTTATTCGTTCTTCTGCTTCATTTATTCTGCTATTGATTCCTTTTAGTGTATTGTTCACTTCAGTTATTGTATTGTTCATCTCTTTGTTCTTTAAATCTTCTAGCTCTTTTTAAACATTTCTTATATCTTCTCAGTCTGTGCCTCTATTCTTTTTCCAAGATCTTGGATCATCTTTACTATCATTTCTCTGAATTCTTTTTCAAGCAGATTGCCCATCTCCACTTCACTTAGTTGTTCTTCTCGGGTTTTATCTTGTTCCTTTGTCTGGAACATAGTTCTCTGCTGTCTTATTTTGTCTAACTTTCTTTTCATTTTGTTGATGGTTTCCTTTGCTGTGCAAAGATTTTAAGTTTAATTAGATTCCATTTGTTTATTTTTTTATTTTATTTATTTATTTTTTTTTTTCTTTTTGCGGTATGCGGGCCTCTCACTGTTGTGGCCTCTCCCGTTGCGGAGCGCAGGCCCAGTGGCCATGGCTCACGGGCCCAGCCGCTCCGCGGCATATGGGATCCTCCCAGACCGGGGCACGAACCCGTATCCCCTGCATCGGCAGGCGGACTCTCAACCACTGCGCCACCAGGGAGGCCCTCATTTGTTTATTTTTGCTTTTATTTCCTTTGCTTTAGGAGACATAGCCAAAAAAATATTGGTACAGTTTATGTAAAAGAGTGTCTGCCTATGTTTTCTTCTAGGAGTTTTATGGTTTCTGGTCTTACATTTAGGTCTTTAATCCATTTTGAGTTTATTTTTGTATATGGTATTAGAGAATGTTCTAATTTCATTCTCTTACATGTAGCTGTCCAGTATTCAAATACTATGTATTTTTTAAAATATTTCTGAAATGACTTGGGTTATACTGTAAATATTCTTCCCATCACCTCAATTTCTAGTTGCCAGAACAAATAGAAGGGAACTCAGAACTCTTGCTTTTTGGTGAAGCTTATTAACAAATATAACTCTGAATATGATGGGCTTATTAAATCAGTCTAGTTCAGTTTATTTGGGGAATGCAATTAAAAATCTTTTAACCATAAACCAAAAGTATATTTGTGCAATAGAATAGAATTGTGTGTCTATATATAAAGCCATATATCTATGGCCAATTGATTTTTTAGCAGGGGTAACAAGACAATTCAATAGGGAAAGAATAGTCTTTTCAACAAATATTGCTGGGACAGCTAGATATCCACATATAAAAGAATGAGTTTGGACTCCTACCTCATACCATATATAAAAATTAACTCAAAATGGCACCTAAATATAACAGCTAAAAGTGTAGAATTTTTAGAAGTAAGCCTATTTGTTAATCTCTGTGACCTTGAATTAGGCAACAGTTTAATATGACACTAAAGGACAAGCAAGAAAGAAAAAAATAGATAAATAGACAAATTGGTCTTCATCAAAACTATAAAAACTTGTGTGTCAGAGGAAACTATCAAGAAAGTGAAAACTCAACCTACAGAATGGGAGAAAATATTTGCAAATCATAATCTGATAAGGGTCTAGTATCCAGAATATATAAAGAACTCCTATAACTCAACAATAAACACATAACCCAATTTAAAAATGAGCAAAGAAGTTGATAGACATTTCTCCAAAGAAGATAAACAAATGGCTAATAAGCACATGTAAAGACACTCCACATGAAAAGATGCTTAGCATCACTAATCATTAGGGAAATGCAAATCAAAACCACACTAAGATGCCACTTGACATCCACTAAGATAGCTGTAATAATTTTTTTAAAAAAGAAGAAGAAGAAAAAGACAAGAACAGTGTTGGTGAGGACATGAAGAAATTGGAACCCTCATACATTCCTTGTGGGTATGTAAAGTGGTGCACCTACTGTGAAAAACCATTTGACAGTTTCTTAAAATGTTGAACATAGTTGCCATATCACCCACCAATTCCACTTTTAGGTATATACCCAGGAGAATTGAAAATGTATGTTCAAAGCATCATTAATCATAAAACCAAAAAGTAGAAACAGCATAAATGTCCATCATATTAATTAATGGATAAACCAAATGTTATATTTTTATACAGTGGAATATTACTCAGCCATAAAAAGAAGTGAAATACTGACACATGCTACAACTGAATGAACCTTGAAAACATTACTCTAAGTGAAAGAAGCCAGACACAAAAAGGTCATATATTGTATGATTCCATTTGTATGCAATGTCCAGAATGAGCGATCCATTGGAAAGTAAATTAGTGGTCACCTGGGGATGGGGGAAGAGGGAATTGGAAGGTATAGGGTTTCTTTATGGAGTGATGGAAATGTTCTGGAATTAGGTAATGGTGATGGTTGCACAGCATTGTAAATATGCTAACCAACCCAACTACACACCTTAAAATGATTTAAAATGGTTAATTTTATGTTATGTGAATTTTATCTCATTAAACCTTTAAAAATAAAGATTGTGTGGTACAGTAAGAAGTATATTTCAAATCTATATTTCCAATGAAAATATTATTTTAAATCATATCTAGGGATTTCCATATCTAAATGTATAATTATGTTTCTTTACTTCAGGATGCTAGAAAAGCATGTAATGATGCCACGCTTGTTCAGGTAAAGTTTTTATTTTTCCTCAATTCATTTTATTAATTCCCATGAAACTGCTTGATACTGATGCAAATGACGTTCAGATTCTCTTTATTAGTGTTTAATTGAAAGAAATGAGATCTCTATTTAAAAACACTTTGTAATTTGTCAGATGCTGGTAGAAGTGCTTTTTAAAGCATACCTGTTAAAATGGAAGTCTGCGAAAAAATACAATAAAAATATGTACATTCATATAGTATGTGTTTCTTTTTAGGTAGCTTCTGATTCTTTTGATATGCCCTGGTTAAGATCTTTTTTCTTATGTAAACTATTAGGAAGGTTTCATTAGTTTAATTAATATTGATAATTTTTATTAAGGAGATATTTTATGTGTTGTTTAAATATAAAATTGGCTTTCTTTAGATAGTTAAAATTAGAAATGTTTTACTATTTGATCATCTGCTATTAGATTTTTATTTGTGGCTGTTTTTTTACTAAGGTTGGAAGGTATGTCTGTTCTTTTTACTTAATAGTCTACAGAAGATGTTCTCACTGGAAGGTGTGCAAATAAATCATACTTTTTCTTGAACAACATATTAATCCTATAATGACTCTAGGATTATTTGTATTAAAATACCTTCAATAGCTATAAATTTGTTTTATGTCTGCTTTTTTGCCTATTAATTGTTTCTACTTTATTTTCTGAGCTATGTCTAAGGTAAAGAATGACATTCTCGTCACTTCCTATAGATCACGTCAAATATGGATTCCGTGGGTCGAATACAAATGCGAACAAGACGTACACTGAGGGGTCACCTAGCTAAAATCTATGCTATGCACTGGGGATATGATTCGAGGTTTGTACCTGCCATTTTCAGACTGTGTGCAGAATTATTTTTGTTGAGTCATCATTTGCATTTTCTTTTTAGAAACAACCTATATCTATGAAGTATTTGCAGAAAATGCATCTAATGTGAACGCTTTGCTTTTTTTTTTTTTTTTTTTTTTTTTTTTTTTTGCGGTACGCGGGCCTCTCACTGTTGTGGCCTCTCCCGTTGCGGGGCACAGGCTCCGGATGCGCAGGCTCAGCGGCCATGGCTCACGGGCCCAGCCGCTCCGCGGCATATGGGATCCTCCCAGACCGGGGCACGAACCCGTATCCCCTGCATCGGCAGGCGGACTCTCAACCACTGCGCCACCAGGGAGGCCCGAACGCTTTGCTTTTAATAAAAATACTCATTGATACTTTAAAAGTTTAGAAACCTTTAATATGGAAAACAGATTTACCTCTCAGAAATATCCTTTATCAAATGATTTAGGCAAAGCGTTTAGGATTTCTTTTCTTTGCAGTGGGGTATTATACTTTTTTTTTTTTTTTAACATGCCAAGGCAGCTTTATTGTGTATTAACATTGAAATTTCAGTTAATAAGGAAATATTTGTTGAATGTTGCTATGTACAAGTTACCAGATATTGCCGTAATTATTTATTACCTAAATTCACAAAGGATGGAATTACATAAAACAATGACATTTTTGTTGAATACATCTTTTATTCCCCTAACCCCATCATACAAGTGTGTGTGTATTGAACACACACACATACACACACACACACACACACACACAGAGCCACCATCTGGTTGCAGTTGTGTGGTTGGTCATGATGATTTACTTTGTTCATAGGGTTACAGTGTGGCCTGTGCTTTTTTCAGAGTATCTGGCACTGCTTCCATAGTGGTTGACTTGTTCCTTTGATTTGGTTCACCTAATTGGGAAAAAGTCTTAACTAAAAAATTACTTTTTAATAGAAGTTGCATATTTTTTCTCTTCTTCCAGGAGAACCTAAAAATGTTGCTACCTGTTGCTAATGCCTGGCACATCTTGATTTAAATAAGATACTTGAATACAGTAATATAGAACTTGTGCCTCTTAAGAGGGAAT
This sequence comes from Mesoplodon bidens, assembly GCF_964165515.1. Classification (NCBI taxonomy): domain Eukaryota; kingdom Metazoa; phylum Chordata; class Mammalia; order Artiodactyla; family Ziphiidae; genus Mesoplodon; species Mesoplodon bidens. The sequence goes on along the minus strand of NC_138161.1, from coordinate 95,564,454 downwards.
AAATAAAATTATATAACTGGCAACTGACATAAAACTAAGCCAAATGTTTTATTCTTTTTCTTAAAGAAGTTTAAGAAGTAATCTACCTATTGAGATAGCAAATGTGTAACTCGAAATACAATCACTTGAAACTATGTTAATGGTTCTTACTTTCTTATAGTTTTCTCAAGACTATTAATCTTAATAGAGAACCAAAAGTGTCAACAGAACCTATCTCACATTGTCTTTCTACCCATTCTGATTATCAACTTGTAACTTAATGTCCTTCTCAACTCAATGCTGATGATGCCAACTGATTTTTGAAGAACTTTAGGTTCCATCCCATACCCTGTGGTTAGATCTTCCCTTTCATAAAACTTACAGTAATTGCTATGTAAGAACCTGATGTTATTTACCTACAGTGAAGGGTGATAGGGACGGGAAGGTGATTCTTTTCACTGTATATCTATCCTTTTGTAGTTTTTGAATTTTATACCATAGTGAAAAATAAAATTCCAAAACAAAACAAAAAATTCAGTGGCAGGTAACTTAGTCAAGATTTCATATTTAGCCTGGCAAACAGAGCTTTCTGTAGTTTAAGCCCAGTCCCCTTTTCTAAACTGTTTTTCCCATTTCTTACAAACTCTGTGTAACTGGGCAATTCACAATTCCTGAAACACCTGTTGTATTTTTCCACCTCTTGCCATGGAACATACCCTCCTCATAGAACACAGACTTCTCTATCTTTAGCTTTCGAAATTCCATTTTTTCAAGACTTGTTTTCTTTTGCAAGACTACTTGAGTAACCCAGTTAGCACTTATTTGTCCCTCATTTGTTTTCCTATGGCCTTTATTTTATACCACTCCTCTGACTATTTTCATTTACCTAATTTATTTTATTAAATGTCTTATCCCCACCAGATGATGGAGGGCCCCAAGGTAGGTGGTATAGCCTGTATTATATCCATAACACTGCCTTGCATTCACAGGCTCTCAGTTGATATTTTTAGATTGAATAAAACGTGGTTTGTAGGCTTATATGTACTCTACTGTCATTATATTTAAGTCAGTACATACTAAACCAGTCAGCAGAATCTTGAATAAGAACTAGAATGTTGTTACCATGAAAAAGTTGTTATAACCAGAGACATTTTTAGTAAAATGTCTAAAAAATTTTAATGTTGAACTTTTTTTGGCATGCAGAATATATATTTTTTAAGTTGTGAGAATATTTTCTGGTATCAAGTTTTTAATTCGAAAAATTATTTTTGTCTTTTTGAACTGTTCTACATTAATGCAATGCATAACTAACTTAAACTACTTTTTTCCTCTAAGTGTCACATTATTTCTGTGTTTGTTCCTCTAGGCTACTAGTCAGTGCTTCCCAAGATGGAAAATTAATTATTTGGGATAGCTATACAACAAATAAGGTAGAGTTTCTTAATCATCCTCTTATATAACCTTTTATTTGGTTTGATGTCCACCAATTCTTTCCTTTATTCTATTACTTCAAGCTTTAATTTCTTTCCAGGATAAAATTACTCCGTTAATTTTAACTTAGATCCTTTCTTTAGACCTAGTGTTTGCTTTTAATATTTAACCTTTTTTTTATTCCCAAGGACAACTACAGGAATATATAGTTCAGTGTGTCTTATTTGAGTCCCATATTTCATACTTGAATATTAGAAGACAGTGTGCATCAGTTTTACATATAAATGATTTTTTTTAAAAGGTCCCATTTCCTAATGTGACAGCGACCCTGCAATTTTTATTTTTAGTTGTGGATAAGCTAGAATGTTTTCTTTGGTCCACACTAGGCATTGATTTGTGTTTCTGGACTGCTCAGAAGATACAGTAGATTGGAGGCAAATTACAACTTGTTTAGATCCCTTGGTGGTAAAAGCCAGTGGGTCCTCTTAATATGTCCACTGGAAGGAACCCCTCACATAGAGGTGTTGAGTGATCATGAAGAAGCTCCAGGAAAATGCTCACAAGTCAAATACTTCTAGATTCTGTGTGCACTTATACCACTGTTTCTAGTAAAGATTTAGAAGTACTATTTTGTGAAATAAACAGTAACTTCAGCCTGGTTGAGAATTTAAAGCTAGCTAAGACACATTTGTAATATAATAGTTTTTCTGTATCAATCAGAATTGAGTGTGTCTTTCAACTATATTTTCCTAAAACAGAAAAATATTCTTTTAGGTTATGTGAGAGCATAGTAATCCCACAATGTGTTGATTCTGTGTATGGGCCACTTAGCCTTTATGTTCCCATTCACATTAAACTTTGCTACCTGACCTGCAAATGCTTGGTGTTGGGTAATAAGGCATCATACAATGGTATGAGTAGATCAGTGCAAACTATTACCATTGTTTGAATTCGAGCCCAGAATATGTGTTATTAGAAGGTCATAGTTCTTTGTGGAAGAACCATTCTGTTCAACTCCAGTACTTGTATTATTCAGTGTTATGTTAGAGGAAATTCATCTTTTGAGCACTAATGCAAAAACAAAAAAATTTATTAAGGTCTTTAACATTTACACTTAATATTTCAAATGGCTCTGTTAGTGTTGAAATGTCCTATGTCCTTGTTCTTCTTAAAAGAATACTTCCTGAAAAGAGAACTTAAATCCAAATGATTTGATAATAATACAGAAAATATAACAGGCATTTCAGTGTGCATTAGTATTTTATTTTATTATTATTATTTTTTTTGTGGTACGCAGGCCTCTCACTGTTGTGGCCTCTCCCGTTGCGGAGCACAGGCTCCGAACGCGCAGGCTCTGTGGCCATGGCTCACGGGTCCAGCCGCTCTGCGGCATGTGGGATCTTCCTGGACCGGGGCACGAGCCCGTGTCCCCTGCATCGGCAGGCGGACTCTCAACCACTGCGCCACCAGGGAAGCCCTGGCCTATTTTTAAAGTACATTTAAATTGCAGTAATATTTGCTTCATTGTAAATAGGTTTGAAAAATTAATGACTGTTTTTGTACTCTTGATTTAGTTTTTGTACTTAGTTTTTGTGTTGTATTTGTCCTATAGATGCATGCTATTCCTTTGAGGTCCTCCTGGGTGATGACCTGTGCTTATGCTCCCTCTGGTAATTATGTTGCTTGTGGAGGACTGGACAACATCTGCTCTATATATAACTTGAAAACCAGAGAGGGAAATGTGAGAGTGAGCCGAGAGTTACCGGGTCACACGGGTGAGCATCACTACATATTGTCCTTTTCTCCTAAACCTGATTCCTCCTGAAGAATGAGCTGATCAAGGAGAAGGAGTGACAAAGTGAGATCAGCTGGCCAAAGGATGCATATTAATCAAGTGAGAGTAGAAATTACCATGAATCTGGGAAACACTGACTTTTTATAATTATACAAATGATGACCATACTTCTATTTTTCTTTCAAAAATAGTATTGTTTTTAATATTGTGCATCAATGAAAAAGAAAGAAAATAAATAACTCCAAAAATAGTATTGTTTTCATAAAAATTATAAATTTATTGCAAAAAATTCAAATAATGAAAAATACAAAAAGAAAACAAATATAATTTTCTGTATTCTCTGCAAACCTATAACAATTATGGGATTTTGGTTCTTAATTATGTAATTGAAAGTGTGTATCAAGATACATTTATGAAATATGTTTCACTATGTGATAGTGCATTCAATGTGCACGCCGTAGTTCAATAATACAGTATTTGGTTAGCAGTGTTAATTAGGAATTTATCACCACTCACCAGGTTTCAGCCTCTCTGGATTCTTGGAAGTACTATTTGACTGTGCTTTTTACACAATCTCAATAATGGTATTTTTCCTGACATTTCCATATTTTGAAGCACAGGTGAATTCTGAGCATTTGAGTGCCACCTTTCCTTCCCTGAGGTTTTTAAAGTATTTCTCCAAGGTACTTAACCTAGTCTGCTATAGATTATAATAGATATTTGTATTAAGGAGTATCTTTCTCTTAGGTAATTGTGGTAGGTGGAAAGGACTGTATCTTTTACTCAAGTTTGTAACTTTCAGAGTCATCAACACAGTAAATACCTAAGAGAGTTTGTTGATAAAATTCAGTTTCAGGCAGCATAGAGTTGGAAGTAATTAAAAGTAGAACTATAGATTATACTAACAAACACTTGCCCAGGTATTATATTTTTTAAAATATGTATTACTGTTTCATACGGTAATTGAATTAATCAGTGATAACCTAACATTTGTTACTCTCTGTGCTGTAGGCTACTTGTCCTGCTGTCGTTTTTTAGATGACAGCCAAATTGTTACAAGTTCAGGAGATACAACTTGGTAAGTTTATTCCAGAAGATTACTGATTTTGAGGTTGAGGATGGTAGTAGGAACTAATGTAAGAAGAAAGAACAGTCATTAATTATTTCTATTTTTAATTATAGTGCTTTATGGGACATCGAAACTGCCCAGCAGACCACTACATTCACTGGGCATTCTGGAGATGTGATGAGTCTTTCTCTGAGTCCTGACATGAGGACTTTTGTTTCTGGTGCTTGTGATGCCTCTTCAAAATTATGGGATATTCGAGATGGAATGTGTAGACAGTCTTTTACTGGCCATCTGTCGGATATTAATGCTGTCAGTGTAAGTGAAGAGCATTTCTAAGGAAAATTTATTGTGCATATAAAGTGTTGAACTCTATAGTATGATTTTAACAACAGATTCCCTTCAAGGATTCTTATAAATAGTATGCTTTTATAACATTTAACCCCCAAATAACAAGGGTTTAATTTTTTTAAAATGGAAAGGTTTTAATCCATAGGCCTAGGTCCTTATTTGCAGGTAAACAGGAATAATTTTTTTTTTCCAGATTTAGAGGGATAGATCATCTTGAGCAAACAAGCAGATCATGAGTATCAACAGTGTGTTCAGAGGAGAACAAAGTCCCATATCTCTGGGGTCAAGGGAACAACCCAAAGAGAGACAGTCAGGAAGACAGAGGCAGCTGTTTAGTATAGAGAGTATACCTTTTGAAGTCAGCAAACTCTGGATCTTAGTTCTGCTGGGAACCAGCTGTGTGAGATCAGGTGGGCTACTTAACCTCTGTGAGCTACACATTCCTCAGTAGGAATAATGCTACCTACATTAAAGAATAATGTGAAGACTAAATGAAACTATAGATTGGATGCTCAATAAATGGTATAAATTATTTATAATCTCCTTCATATTGAAAAAAAAACCCCTCAAACAGGTATCCACAAATAGATTAAGCCAGACAATAAGTACTTAGTATATACGAGAATGAACTAGTCATATGTCTTTATAAATTAAAACTAAAATGGCATTTTGAATGACAATCAAAATGATTTATCAAACAGTCAGAATTGAGGAGAGGGATATTAAGAGGAGGTGGGATACCACTTGACTTGGGTAAATTGTCCTATGCGGATCAGATGCCAAAATGTATAGATACGACTAGAATTTCCTAAAGTACTGTAATTGCAAGTGTTTATGGGTATAAGATACACTCTAATTTTGCAAGAAGATCTTTTTTGGGAAAAATTGGTTTTTATTTATCATGTGCATATTGAAAGTCAATTTTATATAATCTTTAGAGAATATCAGAGAAAGTAAAGGCTTTGTTACCCCCACCCCCTATTAGGCCAACCTGGTTTGAAGAGTGGAATTTTGGAATAGGCAAAAGCAATCCTCTCCATCTCTCATCCCACCACCTTTATCAAGTTGATGAGCTTCTCTTCTGTTCCTAGTTTGCTACAGATTTATCAGGAATGAGTGTTGAAGTTTATCAAATGTCTTTTCTTCATCTATTGAGATGATCATGTGGTTTTTCTTTTTCAGTCTGTTAAATGGTGAATTTATGTGGATTAGTTTTCAAATATTAACCCAACCCTACATTTCCAGGACAAACCTCACTTGGTTATAATGCATAATCCTTTTTAGTTACTAGTGGATTTGATTTGTTAAAATTTTAAATTTTGCATCCGTATTGATAAGTTATTATATGATTTTTCATTTCTTGAAATGTTTTCTTCTGATTTTGAAAGGGTTCCCTTTTCTCCACATCCTCTTCAGCATTTATTGTTTGTAAGATTTTTTGATGATGGCCATTCTGACCAGTGTGAGATGATACCTCACTGTAGTTTTGATTTGCATTTCTCTGATAATTAGTGATGTTGAGCCATCTGTACGTCTTCTTTAGAGAAGTGTCTATTTAGATCTTCTGCTCTTTTTTTGAGTGGGTTGTTTGTTGTTTTGATATTGAGCTGCATGAGCTGTTTGTGTGTTTTGGAGATTAATCCCATGTCAGTCGCATCATTTGCAGATATTTTATGCCATTCTGTAGGTTGTCTTTTTGTTTTGTTAATATTTATTTATTTAATTTATTTATTTTCTTTATTTTTTTGGCTGCGTTGGGTCTTAGTTGAGGCATGCAGGATCTTTCATTGCTGCACAGGCTGTTTGTTGTGGTGCATGGGCTTCTCTCCAGTTGTGGCATGTGGATTTTCTCTCTCTGGTTGTGGCATGTGGGCTCCAGGGCACATGGGCTCTGTAGTTGCGGTACGTGGGCTCTCTCATCGAGGTGCATGAGATCAGTAGTTGTGGTGCTCAGGCTTAGTTGCCCTGCGGCATGTGGAATCTTACTTCCCTGGATTCTTTACCACTGGACCACCAGGGAAGTCCTTGTCTTTTTGTTTTGTTTATGGTTTCCTTTTCTGTGCAAAAGCTTCTAAATTTTATTAGGTCTCATTTGTTTATTTTTGTTTTTATTTCCATTACTCCAGGAAAGGATCCAAAAAGATATTGCTGCAATTTATGTCAAAGGGTGTTCTGCCTATGTTTTCCTCTAAGAGTTTTACAGTATCCAGTCTTATGCTTAGGTCTTTAATCCATTTTGAGTTTATTTTTGTGTGTGGTGTTAGAGAATGTTCTACTTTCATTCTTTTCCATGTAGCTGTCCAGTTTTCCCAGCACCACTTATTGAAGAGACTGTCTTTTCTCCATTGTATATTCTTGCTTCCTTTGTTGTAGATTAATTGACCATAAGTGTGTGGGTTTATTTCTGGGCTTTCTATCCTGTTCCATTGATCTGTGGATCAATGGAATCAAGTGTGTGTTTGTTTTTGTGCCAGTAACATACTGTTTTGATTACTGTAGCTTTGTAGTATACTCTGAAGTCGGGGAGCCTGATTCCTCCAGCTTTGTTTTTCTTTCTCAAGATTGCTTTGGCTATTCAGGGTCTTTTGTGTTTCCATAGAAATTAAAAAATTTTTTGTTCTGGTTCTGTGAAAAAATGCCATTGCTAGTTTGATAGGGATTGCATTGAATCTGTAGATTGCCTTGGGTAGTATACTCACTTTGACAATATTGATTCTTCCAATTCAAGAACATGGTATAAGATTTCCTTTTTTATGGCTGAGTAATATTCCATTGTGTGTATGTATATGTGTGTGTCTGTGTGTGTGTACGTGTATATCTCACATCTTCTTTATCCATTCTTCTATCGATGGACACTGAGGTTGCTTCCAGATCTTGGCTATTCTAAACAATGCTGCATTGAACAGGGTGCATGTATATCTTCTCCAGTTAGTGTTTTTGTTTTCTTGAGGTAAATACACAGAAGTGAAATTGCTGGATCATATGGTAGTTCTATTTTTAATTTTTTGAGGAACCTACATACTGTTTTCCATAGTGGCTACACCAGTTTACATTCCCACCAACAACACGAGGGATATTTTCTCCACATCCTTGCCAACACTTGTTTTTTGTTGTCTTTTTGATAATAACCATTTTGACAGGTGTGAGATGCTGTCTCGTTATGGTTTTTATTTGCATTTCCATTTTATTTGCATCCTTAGTGATGTTGAGCATCTTTTCGTGTGTCTATTTGCCATTTGTATGTCTTCTTTGGAAAAATGTCTATTCAGTTCCTCTGCTCATATTTTAATTGGGTTGTTTGTTTTTTTGATATTGACTTTTGTGAATTCTTTGTATGTTTTGGATATATTGTTTGCAAATATCTTCTCCCATTCAGTAGGCTGCCTTTTCCTTTTGTCAGTAGGTTTCTTCACTGTGTAAAAGCTTTTTCTAGTTTGATGTAGTCCCATTTGTTTGTTTTTGCTTTTCCTTGCCTGAGGAGACAGATCCAAAAAAAAATACTACTAAGACCAGTGTCAAAGAGCGTACTGCCTGGGAACTCCCCGGTGGTCTGATGATTAGGACTTTGCACTTTCACTGCTGAGGGAGGCCTGGGTTTGATCCCTGGTCAGGGAACTAAGATCCCACAAGCTGCGCAACGTGGCCCAAAAAAAAAGAAAAGAAAAAAGCATACTGCCTGTGTTTTCTTCTAGGAGTTTTATGATTTCAGGTCTTACGTGTAAGTATTTAATCCATTTTGAGTTTATTTTTATATATGGTGTGAGAAAGTCATCCAGTTTGATGCTTTTGCATCTAGGTGACCAGTTTTCCTGACACCATTTATTGAAGAGGCTGTCTTTTCCTCATTTTATATTCTTGCCTCCTTTGTTGTTGACTGTGTGTGCATGGGTTTATTTCTGGGCTTTGTATTCTGTTCCATTGATCTATGTGTCTGTTTTAGTGTCAGTAACATACTGTTTTGATTACTATAGCTTTGTAGTAGTTTGAAATCAGGGAGAGTGATACCTCCAAAAAATTGCTTTATATTTTTAAAAACGTAAACAATATTAGAAGGCAAATGACAAACTATAAAATATTTGCCACAAAGAAAACAAATTTATATTCTTCATTTTATTCCTACACATCAGCAGGTACTAACAGAGTAATACAGATGACCAATAGATATATGAAGTGATTTCCTCTTTGTACAAAGTGTTGAGTAGTGCCACAGTATCTGAGAAAGGGGATTCACAAACTAATGATGCATAGTTTTCTTTACTACTAGCTTAACTTTATAACCTAGCCTAACTAGATGATTTTTGTTCTCTTTTATAAAATGTTTCCTATTTATTTCTCATAATGAGATTATTGGAACATTTAAGAGTATGCATACATATATAAATTCTATAAATAGTAATATGTGATTTAAACATTTTAGTAAGACATATGGAGGACCAGAGCCAGGGTGTTTTGAGAACTTGCCTTGTGCTGAACAGTGGGTTATGGGTACTTTGCATGTTATTTCATTCAGCCCTAACCAACACACTAAATTCTGAAACTAAGACTCAAGTGTTTAAGAATCTTTAGTGCCTAACATCATTCATCTGGTAAGAAACCAAGTTGGAATTTGAATCTAGGTCTGTCTTACCCCAGAGTCTATTATTACACTGCCTCACATAATTTTTGTGTATTTTCATGGAATAAATGTTTGTTGCTTTTCTTTCTAGTTTTTCCCAAATGGATATGCCTTTGCCACTGGCTCTGATGATGCTACTTGCCGACTCTTTGACCTTCGTGCAGACCAAGAGTTATTATTGTATTCTCATGACAATATCATCTGTGGGATCACTTCCGTAGCCTTCTCAAAAAGTGGGCGTCTCCTGTTAGCTGGGTATGATGACTTCAATTGTAACGTATGGGACACACTAAAAGGAGATCGTGCAGGTTAGTAAATAAGTACACATGAGGTTTTGATTTTGTCAGGAAATGTGAAAAGGTTCCCATCGGTTGTTTCTGGGGCCCCCATGGGCACCCTGGGGAATGGCAACATGGCAGTTCTCATTCATGGTCATTGTTGATCTTTGAGTGCAGTTACAGTCCATAAACCATATTTATGTTTCTGTTTTCTGAAGAGTAATATCTGATTCTATATTTTCTTGTTTGGTAAGTTTTGACATAAAGATGAATATATTTGACATAAAGATGAATATAATTTAGTATATAATTTAGTATAATTTAGTATGGTCTTTTCCAAATTACAGTTCTCTTATAACCTGACAGGAAACATGGATCTTCTTTTTGGCTCAGATCTTGTATGGGACAGGACATGGAACCACTGTCTCCCCTTAACCCCATACTCTGTGTTCTCCCCTGCAGCTTCCAGAATATTAGCATCCAGTTGTACTGGGGACTGTCATTAATAACAAATTACACAGAGTGACTTAAAATTTTTTTAGAATCAAAATTATACTCAAGGAATCAAATAGGTCTACATGGCTTGTTACCAAAACACAGCAGTCCTCTGACCCCAGCCCATGTTCTCTGCTCCCAGTGGTAGCTACTTTTAAGTATTTACTTTTGTATCTTTAAAGAACATCCTGTATTGATTTTTTTTTTTTTTTTTTTTTTTTTTTTTACTTTTAGGCATTATCTGTTGAGGGTTTGGTTTCAACATCCCTCCTCCCACCACAGCTTCCATCTTCCAGTTTTTCCCATGTAGTGAATTTGGTTTAGAACATCAGTCAGTGTTTATTACACAATTATGAATTTTTAAACAGCACTTACTGCCAAGCAGTGAGGTATATGCAGTGACTTCTTTTGCTGTGCTGCTTTTGAATATTCTCTAGGGTCAAATTAATTTTTTGGCGTACATTCTTAGTTTTGATGTACTTCTCACTAATTAATCTTCAAACTTTTTCCAAGTTTTGATATGTTTGGGAGTAGATCCATTTTCATCCCTCATTTGGGGCATTCAGTGGACCTTTTCAACCTGGAAACATATACCCTGTAGTACTGGGAAGTTTAGGAGGCTTATTTAATTGGTTGCACTTTTTTCTCCATTATCATTCTGTTTTTAGAACTCCCATTATTCATTCATTCATTCATTCATTCATTCATTCATTTATTTTTGGCTGCACTGGGTCTTTGTTACTGCACACAGGCTTTCTCTAGTTGTGGTGAGCGGGGGCTACTCTTCGTTGCGGTGCGCAGGCTTCTCATTGCGGTATCTTTTCTTGTTGTGGAGCACAGGCTCTAGGCATGCGGACTTCAGTAGTTGCAGCATGCAGGCTCAGTAGTTGTGGCTCACGGGCTCTAGAGTGCAGGCTCAGTAGTTGTGGTGCAAGGGCTTAGTTGCTCTGCGGCATGTGGGATCTTCCCAGACCAGGACTTTAACCTGTGTCCCCTGCATTGGCAGGTGGATTCTTAACCACTGCACCACCAGGGAAGCCCAGAACTCCCATTATTCTGATGTTGGACTTCTTGGACTTTATTAGTTTCTCTCATATTTTCCATCTGTCTTTTTTTGCTCCATGTTCTGGGAGAAATCCTTGCCTTTTCTTTCCATGAACCTTCTGTTAAGCTTTGGTTTTCCATTTTTGCTACCGTCTTTTTGAGAGTTTTTTTTTAGGGCCCCCATTCTTTTTTTCATGAATAAAAGTCTTTTGTGTTTCTGGGGTCATTAATGGAAGCCTTTTTTGAAGTTTTCTTCTGTAAGCATAATCTTTTGTTTTCCAAGTTGCCTTTTTCCCCCCTTCTTTCTTATTTTTTCAGTGTCCTATCTATTATATTTCCTTAAAACTCTGATGATTCTTAGCCTCTTATTTATCCTTAAGAGTGAGGCACTAAAAGTGTTTGAAAGCCCTCTGCACATGGTTGGGGTGTACTGACTGTAGGCCTCACTGAACAGTGATCTGGCCAGGCTTTCATTGGAGAACCTCTGATATATCTTATGGCCTTTTTTCCCTTGGGCCAGCTGTCTTCTCTGAGGTGGATTGTTCCACTTTTCTACCTGAAGTAGAAAGCTGACAGTTTGGGGGCTGATTTCTGGGAAGAAGCTGGGGTGCAAGACAATTAGCAAGTAAACTTACTTATTCCCCATTTTCAGCAGTTTCAACAATCTCAACTGTGCCTATTTTCTTCTAGTTGAGACCCTCTTTTACTCTCTCTAGCAAATAAGTCTCTAGTCTTATGTTCTGGTGCAGGATGATAAATCATCTGACTCTGCAGAGTGAAGGAAGAGACCTGGGGAGTCTAACTGTTTCCTGGACACTTTCTAATGCAGCCCCAGTTTACCCCGTCTTTGCCCGTCTCTGGCTCCAGAGATACCTGGTTCCACTAGTATCTGACCCTTTTGGAGGTTCTGCAGTTTGCTTTTGTTTCTTGGCTTATCAGACCATTTGCTTTGAACTTAGCATTTTGGGGTCCACTAACACACTTACCACCATACAGCTCACAAAATTTTGTTGCCACTGCTTGCTCTCATATCCTTGCTGTCCTTGTGGGTTTATGTCCTTGCCCTTTTAAACATCTATACAGTTGTTGAGGTTTCTGAGGGAGTGGAGGCAATGTCAACATTACCAGGAATAATTTTCTACAACCTCTCTTGAGACTGCAGAAGGGTTAGCATTTTGCAAGTAAATTTTTGGAGATACTCTGTCGTACAAAGCCAATTACTTTTTTGAGGTATTAGGTATTTTGCTTGGATCAAATGAATTAATATCCATAACAAAATAAAAACGTGTTTGTTTTCCATATTTTTTTAAACATATGCTTGAGTTTTAGTTTTGCTTTGCTTACAGCTATTTGGTTTCAAGTTGACTCAACTGGATACTTTCACCTTAAAATTGAAATGTGACTCATGAATTGCTAATTCATTCTTCTTTCCAATATGACCTGGAGTATTTAGTCACAGTGGTCATTTTTTGTTATTTCAACCCATAATGGTAAATTTGCCTGTTGCCAAACATTGCCATACTGAAGGTACTGCACAGAATATTAATGAGTTAGACAAGATGAACTTCTGTTCCTAAGATTGGGTGAAAATGATATGCTTAATTACATATGGAGATAATGAAAACTCAAACAGTATATTAAAGAAAAAATTCTTTTTGAGAATTTGATATATTCTAATTTTTCTTTTAAATCTTTACTTTTCTCATTTTCCTCCCAAATATTTGGGAATATTTAATTTTATCCTGTGTAGTGGTCAGAAGATCAAATAGGTTAAATATACAAAAGAAAACTAAGACTAGATGAGTTTGATGGTTTCAGAAAGTTATGACCAAAACATTCCAGGGTTTGGTGGTTAAAGGAATAAAGTAAATAAATTATGTTGTTATTTTTGGAAGTGGTAGCATAAGTCAGCTTCATTCTTGTGTTTTTGTTGTTCTGGTGGTAAAAATTCATTGAACTTCATTTAAAATTCTGTTTTTGTTGAAAATAGCATAGCTTATTGGCAATATTTAGAAGTATTGTGAACTTGTTAGAGATGTAAAAGTCTACATGTTGTCGAACAGATGATTTTGAACATAAGCATAATTATAAATAATTTTTCAAAAATGAAAAACACAATTTGATGCACATGTCAGAAGTTCATGGAATACAAAGAATTTTATTTTACCTACATGCCCAGCTTACCCCTGGCACTCAGTCTCTCAATTCAGGGGAACCTGTTAGCTTTTAAGTACCCTCCCAAATCTTTTATGCATACACTTGTTTAATTCTAAAACTTGCCCATTGCTAACTTTTTACTGAACTTTTGTTTTTCAGGTGTTCTTGCTGGTCATGACAACCGTGTCAGCTGTTTAGGTGTAACTGATGATGGCATGGCTGTGGCAACAGGGTCTTGGGACAGTTTTCTTAGAATCTGGAATTAACAGCACAAATTTTCTGTTCTCCACTGATACCTGGAGAAATCAGTACTACAGCCTATAGCTGTGAAAAAGAATTTACCTTATATTTGCAGGTGAAGATTTTTCTATTAAGATTATTATATACAAAAAGAAGCTTTCAGTAAACTACAAAACAAAAAAAGGTGAAAACAAGGTAAAGGTGCTTGCTGAGATCAGGACCAGTGTATTAATTTGAGGAGTGGAGCTAATTTAACCGTGATGAATTTTTGCTTGTACTGTCTAATTCTTTTTCTTTGTGTAGAACAGAATGTACACATTATAGCAGCCTATCATGTTTGAAGTATGTGTTTGCATTTTTTAAGAACTACATTTTTAACCTTGTATACCTTAAAAAGTGTCATAGTTTTGAGTTTTGTAGTGGAGGAACCAGGCACAGTAATAGATGGAAGTGATACCATTGATGTGGGTACTGATATTTGAAGCAAGTCTCCTTGTATTCCGACCATTTTGATCTAAAAGAGATCCTGGTTGCTTACTGTTTAAGAATGCTGACAGGCCTAGGTACCACTGAGGGGAGTCCTTGTGAATATCATTAGTTTCTGCAATATCCTCTGCCATCTTATCAATTTAAATTAGTGCTCATGTTTAGTCTTTTGAAGGGGACATAATCTGATGGCCAGGGAATAGAGATCTCACTCTGAAATTTTAGACATACATAAGAAACTCATATTATATTAATTGGTAGATAGCAGTAATCACATGAGAATGGTTCTTGTTATTTTAAAAAGCTGGTTATGATCAAATGACACTTAGGTAGCATTCGAAATAGCTGGGCTTTCCTATTGATTTCATATTCTAGAACTGAGTTTGTAAGGTACACTCACTTCAGAAGATTGATGAACATTTGGACTGTCCTTGCATCTGAAGGGTTTTTCCCAGTGTTCTCCATCAATGTGTATCTAGGTAGGAAAAATAATGTGATGGCATTGTTTTTCAAAGAAGTATAAAATCTAACCAATCACCAGGTCTGACTAGTTATAATCATTAAGAAGGTTGCTTTATGAATTTGTTCACATAATATAAAATCTGAATTGATGTTAACTCCCCATGCCTTCAAAAATTTAAAAAGCAGACATTCAAGCTTTTTGATCTTCTCTAATATTTCCTCCCATTAGCACAAAATATTGGTTTCTAAGTGGTTTTGCTTCAAAGGATACTAAGATCAAAGTGACCCCCACTTTAAAGCCAAAAGAAGATTCTAAGAGCAGTTCTTGAAGGAGTCAGAGGAAAATACTAAGCAATTCCTCTGCTTGTCAGTGATATAATAATGTGTGTATTACTAGAACAGGCCCCCTTGAACTTAAACAGAGATCCTTGCCCCTTGGATTTCTCTTAAAAATAATCTAAATGATTGACAGTAGAAGATTGTTAGTCTTCTTTGATGGTAAAGCCGTGGGGTTTTTCTGATGTAGAAGTGCATTGTGTTTTGTAACAGTGAACTGTGTCTGTCAGTAACTGTTGAGATAGGTCTGTTAACTTTTGATCACCTGTAACCCTAACCTAAATACTCCCAAATTTTACTTGTAAATTTTCATTTTTATATTGTGGATGTGCTAGTAAGTGCATCAACCATAATGAAATCAGTAAATGTTTTAAGATACTAAAAAGAATAAAATGGGAAAAGGAAGATTAAGATATAGGACCAAAAAAACAGACTTGTAGATGGCAGGCATGAATGTATATTTATATACACATTCAAGATTTCTATGAACTTTAGCTGTTAATGTTTGTGGACTATTTATATCACTTTATAAAGAGAAGCTCTTTGAGATAAGGCAAGAATACTTCAAAGGGACATATTCATTTCCAAAAATAGAGAGGGGTGAGGGTTTACCATGTAGTTCAGCAATTTATTCCAAAATCCTCTTCAAGAAAGCACTTCTACCATGTGCAAAATAGCCTTATATATATAAAAAGAGAGTATCTCCTCTACTTTGAAAGTGGTTCTAGTAACAAGATACTTTAGTCAGAGGCACAGACTATAAGAAGTCTGTGGTCTTCAAAATATTAATAAAAGTGATTTAATGTTATTAAAGTTTTTGTAGATAGTTAAAAAGCAATTCCCATAATTAAATATGTATTAGGCAACTGAAAATTAACCACTGCTACGGCTATTATGACCGTATTATACATATGACCGAATGGTGACCTCATTACCACATTAACTTACTACTTAAACCTTTGTTTAGTGATATGGGTTCCAGTTGCTAAATATTTGTTTCCTTGCAGTTTGAGTTCATCTGCTCGTCTAATTCTTTTGTGCATAAGAACTTCCTAAAGTCAGTATAATTTGTAGAAGCACAGTACAGTTTGAATCTGTTTTTCAAAACTTAAAAAAAATGTGGCCAAAAGTAGTTTTAAGGAATTTTATCAATATTGCAGTTCTGGTGCCTGATTTCTTTTTACCTAAGAAACATTTAAACGTCATGCGCCTCAGTTAGGTGTATTTGTAGAGTCTTTAATCACTTCATAAAGAACAGTTTTTTTTAAGATGTGGCAAGAATATTTTAAAGGCACATATTCTTTTCTAAAACAAAGTGGAGTGATTGCCATGTGCTTCAGCAAATCATCCCATAAACCTGCTCAAGAAAGCACTTTGTGCTATCAGCAAGAACATCACCTCCACTTTGATGGACAGGCCTCATTTTTGGCAGCTATGCTATCAGAGATTTAGACTAAATATCCAAGATCCCTCCCTAGCTCAGATTTTTATAGTTGAGTCTGTGGTTACAACAGCATATTGAATTCCATCTTCAGAGAGGCAAAGATTTAGGCTTAATATTTCATGAGATACTTAAGTATCAAGAGATACTTAATTCTTCAAGAGAGCCTAGTAAGCAATCTCCTTATTTTAATTTAGACTCAGTTGAACTGATTAATATTGCATGATGATAGTAAACTAGTTTCCTAGACATAACGGAGGTAGCTGCTTCTGGAATATGTTAAGTAATTTTAAAGTTAACATATTGAAAGAGAAATGGATCTTGGCTTCTCTAGGTGACAAAGTGAAATTTTTATTGTTGCTAAGACAAAAAATACTGTGCCAATATTATATAACTAACCTTCTCCAACACTTTTGATGTCTTAGATTTAGTAATATTATTAAGACTTTTAAAAATGAAGACATTCAGGGAAATTTATGCTTGATCATTGGTGAACGTCTCAGTTTAAAGTATAACAGTTGAATACTTGCGGCTTACCTGTTGATGTGTTTAAACGTTAATGGAAAGTGATTAAACAATCTCCCAAATGGACCTATGATTTTAGTAATAAAGATGTTCCTTCTAAAATCTTCACAGTGTGAGTCAGACTTAAAAACATTTTTAAGTTAAGTACTATGTTCAGTTTCTAATTTCCCTTTTGCCACTGTGGAAAGCAAAATTTTAAAGTGTTTCCTACCTCCTGTTAGAATTTTTTAAACACCCACCAGTCAGACTATCTTGTGAGAAATGGTAGCACAGTGAATAAAATTGGTATTTTAAATTAGGTTAAGTAGAATGTGAAGTACCCTTCATATTTACTAGTTTTTCTCCCATTGTTCATTGTAAGTTGCCTTAAATTCAGTGCTGTATTTAAAAGTATTGGTTATAATAGGTACTCAGTAAAGTGGTCTGTAGTTGAATGTCTAAGCTAGCATTGTTTTAAAAGTAATTTATTAATCAGAATGATGGTACACCTTGTGTTTAGCAAATTTGTTTGCATGTTGATAAAATTTCCTAAGTCTTTTTTCTTAAATCCAATTGATCCTACAAAATAGTTGATTAATGCAGCATATGAAAAAGCTGGTTATATGTTTCAACTGGTGTTAAATGTGCCTGACAAAATCTTACATCATACAGTATTTTTTAATTAATAGAACTTCAGTGATATACTTGGTAGATATTTCAAGCCTTTTCTGTGTCTTACACAATGGTGCTCTATCCTATTGTTTTCTCTTTTCAAAGAAGCATCTGAACACTTGCATTTGCATATTTTTATCCAAAGGCATTCACGTCTAAGTGGGTTTTTTAAGTTGATTAAAGTGTTTTTCTTCACCTAGAATGGTTTCTACAACAGCTGTGGCCAACTGAATCTGAGTATCAGTAGTCTGTGGGAAAGGTGAATGTATTAGATTAAAGCTCTTAGAAAAAAGCTTTAAACCAAACTATGGACTTGTATCATGATTTAACAGTATTCTTGAATCCTTCTTGCAGTAATTCGTTCCTTTAGTTGTACAGTAGCTCTGTGAAATAATGTTGCTGTGAATTGATACTGTAATCAATAAAGTGCTTTTAACAGATTTCATGTAGCATGTTTTGATTTTTAGTAGAATTACTTTTAAGTCCCAGAACTAAACTCCAAGCCCAGTAATTCATGTTCAGTTCTAATTCCTTTATCTAAACATTGGTAATTATTTTCTTCATGAAAAATCAATGGGCTGCTGGAAGCAGGGAAGAGATTGGAGTGCCACTGACCTATTCTGTAGTACTGTGAATGTTAGCCTACTGTTAAAAGGCCACAGATTTTCATCAAAAAGCAAAATTGTCATTTTTTCCCTTAAAGCTCCCTTAGGAACAAGATGAGCCGGTCTCCCCAAGATAGCCATAAAAATCATTAAAAAAGATTAAAACTCACTAAATGCCAGTATAAATGCTACATTTATCAACTATCAGGCAAACAAATTTTATTTTCACCTTGCATACTTATAAAAAATCTAGTTTTGTAAAAAGTTGAAGGTTACACAAAGTTTATAAATAATCCTGCAAACATACATAGTAGACAGTCAAGTAAATGTGCAATAACTTTGAACGATAACAGCTACAATTCTTTATAATTCATGGGCTTGGTCATAGGTGCACTTATTATCCCTAAGCATAAAGGCTGGGCTTCATTATTTTAGTGTCCCATTTCCAACACTCATATTTTCAAGCTTGATCAGGCGGAACTGGATTCAAACTAGTGATGAAAAACTTAGTATAAACTTACTATACGAGAACCACTATTCTGTAGTTCCCAAACTTCAGCATGCATCAGATCACCTTGAGGGCTTGTTAAACCAGAGATTCCTGGTCCCCAAACCTAGTATTTGATTCAGTAGGTCTAGGATGAGACCCAAGAATGTAGTTCTTACAACCTCCCTAGTGTAGTGCTACTGTTGACTGAGGGACTAAACTGTGAGAACCACTGTACTATACTAATGAGGTGATACCAAACCACTATGCTATTTCGAAAGTTCAAGTACTTGTGTATAAAGATTAAGGCCAAAAAAAAAAAAAAAAAGATTAAGGCCTTGAAATTGTAAACTTAATTAGCAGTACCCAGTCTTAGACATGTTTTTCATGTTGCAATTGTTACCTAATCCCACTTCTTGGTGGCCTGTATCATTTTTTGGTTATAAAGCAACAATATTAGCCATAAATGAATATTTATTTGGATTTGAATATTGCATTCTAATATCTGATTTGCATAAAAATATTTTTGAAAGGCTTCTGTGGCCTAAATGTTATTTTCTCCTTAAAATATCCTGGAAAACAGTGTTGCACCTGTTGTGAAAAGACTGAAGAGCATCCAGGAGCCTTAAAGGCACAGAAAAAGAAGTACTGAGTATTAAAAGAAAAAAGCATGAAATGTTATCCCTCCCATGGAAAAGCAGCATAAACTATACTGGGCAAATGTGCTGTGTCTTCTGGGATTGTGCCTTTCTAACAAGCATCTAGGTGATGCTGATTTGGTGGTCCTCAAAACTACGTTTTGTGTAGCAAAGCCTTAGACTGTCAGTTTTTTAATGTTTCCATGTAAGTTTTCTATTAGTTTTTAACAGAAACAAACAATACTTGAACTCATAAACATTTCATTAAGGTAAAAAACGTAATAATTTTTAACCGTGACCTGTCAAATTCATACAATTAAATGTTTAAAAGCCACTCCGGGGGACAACCCAGCAGTATCCTTGGCAAATACTTTCTAAAGAACAGCATTTGTACGTGACTGTAGCCACCCAAAATTCAGATCTCCCATATCTCTGGCTATTTTTTAATCACTCAAACTTAACTCTTAAAACTGAGAAAGCTTTCCTTACTGGAATCAGAGTTGAAGCTGGAAGTGTTTCTTGAGAAACATGAGAAAACTATTTAGACCCAAATACCTTTATAAGGACTCTATAATAACAAACCTATGTACTGTTTTACATCAATTTTAATGGGAATAAAAGAGGGAGTAGTAAAAAGCATTATTAGTGGTTTACATACCTGCTAGGATGGCAAAAGTGATTGTAACCTGCATAAATAATACACTCAAGAACATTCCACACTCCTTTGTGGTTAGAGCAATGCAGTTTATAAAACAAAAATGTGACTATTCCCATTGAAATAGGCATCAAAAATTCGTTTTGAGAAAGAAGATGAAAGGAGCACTCTCTAACTCCTGGATGCCAGGAAGCAGAGTTTTTCAGAATCAAAAACAAAGAGAGCCCTAATTAAGAGCAAGGCCCCACCCCTCAGGGGTCAGAGAGTTGGTTCTTTAAACTAATTCATCATTTTCACATATCAAAGGATTTTTCTTTACCCAAAATTAAAACTAAAGAGACATCACAACACTTTTCAGAAATGCACACACCCTGAGATAGATCGATACCAGGATCTACTCAAGGATTTGCTACTTAGGTATAGTTAGTATAATTCATATTTAAAGTCACTTCATAAAAATAACTGTCCCAATCTTCCAAGTTCCATCTTCTCCTATCATGATCACCAAAGCAATCTCTATTGTTAAGATTCTTCTTCATTGCTTGAATGTAGAAACTGCTTAGTAAAAGTCTCCAGCTCGTTTTCAAGTTGAACAGCTTTATTTCTAATTTAAAAAAATGAATAAAACACCAATCTAATTATCATAAAGGTCAATGAGAAAAAATGCATCCCATGCAAATCTTAAAAAAAAATCACTAGCCAGCTGTTGCTACATTTGTCTGAACTCAGATCATCAACTCTTTTTAAAGCATTTATTATATGTGCTACTGTAACTCTGCAATAAACACAGAATCCAATGGCCAGAAGAAAGGTATACTGAGATAAAATCTTTAATAAGAATGAAAAGCCTAAGAGACAGTGGAGTCATATCACCTTACATGGGAGTTACATCCTAAGTCACATAAAGACATAATTGTTCTTGAATTTCCATTAAGCATAAAGTGTAGAATAAGTGGCTTTATGTATACACAAAGTAGCTGGCAGATGTCAAAGGACCATAGTTACCAAAAATATTTTTTTTAAATATTAAAACTGTACTTGATGCAGCCAAATGCCCATAACAAGAGGGAAAACAGAATGTAAATTGACAGGGGAATGCAGGTTTGAATCTCCCATTCTCATACTCTGCCAGGGCACAAACACATACTTAAATGAGTTTCTCTCTTTTCTTGGTCCTGTTTTGTTTGTTGCTAAGTGCATATGGTCAAGGTCATAAGTTAAATGTTCATGTGAACTCCACTGTATATTTCTTCAGGTAATGCTCCTGAAGCATTAGTTAAGTTAAATTATATCTGAATGGCTAAGCCCAATTTAGTAACAAGGGAGATTCCAAATATTATGTTAATAATATTCTAAACTTATAATATTATGTTAATATTATTCTAAACTTTCCTATTAGAAGAATTAGCAGATCAAAAATATTGATACTTATTCAAGTCAGTCCTGCCAAAATTTGAAAGCTACGTAAGTACCAATAATCTATTTTATCAGTTACGGCTTTTTACTATAGCAAGATGAAAAAATATTAAAAAACCTACCTAGGTTAAAGAAAAATTTCTATTGGATATAGTTTCACCAAATTTGAAAAGCTGTATTTGGGATGAACTTAAAATAGGAGCAATGGATATGTGAAATTCATTTGGGTGTATTTGTGTGTGTGAAGTGATGCTGGGGTTTAAGTGGTAGGCAGTCACCTTTTTCAGAGACCCTGAAATGGAGATGCAATGAGAATGTGACTGCTTAATCTTTTCAGATTAAGATACCAGGGATGGACACTATCACAGGTGTTTTAAGTATAATGTCCCAAAATCCATGTCATAAGGACAGCCTCTCCAATTTGCAGAAGTTGCAAACTGTTTTTATACAGGCAACTGTATGTAGCATGTGCCCTGGTAAGTAGCAGCAGGAAGTAAATGACGCTTAATGATTCTACCAGACTTGTAGGTGAGCCAGCTAATGGGTAATAAGCTGAAAGTTAAGAACTGCCAAGAAGTATAGATCTCGTGGTGACACTTCTGGTCTTGACCCCCAAAGCACAATTTATTTAGACTCCAAAGAATCCATGGCAAATCATATTAAACCAGAATTCCACATTATATTAGGATATCTTGTTTACTTCCGTTGCTTCAAATTTAAGTATACCTAACAGTCCCCAATGAGAAGAAAAGCTATGGGTCTTGGATATGTAGGACTGAAAATTCATACCTTTAATTACAAAACTTCTGCTCTGAAAAAGGACTAGTATAGCTTAACATAGAGCTATAAGCTTAGATCTAAAAAATTCCTTTAAATTCAGATTTGTTTTTTTGTTGTTCAAATTAGCTTTCATTGAAATTGCAAAATGACAATTAATGCAATGCAGAAAGCCAAAAATTTTAACATAAATTTGCTAGTGATTTTACATAATTATATTTTGGTAATGAAACCAATAAATGTTCGTATTATTGAGGAAAAAAGGTTCAATTACCTTAAGCGCTTTGAATTGTTCTGTATTTTCTCCAGTTGATCTATCTCTTTGGATAATCTGGCAATTTCCTCTTCTAGATGTCTTTGTGTAATATCAACTTGTTGGCACAGGCGAGCAAAAGTGGTTGCCATTTCCCTTCAAATAAAAAATAATTTTATCAGCAGTCATGAATGTCTTTTAAAATGAATAAGCTTTAATTTGAAGCTTATATAAAAAAAGAGATCACAAGTTTAAAAAATTCCCCAAAATATAAGGTATCAAAGAACACGGCTAAGAATGGTATGAGGGAGGGTATGGCACTTGTAAGCTTAATATGACTGTGGGCTTAATTTCATCTGGCCTCAAGACAAATGCTCAGTGGGTAATAATATTACTCTGCCATATTGCTGTGAATATGAATAAGCTATAAAAAGGCGAAGGATGGGTATATTTCTTCAGAAGCATAATAAGCCTTACTCTTGTCCCCTGCCTATAAATATAAATTACTGAGAACAGGAAAGAAAATTTCATGAACTTCTGTGACAGTCAAAAATACTTTAAACTATAGCAACATTTAACCACATTTCTAGAACAAAAGGGCTGTATTTAATTTGTGTGCTAGTTAATATGTTAACTTTGGCAAATATTATATTTATATTTTTGCAACTGGGAGCATGCCTACTAGGTGTGTACTGCTGGAATTTGATGAAGTGACTTGTTTTTCTCTGCAACTATTCTCCTGCGCATCTTCATCTTTCCCAGGGTCCTTTCCCCCTCCATTCTCTCCCTATCTGACCAAATACCAATATCAGACAAATGAAGCATCTTTTTATTTTAATATTTTATTACATTAATATTTAGCTAGTATTATTTTAACTGGAGTAATTATTTGAGGTTGCCTCCATTAGAGTGTAAAGTCCTCTAAGGAAGAATACAAGTTATCTTTAACTTTTAATTTCCCATAACTTCTAGCATAGTTATTGTCACACGGTAGGCAATTAATAAATGTTTGATGATGAAATGAATAGTAAGCTTCATTAATTCTCTTTTTATGAATGTGAACCTCAGCTGATTTTGTTTGGAGGTCCAGGTTATCCTCATTAAAGATCTTAATATAAATAAATCAAAATTAACAGTTATATAAAATAGGAGCTCAATAAATATTTGGTAAATGAGTGAACTAATTCAGTGGTCTCAATTCTGTGCCCTCATTGTTTCCATTCCCTACAGCTCTAACATAACTACGTTAGTACAGGCTCTGATCTTGTGTCTGAAACAGTTTAATCTCCCTGCCATTCTTGTCTCCTGAGTCTAAACCACTTTACACACCACACCACTGCAAAGTTACCTGTTCTAGAGCTAAATGTTAATGATACCACTCCCAGCGTTCCTAATTATCCAAACCTCAGTCCTAGTGTTAGGCTTATACTTGAATGGACCCCTTCTTATGTACACATCTGCCACACTGAAATTATCTCACGTTTCTGAACACATTCCTTTTCCCCCAACGTTCTTGCCTTTGGTTTGATCTGTTTTCTCTGTCTCACTCTTTCTATTCTGATGTTCAAGTCTCATCAGGCTACCTCTCCTCTAGGAAACTTTGCTGATCCACTATCCTTCGTGATTTCAGATTCTAGGAACTTCCCTGGTAGCAGAGTGGTTAAGAATCCGCCTGCCAATGCAGGGGACACGGGTTCGAGCCCTGGTTCGGGAAGATCCCACATGTCACGGAGCAACTAAGCCCATGTGCCACAACTACCGTGCCTGCGCTCTAGAGCCTGTGAGCCACAGCTACTGAAGCCCGCGCGCCTAAGAGAAGCCACCACAGTGAGAAGCCCACGCACCGCAACAAAGGGTAGCCCCCGACTCGCCGCAACTAGAGAAAGCCCACACAAAGCAACGAAGACCCAATGCAGCCAATAAATAAATACATAAATACATACTCAATGTGATTAAAAAAGAAAAAAAGATTCTAGAGCCTCACATTATGAAGCTCTCATTACTTTTTACTTTTCACCTTTTATTATAATTATATACATGTTGTTTCTTCTATTAAATTGCAATCATCTTTAGCTCAGAAAACTTTCTAATTCAGCTCTCAGGGGCACTCTAATACAGAATATTATGCATTGATTTGACTGGAGTTCTATATATTTTTACTAAATCAATGAAACATATTAAAGATACGTAAACTCGGTGGACATAGGTATTTATTATTATAATAAAATTCTCTTGATTTTTAAAAAGTCATGCCTTTAAACCTACAAATCGGGGCTATAATAGTAAAAATAAATTACATTTACCACCATGCATTTTGAGCCCACTTGTTTGGTATCATTCTATGTTTTCCACTTTGGTGGCAATTATAAAATGTGTTCATGTTGTGATAATTCTTTGAGCTGTACTCTTATTTATGCATTTCTGCATGTATGTCCTACTTCAGTAAAGCTTTAAAACAAAAATAGATGAATCTTTCAACTTACTGTTGTACTTGATGGCTGCAGTTGGCGCTTGTGAAGCTAACAATCAGTTGCAGTTTTTCAGTTGCATAATTCACAAATTGCTGTTTAAAGGCTCTCTCCTTGGCACGGGTGGTCCAAGTCAGCCTTTCATAAAGATACAAAGCTCCGTACATACTTAATGAAACAGATATGAGTTTCCAGCCTACAGTTTTCCAAATCTGTAAGATAAATTCACAGCTTACTTTGAGAAAGAAAAATACCACTAGGGAGATTGTACTAAAAGGCATTTTAGAAAACTCATTGGCTCCCTACAGATCTTTGAGTCAGATCCATTTTTTAAACATGTATATTCCTTCTCTATGAGAAAATATGAAATTACCAGAAATCAAGCCAAAAAAAGGAGCAGCACATAAATACCAGGCAAGAACTTTTATAACCTGCCAGGCATTTGGTAAGTTGATTTAATGTATCTCAAAAAGGGCTGTTAATTTTTTCAGGTCAAAGGTTTAAAAAACCAAAATGAACTATATATAAAATAGTTAACTGGGAGTTCCCTGGCGGTCCAGTGGTTAAGACTGCATGCTTCCACTGCAGGGGGCACAGGTTCGATCCCTCGTTGGGGAACTAAGATCCCACATGCCGTGTGGTGCAGCCAAAAGAGAAAAAAGAAGAAAAAAATAGATAACCAACAAGGACCTACTGTATAGCACAGAAAACTATACTCAATATTTTGTAATAAACTATAAGGGGAAAGAATCTGAAAAAGAATAGAGATATATATAGTTGTGTAACTGAATCATTTGCTGTACACCTGAAACACAACATCGTAAATCAACTATACGTCAATAAAAACAAAACAAAAACCCAAAATAAACCTATGCTGTTAATGATATGAAAAAAACTTTTAGCATATAAGAACTACTACAAAAAATAATATTTAATACTTTAAGGCAGATCCCTTTGGTATTTGGAGAAGGCTAGATAAGGGACCTGGATCATTCCTGTTACTCCAATGCACAAATATTGTTTCTTCGTGTGCTATGATGTAAAAGTAGGAAGTATTATTTATGTTGTGGTAATCATTTCACAATATATACATATATTAAATCATGTCATACACCTAAAACTAATACTATTTTATATGTCAATTATATTTCAATTAAATTTTTTTTTAAATATTTATTTTTAAGATTAGACTTGTGAAAGCCAATTCACTAATTTTAACTTACAACTTTTCATGTCATCTTATAGATCCTGGAAACTGAAGTAAATATATCTTTCTTTTCCTGATCTAGCAGGTAGCTTTGCAATAATTTCAAATTCAATTACACTAAAAAATACTGTTTCAAAAAAAAAGGTATTATTTCTTACCACTCCTCCAACAACAATGATGCCCATAGAAGTTCTAGACGTAAGAGAAGCTAATGCTGTTATTAAGGTAACCATGAGTTCTTCCTGTGACGCATTATCTGGTGTTGCTGGATTGGCAGGAGCAGTGGGAGTAGAAGCTAAAGATCTGGGGAGCTAATAAGGTTGGGGGGGGGGGAGGATTAATTCAATTAAACCACCACAAATGGAATAGTTACATTTACAAAATTCGATTGTATTCTCTTTTAAAATTGCAGTAGTAAATCTACAAAAAGAATGACTCCAATTAATGAGTTTACCATAAATACATGAAGAAAATAAAAATGGTCTGAAAATTATCTCCTGTGACATGTACCAATGATATCATGAAGAATGAATTTTCATAACGTACAATGAGTCTACCTAAAACAACAGGCCTTCAACTCTCAAGTGAAATTAAAACTGTATATAAAAAAATTTTTTTTTACACCCAAAACACAATCCTTTAAAAAAAACTGGACTTCAAATTTAAAACCTTGGGAATTCCCTGGCGGTCTATATGCTTTCACTGCCGAGGGCCCGGGTTCAGTCTCTGGTTGGGGAACTAAGATCCTGCAAGCTGCGTGGCCAAAACAAATAAAATAAAAAATAAAAATAATAATAAAAGCAAAATTAAAATCTTTTACACTTCAAAATACACCATAAGAAAATGAAAAGGCAAGCTACAGACTAGAAAAACATACGTATTTGGAAATCATGTATCTGATAAAGACTTGTATCTGGAATATATATATATAAAGAACTCCCACAAGTTGATAAGAAGCCAAATAACCTAATTTAAAAATGGACAAATGATTTGAATAGACATGTTACAAAATAAGATACACAAATAAGCACATGAAAAGATGTTCAAAATCATCAGTCATTACGGAAATACAAATCAAAACTACAATTAGGTACAACTTCACATCTGCCATAATAAAAAAGACGATAACCAGTCTTGATGAGCATGTGGAGAAAGAGAACCTTAATACACTGCTGGTGGGAATGTAAAATGGTGCAGCTGCTTTGGAAAACAGTTTAGCAGTTCCTCAGAAAGTTAAACATGGAGTTACCATGTGGTCCAGCAATTTCACTCCTAGACATACTCAAGAGGAATGAAAACAGATGTCCACATAAAAACAGTCTATGAGTATTTAAAACAACATTATTCATAATAGCCAAAAAGTACAAACAACTCAAATGTCCATCAATTGGTGAATGGCTAAATAAAATGTGTGATATCCATAATGGGATATTATTCATCCAAAAAAAGAAATGGAGTATTGATACATGCTACAACATTCATATACCATGATGACAAACCTTGAGAACATTACGCTAAGTGAAAGTAGCCAGTCACAAAACGCCACATTTTGTGTGATTCCATTGATATGAAATGTCCAGAAGGGTAAAAATGATAGCTAGAGAAACCTGAAT
Source organism: Mesoplodon bidens (assembly GCF_964165515.1). Classification (NCBI taxonomy): domain Eukaryota; kingdom Metazoa; phylum Chordata; class Mammalia; order Artiodactyla; family Ziphiidae; genus Mesoplodon; species Mesoplodon bidens. The sequence goes on along the minus strand of NC_138161.1, from coordinate 95,536,983 downwards.
AGCAGTAGGGCTGGAGGTGGAAATGACAACTGACTGCAAATGGGCACAAGGGTAGCCTTTGGGGTGACAGACATGTTCTAAAACTGGATTGTGGCAATGGTTTTACAACTCTGTAAGTTTTCTGAAAACTTATTGAATTGAGGGACTTCCCTGGTAGCGTAAATGGTTAAGAATCCGCCTGACAATGCAGGGGACACAGGTTCAAGCCCTGGTCCGGGAAGATCCCACATGCCGCGGAGCAGCTAAGCTCATGCACCACAACTACTGAGCCTGTGCCCTAAAGCCCATGAGCCACACTACTGAGCCCGCGTGCCTAGGGCCCGTGCTCCGCAACAAGAGAAGCCACCACAATGAGAAGCCCACGCACCACAACAAAGAGTAGCCCCCGCTCACTGCAACTAGAGAAAGCCCGCACGCAGCAATGAAGACCCAACGCAGCCAAAAAAAAAAAAAAAGAAAAAAAAATTAATTTAAAAAATTATTGAATTGATAAATTCAACAAAGTTTTTAAAAAGAGACTCTAAACTGGTAGAATCAGATACATACCTGTATAGTACAGCAATAACCACCTAATAAAAAGCCTACTCAAAAAAAAAAATATATATATACCTGAAAGATAGGTTCTGATAATCCTAGAAGCACCCGCTGAGCATTTGTAGGACCCAAGAAACGATGGACAAGGGAGGACCAGCCCAAGGAAAAATGAAATACAATATCCTCTTGAAAATCTGAACATAACTTATGGCAATTTAGGTCATAGCTGAGATCAAATTTCTTGCAAGGAATCAGTGTATGTAGTTTATTCTGTATACCAGCTGGAAGTAATGGCTTCAAATTTTCTAGAAAGAACCAAATTATGGTATTTTAGTTAACAACAGTAAATAATATTTTATAAAATATCTAAAGGATTTTATAATAAATCTTTTAACAAAGACATAAAGAAAAAACTACACACGAACTTGCAGACATAAATATTACCAATAATTTCTTGCTGGGATTGAAGCATAGAAGCATTGACTTCATTGGTGCACCGATCAGCCAAATTTCTTCCCATTCCATCTTCTATGTGCTTATTTAACTCCTGTTAACAATGGTAAATGTCCACATTATTTTTTCTCTAGAATATATGCAGATTTTATTAAAATGTCAAAAAAGTAGTAAACACTAAAATGATCTTATTCTTTTCTAAGATGATAATTCTTCTGTGTACTTTATAGTTTAAATTTATTACAAGAGTGCACAGGAGGGCTTCCCTGGTGGTGCAGTGGTTGAGAGTCCACCTGCCGATGCAGGAGACATGGGTTCGTGCCCCGGTCCGGGAAGATCCCACATGCCGCGGAGCGGCTGGGCCCATGAGCCATGGCCGCTGAGCCTGCGCGTCCGGAGCCTGTGCTCCGCAACGGGAGAGGCCACAACAGTGAGAGGCCTGCATACCGCAAAAAAAAAAAAAAAAAAAAAAAAAAAAAAAAAAAAAAGAGTGCACAGGAGACGTAATAGTTTAATCATGTACTGATTGCCATGAAGACGCTAAAATGGCCAAACCACTAAAGAGTGGAATAAGAGTCAGAATAAAATAAGGAAACTGTATCTGAATAACATTTAACTACAATTTAACTTACATTTTTATATACTTTCAATACACTTGGAGTAGGATGAAACTCAGAACAAAATTCATCAACCAAAACAGAGAGTCGACAAATTTCATCTGTCATTGCACATGAAACCTAAAAATATTAAAATATTTAAACAACATTACCAACTACTCAAAAAAATTAAATTGAAAAAAAACTTAAATATTCCTTTAAGGTAACAGATAACATTTTTAGCATTATCAAAAGTATTTCCATTCCCAGATATTATAATCACAAAGACAAAGCTAATGTTACCCACCTTATTTGCAACCTCCTCTGTAACCTCCCTGATTTTTTTCTTAACATCTAGTGTTAAAAGGTTCATCTGGTTTCGGATAAAGTCCAGTCTATCAATTTGGTCTTCCCTCTCTTCTATTGAATAAACCCTATTATAGTATGAAAAGGAATTAATATTCAGGGTATATTAAAGTCCCAAAGAAATTAAGCACAAACACTCACTTATATATTGAACCATCTGCTAGCATGATAGAAGAAAAAAAATCTTGTATTTCAACATCTAAAAGGATTCAAATAATATTTCACTTATAAAATGTTTTACAGATGATTGGATATAAACTGTCTCTCTGCTCATGTGGTACCTGAATCCCACAAAGGATTAATAAGGGTGCTAAATCTCCACCCATTTCATAGATATGAACAGTCAAAACAGAATTAACTCAATATTAAGTCTACTTAATAAACAGGGGCCAGTAAACAGCACTCTGCAAGCCCAATCCAGCCATCCGTTAGTTTCTGTTAAAGTTTTCTTGGAATATAGCCACAACCATTCATGAAACTATTGTGTATATGGCTGCTTTTGCTCTAAAACCACAGAACTGAGTAGTTGCCAAAGAGACAGTATGGCCTACAAAGCCTAGAATATTTACTATCTGCTAAAATTTGTCAACCCCTGGATGATATAGGAAAATAAAAGCCTGAGATCCTTTTAAGATCATTTTTCCCAAGACATCTGTTCCCAAGGCAAGATTATACAAACCACCCTCAAATCACATCTTTTTTGTGCTACGTTTATTTCAATGTCCTATATTTTTATAAAAATTAAGGTCAATCCAGTGGACGAATACTTACTTTGGCTACCATAATAAAGCAACTGAGCTCACTATACAGAAACAGTGTGCACAGGGCCAGAGATCAGAATCTGGGTTCTGATCCTTGAGTTTTATATGCTGCAAATTCTCTAATGTTGTACATAATGCATTCCTGCTAAAGTGTCAAAATTAGGCAACAGACCTAGATATGAGTGGAGTTTTGTTCTCAGCAAGATCAAATACATTTAAAATCCCCAATTTTATATCTTGGATTTAATCTTAGATGCTTTATATCTTCCCATTGATTGACTTAAGCCCACTTAAAGGTCCAATTGAGGCTTAACATCATTATACTTATAACATCTAATAACATCTTAATCTCTGTTTCAAGTACACCAAGTTTGTGAGAACTACCCTTTTCTTCGACTAGTGTTGGCACTTTCATGTATTCATTTTCATCATTACAAGGTAATAAATGGAATAAAATACTGCAGTATAGTATGACATATAGAGTAATGCTTACCAAATTCACTTTCTGGCTGGCAGGTAGTATCACCTTGTTTGTTTACCAGCTGATATAAAACCACAACTGGCATAAAGAAGTGATTTCAAGGTTTCAATGTATGAACATATGAAAGATGAGTGATAGGTTGAATGTAAAAAGAGGGTCACCTGTTTTGGACTTCTTCGAGAAATTCTGCTGAAGAAATGGTTCTTTCACTGCTTTAAAGACATTTAAAGCCACTGAACATTTTAAAATCACAGCTCACACACGAGAATACTGAGATCCAGGGGATGTAAATGATGTATTTGTTCAAGGTTGTAAAAAAAATATTTACAGTTTCAAATATTCATTAAAAAACATGCCAGTAGGCATCAGCTAAACCTACAGGGTTGATGTTAGTGTGAAAGGTATTTAATAATATAAAAATTTTAAACCTTAGTCTAAAGAATTCATATTGACACAAAAATAATTTTTATTTTGCAATAAAATGAATTCATACCTTTTCTCTGCTGCTGCCACGTTTATTGAATCCATTATGTTTTTCACAGTTTCTAGTATCTGTTTAGCTCTGATAGTGTGCTGTTCAAACTTTGTTTTCACTGCTGACTGCGAGATACACTCCTGCGAGGGGCCCAAGCCATAACACATTACTGTAATTCCATCCCAACATTTTCAGGAATTTAAACACAAAAGCTTGCTGTTTGGAATGTTAACCAAAACAGACATAAGGATAGAAAATAAATGGATGACAAACACAACTTAAAATTATAAAGGTAAAAAAAAATGTCAAAAATTTAAAAGTTAAAGGCTTTAACAGCAAGTTCATAGCTTTGTGTAATTTTACACAGTAATGTGCAATGGTTCTTTGACTATATTATTTTTTAAAATAAATTAAAAAGGGTGCTATTTTCAATGTTAAACAAGGCTTCCTATTAGGATTACTAATTTTATTTGGATCACCTTTAATCTACTTCTAGTCCATCTATCTTGATTTTTCTCATATTTGCAATGAAAACCTCATGAAGTTCTTAAGCCATGAAATAGAATTCTACATTGAAAAAAATGAACGATATGATCACATAAAGTTAGTAAAAAGGACTTCTACAGATTAAAGCTTGAACAAACTGAAAAATACTATTTAACAGCAAACAACCTAAGTAATATTTTAAATTGTTCATAGAAAAATATCTAAAGCTATTTCTAAGATAATCCCATTATTGTCATTGGACTACAGTGTGTGCATACAGGTCAGAATGATGCCTTATCTCATGCTTCACTTTCAAGCTAACTGTAGCTCACAACTTACTAACAGTTGTACAAATCAATTAGTGTTTCATGACCAGTGTTTTTTACACAGAGAATACATCAGAATGCACCACATATGATCATGGATGTTTCTTTTGTGAAATTTTATTTCAGTTTCAATATATGTGCATATTACTTGCTATTTAAAACATTTACTGTGATTCATCATTTAAGTGCTAGCAAAATTATTAAATTAAAATTGGCCTTTCACTTTTACATCATAGAAAAGTCAAATTCTGTACTGACATAACATTTGAAAACAACGCAAGTGTAGAGAAATACTATCTGGTCTTTGAACAACCAAGAACACTCATCTGGGTCACGACATCAAATTAGGGATATACCCCCCAACTCTCCAATATTTCCATGAATTCATCTCCTTGAACTTAATATAAAACCAGTACAAATTGTGGTAATTACTTCTGAAAGTAATTACTATCCTTTATCAAAATAAATAGCTTTTAAGCTTTAAAAGGTAGTCACTTAATACTCTAGCACTATATTTGTTATGGTGAAATCATTAGTATATTATATATTCATTCAGTGTTCTATTTATAATCTATGCTGAGCCTTCACATCTCTAAAATGATTATTTCACTAAGACAGAAGAGACTTTTAAATTCTCTCTTTGGTATTTTTTTGAGGTATAGAAAACAAAGCAGATTCATTTCTTTAGCTATAGGGCACATGAGGGTAATTCATGTAGTTAACAGTTTATGTCTTAACTCAGAGCCCATTACTTTTTTTCAGTGCATAGTCTTACTTTTGCACATTGTCAAGCTCATTTATACATCACTCAATTATCACTAATCCTGAAGAGATTAGTAATAAGAAGTTACAGTATTCCTGTTCTGTATATGCCAAAGCAGAAGCCACCAATATCTACACAATATTAAATATTTGAAGTGCAAACTGCTTATTTTTTAATGACCAAAACAAAGTTTTAATTTTACTTTAAATAACTATCTCATAAATTGCCAAATTAACCGTCACAAAAACAATAAAAGAATAAAAATATTTTTAAAAGGAAAAAAAGTTAAAAGAAATTCTGTTCCTCGATGAAGCAGATCTAGATATCAGCAATGAAGACCCCAAATTTGTAGATAACAGCACAGTATTAGAGCTAGACTAGAGAAAAAGAAAAGACCTCCAAAAGTTATTAGGCAATATACAAGTTACTCCTTGATTCAAAAATATACACTGGTGAATAAGTATAAAGAAGAAAACAGGCAATCTTTTTCTAATTAAAAAGTATCCCACACTGACGTTCCCGCTGATCAGAAAAATATCAGAAGTCAACTGCAAAAGGAATACTCTATTCCAAACTAAGTACAGGGAATGCTAATTTATTTTTTTTTAATATTTATTTATTTGGCTGCACCAGGTCTTAGTTGCAACATGTGGGATCTAATTCCCTGACCAGGGATTGACCCCGGGCCCCCTGCATTGGGAGCACTGAGTCTTAGCCACTGGACCACTGGGGAAGTCCCAGGGAATGCTAATTTAAATAAAGGTTCTTTACTGAACCATTTCTCAGAGCCCTTTATACACTAATATACTTAAGAATCTCCATGGGAGAAATATATAGCATGCAGCAGTTCCCAGACTTATTTTATCAGGAACTCTAATTTTCCAAGGAGAAGTTTAAAATACTACACCAGACAATTTAAATTCCATCTTGTCAGAGTATCCTGTAGGCTGTAAGATTTAGAACCAAAGCAATAATCACATCTCAATTATCATCATCTTCTGATTTTCTAATAACATCTACAGAAAACAGCTGATGATTTAGTCATACGTAGTTACAAATTTGTAAATATTAATATTTATGTGTAATTAAGACATACAGGGCTTCCCTGGTGGCGCAGTGGTTGAGAGTCTGCCTGCCGATGCAAGGGACACGGGTTCGTGCCCCGGTCCGGGAAGATCCCACATGCTGCGGAGCGGCTGGGCCCGTGAGCCATGGCCGCTGAGCCTGTGTGTCCGGAGCCTGTGCTCCGCAACGGGAGAGGCCACAACAGTGAGAGGCCCGCGTACCACACACACACACACAAAAAGACATACAACCAGCTTGACAAGTCCCCTTGATTAAAGACCCTAAATACCCAATAACAATGCTATTTACCACTCCCAACGTATTATTTTGAAATATCTTAAACTGACAGGAAAATTGCAAGAAAGAACACCAAGATACAATATACCTTTCAAGTAAATATACCAAATGTTAACATTCAGCTTTGTTTACCTTTCCTTCTCTCTCTCCATGCAGATTTATATAGATAAGTCTATATAGATATTCATCTTTATACATACCTGTATATATTTCTTCCTGCTGAACAATTTGACAGTTCATTGTAACCACCACAGCCTTACTACTAAATATATTAACATGTGTCTCCTAAGAACGGGGACATTTTCCTATACAACCACAAAACAATTACTGTATTCAGAACTTTTATCACCGGGACAATACTATTAACCTAACATACAGTCCATTTCCAAATTTCACCAGTTGTCCCAGGAATGTCCTTCACAACAAATTCACTAACACAAAACTATTAAGAATAGTTAATGGCCAAATATTTGGGCAAAAAAATTTTAGATTGCTAAACTGCGTTCAGAATATACACCTGTCCAAATATAGGTTGAAAACAAGGAAACATATGAATAGAATTAACATTGATTTTCTTGACTGATTTTATTTAATTTCCAAGCCTTATTTAACTTGGTACCCTGAAAGTTCATAATATTCAGCTTCTTTTAAACCAAATGAATCTCAAGAGGTCCATGGCAAACAAAGATCAGACTGTTTGATAAAATGATTAACTTGGTACAGTTTTTCTTTACACAAAAATCATCTTATAAGACTACACACACAATATTGAATTCTAAAAACAGAGAAAATGTATATAAAGGCCACATTTTGTGATCACAATGCAAAAAAAATCAAGAAAAGTTAGATGATAATAATCAAAACATCTGAATTTTAATAACTCCTGTATTGAATAGGAAATGCCAAAAGCTATCATTAAAAATTAATCAACAATGAAACTGGATACTGAAACCTAGAGTACATCCAAAGCTACACTCACAAATTCATGGCCCTAAATCCTTTCTTAAAGACCAAAAAGCAAAAAACGATCCCACTCATATAATGAAAGCAGAAAGAAACTTTGTGTAAAGATTAACATAGAATTTAATGAATAAAAACCAAAAAATAGGGCTTCCCTCATGGCGCAGTGGTTGAGAGTCCACCTGCCGATGCAGGGGACACGGGTTCGTGCCCCGGTCCGGGAAGATCCCACATGCCGCGGAGCGGCTGGGCCCGTGAGCCATGGCCACTGAGCCTGCGCTTCCGGAACCTGTGCTCCGCAATGGGAGAGGCCACAGCAGTGAGAGGCCCGCGTACTGCACACACACACACAAAAAAAACCAGAACCCCCAAAATACTATGTATCAACTGATAAATTAACCAAAGTCTTTGGAGGAAAAGTAAAGCAATCAGATAATTGGTAAATCCAATTAAGGTTTAAAATACACAGATATTTCTTGTATCCTTTATCCATCTATATCTACATATAAGTATATATATAGATATAGAAAAGGAATACAAAAATTTTTTAAATAAACAATTTTATACTAAATCATAAATTCTCAGAAATGCACCAATTTATAGGAAGTCATAAATTACCAAAATTAGTTTTAAAAGTAACATATTTTAGCTTTGGCAAAAAGTTGAAAAGAGTTGTCAGTGCAGTTACCAAAAAAAGGTTTGGCCATCCAGACAAAATTTTTTGCCATCTGATTATTTCTTTAGGTAAATTCAAATAATTTCTAGCTGATTCTCATTTTATATCATAGTTTTAAACAAAAATTTCAAACTCTAAAGCCTAACATTCTCCATGCTCTTGCTCATATACAGTTTTTTCCATATATAATTTTTAGATGCTCAAATGAACTTTTACAATAAAAAAGTGAAATGCCAAGTTTCTTCTAAAAACATTAAAAAGAATAGTTCCTAAGTCTGCCTGATTATTGCAATCACTCAGGGAGCTTTAAATATATAACAGATTCCTAGGTCCATCCTAGCCCTACTGGATTAGTCTCTGAGATGAGTCAGGAGTCTGCAGTTCTCTAAAGTACCTCATCATCAGCCGGGTGTGAAAACCAGTGCTCTACAGCACATCTTTTATTCTTCTCATTCCCACCTCTTCAAGGAGATATTCTGGGAAATCAAATGCTGTACCAGGAACCAATATGAAAGAGGTGTAAATGTATAACTGAACAGTATATAATTTGGTAGGAGAAATCAATGACAAACACACATGCACACAAACACACAGGAAGAAAGAAAAGCTCAGTAAATAAGAAAAGACAAGGGAAACAATGATACGCTCCCCAATTATTTTCTCCATGGATGAAATGACTACAACTGGTAAGAGTGAGGAGAGCATTCAATCTCTTGTGAAAGCAAAAGGGAAAGAAGATAAACAATGGTCTTTGAGTAACTGGGATATCATATATCCTATAGCTTAGCTTGACAAGACACCTACTGATATCCCAGGGGCCTCTGAACAATCAGAAACATCTTACCAAGATAGCAGAGAGTGAGTTTTCTTAAACACCTTGTCTTTATCTACCTAATGGTCTTTCTCTCTCTCACCAAATTAAAAATAGGGGATAGTGAGCAAATGGTTAATTTTTAAAAATTCTGCCAAGTACATTCAACATTTATGTCCTTACTATTAAGACAGTTACTACTTATAAGGAAGAATAATTACTGATGGAAGTTTTTGTTCAGTTCTGAAGTATTTGTGTTCATCTGCAGGTGAGGAGATATGCAACCTAATAAGCACAACTAAGAGATAAATTAGAGTCAAGAAGATTAACAGCTAAAGAATTTTTCAGTCAATGTAGAAACTTTTAATGTTTCTGAATAAAACACCTACACCAAAACATAAGAGTATCTTCCCTCCCCAGTGCTGCACACACATTATCTATTCATGCACCTCAGCAGTTTAGATTCCTAAAATACAGGACCTATACCTTAATTATTTTTGTATTCGTTTGTTCAGGACATTTGGCATAAAACACAGAGAATTAACAGGTGACAATACAGTTTAGAAATGTAATTAACTTTTGTCCAATGACATTAACTATGTTCTATCAAAAGAAAAAAAATCTTCATTTTGCTCTATTATCCATTCCAACAGCAATTACATTTCTTTAATCTTGTGCCTGACTATTGAATATAGAATATTTTACCCACTAAGCAACAAAATATTAGAAACTAGTGTCTCATTTAAATACAAATACATTAAAGAAAAAGAATAGGAAGAAATTACAATCTTTAATTTTCCATTCTTATGGATCATCCATTTTGCAGGGACTTTCTTTCTTCCAACTTTCCTCGTTTTACTTGCTGTGTCAGAAACTACACTAAATAACACCAAAGATTATTGACAAAGGTAAGTAGTGAAAACAGAAGATTATGATCACTCTCCAAACAATGCTATGGTTTTACATTAGTCAGTACATTCACAAAATTCCTACCTCAAAGATTTGTTCAAAATTCTGAAACTCCTGCAGTCTTGCCTGAAATCCTTCTCCAAGTGCCCCACCTGTAATATAGGTGAAGATTTTAAAACCTAGTATATAGCAAGATAAGATTTCTAGCATGCTATTTTTATAATCTATTTGTATTTCAAAAGGATGAAATAATGAATACATACCACCTTCTGGCATCCCCTGGGCTTTGTGCTTTCTAGCACTAAGAACTTCCTTTGCAGAAACAAAAAAGATACGACTCCGTGCTTCTAAAGGATCCACAACTTTGAGCTCCTCCACCAAGAAATGTAGGCATCTTTCCATGTGCTGTCTGCGTACCTAGAGAAAAACAGGGTATTAAAAGAATTCGAATAATTAAACAAATATAACAGTTACCGGCCTATACTAAACTTCACTTATAGTGATATTATTATTATATGATATGGTAACAGTTGCCTTATACGTAACAAATCCAAAAATTCTAATAAATGAAGTTTGATACTTGCTGACAGGAAATCTTCCTCTTAACTTAATGATTCTTCCTTGAACATTTAAAATTCTGATGGACCATCAAATACTACACAACCATTAAGAAACATACTGTAGACAAACATTAGTGTTTAATGACATGGGGAAAGGTTCCTAATTCTGTATTAAGGATATATGATGTGTACACATATTTATGTAAATTAATACGTGGCATGCAGGCAATACCCACAAAACTAGGTGGCATTTTAATTTCTTCCTTAAGCTTTTATTTTCCAAATTTTCTACAGTGAAGCTATTAATACCTTTAAAATCAGAAATTAAGTGCTACAATAAATTTGCTATAATGAAGTTATTTTTATTTTGAAATCAGAACACAGATGGTATATTTTTCTTCTAAAAAACACTGGGGGGACTTCCCTGGTGGTCCACTGGGTAAGACTTCACACTCCCTATGCACGGGGCCCGGGTTCAATCCCTGATTGGGGAACTAGATCCCACATGCATGCCGCAACTAAAGTTAGCAGGCCACAACTAAGAAGCCTGCATGTTGCAACTAAAAGCTCCCACATGCTGGAACGAAGATCCCACATGCTGCAAATAAGACCCAGCGCAGCCTAAATACATAAATAAAAATAAATATTAAAAAAAAAAACTACCTGGAATTAAAATTGGGGAGAATGCATTAGCTAGGGATTGGAGCTCTAACATTAGGTTTAACAATAGCACTTGGGTATCTAAATTAGGAAGAAGGATTAGAAGTTAGTTAGGGTTTAGTACCAGCCTTTAGCATTATGGCTATGATAAGAGATCTCCATGTTAAGACTTAATAAAATTAAGATAAATAGGAATGGAGAAGAACAATTTGTGGGTGATATTTCCTAATTCTCTGATGGTTAAATGAGACCCCAATTTGAAAGAGTATGATTATAAAGCAAGAGTTAATAACAACAGGATATAAATCGTCATATTAAGCAAAATTTCAATTTGGGGGGTGAGGGGAAGAATGAAAGCAAATAATCTAACATGTGAATAGTGATGGGATAGTGTCAATTTTATTTTTTAATGTATTTTCTAAGTTTTTTTAAATAATAAACACATACTACTATTAAAATCAGAAAAAGTAGTATCAAGCAAATTAAATATTATTTGTAGACCAAATATCAGATTCTCTACCCTTTTTAAAATGAAGTTTCTAAAACCACCAGCATGACTAAAATGAAAAAAACAAAAAATACTAAGTGTTGGCAAGGATATAAATCACGTGGAACTCTCAGTCTGGTGGTAGGAATATAAACTGGTATGAGCACTTCAGAAAACACTTGGGCTGTATTTATTAAAACAGCATATTCTTGGGAATTCCCTGATAGTTCAGTGGTTAGGACTCTTTTGTTTTCACTGCCAAGGGGGCGAGTTCAATCCCTGGTCAGGGAACTAAGATCCTGGTAAGCCACGTGGTGAGGCCAAAAGACAAACAATAAACCCCCAGCATATTCTTAATCTGTAATCCAGCAATTCTACTCCTAGATTATACCCATGGATTACTGATTCCTGTGTTATTGACATTTTGAGTCAGATAAATCTTTGGTTTGGGGGCAGGAGCTGTTCTGTGTTATAGGATGCTTAACAGCATCACTAGCCTCTACCAACTAGATGCCAGTAGCACACACCCTCAATTGTGGCAACCAAAATATTCCCTGGGGGCCAAAATCGCGCAGCCACTTACATTGAGAACCACTGATATATACTCAGCAGAAATATACACCAATGTGCACCAAAAAGACATATACAAGAATATGCACAGGGACCTCTCTGGTGGCCCAGTGGTTAAGAATCTGTCTTGCAACACAGGGGATGCTGGTTCAATCCCTGGTCAGGGAACTAGGAACTCACATGCCACAGGGCAACTAAGCCCACGTGCCACAACTACAGACCTCGCACACCACAACTAGAGAGAAGCCCATGCACCACAACAAGACCCAACACAGCCAAAAAATAAATAAATAAAAAAGAATATGCATAGCAGCATTATTCATGATAGCTAAAAACAGGAAATTTATCCAAATGCCCATAACTATCAGAATGAACAGATCAATTGTTATTCATAGGATGAAATACCACACAGCAATGCACTTCAGCTATGCACAACAGTATGCATACATACCACAAATGTAATGTTGAGCAAAAAACCTGACACAGAAGTAGATACTATGTGATCCCATTACATAAAGTTGAACAACCAGAAAAATTAATCTAGGGTATCAGAAAACATGGTAAGTGGTTATTCGTGGGTTGGAGGACAGAGGCTGGAAATGGGGGATACTGGGGTGCTGGAATGTTCTGCTTCTTGATCCGGATCCTTCTTGATCTGGATCCTTACACAGGTGTCAAATTTGTAAATTAACTGAGCTGGACACTTATGATTTGTACACTTTTCTGTCATGTTATACTTAAATAGAGAATTAAAAAAAACAGGGGACTTCCCTGGTGGTGCAGTGGTTAAGACTTCGCCCTCCCAATGCAGAGGGCCTGGGTTCGATCCCTGGTCAGGAAACTAGATCGGCGAGCTGCAACTAAGGAGCCTGCCTGCCTGCGACTAAGACCCAGCACAACCAAACAAATAAATAAATATTAAAAAAACAACAACAAAGAAACAGAAGGACATTTCAAGATCTAAAATGACTAGATAGTACTTTTATAACATAGCTTTCCTTCAAAGTAGCTTAATACTCTGTCTCTATCACATATCCACTTCAGGTTTTCTGTAACTATATTCTTCTCAAGAGAATAGCTGCTTATGATGTTCTCTATTCTATGAGGCGTATTGTTTCTTCAGATAGCAATGTACACGACTGTATTTCAAAACTTAAAGAAAAAAATAACTTACATCTTCCATATATTCTGGCTCTGATGCAGAGGCATCCCAACGATTATTCAGAATAAAAATATTAGGCTTGGAAAGTCGCTCATTTACCTTGTGAAAAAACTGTTTTTCCTGAAAAACATGAAATATCCAACAGTATGTTTACTTTTTAAAGCTCCTTTATTTTTACCTTTATACTTGAAACTTTATTTGAATCTCAAAGTTTGAACCATTTAAGAACAGTGATGAACACCCACTGATAAAGGATCCCAAAGCACTCTGAGTATTAAACTTTCAAAGATGACAAAACGAAGATATAAGAAAGCAAAAGTTAAGATTTTCCTACTCCTCCCATCAGTCTTTTTTTGAAATTCAATTTAACCAATATTTATCTGTTTCTACTATACGCATGACATAAAAGATACTGCTAGATATGACAGTCCATATTTTCAAAAAGCTACCTCAAATCTTTTTGAAGATTTAGACTAAGTAAATAATAATGTAAGACACATGTACAACACATCATAATAAACAATAAAGGTATATGCCATAAATAGTATAAATATCCAATTGAAATTAGGAAATGCCCCATAAAGAAGGAAGTGGTGATAAAGAAGGGCTTGAAAAGTACTGACAACAGGGCTTTTTGAAGGATGAAAAATTGGGAGGGGGAAGAACTGTGCACAAAGAATAACATAAACAAAGGTACCAAAGTCAGGATGTGTATCAAAGTTTGTTTATCCAACACCTAAATAATGTAGTTACTCTAAAACAGATTTTAAACATTTCCCTATTTTTTATACCATCAGGTTGTAAACAACTGTCAGTGTTGTCACAGCAACACGGTTTATGTGATATAGATTGGGCCATATAAACACTAATAACACAGTGACAAAACAGGTCTTGCTGGTAACACCTAGGTTTTAATGGTGTTTGGCCATTTATATGCTTCTGATGAATAACATTTTTTTAAGATTATACAATAGTTTTAGATATTAGATATTGAAACTCTGGAAAGTTATTTGAAATAAGTCTGGCTCTAGACATTCTGGATAAATAATCTTCTATGTTTGACAGCAGCTTACAGTGTACACAGGTAAGCTGAAACCTACAGTGCACACAGATAAAGCCGGAAAAGGCTGACAAAACTCAAAGTATGAAAAGCCTTGCCTGCCAGATAGGGAGGTGAGGTGGGAGTGTTATACTTTATTCAAAAGACTTAAGCCAACAGCCTAACAATTCTGATGCCTATTCCTTCAGAAACTTGTAAATAACCACAGTGAATGTCAACAACACACATGTATCACACCGTGAACTCCAATATTCACTAGAAGCTAGAGCCATCAAACCAGAATCAGCCCTTCCAATCCCACAGAAACACAAACCCCTTCGTTCACCTCTGATATTAGAGATTCTTTCTAATCCATGACTTGGACTTCCTTCACTTTTCAGAATTAAAACAGACATCATTTCATTTCCTATCATTCAAACAAAATAATCATTAGACCCTACCGTATTCATTAGAGTTGATTCAGAGTTTGCAACCAAAACGAAGACATCAGCATCTAAGCAAAACTTATCAATCCAGCTATCCAGCTCTGTAGTGACATCTGTACCTGGACTAATGGGAATAAAATAAGAATTGTATTATATATTCTTTAAAAAGAAAATTTAGATTACAGAGAGATAATTTTTTTAAACTTTTAAGAATTAGTTGAAGTCTAAAGGATAGGATTTCTACCAGTTATCAGTCTGAAGCCTAGGAGATTTAAATTACTTTCTCAGCTATAAGACAGCAGTTGTGGAAAGCTGAGAATCTGTGCTTTATATACTTCTATTCTGCTGACAACCCCCAGAGCCTGTCCAATCAACAACTTAACAAATGCTAAAAAAAAGTTTATTTACTAAAGAGAGAAAATTTCGTGATTTTTGACAAAGCAAGTAACATGTTCACTATTTTAATCTTTTAAATCTTTATGCTTTGGAAGACTGGAAATAAGCAATGGAAAAACAGAAAATAAAACCTAGGCTAATATACAATCTATACTATAAAAAGTATAGTCCAACTGTCTATACATTGACTTGATATGTCCTGTGACAAATAGGCAAGTTAACAGGTTGGGGTCATGGATACAATCTGGCCATGAAATAAAGAAAAATTAATTAGTTAATATTATATTTAAACCAAATATTTAAATTTCCCAAGCACCTTCTCTCATCTGAACTATTTCTGTTGATTACTTGAAACTCGCTTTCAATCAAAAGGGAAGACCCTCAACCAAAAAAATAAAGATTTCCATAGAACACTGAAATTTTAACTGAAGAAAACAAAAGAGCACACCACAATTTTAAAAAATCATTTAACTACTTTTTTTGGTTAAGGACTATGCTAAAGAGATAGGCATTACCATTTTATTAAGCACCAGTGTAGTAGGATGATTTTTGAAAAAACATATTAAATGCAGGTTAATCAGAAGAGCCCGAATAAATTACAAAAGCATTCGATTAATTCTTGAACAATGAAAAGCTGTATGAACTGTCCAGTGGTGATTTTGGTAAACTAAGTCTCAAGAATAATTACTGATTAAAAATAATACCTATTTAGAGTTATCTATCTAGGTATCTAGAATGAGACAATCTCTAAGGCCCAACCAATTATCCAAACTACAAAGTCAGTCTAGAGAAAAAAGTGACAATTCTTGAAATTTCCTGTAATAGAATTAAACTGATAAATTGGCACTTTTATGAAACCATTAAAAAACAAAAAAATAATAACTTATCTATTCCATTACAATCTAGCAAATGAGAACAAAGCAGCAATTGAACATTTTTTTAAGCAATTGAACATTTAAAATTTTTACATACTACATGCTAAAAGCAAGCAGCATTTCTAAAAAAAAAATACAAATACGTATGTAGAAAACAATTCATATGTAATTTTACCTATCCACCAAAACCAGGTCATCTCTCAAGAGGGCACATTTTGCCTTTGGCCAAAACACATGTACAAGACAGCCAGCTTTCAAGTCTTTGTCCATATGAAGGGCATGGGCCAGCTGATTAACTGTCTAAAGTGGGAAGGAAAGAAAAAATAAAACTCTACTTGTAACAAAATTCAATAAAAATTTAAAATATTATGATTCGGTACATTTATTTTTGCAAAACATGTAGAAAAAGCAGAACTTTAAATCTTTTGAAATAAAACCATCTGAGCAATCCTGAGAAACCTGAGGTTTAAAATTACCAAGTAAGAAAAAAAATAAGGCCTTGAAACAGTTTACTCATACCTTTCTATAACGATAATCTGGGCTGGAAACATTCTAAATGTCCAAAAAATGGAACTCTGGCAATGAATCCCATGCAACCCCTGAAATTGATATTGTATGTATGAAAAGAAATTCACAATATATTAAGAGAAAAAAAGCAAATCAGAAAATAGCATATATGGGACTTCGCTGGTGGTGCAGTGGTTAAGAATCCACCTGCCAATGCAGGGCACATGGGTTCAATCCCTGGTCCGGGAAGATCCCACATGCTGCGGAGCAACTAAGCCCGTGCACCACAACTATTGAGTCTGCGCTCTAGAGCCCATGAGCCACAACTACTGAGCCTGCATGCCACAACTATTGGCCCGCCTGTGTGCCTAGAGCCCGTGCTCCACAAGAGAAGCCATCGCAATGAGAAGCCCGCACACTGCAACGAAGAGTAGTCCCTGCTCCTTGCAACTAAAGAAAGGCCACGTGTAGCAATGAAGACCCAGTGCAGCCAAATAAATAATAAATAAATAAAATTATTAACAAAGAAAGAAAATAGCATATATGATATAAAACAATTTTGTTTTAAAAATACAGAGAAACACCAATTTAACTCTATACCAAAGAATTTTGGAAGTGTAAGAGTTTTGGAGTTTCTTCTCTTTTTGTCTAATTGTATTTTCTGACTCTTCTAAAATGAGTTTATTGCTTAGTAATAACGGGGGAAAAATAAAGGAACATCACTAGGCAGTTATTTATTCACACAAGCCTGCTTTAAATCAATGACTGTGTCTTCTCTTTCCACTTAAATTTCCTAAAATATTTCTATTTCTCAAGATGACTTCTGACATACATTAGTTCATTACCTTTCATGTATGTGTTAAACATACAATTAAGTACAAAGGGCTTAAGACAAAATTAATAATCAAGGAAAGGGCATCAGTACACATACCTCGATGGTTCTTTTGTGACTTGTATGAAATTTTAAAGGGAAACATCTATTTTCAAATGGGCACAATAGTCCTGAACAGGCTTGAAGTGAATCTCCACAGTAGACAATGTTAGGTAGGGGTTTTTCTGCTTGCTTTCATAAACTTTTTGATAGAATTATAAACTTGTATTAAAATCCTGATACCTGGGCTTCCCTGGTGGCACAGTGGTTAGGAATCCACCTGTCAATGCAGGGGACGCGGGTTCAAGCCCTGGTCCGGGAGGATCCCACGTGACGCAGAGCAGCTGGGCCCGTGCGCCACAACTACTGAAGCCCACATGCCTAGAGCCTGTGCTCCACAACAAGAGAAGCTACCGCAATGAGAAACCAGCGCGCTGCAACGAAGGGTAACACCCGCTTGCCGCAAGTAGAGGAAGCCCGTGCGTAGCAACGAAGACCCAATGCAGTCAAAAATAAATAAATAAATTTAATTAAAAAAAAAATCCTAATACCTTACCTATAAAATTAAAATAATAAAAGCACCCACCTGACAAGAGTTGTGGTGAGGTTTGAGTTATTAAAAGTATTTAGAATAGTGTCTGCTACTTATCTTGATTATAAAATAAGTGATTCCTTCATTTGTATGGCTTAAAAATATTTTCATAACTATCATCTTATTTATTGTTTGTAAGTAATCTGAAGGGTATTAGACAGATTGAGTTACTTTCTCTGATCAAACAGCAAACTCACAGAAGGAGGACTAGACCTATGAGTTCACCTACAGTTT
This sequence comes from Mesoplodon bidens, assembly GCF_964165515.1. Lineage (NCBI taxonomy): Eukaryota > Metazoa > Chordata > Mammalia > Artiodactyla > Ziphiidae > Mesoplodon > Mesoplodon bidens. Next base: position 95,518,625 of record NC_138161.1, on the reverse strand, counting down.
AGCCAAAACTAAAATAGCATGGATCTTCACACACTGAACTTTTGCATTTGTGGGAGAAATCTTACAACTTAAGAGAAAGCGAGTATAGCGAGAAGCAGTGTCTTTTACCAATTGCTTTCATTCCAGAGTAAACATCTTGCATCCTAATTGCTTTTTATTTTTGTTTGGCTGAAAAAAATCTAGTGCCCCTGAATTCCTTAAGAAATTTATGAAAGGTAGGGAACTACCACTGGCCTTTATCTGGTAAAGCTATAACATTTACTAATGAATATGCTTACCAAATATTCCAAAGGCAAAAACGATTTCTAAAGGCACAGATGTGTCAAAAACAGATTCCAGAGTCCAATTTTTTAAACAAAGTTTTCTTTAGGAAGACAAGATTTGAGATTAAACAGCAACAACACACTTCAATAATGTTCTTTTCACCAGGAACACTATTTTAAAAATTTTATAAACTTTTAATTCTAATTTACTTTCATTTAGGTGAGGACAGGTTTTATTCTTCCAGTAACTTAGCTCTGAAGCAAAAGAATTTTAGAAAATTCAAAATATTAGTGATGGTTTTAAAAGCTATGAACAGAAATACTAATGGTTCTTCCATCTCTAGCAATGCAGATATCTTGTAAAAATTTTTTAAAAGAACAAGTTAAGGACATTATTTCAGGTACATTATGTTGCTAAAGATCAAACACTATACCTTCACATTCTTTTTTTCATCTGACCCTTCTGTCATGAGATAGGCTTTATCTCCATCCGTTCCTTCAACACTCAGGAAGCAATTGGTTGTATGGCCAATTCCACTAGGGAGGACTTTATCCCACAACATGGCATTGATAACAGAGCTCTTCCCACTGCTTGTCCTGAAGAATGAATACACAAAATCATGACAAAACATAACAGTAAAAACTTTGTTCTTTCACTGGGTCAAAGGCCAACTTTTTTAGAATGCAAATTTTGTAAAACAAATTTCACCAGATTACAATCTGAAATCACAGCCCACTCTTCCCATCACAAGATGTGGTCTAACATCCCATCTTAAATCTGGGCTGGACCTTTTTCACATGCAAAGCTCATTCCTATTTCTTCTTCTCAAGCAGGACAACTGAGTCATCACTTCTCCAGGAGGTCTCTTCCCTCCCACTCCTATACCACCCTAACCTGGGGTAGGGCCTCTTTCATGGACCTACTTCATACTAGACTGTTTAAGGCCTTGAGAATATGGTCAAGTGGAAGAAGCAGATAACAACATAAAACAAAAAACAAACAAATACAGAGCTTTGAGAAAAGTTTTCAAGGACATAAACAGGGTGCTTTAGCAGAGAATAACTGAGAAGGAATAACTTAGAGTGGTCCGGAAAGGTTTCTGCTGTAGTAACATTTAGGATGAGATTTGAAGAGTGAGAAGGAGTCAGACATACAACAAGGCAAAGAGAATTCTAGGCATAGGAAATTCCAAGTGCTAAAGCCCAAAGATGGGAAATAGCTTAGAAGGCCTACGAGGTTAGTGACTAAATAAATGCTTCTATTGGTGAACAGCACATGATATCTGAACAACCAAGTGGGGGCCTCGTCATTTCTCTTTGCATCTCTAGTACCTAACAGAGTGACTGGTACATAGGTAGTTAACAAATGGTCCTTAAATTAATGTATGAGCTGTGGCAGAAATCATTCTACCACTCCAGAAGTTTCATTAAGGAACGGCACTTCTTTTTCTCCCTCTGGGAATCATGGAGCTGAAAATCCTTTTGGAAGGCACACCTGATAATCAATAGAAACTTAAAAAGAGTAAGTCACAAATTATACTTATCTGTTTTTCTATTCTTATAGCTGGCTAAGAAGCCAATTCTTAGAGATGAGCATCCTTAAAAAATAAAAATATGATTGACCTTCATAAAGCTTTATTTTATACCAGGAGCTAAAATGAACAAGTTCTTTTACATGCTAATAGCTTTTAACATTTAATACAGGCAGAAACTGTTGTGAAGAAAAGGGCGAAGAATATCACTTGCTGCAACGTCAGCAACAAAGCTGCGGATAAGAAAAGCTAGTATCTGGAAACTACCCTTGAGAAGAAATAATATAGGATTACCTGCCAAAAAATGCCACTTTCATGTGTCTCCGAGACAGCACCTCACCAATGATGGAAAGCTTATTTTTATACCTCTGTATTTCTATCAGATCATCCTCAGTAGCTACTCGGTCAAGTTCTGGATTCTTGTATGTTGCTGTAAAATTGAAATGGTATTAGAGAAAGTAATATAGGTGAATATTAAGTTAATTATAAAACAGAATACTTAAGATATGCATATATTTGGGGTTTGTTCTATATTAACATGATATTTGAAAATAAAAATAACATGGTATCTGAATATTTGGTAAAAGGTGAGTGCCTCGTTGCAATGGGTCATAAGAATACTGCCCAAAAGAATTTCAAAATTATTAAAAATTACAGGGGTCCAGTCAAAAGGGTACTTATTATTCATCTAGGTCTCTATTCATCTAGATACAAAATACCCACCTAAGACAAAAAAGCATTTCTGAACAGCAAAACTAGAACCTAATATCCACCTATTATTATTCCATCTTGACAGGAGCTTCAAATCTTGAACTGAGAAGAGGGATTCACATGCTAAGAGTGAGGTGTGAATGGGTAGTCTCCCCAAAATAAAGATATGGTTCAAGGAGGTCTTCAAGCTAGGTAATACCTTGCTATCTTACTGCTTCTTGTCTGCTTCCCACAGGGGTGGAGCAAGACAGCTCCTTGAACATGAATGAAAAGAGAATTGCAGACTGTAACCCACTCCTGTCAGGTTTGGGAGTAACTGCCTACCCCAGTCCCAATCTCTCTTCGTCCAGAGATGGCGGTAGCTGGGAAAGCAACGATTTGAAAAGTAGGAAAGTATCTCAGTTTTGTTTATATTTCAGGAATATATATTTTTACATTTTTATCATCTCATTTTGAAGGTGAAAACATGAAGATTCATTTGGCTATCTGAATGGTCCTAATTAGAGACAAATACTGACACAACTTACTGAGTGACCATCTAATTAAACTTAAGCTTCACATCTCACCATACTTTTCAAGTACATTGATAAAATATGTGCAATTTGGTGAATAAAGGCAAGACTGGCTTAAATACCATTACATTCATCTTTGTTTTTCATTTCATTCTTGCCTTCTATGTGCTTCCTGATTTACTTGCTTTGCCTCTTTTTTGCAACATTTTTTTCTGAGGTTTTAGAACCAGTAATGTAAGCAGATAGGTTATGGGGTCCCCGGAGAAAGAGAACCAGAAATGGTTTTCTTGACTTAAGAGAATCCATTCTGGCCTAAGCCATTTTGTGATCTAAGCCTGGCCACAATACTCGCCCTTGAACAGGTCTCAGTAATCGATGATCTTAAGGGAACAAAGGAATGCAGCAAAAGAGAAAAGGCAGCCAAACAATAGTGAGTGATAAAGGAGAGTCCCAGTTCCTCCTCAAGAAACATACATATATATGTGTGTGTGTGTGTGCACGCGTGTGTATATCTATCTATCTATCTATCTATCTATCTATCTATCTATCTATCTTTGAGTTCTGCAGGAACTAAAGTCCCCACCCAGGTGGAGAACTGAATGATGATGTTGACCCTCCTGACTTCAGTCAACTAAGAACCTGGACTCTGTTGATCTTTGCTCCAATTCTATGCTGAATTCTCCTCTGCTCAAGCCCCTTCATGAATACACATGTACCCTTAGCTTAAAACTTCCCCAATTTTGCTGTTTGGGGACACACTGCTTTGGGAAAGATCCCGTGTTCTCCTTACCTGCTGCAAGTAATAAATCCTTCCTTCTCCCGATCTGTGGTTTGGTTGTCTACTGGCTTGATACCCACCAATAACAGTTAACAATGAATTCAGATTCTAAAGCTGAATTCACTAGCTCCTAGAGTTTATAGCTCCTAGCATCTATTACATGCTCAATACACAGAAGATGTTACATTTAACTTCATTTTCACTTCCCATCAACTTTTTTAGAATAAAGTATTATTCAAAAGTCACCATGCCAGCTCAAATTCTTTCCACATTGAAAACTAAGATTCTGAACCAGTATTTTTTTCCTCATTCAACGCAAAACTTGTGTCAGATCTGGTAATACGGACAAAATAAGGCAGGATCCCTACTCTCAAGAAACTCAAAATCTGGTGAAAGAGAATTAGGAGGGAAAAGGAAAAAAGTTTGATTCTACCAACCTACCAAATGTTTTCCCACTGTCACAGGAGTTTACAGAATCCCTCCCTTTTCACTGTACGCTTGAAGGTCAACAATTATCTCTAAAGTAGTATTTCCCAGTATGACATTCTCACTACCTTTGTTTGAACAGTTACACTGTTTAAGAAAACTCCTTTTTCCCTTTTCCCACTGCATCCCAGCCTCATTTGAGAAGATAAGATAGGTCTCAGATCTTGGCTTAACTGCTGAGTTGATGGGGGTGATAAGTATAAATGGCTAAATGCGGGCTGCCTGACTTTCAGTCTGGGCATTTACTAGCTGCGTGATCTTTGGTAAGCTGCTTACCTTCTCTGTGCCTTAGTTCCTTCATTTTTAAAATGAGTGTGATTAATATCCGCCTCAGTGTTGATGTGAGGATTAAATGAGTTATTAATAAAATAAAGTGCTTAGAATAGGACCTCACATATGCACTTCTTAGTTGCTATTAATATAATTCAATCTTCCTCCTTTGGAGGGCAGAAATGGGTTTTATTTTTTATGGTATCTCTCATAGAGCACAATCCCCTGTATGTGTTCAGTAACCAAGACTGAAAGAATAAAGCACCTTTATATATTTTCAAAAGTAATTATTTATAAAACTTAGAGGAGCTAACCTTCAACAAAATGTGATCCTTCAGTAACAAACTCCAGTAACTGGTCAAAGATTGCTGTAATTGTCTTCTTAGCCAGCACAAAGTGCTTCAGTGGAGAAGCAGTTTCTGCCATTATGCTGAAAATAAAAAGTTAGAAAAGTACAAATTAAACTGGATGATGAAGACATGTGAGTTAACAACACTTCCAGCAACATTAACTCCCCAACGAAACAAACTTCCAAACTTTTAGATATATTTCTGGGGGGAAGAAGTGTTTTATTTATATATTCACTTTTTGGCTGCGTCAGGTGCGGCGCGGGGTGGGGTCCAGAGTGCGTGGGCTCTATAGTTGGGGCACACGGGCTCTCTAGTTGTGGAGCACGGGCTTAGTTACCCCATGGCATGTGGGATCCTAGTTCCCCAGCCAGGGATAGATTGAACCTGCGTCACCCCGCATTGCAGGACGGATTCCTAACCACTGGACCACAAGGGAAGTCCCTGGGGGAGAAGTGTTTTAGTCAGACAATTAAAGACTACTTTTGGGTGATATTCCACTGAATTCTATTGGCCAAAATCTTGATTGCAATTTCTACTTTAGTTCCCTTTGCTGATGATGAAACTGGCCAAATTATGATTGCATGTGACTCTTTTTGGGCCTCTCCCTGCTGTGGCCTCTCCCGTTGCGGAGCACAGGCTCCGGACGCACAGGCTCGGCGGCCATGGCTTACCGGGCCCAGCTGCTCCGCGGCATGTGGGATCTTCCCGGACCGGGGCACGAACCCGTGTCCCCTGCATCGGCAGGCGAACTCTCAACCACTGCGCCACCAGGGAAGCCCTGCATGTGACTCTTAACTACATGAGGGAACACGGCAGCGAGTGACATGAAGCCAAGTTCACGAACCGTAACTAAGTTATTAAGTTTTTCAACCTGGACCTCTAGGTGGGTGGAGGTGGATATGCAGAATGAGGAAATAAAATTCCAAGATCATAATACAATACTAACGTTTAGAAAGAAGTAGTTCTCATCGCAACAAATAAGGAGGCAAGTCTTAAAGCGAGTATTAACGTTTCCAGCCAAAGTACCAAGAACTTCAAGGTGTGTAAGTTAAGAAAAATAAGTTTTGGTGGCAGCTTCTCCTGAAAAGACACCAAACAAAAACGATCACACACCAGTCTAATCCTGGTATGCATGTGTGTCAAATGCAGCAGAGGGACCATAAAGAAGGCTGAGCCTTCCAAAGCGTCAGGAAATGACAGACCAAAGGGGACAAGCGGGAAAGCACGGTGGGGGTAACAACTCGGTTCAGCTGGTGGTGAACGCCGACCTTGGAGAAAGGCCTTCCCCGTCCTCCACACCAGGCGCTGGCGCCCCGCCCGCAGGGCTCGGAGCCAGACCCCACCCCCGGCCCGCTTGCGCCGGCCGCGGCTACCGGTACCCCGGGCTCGCGGGCCTAACCCGGCCACCAGCCCTACTAGCAACCGCAGCAGCTCCCTTCTTTTCCGCAGGACCGCGGCGGCGCCTCGTCACAGAGCGCCCCACTCACGACTCCCCGCCCCCTGCCCCCGGCAGGACGAAGGTCACCCGAGCAAAGTGAACCGGCCCGCGGCCGAGGCTACGGGCACTCACCCTGTCCTGGCTCCGACTTGTCACCCAGCAACCGCACCTCAGCCACAGCCCTCAAGCCGCCTCATTCTCCCAAGAGAGGCTGGGAGACTGGGAGGCGGCGGGAGGAGAAGCAAGAAGGCGGTCACTTCCGGTCTCTTGCCCTTCCCGATTTGGTTTGCCTCCGTAAACGGAAGTGATCTACTCCGAGCGCCATTTTTCTTAAGGGCAGAAGGCAAGGAATTGTTGTGAGCAGGCAGTGCAACCAGAAGAATGCTTTTCCTTTCACCCCCAACTTCTGCATCGCCTCCCTCTCCCTTCAAAGTTTCCAAAGCTCTGCCCAGCCTAGGCGTAGCTAGCTGTCAGTGGCTCGTTTAGTGAGGGAGAGCTAAAAGGAGGAGGGGTGAGATGAGATGAGGTGGAGTTAGGGTGTCAGACAAGGATTCCTGCTTACTCGGCCAGCAGCAATAAAGGAAAACCTTTTGGCCACTACCCTCTGTTCTTGTGTGATTCACTTCCTGAGCTTGGAGTACAGCGGTGTGTGTGTGTGTTGAATTAGAAGTGAGACTTAGAAAATTGATGTATCCTTGGCAACTGCTTCTCAAATTTTGTACTTGGGAATTGTGGACTTAAGGATCTTGTTAAACTGCAGATTCTGATTCTTTAGGTCAGAGTGTGCATTTCTAACATCCGTGGATTGCTGCTGCTGCTGGTCTGCACATGGGTCAGAGGAAACTCCTGGGATTTCTTTCTAGAGTTGGCAAGTGAGATACAGTTTTGCAAGTGATGCCACTTCATCTTTCTGGCCTCATCTACAAAATCAGAGTACTAATAATACCTACTTTGTGGGTAGGCTCTAGTACCCAGTTATTCAACCAAACACTAATCTAGGTATTACTGGGAAAGTATTTGTGATTAATATCTATAATCAGTTGACTCTATGTAGAAGAGATTAGTTTGGGTAATCTGGGTGTGCTTGATCCAATCAGTTAAAAGACTTTAAGAGCAGAACCGAGGTTTCCCTAATAAAGGAATTCTGCCTGTGGACTGCAGTGTCAGTTCCTGGGCAAGAATGTCCATTCTGCCCTTACTGATGGCTTGCCCTAATGTTTGTTTGTTTTTTAACAACAAAAAATTTATTCTCTCACAGTTACAGAGGCCAGATGTCTACAATCTAAGTGTCAGCAGGGCTGAGCTCTCTCTGGAGTTTCTAGGGGGAGGTTCCTTCCCTTGCCTCTTCCAGTTTCTGGTGGCTAGAGGCATTCCCTGGCTTGAGGCTACATGGCACCAACCTCTGCCTCTATCTTCTCGTGCATCTTCACATGGGCTTCTCCCCTGTGTCTCTTTGTCTTGACTCTCTTTCTCCGTCCTTTTATATGGACACCGGTCACTAGATCCAGCATGGGGATTTGGATCCTGGATCCTAAATCCAGGATGATCTCATCTCAAAATCCTTAACTTAATTACATCTTCAAAGGCCCTATTTCCAAGTAAGATCGTATTCACCAGGTATCAAGAGTTAGGACTTGGAGACATATTTTTGGGAGATACTATTAAACCTAACACATGTATTATAAATACTTTCTTTAGTCCATGGTTTGCCTTTTCACCCTTAAAAAATTTTTTTTTTCATCTGATGATGAGAATCGTAAATATTCTGTGGCAGGACAATCAAACTAAGATAGAAAGAAGGAAAAAAAAGACAAATGACATGCCCCCTTTGTGGCAGGCCTTTCCCAATGTGCAATGTCAATCTACATTATGCACTTGAACCAGACCTCCTCAAAGCAGGAGGATGAAATCAACCTATGAGAAAAAGTCCGCTCCTTTCTTCAGGCTCCAGCATGATAACATTGTAATTCTCTGATTAATATATTTATTTTTCATCTCATAAAAAGGTAAAAGGGGTTACATTGACCAAAGGCTTGTCTGTACATGCGTAATTGAAAAAAAAGGAAAAAAAACCTTTGTTGATTGAACTATAGATACAATGTTAACCTGTCAATATGATACATAATTTCTTTCTCTCAAAAATCTATAAAACTGCACCTCTAATTCCTGATCAATGGAGCAGTTCTCAGAGGTTCAGAGAATCTGTTTCCTGGGTTATAATCCTCAGTTTGGCTCACATGAAATTCTCTTTTCTTTCTTCTTAGCTTGATTGGTATTTGATTTTTCATAGACAAATTGAAGTTTAGTTGATTTACAAAGTTTTGTTAGTTTCTGGTGTACAGCAAAGTGATTCAGTTATAGATAAATATACATACATTCTTCTACATATTTTTTCATTATAGTTTATTACAAGATATTGAATATAGTTCCCTGTGCTATACATTAGGACCTTGTTGTTTACCTACTTTGTATACAGTAGTTTGTATCTGCTAAACCCAAACTCCTAATTTATTCCTCCCTCCTCCCACCCCCGCTTCCCCTTTTGGTAATCGTAAGTTTGTTTTCTATGTCTGTGAGTCTGTTTCTGTTTTGTATATAAGTTCATTTGTATCATTTTTTAGATTCCACATATAAGTGATATCATATGATTTTTTTTTTTTTTTTTTTTTTTTGCGGTACGTGGGCCTCTCACTGTTGTGTACTCTCCCATTGCGGAGCACAGGCTCCGGATGCGCAGGCCCAGCGGCCATGGCTCACGGGCCCAGCCTCTCCGCAGCATGTGGGATCCTCCCGGACTGGGGCACGAACCCACGTTCCCTGCATCGGCAGGTGGACTCTCAACCACTGCGCCACCAGGGAAGCCCTCATATGATATTTGTCCTTCTCTGTCTGACTTACCTCACTTAGTATTCAATATAATAATCTCTAGGTGCACCTATGTTGCTGCAAATGGCATGACAGTATTTCACTCTTTTTTATGACTGAGTAATATTCCATTGTGTGTGTGTGTGTGTGTGTGTGTGTGTGTGTATATATATATATATATATATCACATCTTCTTTATCCCTATATATTTTGGATTTGCCTAGCCAGCCCTTAATTCCTTGTAATATTCCTTGCAATAAATTTCTTACCCTCTGAACCCTAACTGACACACACTCTAACCCTCCTGCCAGCAAAGTAAGAGACTATACTTGGTCATTTGCATCATAATATGAAATTTTTTAAATAAATAAAGATCTTCATTGTAAAACACATTTTGATAGAAGTACAATTCTAAGGATTCCTAGCAGAAATAATTAACATACTATTTCTGTATGTGTTTTTGTTTATGGTGTGGAGAGGGAGGGTGGGGAGAAGAGATAAGGCATTAAAAAGCACAAAACACTTTGAAATCAAAAGATTTCCTTTGTACTTGCCTGACCAACAAACACTATAATTTACAATAATGTTAAGGCATTAAGCAAAAAGTAATGAAATTTTAAGGATGAATTTCAAGCATCAGCCAGCATGTGAAGGGTGAAGGCAGTCACTACACTTGAGATCATTCATATGTTCATTAAACAAATATGTACTGAAGAAGAAATCTTTTAATGAAAGAGCATGGAACTTGATCTGAAGACCTCAGTTCAAATCTAGACTATGCCAGTTGATAGCTATATGAAACCCTTAACCACTCAGTTAGTTTTTAGCATAGGGAATTTCAAAGGAAACTTTTGCTTTATTTATATTGTTTGAATTTTTAAAGTCATAATGGTATCCCTTTATTAGTTTTATAAATAATTATATCTTTAATATAATTATTGTATATCAAAGTAAAAGTGACATTGCATGTTATAAATTATAAAAATCATAAATGTCTTTGTATAATAAGTAATTTAATCCATTGTTTTTCTTTTTATGGAACAGACTCATAGGCAAAAACCAGCAGAGTAAACATAAAGAAGAAAGAAGAAAAAAATTAAAATATAAGGGCTAAAACAAATAGAGATTAACAAAAAGTAAAATTTAATTATTTAAAAAACTTATAAATTTGACATACCACTGCCAAATCTGTTTAAGAATGTCCAAAGTGAGGAAAGACACAAACCAAAGGGGAAATAACTCTAGATACAAAATACCATAAATGCCAATAAACTTGAAAACTCAAATAAGTGTAAAATTTCTGGGAAACTATCAAACACCAAAATTAGCCTGAGAAAAAATAGAAAACTTGAATAAGCTAATAAGCATTCAAAAAATTAAAATGGCAATTTCCCATATATACAAAAAAAGAGAGCCTAGATGATTTTAGAGGTAACATTTTACCAAATCTTTAAAGAAAAGATTAATATTATCTCATACAGGTTTTTGCAGAGCATAGAAAAAGAGAAAAAACACTCCAACTCACTCATAAGCCTAGAATAACCTTGATACCACACTGGATAGGAGGTGTAAGTAAAGAAAATCACATGTATGAATAAGGCAAACATCCTATGTGAAATATTACCTAACTGAATCCGACAATGTATTAGAAAAAAAGTTTTGTACAGGTAGAGTTTTCCTAAAAATACAAAGATAATTCAACATTAGAAAATCAACCAATGGAATTCATATTCACGGACTTAAAGGAGAAAACCCACATGTTTATCTCAATAGCTATAGAAAAAGTCATTGCTAAAGTTTAATACCTACTTACAATAAAACGTCTTAAAAAACTAAGAAAACTACTAAAGGCTACTTATCAAAACCTACAGAAAATATACTTAATGGGGAAACTTTTGGAGTCTTACATCTAAGGCTAGGAACAATTAAAAAATGCCTGCTAATGCTATTTCTACTCCTTATATTAGTGGAAGTGCTGACAAAGTCGATGATAAGAAAAAAGAGCCATTTGGACTCACAGACTGGAAGTAAAGAGACAAATATATAACTTATGGCAGATTATATGGTTATTTACATGAGAAATTAAGCAAAGACAGCTATTAGAACTAAAAAGATTAAAACCCAAACAACATTATTTCTGTATACAAAAATCCATGTTTCAAAACTTAGACATTTTCCTATACATGCAGTAGCCAATTAGAAAATAAGATAGCATGTCAAAGCAACCAAAACTGTAAAGAATCTAGGAATTGACTTAACAAAAGATGCACACAACCTTTATGGAAAAAATTTTAAAAAACATTAAAAGAGACCTAAGTAACTGGAGAAATATACAATGTTTACAAAAGAAAAGATTTAACATTGTAAAGATGTTGATTCCCTCAAAAATGATCATAACTATAATGCAATTCCAACAAGACTTAAATGGAATTTGAACTAATTCTAAATTTACATGGAAGAAGAAAAAGTCTACCAATAACTAAAACTGTTCTCAAAAGAAGAGCAGAGGACTTGCCTGGTGGCGCAGTGATTAAGAATCCACCTGCCAATGCAGGGAACACAGGTTCGAGCCTTGGTCCGGGAAGATCCCACATGCTGTGGAGCAAGTAAGACCGTGAGCCACAACTACTGAGACTGCATGCCACAACTACTGAAGCTCATGCGCCTAGAGCCCCTGCTCTGCAACAAGAGAAGCTACCACAATGAGAAGCCCGTGCACTGCAATGAAGAGTAGTCCCCGCTCGCAGCAACTAGAGAAAGCCCATGCACAGCAACAAAGACCCAACGCAGCCAACAATTAATTAATTAATTAATTAATTAAAAAAAAAGAAGAGCAGGGAGAATAAATTCACACTACTTCATATTAAGACATACTGGAGGGCTTCCCTGGTGGCGCAGTGGTTGAGAGTCCGCCTGCCGATGCAGGGGACACGGGTTCGTGCCCCGGTCTGGGAGGATCCCACATGCCGCGGAGCGGCTGGGCCCGTGAGCCATGGCTGCCGAGCCTGCGCGTCCGGAGCCTGTGCTCCGCAACGGGAGAGGCCACAACAGTGAGAGGCCCGCGTACCACCAAAAAAAAAAAAAAAAAAAAAAAAAAAAAAAGACATACTGGAAAGCTATAATGTTTAAAGCAACTGTTAAAACATGTGATACTATTGCAGGAACAAACAGGAATATAATGAGTACAGACATACGTACAGATCCATATGCCAATTATGCCCATGGGGAGTGGATATGTGATCAAATTGGTATCATGAATCACTGGGGGACGATGCATTATTTAACAAATAGTATTGACGAAGTCAGCTCACTTGAATGAACAAAAATAAAACTTGAATCATACTTACACACAAAGAAACTCAGGCCTAAACACAAAAGGTACAACCAGAACATTACTAGGAGAGAATGTAGGAAAACAGTTTGTGAACAAGATGTAGAAAGCACAGCCTGTGAGGTAAAATGTGATGGATCTATCTACATTAGATCTTTCCCCCCTCCCTTCCTCCCTCCCTCCTCTCTCTCTCTCTCTCTCTCTTCCCTTTCTTTCTCTCTTTCTTTTTCTTTCCTTCCTTCCTTCCTCACCATGCAGCATGTGGGATCTTAGTTCCCTGACCAGGGATTGAACCTGTGCCCCCTGCATTGAGAGCATAGAGTCTTAACCATTGGACTGCCAGAGAAGTCCCAATGTAAAGATTTCTGTTCAACAAAAGACATAAGTAACAGATGGATGGCAATCTGGGAATCTAGTTTTTGCTGTGTATATCATCAACTAAGAACCAATATCTAAAATTTTTAAAGAACTTCTGAAAATTAACCAGAAAACCCAATAGAAATGTGAACACAGGGGAATTCCTTGGCGGTCCAGCCGTTAGGACTCAGCACTTTCACTGCCGTGGGCCCGGTCCAATCTCTGCCCTGCAAACCAAGATCCTGCAAGCTATGGAGAGGCACTTCACAAAATGAGAAACCAAAATGTCTCATAAGCATATTAAGATATTTTCAATCTTGTTAGTAATCAAATAATGCAAATTCAAACAATAGTAACATACTACTTTATGCCCCTCAGATTTACCAAAATCAAAAAGTTGTATAAAACTTTTGATAAGGATGTAGGGAAACATGATCAGCTGATGGGTGTGTAAACTTGAGCCATTCTGGATAATATTTTGGAGGTATTTAATCACAAGCATACAAAAATATATATATACACAAAGTCCACCCCCCTCAGAAAAAAGAGAACAAAACCCCCAAATACCTTAATACAAGAATGTTTATGGTAGCATTATCTACAAAGTGAATACTTAGAAACACAGAAGGCACTCAACTTCATATTTAACTGAATTCGAGTTCAGAAAGGTGACAGAGAAGAGTTTCCTGCCCTATATGGTAAATTTCTTTGAGGACAAGAACCATAGTTTATCTTTGTATCCCTGTGCATATGGCTTGATAGGAGATATTCCATAGCTGTTTGTTAAACTGACTAGTAGTGAAATAGAAGTTTTTAAGGAGCTGCAAGAAAAATTTGGTAACAATCACATCCATTGTCCTTGGTTAGTCACACAATTTATGGTTAGCAAACAGAGACTAGAAAACAAAGTCACATGCCATGGTCCAGTACTCTCTATTACATTATTTTCTCTCTTCAATTGTCTGGTATGACATTCCATGGAAAAAACAGGGCACATTTTCACTTTTTCTATAGAAAATTCTTTGAAGAGTGGTAGAGAGTAATAAAGTCCTGTTTATTCTAGCTTAAAAAGAATTTGTCTAATGATGTTAGAGAACCATTTTTCTAAGCTATAAACAAGAAATTTAGATCAGAATTTTGTATTCTCAAACTTCAGTCATTCATGTTTCACATGCTCAATTTTTTCCATGTCCATGTATCATTATTTATTTCACGCTTTTTCCTTAACTGCTTGCTTAAAAAAAAAAAAAGTTCTGTCGTAAGTAAAAATATTCATGAATCAGATTTGATGTTACATTTTACAACATATAATTTACAACCATGAAAATAAAACTATGTACTATATATAATTATTTTTATATGTTGTGCGCTTTATCAGTCTGTATTAGATGATTTCTGAGGTTCCTCCTAAACTAACATTCTGTCATTTTGTGTTAGTTTCTCTACTTCAGCAATTTAGTTGTTCACTAAAGAACACTGGATCAGTGCCACAAGGCACTTAACCATAATCTTGTAACCATAAAGAAAGAAGTGCCATGAGGGAATTTCCTGGCGGTCCAGTGGTTAGGACTTGGTGCTTTTACTCCGTGGCCTGTGCTCAATCCCTGGTTGGGGAACTAAGATCCCGCAAGAGCTGTGCAGCCTCCTCCCTGCCCCGCCCCCCCAAAAAAGTGCCATGATATTCTGCTTTTTAAAACTCCAAAATAGACGCATTAAAATTTCTAAATTCAGCACTGCTGTTAGACAGAAATTTATAAATGATTTACAGGATGTAGAAGCGAGTGATATGGTGGGTATATGGTATGAAAGGATTAAGTTATTTTAAACACAGTTTGGAGAATACAGAGAAGGAAGAATTAAAGAAAACAAATCCACTCTCACCTTGCTAATTGGGAAAATTTTAATCTTTTGAGACTTTCTGAAAGTCCAAATGAGGTGAGGAAGAGTTGCACAGAGGAGGGTAATCAGTCATAGAATATAGTTAGAGCAATATGTTTTTTTAAAAAACATAATTCTATAGCAGAGAAGTGGTAACCCTAAATAAAACGTGCAGGGTAGGCAAGAAGAGAATTCAATAGTCTCAGATTTCAGCCAACTAAACCCCAAAACATCATGGTAAATGGTCTTTAGGCAGAGGATCAAAAAACAAAAGACAAAAACAAAAAAACCACTACCCACCAGAAATTACATTTCCGTGTTATGATTCCAACTCCTAATCTCAGCTTATTCTGAAGAATAAGGGCAAAAGTATCAATGATTTCAACTGTAATGTTTTTCAGTAGTGGACACTATCTGGATAAGATATTTAAAAACTAGAAAACATTTTTTATTCAAAACATACTTTTCATTAAATTTTTCAATGTGTAATTCATTCAGCTCAATATTTTTAGCAAGAAAAAAATTATCCAGGTCATATTTGTTTGCCTATTTAAAACTCAAAATAAACAACAAACTTAAAGGTTGTAACAACAAAAATTCCCCTAAAAAAGTATCGAGTCATCCCTTTTAAAGTATGGGATTAAGACTAGTAGATGACACAATATTCCTATTTAGCAATGTGAGAAAATTGTTTTTACAATGAAGAAATTACTTTTCATAAATGTGATTTATTTTGGGTTCAGGTAGTTACCAGTTTAATACCAAGGTTACTAAGGAGAATGAACTTAACAAGGAAGTTGTGGTGATGCTTTAATATGGAAAAATCTTTATACAGAAAATTATTTTTCAAATCACTAGTACGAAGCAGACTCCAAGCAACTAATAAACTATTAATATTTTTAGTGTTTTAAACTTACAAATTGAGCATATAACTTCATGTAATAAACATGTAAATTACATGTAACAACTTTTAGCTTTGTGAATTTACACTTTACACCATAAATGTACATACACATTTTTTCTCTTAGATTTGACTGTTGTCTTAAGAGCTTAATTTATGGAAAGCTAAACCAATATATTTGTAAATCCATAAACTAAATGCCATGAATAATTCTTGTACTCTATCTTCAGTCATCAGAACTTGAGTTACAAAGGAATATATATTCAAAAGTTCATTTTTAATTTATAGGGATGAGACTGTTAATCATAGGGTAAAACTGACTAGCCAGATTTGCTTCTCTGTTGGGATTTACAGTTAAACTATTTATTTTCAATTAAAAAGTATTGATTCTTTTAAGTCAATCTGCTTCTCAAGAGGATTGTGGCTATTTGATATGTATTTTTTTCTTTTGGCTGTGCCGCACATCTTGGGGCATCTTTGTTCCCTGACCAGGGATCTCACTCATGTCCCCTGCCATGGACGCATGGAGTCCTCACCATTGGACCGCAAGGGAATTCCCATGGCTATTTGATTTTTATTAGCTTTTTCAAATTTATGTCACTTATAGTGATTTTAAGTCATGAAAATTCCATCAAAAATTAATCACAGTAGTTTGGGGAGTATATTAACATGCTTGTAAAAGGTAAGACTGGGAGAACAAGCTGAGTAAGATTAACTGTAAATTGCCAGGAATTAAGTAATTCAATGCTTTGAAAATCAGATTTAAAAACTAGGAATAGTGTTAGTTTATTGGGGGAAAACAAAACACTACTGGCTACACCTGCCAATAATTCAGCTATCACCTAACAGGCTACAGACCCTGTGAAACAGAGAAACTGGTTAATACGTGATGACACACACTCAGAGGAATAATAAAGGTGATTTAAAATGGTAAAATTGGCAAATCCACAAGCAGGAAATTTACAAGCTTTTGAGTACCACACAATCATTTTCAAATAACATGAACTGCAAAGTGAAGATGAAAAAAAAAGATCCATCACTACTGTTCACAACTGCCAAGAATTCTATTGTAGTGCTAATAAACATCACCATCTGTTTTCTCGAGTCACAAAAGAGTACAGTGGAAATGTCTGTTTTTGCGCAGAAAAAATCTAGAAGCAATTAGAAAATTTTCTTTTTAGGTAGGTTTGTTTTTCCAAAGAAGTTCATTTAGCTAAAAATATAGACTTGCTACCGCAGCAATTTATCGTCAGTCATAGGCTTATTTGAAAGCTGAGTCAAAGCAAAAAGGTTTTATTGGACAAACTGTCAGTGAGATGTGGCCTCAAGCTGCAGATTCAGCAAAAAAGCACTAAATTGTATGGTTCTAAAACTTAGATTTAATACCTCTGGAGTAGTTGCATTACAATCTCTAATTTGATTACTAACACCTGATCAAAAGTAAAGCTGTAAAATACACAATTAAAAAAAAAACCCAGGCATTATTTATTTAAGGTTTGTTTCCTAAAAATCAAATTCCTGAAGCTGGATGTATATTAAAAAAGTATAGACAGAATTACCAAGAAGGTAGTTGCATGGCTAGGTTACGTAGTTATGAAAAACATCCCAAGGACAAACCTTAGATTTTTATGTAACATGGTGTAATGGAAACATAACTACACTGGAAGCCAAATAACTTGGATTCCACTCCTGTCTGCTATAACTGGTTTTGGGACCCTGGCCTAATAATAACCCTAAGTTTCTGTTTCTATAAGAAACTTAGAAAACTAGAGTGTGTAGACGAGATGGTTTCTAATGTTTTCTTCCTATTTCATTACAATTTTAAATCTTCTAAGAAACATTTACATCAGACAGCTCTACCTGGAATGTGATAATCAGATAGAATGGTAGTTTCTAGCAATACAGGTATGCATATATAACAAAATGGTGGAAATAAAAATGATTGGTTTTGAAAAACTTGTTGCTGCCACCATTCTCAAAACAGACTCAATTCCCATGGGTCTTGAAGTAAAAAAAAAAACACTGTGGGTCATAAATCAGTCTTTTCAACTACATCAATATTTCTGAATGACAATATAGTTAGTGCCAGCGTTTATTGTATTTGAGGTCAATAATGCACAAAATGCGATCTCCTTGATACTATAAAAAGCTGTTACTGATTTGTAGTTGTTGTGCCTCTCCCTCACTCCACTCAGTTCATATGTTGAAGTCCTGGGCACCAGTACATCAAAATATGAACTTATTTGGGTATAGTGTCTTTATCAAGTTAAAATGATGTTATCAGGGTGGGCCCTAATCCAATGACTGGCTGGTTCCTTGTAAAAGGGGCAAAGTTGGAAACAGACTTGCACTCAGGGAGAAGACCATGTGAACATGAAGACAGCCACGTACAAGCCAAGGAGAGCAGCGGGGAACAGATCCTTCTCTCACAGCTCTCAGAAGGAATCAACTATGCTAATATTTCAATTTTGAATTTCTAGCCTCTAGAACTGTGAGGCAATAAATTTCTATTGTTTAAGCCACTCAGTTTGTGATAATTTGTTATGGTAGCCACAGGAAACTAATATAGAAGATTGATTTACCATTATCAAAAGTAATCTATACATTTTCATACAGCAACCCCTATCTCCCACATCTTCCTATTTCCATTTTAATACTTCAGTGGGTTTTCTCAGAAAATGATTTGGTATCAGAAGTTTGGGTATGACTTTGCAGTTGCATAACTGAAAATGAAATGTGAACAGATTATAAATAACCTGTTTATTCATTTATAAATGAGTTATGAAATGTTACTTTATTGTTAAACCCCTTACCAATTTCTCCCCATTTAAAATTATTTAGCACATAGATGGGGTTAAAAGAGAGTCAGAATTAAAAAAAGACTGCCAAGAAAATCAGATCTCTCCTTCTTACCATAACGCTGGCCTCCTAGTGTCACTGAAACAATCACACAGATGGGGAGTTCACTGATTGCCTTGGGGATAATAATTGTTGGGGAATGCAAAAGGAGGGTCTGGATCTTATTAATGGGACTATCAGTGGACTTAAGTGCATATTATGTTGCACTTTAGTTCTGGTAGTACAGTACTTTAACGACTTCATACATGAAAAACTGATCTTGTTTTGAGTTTAAAGAAAAAGTTTACAGCACCTATGTTTACGGAAGGAAAACTATAGTCTAATTTCTTCAGTACATCTGTTTCTTATCGATTTATGAAATCAGAGAACATGCAAGAAATATGACGATAGTCACCAAAAGCGGTTAAAAATACCAACTACAATACACTGAAAATACCACATTTAGGATACAATTATATACTGAAAAAGGTAGCAATGCCAAGAAAAAAAATTTAAAAAGATCTTGTTAAAGACAGTTCTCATAAGTTGTGTTTAAAATCATCCATTTTAACAACTGCAAAAAAGTCAAATTTATTATTTTACATCAACATTATGGAAGTTAAAGAGAACAATCAAGTTGTCTCATGGACTGGAAGGTGACTTATTAATTCCCTTTCATTTACAAACCTCATTAAGCAGTCACTACATTTATGAGGTAAATCAGCCGAATGCTTGAAATCTAGATGAATTTTAAGATCTTCAATCTGTCCTGTTGAATATTCACAATATTGGCATAAATAAATCCCTTCAGATAAATGTGAATTTAAATGTTTGCAATATTCTAGCATACTTGAAAAGCCTTTCCCACAGTCATCACAAACATGAGGAAAAATTTTAGTATGTTCAATAGCAACATGCCTGTTAACGTTTGTATGAAGTCTACTCCGAAACCCACATACTTGACATACAAAGAAGTTTTTACATTTGTCAAATGTAATTTTGCTTAAGAGGCTGTACTGTCCATGTTCTCCATTGTTATACTTATCACTTAACTCTATTAATTTACATGCATGCTCATTTACCACATGGCTATGCAAGTCTTCTGGATCATTCGTTTCATGTTCACAGAACTGACACAAGTACTGTTCATCACAGCTGTGCTCCTGGAAATGTAGGTAGAGTTCACTGCTTGAGGAGAACTGTACATCACACTGCTCACACCAATAAAGGTGATCACTAAAATGGGTGTCTGCAATGTGCTGGCTGAGGTTCTCAAAAATTACTGTCTTATAATCACAGTATTTACAAATGTAGGGATCCTCTTCATGCAGTTTGGCATGTTCGATCAGAAGCATGTTGGTAGAGAAACTTTCTTTGCATACTCTACAGACATTTGAATCAGTACGCTTATGCTTCAAGATCATATGCTGCTTTAAATCAGAAAAATATTTGCTGTTGAACTCACAAAGTTCACATTTATAGAGGCCACTGCTATTAGCTCTCAGTAAAGGCCATTTCTGCTGGGCAGTCACATTAAAAGCTTGGCTCTTGTCAAGAATTTTGCAAAGTTTAGCTGGTGGCTCTTCATCAGTTTGGTCTTGGAGACTCTCAGAGGAATTGTTTTCTGTCTCTATATCATAATCTTCAGAAATTGCATGCACTTCCGCAGCAATTGGAACATCTTCAGCAGTGTGAACTTCTATAGGGCTCTCCTCTTGAGTTTGCTGGTTGACTGATTCAGGGGAGTCGCACTCTTCATCACAAATTTCAATATCAGCAGATTTTTCTAAGAAATAAAACAAGGCTATTATTATTATTATTACTAAATAAGACCTACTAAATAAGTCACTGACAAAAAGAAATTTATTTTACTTATTATTTTTTCACTGATCTATACAAAATGTGCAAATTCTATTAATTACTTTCCCTTACCTGTAGAAAAGGCAGTGTGATCTAGAATTCTAAGTACAGGACTGGGAACCAGGTAGTTTTGATTTCTGTTTCTGGCCTTGATTCCATCTGTAAATTTTGGCAAGTCATTTGACGTCTCTGTATCAGAATCATCATCTGTGAAAAGGGATTTGGAAAAATATTTATTATTTATATCAAAGCATTAAACATTATTCTAAAACAAAGCACAACTGTTTTTAAATATAATTTAGAATTCCAACAGAACTAAGGACTTAAATTTAGCTATGAAAAGCTTTGTTATCTGCATACCACAGATTCACAGAAAATCTGTCCAAACAAGCAACTACTTTTGTTTCCATGCCCTATTTGGACTAGAATACACTTTTTAAAGTTACTTGGGAATTTTAACTTGAAATTACTGAGTTTGAGTAAGTCTTTATTCCCTCAGCTCAGCCCCAATGTTTATTTATTTTTTAACACTTTTATTGGAGTATAATTGCTTTACAATGGTTAGTCTCTGCTGTGTAACAGTGAATTAGCTATACATATACATATGTTCCCATCTCTCTTCCCTCTTGCGTCACCCTCCCTCCCACCCTCCCTACTCACCCCTCTAGGTGGTCACAAAGCACCGAGCTGATCTCCCTGTGCTATGCGGCTGCTTCCCACTAGCTATCTATTTTACATTTGGTAGTGTATATATGTCCATGCCACTCTCTCACTTTGTCACAGCTTACCCCTCCCCCTCCCCATATCCTCACGTCCCTTCTCTAGTAGGTCTGTGTCTTTATTCCCATCTTGCCCCTAGGTTCTTCATGACCATTTTTTTTTCTTTTTAGAGTCCATATATATGTGTTAGCATATGGTATTTTTCTCTTTCTGACTTACTTCACTCTGTATGACAGACTCTAGGTCCATCCGCCTCACTACAAATAACTCTATTTCATTTCTTTTTATGGCTGAGTAATATTCCATTGTATATATGTGCCACATCTTCTTTATCAATTCATCTGTCCATGGACACTTAGGTTGCTTCCATGTCCTGGCTATTGTAAATAGCGCTGCAATGAACATTGGGGTTCACGTGCCTATCTATCTATTTATGGCTGCGTTGGGTCTTCGTTGCTGTGCGCGGGTTCTCATTGCAGTGGCTTCTGTTGTTGCAGAGCACGGGCTCTAGGCACGCGGGCTTCAGTAGCTGTGGCTCGAAGCCTCTAGGGCACAGGCTCAGTAGTCGTGGTGCACGGGCTTAGTTGCTCCGCGGCATGTGGGATCTTCCCGGACCAGGGCTCGAACCCGTGTCTCCTGCATTGGCAGGTGGATTCTTAACCACTGCGCCACCAGGGATGCCCATGTACCCTTTTGAATTATGGTTTTCTCAGGGTATATGCCCAGTAATGGGATTGCTGGGTTGTATGGTAGTTCTTAGTTTTTTAAGGAACCTCCATACTGTTCTCCATAGTGACTGTATCAATTTACATTCCCACCAACAGTACAAGAGGGTTCCCTTTTCTCCACACCCTCTCCAGCATTTATTGTTTGTACATTTTTTGATGATGGCCATTCTGACTGGTATGAGATGATATCGCATTGTAGTTCTGATTTGCATTTCTCTAATGATTAATGATGTTGAGCATTCTTTCATGTGTTTGTTGGCAATCTGTATATCTTTGGAGAAATGTCTATTTAGGTCTTCTGCCCATTTTTGGATTGGGTTGTTTTTTTGATATTGAGCTGCTTTTAAATTTTGGAGATTAATCCTTTGTCAGTTGCTTCATTTGCAAATATTTTCTCCCACTCTGAGGGTTGTCTTTTCATCTTGTTTATGGTTTTCTTTGCTGTGCAAAAGCTTTTAAGTTTCACTAGGTCCCATTTGTTTTTATTTCCCTTTCTCTAGGAGGTGGGTCAAAAAGGATCATGCTGCGATTTATATCAGTGTTCTGCCTATGTTTTCCTCTAAGAGTTTGATAGTGTCTGGCCTTACATTTAGGTCTTTAATCCATTTTATTTTTGTGTATGGTGTGAGTGTTCTAATTTCATTCTTTTACATGTAGCTGTCCAGTTTTCCCAGCACCACTTATTGAAGAGGCTGTCTTTTCTCCATTGTATATTCTTGCCTCCTTTATCCAAGATAAGGTGACCATATGTGTGTGGGTTTATCTCTGGGCTTTCTATCCTGTTCCATTGATCTATATTTCTGTTTTTGTGTCAGTACCATACTGTCTTGATTACTGTAGCTTTGTAGTATAGTCTGAAGTCCGGGAGCCTGATTCCTCCAGCTCCATTTTTCTTTCTCAAGATTGCTTTGGCTATTCGGGGTCTTTTGTGTTTTCATGCAAATTGTGAACTTTTTGTTCTAGTTCTGTGAAAAATGCCATTGGTAGTTTGATAGGGATTACATTGAATCTGTAGATTGCTTTGGGTAGTAGAGTCATTTTCACAATGTTGATTCTTCCAATCCAAGATCATGGTATATCTCTCCATCTATTTGTATCATCTTTAATTTCTTTCAGCTGTGTCTTATAATTTTCTGCATACAGGTCTTTTGTCTCCTTAGGTAGGTTTATTTCTAGGTATTTTATTCTATTTGTTGCAATGGTAAATGGGAGTGTTTTCTTAATTTCACTTTCAGATTTTTCATCATTAGTGTATAGGAATGCAAGATATTTCTGTGTATTAATTTTGTATCCTGCTACTTTACCAAATTCATTGATTAGCTCTAGTAGTTTTCTGATAGCATCTTTAGGATTCTCTAGGTATAGTATGTCATCTGCAAACAGTGACAGCTTTACTTGTTCTTTTCCAATTTGGATTCCTTTTATTTCTTTTTCTTCTCTGATTGCTGTGGCTAAAACTTCGAAAACTATGTTGAATAACAGTGGTGAGAGTGGGCAACCTTGTCTTGTTCCTGATCTTGGTGGAAATGGTTTCAGTTTTTCACCATTGAGGATGATGTTAGCTATGGGTTTGTCATATATGGCCTTTATTATGTTGAGGTAAGTTCCCTCTATGCTTACTTTCTGGAGGGTTTTTATCATAAATGGGTGTTGAATTTTGTCAAAAGCTTTCTCTGCATCTATTGAGATGATCATATGATTTTTCTCTTTCAATTTGTTAAAGCCCCAGTGTTTTAAAGTTAACATGGACAAGCTGAAATGCCAGTCGGTAGAGAAAACTGCACTTCAACATCAGGTCTTTCTTTTTTTTTTTTTGCTGTACGCGGGCCTCTCACTGCTGTGGCCTCTCCCGTTGCGGAGCACAGGCTCCAGACACACAGGCTCCGCGGCCATGGCTCGCGGGCCCAGCCGCTGCGCGGCATGTGGGATCTTCCGGGATAGGGGCACGAACCCGTGTCCCCTGCATCGGCAGGTGGACTCTCAACCACCGCGCCATCAGGGAAGCCCAACATCAGGTCTTTCTTAAACAGACTTTATGTTTTAGAAGTTTCAGATTTACAGAAAAAAAAAAAAATAGACAGTACAGAGAATTCCCATATATCCTCCATTCAGTTTCTCCACTCTTAACATCTTACATTAATATTTGTTACAATTAATGAGCAATACTGGTAAGTTGTTATTAACTAAAGTCCATACTTCATCCAGATATTTTTACGTAATATTCTTTTTCTGTTCCAGGATCCCAACCAGGATACATACCATTTAGTTGTCATGTCTCTAGGCTACTGTTAACTGTGGTAGTTTCTCAGACTTCCCTTGTTTTCAAAGACCATGACAATTTTGAGGAGACTGGTAAGGTATTTTGCAGGATGTCCCACTAATGAACTTTGGTTTTTTTTTCATGGTTAGACTGGGATTATGGATTATTGGGAGGGAAACACAGAGGCAAACTGTCATTTTTATCATATCATATCAAGAGTACATACTATTAACTTGGTTTATCACTGTTGACGTTGAACTTGATAACCGGGGTATTTATTAGGTTTCTCCAATGTAAAGTCACTCTTACTTTCCATATTCTATGCTTGGAATTAAGTCACTAAGTGCAGTCCACACTTAAGGAGTGGAAAGTTATGCTCCACCTCCTTGAGTGAGGATATCTACATAAATAATTTGGAATTCTTCTGTACAGATTTGTTTCCTCTCCCTTAAATCAGCCATTTCTCCAAGAAGCCCTTGTTTCTTTTATTGGAAAATGGTATTAGAAACCAAGGTCTGAGCACTAGATGTGCTCATTGCTACTGGGTTGTCATTTCTGCTAGGCCCCCTCAGCTAACACAGCAAAAAATATGTGCATGTACACTACCATGTATATATAGATATACCCATAAATGTTTCTGTATGTAACCATTTGTGTCTATATTAAGCCAAACATGAGTTAATACTGATGTCTCTGACTCTGCATGTTCTTTTCTTAAAATTTATTTATTTTTATTATTTTAAAAAATATTTATTTATTTATTTATTTGGCTGCACTGGGTCTTAGTTGTGGTACGTGGGATCTTTCAGTTGTGGCATGCAGTCTCTTAGTTGCAGCGTGTGGGATCTAGGTTCCTGACCAGGGATTGAACCCGGGCCCCCTGCACTGGGAGCACGGAGTCTTAACCACTAGTGCCCCAGGGAAATCCCTGCATGTTCTTTAAATAATTTATGTATCTGTACCTATAATAGGAGCTCACGGGAACTGGGAGTTTTGATTATTGCAGAGGAAGAAGAGAACAAATGCAAGTTACTATTCATCTTATGCTCCAGAAAAGAGGAGTCAGTAGAAGATACAAGATTGAAAATGATCAAGTCCTTCACCCTCTGTTCTTTCCTTCCATTAGCCCTCCAGACTGAAAGGTATAGCTGAGTGGAAGAACTGTGTGTAACAGTATTCTTCACCTTTCATCATAAATGGTCCAAACTCTGGGTCATTCCTGCTTTGCCACTGATTCCTAGCTGATTAAAATTGATTTAGGAGGATGTGTTTTTGATTTATATCTCTGAAATAATGTTAAAAATTAAAATTCACTTTCTTACACAAAACTCTTTTGTTTTCTTAAGTTTAAACACTTGCCCATTTTGAAATCATCACTTTCACCCACATTTTCAAAAAAGAAATGAAAAATTATAAAAGCAACTTAAAGAAAAATATTTTGGAAAATTTAGATATACCTTTGTTGTCAAAATATTTTAAGTCTGGTTGTCTCATAGAACAAACACTATAACAATGATCAGAAAAAATGCCATTGAATCCATCTGCAATTCTGCTTATTCCAGAGGAATCTGAAAACAAAATTTTAAAAATTTCAAGCATACTGAACATATATACATTTAATGACAGCAATCTCTTTATCCAACTGATATAAAATTTCATAGTATTTGTAATAAAGTATTAATATTTCCCTCAATTCTCAAGGCTTTTATAATTCAGATCTGACATTGACTTTGAGCTTTGAAAGAACCATAAATTATACAATTTAAAATATAATACTCTGAAGCACACAAAGATACATTTGCCTTGGTCAGAATCCCACAAAATATAAATATGCAATATACATGTTAATTGCAAAACAAAACAAAACAAGACAAAAACCCAAAAATAAGAAACCAAAAAAAACATTGAATTAACTACCAAGAAGATCTGCCATGTACGGTAGGAAAAGCATAACACATAGGGGAAAGTCTGAGGACCAGTTAGGGCTCTGAATATAGCCATTTCAACTCTTGCCTGGGAAGTGCCAGTAAGCAGTAAACCAGGCTTAATTTCCTCAGATATGAAAAATGTGTAGGTTGGGTTGGTTAACAGGTATACCTGAGACTGCCCCAAGTATATGCATGTGGGTTGCATTTGTTACAGATGGCCAAAGACATCTTATTTGCCAAGACAGCAGAGCCAACCTCAAAGAAAGGATCTAAAATTACACAATCAAAAAGAAATTCATATTTCTGAAAATAATGTACAAGATAAAGTATTTTCCCAATGATGCAAAACATCTTCCACCAAGGTTATTGCTGTGCCTTAAGCACAAACTTGGGAATCACAGAGGCAAATATCCATTATGCTGTACAAGTATGTAACTTTGGATATCTAATTTTAAATATCTATAAACCACAAAGCTGTGAGGAATAAACAATGTCTGTAAAGTTCTGATGTGTGCCTAGCACATGGCAGACATTGAGAAATATATATTCAAATAATTTATTTAAAGTTTACTCTCACCTAAAAGTTGACCCAGATATTTAACTCTTATCAGATCATTTATGAGAAAATCATGGAAACACAATAGCATGGGAATACATGGCCTAACTTTTAAATAATTTAATCACACACTGACCTGAATAACGAGAAGGGTGTAAAGTCTTCCTTTTTCTTTTTTTAGGATATTCATTCATATCTCTTTAATCTAAAAATGGAAAAATTTAACAAATATATCACAACTGTTAATATTGTTATAAAATTTTCTTCTAACCAAGTAATTTATTGGCAATAGGAAGTATGTGTGCCACATGAAAATCCACCTCGTAAGAGAAATGTTAAACAACCCTTCTGCTTACATTTTGGATTTATTTTTCTGATCAAATTTAAAGGCAGGACACCAAGTTCTGTTTTCTTTCTTACTGAAGTCGAGAACTCCTTTTCAAATGTGGATGTAATTGTGAAAACTGGATAATAACATAAGCCTTATGCTTAAATTATTTTTTATAGAAGACAAATTGTGCATATGGCACCAAATTAAGAGTTTTACAGGTACATTTCTTACAGTTAGGAATATTTTGATGCAGTTTTGAAGCCACGGGTAGATACATTCCCTCAAAAAAATACTGTCACAAATCTGTATTGATGCCCTGGCTTCAGGGGAAAAAAAAAAAACAACTCATTGTATAGAAGCTCAGAATATAATTTTCAAGAAAAAAATCCTTTTCTGACTTATGAGGTCACATTCAACATTCTGTCGAGAACAAAAGAGTATGTCAGCCACTGAATGATTAAATTCTGACAGACTGTTATAGAATTGACTAATTAGTTTTACTACATCCCACTTACTTGGTATAATTCTTAATACTGGAGTGAGGAAAAATGAATTACAGGAAGTTTTCACAGATGGTTAAAAAAAATGCCTGTAGAGAAAAACATGACAAAAGTCATATGAGCAAATATATAGTTCATTTCTGAGACTCAAGAATACAATGGTGGGCTTCCCTGGTGGTACGATGGTTAAGAATCTGCCTGCCAATGCAGGGGACATGGGTTCGAGCCCTGGTCTGGGAAGATACCACATGCTGTGGAGAGACTAAACCCATGTGCCACAATTACTGAGCCTGTGCTTAGAGCCCTTGAGCCATAACTACTGAACCCGCGTGCCACAACTGCTGAAGCCTGTGAGCCTAGAGCCTATGCTCCGCAACAAGAAGCCACTGCAGTGAGAAGCCCACACACTGCAACAAAGAGTAGGCCCCACTCGCTGCAACTAGAAAAAGCCTGTGTGCAACAACAAAGACCAAACGCAGCCCAAATAAATAAATAATTAAAGTTAAAAATATATATATAATGGTACCAGATCTTAGTCAACTAGAAAGCTATATAGAATTATTAACTCAAGTACAATATTCTTTTGAACATACTGTATTAAGTACTAAAACTTGTATAAATCTATAAATATGTGACTATATGTAAATGTGTCACGTTTCGTTGAAATGAATTTACCTTCTAAAGCTATAGCTGTATCTTAACACCAAAATAGGAATATAAATCTCATTAATTTATTTAGCCACAGTGAAAGCCAATATAATGCAAGCCAACTCCAAATTAGACTTTAAACTGTTTAAATCCTTATAGATTATTTAATAAAGTATAATAATGATCATTTGAGCACCAATTACGTACCATGCTGTGTACATTATTTTATTTAACCCTACGATTTGCAAAATCCACAACACTCTCAAAATCGCTATTCTTTACCCTTTGTTACTGATGAGGAAACTGAGGCATAAATTTAAGTCAGGGGAATACTTAATAAGTGACAGGGCTGGGATTTGAACAAAGATCTGATTTTGAAGACCATGCTTTCAATCCCTTTATTTTAGTTGTGGAAACAAATAGGGAGATAAAGTGATCACCCCAATTCAAGTAATAGATCAGTGTCAGAATCAGAACTGCCTACTCCATTTCAGATTAGTGTTCTTCCCACTGTAGCACTGGGAAAGTAAGGAACGTCAGGAAAAAAAAATGCATTGTGAAGTCTTCTCTACCAGCTTATAAACTGCTTTTCTTATCACCACGGTGATATACTATATAGCAGGGAGAACTTGGCATCATTACTAAGACCATCTCATTTCTAGTGGTAAGGAACTTGAGGTGAACATACTATTTTTGCTGCTTCACTAAGTTCTGGGTATATCAGCACTACACATGCTGTTATACTATACTTATAGTGCTGCTGAGTTTATTGCAAATTTTCCTTCTTTTATTTGATCTTCACAACAATCCTGTGAAGTACATAGAAGGGCTACTATCAAATCCACTCCAATTTTACTGATGAGGAAACAAACTCAGGGAAAATCAAGTCAACAAAGTAGCAGAACCAGAGATGAAAAAGCATGTCTTCTGACTTCTGGGTTTTGAACAACTGTGTGAGTAAATCTTCACTTCTAATCACTGCTACCACAAAGTTACGTCTTGCTTCCAGTTCTTACTCAGCCACCAACTGGGAGGAGGGGAAGGGAATCACCCAAAGAAATTGACAACCATAATTTACAGAAATGTTATCAATATATATAATGCCTCACCTAACAACACAAATAGCATTCCTTGAGCCCACCCCCATCAAGTGCATTAAAAAATAAAAAAAGAAAAGCTGTTTTCATATTTATGTAATAAACTAAAATCTCAAGACTTATTCCTAATACCTTTTGTACAGTTCCAGAATTTACACAGCTAAAACCTTTATACTTCATGTTCTAAATGTTCTACAAGTATCAGATAGAACACTGAAAACTGTCAGCCGAGCATGTTAAACACTTCAAATTCTTTCAAAAAACCAAGAAAAGGAAACCAAGCATGGCATCAGAATTAATGTTGCAAGCTGGCCTGGATTCAGACTGTCAGGTGGAAGGAATAGGATCACCTTGATCAGGAATTGTTTTGACTCCTACTTAGGGCTAAACAATATCCAAATGCTCACCAGACCTCCTTGAAGCCAAGATGGTACAATGCCCACTCAAGACCAAAAATGCTAACCATCCTTCATTTCAGCAAATGTTTTTAAGTGCCTTTTGTATGTATAACGGCCCTGATGAAGACGTTTGGCTTTTTTACTTAGGTATGTCACATACACATTTGCTAACTAGTCCTCCTTTCATTGGGAAGATTCTGAACATGCACCTTTTAATTCAACTAACTCCCCTTCCTCCCTTAAAAACAAACTACAGATGTAATATATGTCACTGCAGTAAAATTAGAAAAAAAATAAAATGAATTGAATCACTTAGAATCTATTCATCCAGAAAAACCAATGTTAACATTTTGGTGCATACACATCTAGACATTTTTCTCATGCTAAGGTATTCACAAATATTTTACCTTTACAAAAAGAAAATCAAGCCATCCAAAACATTTTTTAAAAGCAACTTACAAGACACTCATCAGCATTTTTCCACCTGTCATTTTTTCAACAGTAAAAACGTCTAAGTACAAAACACACTACAGATAATAGGCAGTCAGCACTTACATCAAAGAGTTCAACCTTTCTAAGGCCTTTCTTGCAATGTAAATATTCTCTTTCTAATTGGTATAAACATAAGAAAAGCATTTACAATAAAAAGCTACAGTTTTCTTCTAAAGAGTTTTAAAAGCACGTTCTTTTCCACCTTCATTTTGAAACAAGTATATATTTTCCAGATTTTAAAAGAAATGAAACACAAAAATGCCACAGGAAAACTTGAACTAGAACCGACACTGTATGTCCAATTTAGTGTCAGTCTTTGCTTTATCTCTTTGCTAAGAGATAAACTGCCTCAAATCACTCGTGTCCCTTGGCTGTACTGAAAAACAAGACCAAGAGGAGTTATAAGCAGCCTAACAAGTGGCTTACACTATACTGGCTGGAGACTTACAGCCGGGACCGAGGCCTGAAGGTTGAGGCTAGAGGCGCGGTCAAGGGACGCGCCGCCGGAGGGTGAAGATGCCACCCGGCAGGGCCTGAGAGCCAGCGTGGCACCGACGGGCGTCCCGGGCCCAGACGCCGGAGGGGCCCCTCAGGAGCCACCGGGACCCAGCCGCCTCCACCCCAGCGCCACGCACCGGCCCCACCCGGGCCCGGCGACTAGCGGAAACTCCCAAGCCCCGACCCCAGAGGCACCTTTCGGAAAAAAACAGCGGGAGGCCGAGGCGAGCCGGGGTGGAGGCATCCTCCACAGGGGATGGAACTGCCTTCGGGATGGGGGAGGGGAGCGCCATCCCGCCTGAAAACGAAGGCAGGGTTTCCATTTAAAAGACGCCATCCGGTCTTCCCTGCCCTCTCCCGCAGGAAGCTGCGCCCGCACGCCCGCAGCCCCTGCAGCAGTGCAGCGCCCGACCCACTCCGCCCTCACACTCACCAGTCCTCGGGCCCCGCCCGGCCAGCCCAGGCGCAGCTCCGAGGCGGCGGACAAGGCGCCCGAGCACGGTTGGAGGGGCCGCGCAGCCCTGCCCTCGGGCGCACGGCGGCGGGCGGCGCCGCTCTAGCCCTCACGCTCCCGGGCGCTCCGCCGGGCCAGCCCCACTCCCTCCCCGCGCGCCCTATGCCCTGCCTGCCAGGCCCCCGGCCCTGGCTCGGCAGCCGCACTCACCGCCTCGCTCCGCGCCTGCGCCGCACGCCTCAGGGGCCCGCCGAGAGGGCGGGGAGGTGACTAGGTGAGAGTGGGGGCAGGGGAACGGGTGGCTTGGCCTCTCCGCACACCCGGCCTGGGAGGGACCACCGGCCTCAAGCGCCGGGGGTGGCCCGGCGGCCCGCCCCCACCCCCGGCAGGCACCTCGGCGCCGCGGCTGGTCCCTTCCGGGCGGGGGACCGCCCCTCCCGAAACAAGCGGGCGATTCCACCCTCTAGAATTGCTCCCGGCGAGGCTGCCGAAGGAACTTTCCCCCGCCCGCCCCCGGCCCTCCCTCCCGCACGGAAGAAGTGGGAGAAGCGACGCGCGCCAGGCGCCCTTTTCCCATTAAGCTCTTCCTGGGGACGTGCGAGAATGGTCTTGCTCGGGGTAGGCAAGGCATGTGGCGTTTCAAACCCCAAAGAGGGGCCGCACCCTATTGGGGACGAAAAGGGCAGCTGTCTACAGGGCAGGAGGGTTAAGCTCTTAAAAGGTCGTGAATCATTGTTAGGCTTTAGCCGGATTCCCTGACTCAAAAAATCTTGGTGGAATGAGTGTGGAATTATAGCGGATTGCATTAGATGATTTAACTCCTTTTCCGACCTTGAGTTTCTAGGAGCAGAGGTAGAGAGGATTAAATTAAGGAAGCGTAAATAAACTTGTGAACAGGGTGTGGTCACATGTTTAATCTTTTTGACAAAGAGTTAAGGTTGTTAGTCCCAATTTACAAATTAGTAAAGTGAGCTTGTGAGGGTCTAGAGACTAAGTTTTATTCATTTTTGTAGCCTCAGCACCCGGTTCAAATAATTGTTAAATGGATGATTAAGCCCATATGGATTATCATGTGCCCAAGGTCACTCTAATAGGACTGCAATCTGTGTCTTTTTATCCATATGTCTACTGTGCTTTTCTTGCTTACCACATACTAACCAACAAACCAACCACCGGATAGTTATCATAGACTTTACTCTGACCCCTTCAACTATCTCCCAGGAGATAAAAGTCATATTTGAAAGAGACACTAGTGTGTGTCTCGATTTTTACGATTTCATAACTTTTATGTGTGTATTAAGCCCAAATAAACGAATATTTACGAATGCTGGCATGGCCTGAATAAAGTATGAAGAGATTTAGAGGCACCTTTTAATCCTAGTATAGTAAGTTATGGCACGGAATAGGGAATTGACACAGGTTTCTGGAATTTGTAAAGGACAGTATGTTTCGTTCCCTCCTCTTGGGTAGTTGGGCTGTTTCTTGATCTGATACGGTGGAAGCCACTAGGGGGTGTTATGGAACCATTTTGAAGGCTTCTCTTTGCCCGCAGTGGTGAAACCATGCCGCGGTCCTGGGAAGGAGATCATTTTGCCCGCCAGCGCCGGCGCCTTCATTCCACTAGCGTTGTGCCCTGGCAGCGAGGAACTTTTGATTTGCGCTGGCAGCTGGACATCAGCTCTCTGTTGACTAAGACGACTCTTCTGAGAACCAACTTATAGAAGAGGTACACCTCAACTAAATTTGGACTTTATTTCTCACACCTCCCGTCTGCCTGGAACGGTAGTGTAATTAATCTATCTTTGGTTTGGAGTATGTTATTTCTTTATTGGCTTGTTAAGCATCAGGTGATGCTGATGCTGCTCCCAGGATCACACTTTGAGAACCACTAGCCTAAGG
This sequence comes from Mesoplodon bidens, assembly GCF_964165515.1. Lineage (NCBI taxonomy): Eukaryota > Metazoa > Chordata > Mammalia > Artiodactyla > Ziphiidae > Mesoplodon > Mesoplodon bidens. Next base: position 95,485,746 of record NC_138161.1, on the reverse strand, counting down.
CTTTCCCCACCCAACCTGACATTGGGTAAATAGTACAGTGCTTCTCTCACTATTCCACAGATAGGCTCCAGCTCTTTCTCATCTGTGTGTTTCGGTATGTTTCTTCCACCTGCAATTCCTTTCCTTTGTTTCTGTCTGTAAGATCAAGCTCACAGTTTATCTCTTCTGTGAAGTCTTTGATTTTCCCTAGCAGAGATCTCTGATCACTCTTTCAGAGATTTTATAGTATTTGGTGCATTAGTCCACTTATCATCAAAGATGCATTACTGTGGAGATAATGAAGCCTTAAGCTTCAAGTCCCCGCAAGTGCATGAACCTCTTCTAGGATTAGGTACTTAATTTTGCATTTATAATTTTATTTTTCTTAAATTGGTGCCCTCAGTTGGCATAAGCTTCTGTTCTCACAAAATTTGGCTCCACCCCTGTTTATCATATTGTGTGTCCACAGACTTTGAATTCTAGTTTTATTATATTCCAGTCTGTTCCATCTCCCTGCTTAGCACAGGCATAGAGCCTCAATAAAATAGTCATTGCATATCTATCTTATGTCCAGCACTGTATTAGGTACTGGGGATACAGTATGAGCAAGATGGATGTGTTCCTTGCCATGCTGGTCCTAATAGTAGAGAAGATAGGCAATGAAACGGCATTGGAATGTAATGACTAAACATATATAAGGTAAGTAAAGAGTGTATGGGAGCTCATGACAGGTGCCTAGCTTGGTCTAAGGAGGATGGGGCAGGTAAAGAGTCTAGGGATTCAGCTTGTTGAATGAATTGATAAACTCTATCCAGGTTACCTAGCCTGATGACACTAGTGTAGACCTAACTGGGCGCCATAGTCCTGACTCAAACATGAGGCAATGGCATGCCATAGTCTTGCATCAGGGACCTCACATTCCCAACAGAGAAAACTGGACTCCGAAATTCTGAGCCACCTACACGGCAGAGGTCTTCCAAGCAGCCAGCCCAGTGCTTTCAAAACCAGCAAGCCCAGATCTAGCCAGCCAGTCAGTCCACTCACTTTGCTTCCTTAAAATAGGACAGAGATAGTCTTTTGGCTTTAAAAGTCTTACTCCATTTCTTCTTCTCTGAACCTCATCTCTGGGAGTCTACCTAGACTCTGTACTAGGTCAAGTTCTCTTCTTGGCTATAAAACTTTTTCACTCAGTGCTCAATTTTCAATTGCTATTAGTCTTTATTGTTTCTTTAACTGAATGAATCAATGAATGGATACATAAAATCAGACTATATTTCTTTATTAGAATATTAATTATGCCTTCTACAGTGTTTGTGTGGTACTTTTCATTTTCTAGAGTATTGACTTTATTTATAGCATCTGGGAAGGAAGGTCAAGTGTTGTATCCATTTGATAAACTTGAACTCAGACACTCATACCTGTGAGGGTCTGAAGGCTAAACCATGTCAAGGGAAACAGGTTAATAGATGATGAAAAGAAGTAAATAGGTATATTTGATATCCCTAGGAAGTAAATAGGTATATTTGATATCCCTAGGAAGTAAATACATATGTTTGATATCCCTAGGAAGTAAATAGGTATATTTGATATCCCTAGGAAGTAAATACATGTGTTTGATATCCCCAGGAAGAAAACTCATTAACTGGTTAGGTCTGTGGTAGGCATTACTACTGTTCAACAGTATCAAATTTCTGGTGCTCTCTACTCTCAGCCATACAGGTGATTTTACTCCCTGTCCTCTTTGAAGTTGGGTAGAGCCACATGACTTGCTTTGGTCATTGAAATGTCAGTAGAAGTGCTATGTGTCACTCTTAGGTGGAGGCAATTCATTCCGGTGCTTGCTTCTCTAGCCCTCCCTTCCTCTGTCTGGAGAGCTATCAGGACACAAACAGACATGACATGAGCAAGAAACACTTTTGTTGTGTTAAATTGATAAGCTTTGGGGATTGTTTGTTATTGAAGAATCACTTTCAGGGAGTTCCCTGGTGGCCTGGTGGTTAGGATTCAGTGCTTTCACCTGCGGAGGACCAGGCTGGGGGAACCATCTCACGTGCCACTCGGCGCAGCCAAAATAAATAAATGAAACATTAAAAAAAAAACCCACTATGATTAAAAAAAAATCACTTTCCATCACTGACTGAGACAAAGGCTAAATTTATACATTCCTTCATCCAGGGTGTGAGGCTAAAGAACAGAGTCTATTAAAATCTATATTCCTTTAGTGTTTCTTTGGATTTTAAATTCAATTATTTATTCATTTAATGAGCGTTTATTAAAGCTTACTAGTTGCAAGATAACTGTGGTAGCCACTATGGAGGGGACAATACAAAAATATGTTTTTAGTTACTTGTATAGCAGCCTTATCAGGCCACACTGAAAATCTATGTAAATCTCTTAGAACTGTAATTTTCTTAGAGTATTTTCATGTAGCAGTTCTCATGTCTTACACCAAGTGGTGCCCCATAGTAAATGGTAACAATGGGAGCTGCTTTTGATGATCAGGAATATCCAGAGTTTACCTATTCCGAACTTTGACTAGTCTAAACTGAGTAGCATTGCTTTTCCTTTTGGCAGTCAAAAACCGGAAAGACATAATTATTTATGATGATCACTAATCACAGTGAAACACCACCTCCTGGAGGCAGTGGATGGGGACTCTTGGGGTCTCCCAAGTAGACCGTCTGCTTTGAGAAGGTAAGAAATCAGTCTGTCTTGCTGACTGCTAATCCCCAAAGCTTACCTAGCACAGTGCTGACAGAGTGACCACCTAATATTTATTGTATGAATGAAGCACAGAGTGAAAGGATGCATGAAATCCTTACCACAGTGTAAATACTTGTACAGGTTTAGTCCGTTTTGTGTGTTCAAAGTATGTTTAATGGCAAAGATTTACATAGTAGGCATTCCTCTCATATTCAATTTCCCCCCCAAATATGTTTTGAAATATTAAATCTGTTTTGAAATAGGAAAATTGATATGGAGTCTTAAGGGGAAGGGTAACATCAGAACAGGCTTAGCTTGGGACTTCCCTGGTTGTCCGGTGGTTAAGACTCTGAGCTCCCAGTGCAGGGGGCAGGGGTTCGATCCCTGGTTAGGGCACTAGATCCCACGTGCCACAACTAAAAGATCCCGCATGCTTCAACCAAAGATCCCGCATGCTGCAACTAAGACCCAATGCAGCCAAATAAATAAATAAATAAATATCAAAACAAAACAAAAAAACCGAAAAAACAAGCTTAGCTTAGTTACCCTTAAAAAGCTACAAGATTTTCAGGTACTCTGAAGCCATTAAGAAAAGAAAAAAGATTTGAGGAGGAACATCAAAAAGAATGTGGGTCATGATTTTATTGCCCTTCACCGGTGTAAAATCCCTTTAAGAATTTTAAAATGGATTATGTATCATTGATTTACTCATAAAAATGATGAGGTTTGGCATATTCAAAGGGTAGTTTACTTGGACAATAATCTCACTAAATTTATTGTTTTCATTTTTAACCTGCGTGCATTTTGGATATTTTCATAACTTTTATAAACTTTCCAAATGTATATAAGAATAGAGAGAATAATAAATGTACCCTCATATACCCATCATCCCATTTTCAATAATTACCAAACCATACTTGCCTTTTGTTCTTTTCCCTTTGCTCTCCCGCCTTCCCTCCCTCCTTCCTTTTCTTCTTTTTTCTCTTTTTCAAGCATTTTGAGAAAATCCCAGGTCATTTCACTCTTACACAATTCTCTATAAAATATGGACATTTTCTTACATAAACACACATACTTTTCACACCTAACAAAAAGAACATTAATTCCTTAATATCATCAAAGACACAAATTTCTCTGTCTTACACATGTCCTTTTTTCAGTTGGTTTGTTTAAAAACAAGATCCAAGCAAGGTCTATAGTCAAACCTACTTGTTATGTTTCTTTAGTTGCAATTAAGCTGGAAAAACCCCTTCCCACTTTTTTCATGTCATTGATTGTGGAAGATGAATTTACATGTTTTTACTTTCAGTGTTTTAAATTTTATTACAAACAGAACTCTGAAGATTTGCACTTTAAGTAATTTTGCTTCTCTTAGTCTTTGCTAGCTTACAAAAAGAAGGCAGAAGTACAAAACAAAATAGCCAGGCTTCTGGGATGGGGGAGAGAAATTACTGTTTTTAATTTATTTGGCTCTGTTAATATTAAACAGATTCAGAGGTCTCATTTTCTGAGGAGAAACAAAACATTATTGAGTACAACTAAATAATTCAGTCACATTTTCCAAGCTTATAACACTTCTTGCTTCTTTGGCTGTTTCATTTTTATTTCTGTAAGGATCTCTGAAAATTAAAGGTTAAAATCAAAATCATTGAGAATAAGACTTCCAGTTCTCTATCTCTATATATCTTACCTTCTTCCTTATGAACAAAATCCTTACTTGAGACTGAAATGTGTCCAACTTAAAAACTGTGTTTTCCAGCTTCCCTTGAAGATAGAGATGGTATTAAGATACAGGTCTAGCCAATGAGATGTAGGCAGAGGTAGTTGTGAGGGAATATGAGGAAAGCTTCTTTTTAAAAATGGAGACAAAACTGTTCACAGAGAAAGGAATAGAAGTGGCCCTTAAACATATGAAAAAAATACTCAAATTAATTCTTATTAATATAAATACAAATTAAAACTACCCTGGGACTTCTCTGGTGCTCCAGTGGTTAAGACTTCATGTTTCCACTGCAAAGGGTGCGTGTTCTATCCTTGGTCAGGGAACTAAGCTTCCACACGCCACGCAGCCCTGAGCTATCATTTCTAACTATCTGATTGGTGTAAATCCCAAAATTTGGCAACAAACTCTTGGAGAAGTTGCAGGGAAACCAACGATTTCATGAATGCAAAATGGTATAACCCCTGAGGAAGATTTTGACAATATTAGCAAAATTACAGGTAAATTTACCATTCAATTGATAAATCCCACTTCTAGAAATTTATGCTTAAAATACACCAGTACAAATATGAAGTCACATATGCACAAGCTTTGTGTGTATGTTTTAGCCTTTTCCTGAGTTTCTTTTTTTTTAAAAATAAATTTATTTATTTTATTTAATTTATTTTTGGCTTCATTGGGTCTTCGTTGCTGCACACGGGTTTTCTCTAGTTGTGGCGAGCGGGGGCTACTCTTTGTTGCGGTGCGCAGGCCTCTCATTGCGGTGGCTTCCCTTGTTGCAGAGCACGGGCTCTAGGCGCGCAGGCTTCAGTAGTTGTGGTACACGGGCTTAGTTGCTGCGCGGCATATGGGATCCTCCCAGACCAGGGCTCGAACCCATGTTCCCTGCATTGGCAGGTGGATTCCCAACCACTGCGCCACCAGGGAAGCCCTCCTGAGTTTCTTAAATCATATTTGATTGTTGAAGCAAAAATTATAACATTATATAATGTGCTCATTGTATACAGAGGAAATGCATGAGATTATTGTGCTTAAAAAGTGGAGGGGGCAAAGGGACCTAAGTAGAGTTAAGCTTCTACATTTCCCTTGAAGTGGTAAAACATTCATACCAGTAGGCTATGGTAAATTGCATATGTGTATTCTAATAAGTAGAGCAAATACTAGGAAAACTATACAATACAATGTACTAAAAAACACTTCAAATAAATAAAAATGGAATGCTAAGTGTCCAAAAATCCACAGGAAGGTAAGAAAAGAGAAGCATAGGAATGAGAAACAGAGGAAACAAACAGAAAACAAATAACAAAATGACCTACTTAAGCCCTAACTTATCAATACTTACTTTAAATGTAAGTGGTCTAAATACATCATTGAAAGATGGAGATTGGCAGTGTTGATTAAAAAATATTTGACCCAATGATAGCTGCTTACAAGAAACTTCAAATTCAATGGCATAGGTAGGTTGAAAGTGAAAGAAAAAGTAAAATAGCCAAAATTGATATCTATTTCTTTGTAAGCGTTTACTAACATTTTTTATAGTGAGCAACATTTCTTACCAAATTTCTGTGGAGAGTGTAATTTCAAAATTATTTTTATTTTCTGCCAAAGCTCTTGATCCACTTTAAAAAGCTTTTATTTATTTATGTCAGCTTTATTGAGATATAATTGACATATAATATTGTGTAAGCTTAAGGTGTACAATGTGGTGATTTGACATACACATATATCACAAAATGATTACCACAATAAGGTTAGTTAACACATATTGTTAACTATAGTCACCATGCTGTACATTAGATCCCCAGATTTATTCATCTTATAAATGGTAGTTTGTACCCTTTGACCACCTTCACCCATTTCCCTTACCAGTTCCCCACTGGCTCCTGGAAACCGTCAATCTATTCTCTGTTTCTGTGAGTTCATTTTTTTTTAGATTCCACGTATAAGTGATATCATACAGTATTTGTATTTCTCTGACTTAATTTCACTTAGCATAACACTCAAAATTCATCCATGATATTGCAAATTGCAGGATTTCTTTCTTTTTTAATGACTGAAATATATGCATATATATATATCACAAATATAAATATATATATATATTTATCACAATTTCTTTATCCATTTATCCATGGATGGACATTTAAGTTGTTTCCATGTCTTGACTATTGCAAATAATGCTACAGTAAACATAGAGGTGCAGATATCTTCGATATAGTGATTTTACTTCTTTTGGATATATACCTAGAAGTGGAATTACTGGATCATATGGTAGTTTTATTTTTAATTTTTTTGAGGACCCTCCATACTGTTATCCAGAATGGTTGTACCAATTTACATTCCCACCAACTTTTCTCCACATCCTGGCCAGCACTGTTATCTCTTATCTTTTTGATAATAACCATTCTAACAGATGTGAGGTGATATCTCATTGTAGTTTTGATTTACATTTCCCTAGTGATTAGTGATGTTGAGCACGTTTTCATGTACCTGTTAGCCATCTGTGTATCTTATTTGGAAAAATACCTATTCAGGTCCTTTGCCCATTTAAAATTAGATTATTTGTTTCTTGCCATGAGATGTAGGAGTTCCTTATATATTTTGGATATTAATTGCTTTTTAGATAGATGGTTTGCACATATTTTCCCCCATTCCATAGACTGCCTTTTCACTTTGTTGATCATTTCTTTTGCTGCACAGAAGCTTTTTAGTTTGATGTAGCCCCACTTGTTTATTTAAGCTTTTCTTGATTGTGCTTTTGGTGTCAGAGCTAAAAAAATCATTGCCAAGATCAATATCAAGGAGCTTTCCCTGTTTTCTTCTAGGGGTTTTATGACTTCAGGCCTTACATTTAAGTTTCAATCCATTTTGAGGTAGTTTGTCCAACTAGTAGTTGTAAGATAGGGGTCCAGTTTCATTCTTTTGAATGTAAATATCCAGTTTTCCCAACACCATTTAATGAAGAGACTATCTCTTCCCTAGTGAGTATTCTTCACTACCTGGTCAAATATAGGTTGGCTGTAAATGCATTGGTTTATTTCTGGGCTCTCAATTATGTTCCATTGGTCTGTGTCTGTTTTTTGTTTGTTTGTTTATACTAGGTACTAAAAAATCTTTATTTAGTATTCAGAGCAAGTCCATAGGTGATTTTGCTTTCCTCATACTACAGAGTAGTAAACTATGTGTCTGTTTTTATGCTGATACCATACTGTTTTGATTACTGTAGCTTTGTAATATACTTTGAAATAAGGAAGTGTAATGCCTCCAGCTTTGTTCTTCTCTCTGAAGATTGCTTTGGCTATTCTTTTGTGGTTCCATACAAATTTTAGGATTTTTTTTTTCTATTTCTGTAAAAAAAAATGCCATTGGAAGTTTGATAGGGATTGCATCGAATCTATAGATGGCTTTGGGCAGAATAGACATTTAACAGTATTAATTCTTCTGATCCATGAACATGGAGTATCTTTCCATTTATTTGTGTCTTCTTCAATTCCTTTAATCAATGCCTTAGCGTTTTCAGTGTACAGATCTTTCAAATTGGTTAAATTTATTCCTAAGTAGTTTATTATTTTTGATGCTATTGTAAATGGGAGTGTTTTCTTTCTTTCCTTTTTTTTAGGTAGTTCATTGTTAGTATGTAGTCTAGTTAAAGGTTTGTCAATTTTGTTAATCTTTTCAAAGAATCAGCTGTTAGTTTTGTTCATCTTTTCCATTGCTTTCCTATTCTCTATTTCATTTATTTCTCTCTAATGTTTATTATTTCCTTCTGCTAAATTTAGGCTTAGTTTGTTCTTCTTTTTCAAGTTCCATGAGGTGTACTGTTCAGTTGTTCATTTGAGATCTTTCCTTTTTTCTTAAGGTAGGCATTAATAGCTATAAACGTTCCTCTTAGAACTGCTTTTGTTACATCCCATAAATTTTGATACAATGTGTTTCTATTTTGTTTGACTCATGATTTTTTTAAATTTCTCATTTGATTTCTTCTTTAATCCATTGGTTGTTCAGGAATGTGTTGTTTAATTTCCATGTATTTGTGAATTTTTCAGATTTCCTGTGTTATTGATTTCTAGTTTCATACCATTATGGTTGGAAAAGAAACTTGATATAATTTCTATCTTGAATTTGTTGATACTTGTGTTGTAGCTTAACATATGATCTTATCCTAGAAAATGTTCCATGTGTACTTGGGAAGAATGTGTATTCTGCTGTTGTATGGAAAGTTCTGTATCTGTATATATTTTCTCTACAGTGTTGTTCAAACCTGCTGTTTCTTTATTGATTCTCTGTCAGGATTATCCACTGCTGAGAGTTAGGTATTAAAGTCCCCAACTATTACTGTATTGCTGTTTATTTCTATTTTAGTTCAGTTAGTATTTGCTTTATACATTTAGGTGGTCTGATGTTGGGTGCATAAATATTTAATATTGCTGTATCTCCTTGATGAATTGACCCTTTTATCTTTATATAATAACCATCTTTGTCTCTTTTGACCATTTTTAGCTTACAGCCTATTTTATGTAAAGCCTGTCCCTGTTTTTTTTTGGTTACCATTTGTTTAGACTATCTTTTTCTATCTCTTCACTCTTAGCCTATGTGTGTCCTTAAAGCTAAAGTGAAACTCTTGTGGTTCATGGGATTTCAGTTCCCCTACCAGGGATTGAACCTGGGCCACAGCAGTGAAAGCCTGGAATCCTAACCATTAGGCCACAAGGGAACTCCCATTCCATGTCTTTTGATTGGAGAATTTAATCCACTTATGTTGAAAGTAATTACTGATAGGTAAGAACTTACTATTTCCATTTTGTTAATTGTTTTCCAACTCTTTTGTAGATCCTTTGTTCCTTGAGCCCTCTCTTGCTGTCTTACATTGTGATTTGATAAATATTTATGGCAGTATGCTTTGACTCCTTTATCATAATCTTCTGTGTATCTACTACAGGTTTTTCCTTTCTGGTTACCATGAGGCTTATATAAAATATCATAATAGTTATAACATCCTATTTTAAGTGATAACAGTTATCTATAGGATGCATATTATGTGCCTGTGTTTATGCTACTCACTGGGAAATACAAAGTAGAATAAAAGAAAGCCCTTACCCATGAGAACCTGGTAGACTCCTGGGTTAAACAAATGTTACCTAAGCTGGGGAGTGCAGGGTAGGCAGGGCTTCTTGGAAGATAAGTAGGAATCAGCCATGTGACAAAGAAGGAGAAGTTTGTTGGTCAGAGGGAATGCATGTACAAAGGAGATGAGAAACAACACAGTTTGGTATTTCTGGAATAAAGCGTTAAATTTGAAGTTGACTGTGTTTTTAGACTAGAAAAATGGACAGGGACCAGATCTGGGAGGGTTTTGTTTGTCTTGATAAGGAGCTTAGACTTTATCCTGCAGCCAGTAGGAAGCCATTGATAAGTGGTAGCATAAACATCAGATTTGCATTTTAATGGTGACTTCTAGCAACAACAGTATGGAATAAGGGTTGCTTCTCAGGAGGTAGAGAAAAGAGTTAGAAACTGTATTATTCTAGGTGGCAGATGATAAAGACTTTGAAACAGGACAGTAGTGTTAAGGACAGAGGAACTGGACAAATTCAAGAAGTATTCAGGAGGGAAATTTGTCAGAACCTGGTGATAATAGGATGTTTGGAGATGAAGAAGAGGAAATATTATAATATAATATAGAATGAATTTCTAGTGTCTGATTAAATGGTAGATTAACTGGCATAGGGAATGCAGGAGGGGAAGCAAGTGTGGTGGCAAAGGAGGATGAATTAGGTTTTGATATTGCTGAATTTGACAATACAGATCGAGTTTGGTAGGCAGATCTAATGCTTTGTAGAAGGACTTGGTCTGGAGATACACTTATATGCTCAGGACTCAGTGTCATGGCTTATATGCGTAGGGTAGGAGATGCTATCTTAGATTTATTAATTTGAGGATTTTCTGCCATTAACACTCTCAGGAACTTGCTGCAACTGATAGAAATCTAATTTAAACAATTTTAGGCACTAGAGTGTTGGCTCACAGCTAGCGGAAAAGGGGGATCCAACTTATGGCCACCTCAGAGAGAGAGCTCAACAATATTTAGAACCTGGAAATTAGATACACAAGACTTAATTAACTTAGCAGACCACAGAAAGCTGAATTCTGTCAATGTTCACCCACCAGAGATCATCAGGAACACACCTGGAGTTAAAGTTATGCTTGTTTAGTTTTCTGCAGCAAGGGAGAACACACCCCAGAGGAATCTTGGAGGCATCTCAGGAAGGAAGAATTGGGAAGGAATTCTTATAGGGTAGGGTTTTTGCTGCATGATTCTAAAGAGGGATTAGGGAAGTGAGGTGCCATCTTTGGATGGGATATGGTTGAGAAATGGGGGTCTTTCAGCAATTGGATATCTCAAATCTTTTTTCAGGAAACTGAAAGAAAAAAGCCAGACCAGGTATGTCAGTGGTAACAATGCAGCAATCACTTAGAAGAAAAGATTGTTAGTCATTTTTGCAGCTGTGGTATCGCATTGTATAGAAATGCTGTTTATGTGACCTTCTTCATGTCCCTTGGAAACATAGTTTATGTTCTGGAGGAATATCACTGTCTGATTGCCAGCAGGGCTGTTTTTCATTTTCTCAAATCTAACTGCCTATAACAGGGTAATTCCAAGGAACAAGCCAATTTTCACAGCAGTATCCTGGAAAGGCTCAAAATATACACAACAGGTATGGGTATGAGTGGGACTTAAAATATGAGAAAGTCTATATGAACATGAAAGTCTACATAAGAAAGCAGTTAAGGCCTTGTTATGAACTGAACATTTGTGTCCCCCCAAAATTCATATGTTAAAATCCGAACCCCCAATATGATATTATGAGGAGGTGGGGGCTTGGGGAAGTGATTCGGTCATGAGGGTAGAGACTTCATGTTTGGGGTTAGTGCCCAAAGGGAGCTCCCTTGTCTCTTCCAACATGTGAGGACACAGTGTGAGAAGACATAATCTATGAACCAGGAAGTAGGCTCTCACCAGACACCAAATCTGCTGGCATCTTTTCTTTTTTTTTTTTTTTAAGGAGAACCACTTTATTTTGAGTAGTAAACAAAACTTCATTTATAACATAATAAACAAACCTTCCATCAGTTTTTTAACAGTTAGTCCAAAGAACAAAACCTCTGACTTAGTTAGAATTTACACTTAACCTTAAATATTCTAAAATGCATCCATGTCAACGTTGGTATTTTAATTTTGCCTGATACTGTGAAATAGGGCAAACCTTGATCATGGTCAAATTCCTAATTTTTGCTGTTCAGCCACTTTTCTTAATCTTGCTCTCTGATTCCATACATTCCAGAGTGTTCAGTGGATTTGTAATAAACTTCCAAGATGAAGGGGAATTTCTTCCTCATTGTTTGCCTGAAATCTTGGCTTGTGTTTATCTTTTTAAACAAAATATATGCTCCAAAAATGTCCACAGGTTCAGCTACTAAACCTCCTTTAAAGATCTTTGCCAGTGGATCCATAGTGCCTCCATCCTGAGGTGTGTACTTGCAAGGGTCTGTTGGCATCTTGATCTTAGACTTCCCAGCCTCCAGAAATGTGAGAAATAGGGACTTCCCTGGTGGCACAGTGGTTAAGAATACGCCTGCCAATGCAAGGGACACGGGATCAAGCCCTGGTCTGGGATAGATCCCACATGCCGTGGAGCAACTAAGTCCATGTGCCACAACTACTGAGCCTGAGCTCTAGAGCCCACGAGCCACAACTACTGAGCCCACGTGCCACAACTACTGAAGCCCACCTGCCTAGAGCCCGTGCTCCTCAACAAAGACAAGCCACTCCAATGAGAAGCCTGCGTACCGCAACAAGGAGTAGCCCCCACTCGCCACAACTAGAGAAAGCCTGTGTGCATCAACGAGGACCCAATGCAGCCAAAAATAAATAAATTAATTAGTTACAAAAAAAAGAAATGTGAGAAATAAATGTTTGTTGTTTAAAGTTCAGTTTAGGGTATCTTTGTTATAGCAGGCTGAGTGGAACAAGACAAGCCTCTAGGATTGAAAGTTTACTCTTTAGAGAGGTTGACTCAGAGACTGGATTTGGAAATATGAGAAACAGCAAAGGGAAGGGAGGTCCAACTGAACTGAGAGTGGGAGCCGAGGGAAAGTTTGCAGAGTTAATGGTTAGACTCTAGCCTCTTACCCTCACACAGCTGTCAGGAGACTGATTTTCAGGCTTAGAAATGGGATGGTTCTTCTCTTGGGAAACCAGTTAATCCAAGGAAAAAAACTTACAGATATTGGCAGTAGGGAAGGTGGGCACTGAGGGAAACACCTGTGTCCCAGCCTGATCACAAGCCCACACTTAGCTTCCAACTATCTTTTTCATGCCTTACACTTAAATATGGACAGCACCCAAGGACCATGAGAGATTTGGGAAAAGCATTTAACATGAAAGAGAAAATAAAACAAACATTAAAGCAAAAAAAAAAAAATAACAACAACAACAAAAAAATTTACAAGAAAAGAGATAATCCAAGGAGCAAAAGATGATATTGAATCTATGAAATGAGAAAAAAATGCTCTAAAAATAAATATTCAGCAGTCAAGGAAGAGTTTTTGGAAATTAAAAAGGTATTAGTTAAACTAAAAATTAAATTTCTAATTGAAGTATAGTTGATTTACAATATTATTTTTAGGAGTACAACAGTGATTCAATATTTTTATGACTCTTTTTTTTTTTTTGGCTGTGCCATGCGGCATGTAGGATCTTAGTTCCCCAACCAGGGATCGAACCTGTGCCCCCCTGCATTGGAATCTTAACCACTGGACTGCCAGGGAAGTCCCCAATATTTTTATAGATTATGCTCCATTTAAAGTTATTATAAAATAATGACTATATTTCCCTGTGCTGTACAAAAAAATAAATTGCTAGAAGCTTTGGGAGATAAAGTTGAAGACATCGTCAAAATAGAAAAAAGGAGAACTGAATAAGAAGAGAAAACATAGAATCATTTGAGCAGGTCCAATATTCAAATAAAGGAGGTCCAAAAAGAACAGAAAAGAGAGGAAATAATCAAGGGAAAAAAAATAAAGATTTCTCAGAAGAGAAGTTCATGTCTCCAGATTGAAAGGGTTCATTGAGTGCCTAGTGAAATGAATGAAACAAACAAACAAAAAGCATTGTGAGGTTTTAGAATATTATCGTTAAAGAGAAGATTCTAAAACTCTAGGGTTGGGGAGGGGGAACAGATCACATTCAAAGGAGAGGAAAGCTGGAAATTTTGAAAGCAACGCCTTCAGAATTCCAAGGAAAACTGAAATACAATCTAGAATTCTATAACTCAGAGAACATAGGTATGTATTATGTCATAGACTTTGCAGTGAAATGAGCATTAGAATGTTTAGGCTGCACAATAATAGAATTAATTCTTTCTTTTATTCTGCTAAGCTCTCTTTCTTTCTGCTTTCCTCTAAATGTATAGGAAATCTATTAGATAAAAATCACCTCTAAAGTTCTTATTTCTTGTCAAAGACAGCACTCCCCAGATAAGAAATGGTATTCTAAGTAATAAACATCAAAATAAACCATCCGAGTGGGAGGCTGAGGGAGACGATCAGTGGTGTTATTTAGCTTACCACTCCTCCCAACCTTTTAAAACAGTTTTATTTTACTTTATTTTTTTATAAATTTATTTATTTTGGGCTCCATTGGGTCTTCGTTGCTGTGCGCGGGCTTTCTCTAGTTACGGTGAGGTGGGGCTACTCTTCGTTGAGGTGCGCAGGCTTCTCATTTCGGTGGCTTCTCTTGTTGCAGAGCATGGGTTCTAGGTGCACAGTCTTCAGTAGTTGTGGCTTGTGGGCTCTAGAGCGCAGGCTCAGTAGTTGTGGCACACGGACTTAGTTGCTCCACGGTATGTGGGATCTTCCCGGACCAGGGCTTGGACCCGTGTCTCCTGCATTGGCGGATGGATTCTTAACCACTGCACCACCAGGGAAGTCCCTAAAACAGTATTATTGTAAAAGATTGCACATTTTTTTCAGAAATATGCATCAACTTATTGGCACAGTTTAACAAATATTTACTGTAAAGCAAACACCCATGTAACTGATACTAAGGTTAAGAAATTAAACGTCATGAGCACTTCATCCCAATCCATGTATCAATTTCTGATCCCAACTTCTCTCCTCTCCCAAAAGGTAACTGTTACCTTTCTTTTACTTTCTTTTTGTTTTCTTGCTTTTCTTTATAGCTATACCATATATGTGCGCAGTATCTTTAAACAATGTTGTGTTGTGTTTGCCTGTTTTAGAACTTTATATAAATCAGACTGTATATATTCTTTTGTATCTTGCTTTTTTCTTTTTTACTCACCATTACATTGTAAGTCACTCATATTATTGCATGCAGTTGAAATTCATTAATTTTGTTGTTGAGTGATATTCCTGTATGAATATACTCTATATTTTTATCCATTCTATTGGAAATAGATTGCTTCCTATGGACATTTTCATATACATATTCTGGTTTGTATGTATACACATTTCTCTAGGATATATGCCCAGAAATATAATTGCTACATCACTGGGTATGTATATCTTCAACTTTACTAGATACTATCAAGTTGTTTTCCAAAGTGGTTATACTGATTTACAACCTCACGAGCAGTGTATGAACATTCCAGTTGTTCTGCATCTCTATCAACATTTGGTATTGTCTTTCTCCTTTTTTTCTTTTCTTTTCCTTTCCTTTCCTTTCCTTCCTCCTCCTCCCTCCTTCCCTCCCTCCCTCCCTTCCTTCTTTACTTTCTGTTCCAGTACCAGTATAGTATATATCCTTGCAGTTGAAATTTGCACTTTCATGATGACTAAAGAGATTTAGTACTTTTTCATTGGCAGTTAGGATTTCCTGTTTTGTGAACAACTACTTAAGTCTTTTTTTCTTTTTTAAATGAATTGTGTGCCTTTTTCTCAATAGATTTGGTTTGTCTTTCCTTTCATGAGTAATATAGGTGGATGTTGATAGAGAGTGGAGTTATATGGTCATATCCCACCTTTTAGAAAACTGCCAAATGGAGTTTAAGTTATTGTATGTGTGTGTGTGTGCGCGCACACGTGCATACGCAGGAGGATTATTGAGTCAGTTCTTCTTTTCAGATGTTACCTCCAGGCAGTTCATGAGTTTTCTGCCCTGGAGTCTGGGCAAGAGATGCTTGGTGAGATTTGAGTAAGCACCATCAAGGGAAGGCACAGGAATACACCCTACCCCCCACCCCAATCAGGAGATCACTTAATGGAGGACATCAAAGGATGTCCATTGCTTGGGGAAGGTCTCCAGTTAATCATTACCTAGAAGTAGAGAGCAGAACATGGTCTGGTCAATCCCCTGAACGGGTCAGTCCCCTTTAATCAGTGCTTTGAAGACCTTTAAATTCCTGTTAGACCCATTAGTTCATCTGGAAACTAATGTTTACTTGGAAATGAGACAAATAAGAAGGGGATTCTCTGAAACAATCCTCTAGAGGAATGTGTCTTCACCACCCTTAAATTTAGATAAAGTGAAGAAAGTAGGAGAAAGTTACTTGCAACTTCTGATAAATAAGCTGCTGGAGCATTTCTGAACGTCTTTAAACATAATTTTTTTAAATTAAATTTTATTTTTTTATACAGCCGGTTCTTATTAGTCATCTTTTTTTTTTTTTCTTTTGTGGTACGTGGGCCTCTCACTGTTGTGGCCTCTCCCATTGCAGAGCACAGGCTCCAGATGTGCAGGCTCAGTGGCCATGGCTCATGGGCCCAGCTGCTCCGCGGCATGTGGGATCTTCCTGGACCCGGGGCACGAACCCGTGTCCCCTGCGTCGGCAGGTGGACTCTCAACCACTACCACCAGGGAAGCCCCAGTCATCCATTTTATACACATCAGTATATACATGTCAATCCCAATCTCCCAATTCATCACACCACCACCACCACCTGCTGCTGCTTTCCCCCCTTGGTGTCCATACATTTGTTCTCTACATCTGTGTCTCAATTCTGCTCTGCAAATCGGTTCATCTGTACCATTTTTCTAGGTTCCACATATATGTGTTAATATGTGATATTTGTTTTTCTCTTTCTGACTTACTTCACTCTGTATGACGGTCTCTAGATACATCGACGTCTCTACAAATGACCCAATTTCGTTACTTGTTATGGCTGAGTAATATTCCATTGTATGTATGTACCACATCTTCTTTATCCATTCGTCTGTCGATGGGCATTTAGGTTGCTTCCATGACCTGGCTATTGAAAATAGTGCTGCAATGAACATTGGGGTGCATGTGTCTTTTTGAATTATGGTTTTCTCTGGGTATATGCCAAGTAGTGGGATTGCTGGGTCATATGGTAATTCTATTTTTAGTTTTTTAAGGAACCTCCATACTGTTCTCCATAGTGGCTGTATCAATTTACATTCCCACCAACAGTGCAAGAGGATTCCCTTTTCTCCACACCCTCTCCAGTATTTGTTGTTTGTAGATTTTCTGATGATGCCCATTCTAACTGGTGGGAGGTGATACCTCATTGTAGTTTTGATTTGCAGTTCTCTAATAATTAGTGATGTTAAACAGGTTTTCATGTGCTTCTTGGCCATCTGTATGTCCTCTTTGGAGAAATGTCTGTTTAGGTCTTCTGCCCATTTTTTGATTGGGTTGTTTGTTTTTTTAATATTGAGCCGCATGAGCTGTTTATGTATTTTGGAGATTAATCCTTTGCCTGTTGATTCATTTGCAAATATTTTTCCCATTCTGAAGGTTGTCTTTTCGTCTTCTTTGTAGTTTCCTTTGCTTTTCAAAAGCTTTTAAGTTTCATTAGGTCCCATTTGTTTATTTTTGTTTTTATTTCCATTATTCTAGGAGGTGGATCAAAAAAGATCTTGCTGTGATTTACCTCAAAGAGTGTTCTTCCTGTGTTTTCCTCTAAGAGTTTTATGGTGTCTGGTCTTACACTTAGGTCTCTAATCCATTTTGAGTTTATTTTTGTGTATGGGGTTAGGGAGTGTTCTAATTTCATTCTTTTCCATGTAGCTGTCCAGTTTTCCCAGCACCAGTTAGTGAAGAGACTGTCTTTTCTCCATTGTATATCCTTGCCTCCTTTGTATATCCTTGCCTCCTTTGTATATCCTTGCCTCCTTTGTCATGGATTAGTTGACCATAGGTGCGTGGGTTTATCTCTGGGCTTTCTACCCTGTTTTATTGACCTATGTTTCTGTTTTTGTGCCAGTACCATATTGTCTTGATTACTGTAGCTTTGTAGTATAGTCTGAAGTCAGGGAGTCTGATTCCTCCAGCTCCATTTTTTTCCTCAAGGCTGCTTTGGCTATTCGGGGTCTTTTGTGTATCCACACAAATTTTAAGATTTTTTTGTTCTAGTTCTGTAAAAAATGCCATTGGTAATTTGATAGGGATTACATTGAATCTGTAGATTGCTTTGGGTAGTATAGTCATTTTCACAGTATTGATTCTTCCAATCCAAGATCATAGTATATCTCTCCATCTGTTTGTATCATCTTTAATTTCTTTCAACAGTGTCTTATAGTTTTCTGCATACAGGTCTTTTGTCTCCCTAGGTAGGTTTATTCCTAGGTATTTCATTCTTTTTGTTGCAATGGTAAATGAGAGTGTTCCCTTAATTTCTCTTTCAGATTTTTCAGCATTAGTGTATAGGAATGCAAGAGATTTCTGAGCATTAATTTTGTATCCTGCTACTTTACCAAATTCATTGATTAGCTCTAGTAGTTTTCTGGTGGCAACTTTAGGATTCTCTGTTTATAGTATCATGTCATCTGCAAACAGTGACAGTTTTAACA
Organism: Mesoplodon bidens; assembly: GCF_964165515.1. Classification (NCBI taxonomy): domain Eukaryota; kingdom Metazoa; phylum Chordata; class Mammalia; order Artiodactyla; family Ziphiidae; genus Mesoplodon; species Mesoplodon bidens. The sequence continues at coordinate 95,467,510 of NC_138161.1, read as the reverse complement.
TCTTCTTTTCCAATTTGTATTCCTTTTATTTCTTTTTCTTCTCTGATTTCCATGGCTAGGACTTCCAAAACTATGTTGAATAATATTGGTGAGAGTGGACATGCTCTTGTTCCTGATCTTAGAGGAAATGCTTTCAGTTTTTCACCATTGAGAATGATGTTTGCTGTGGGTTTGTCATATATGGCCTTTATTATGTTGATGTAGGTTCCCTCTATGCCCACATTCTGGAGAGTTTTCATCATAAATGGGTGTTCAATTGCGTCAAAAGCTTTTTCTGCATCTATTGAGATGATCATGTGGTTTTTATTCTTCAGTTTGTTAATATGGTGTATCACATTGATTGATTTGCATATACTGAATGATCCTTGCATCCCTGGAATAAATCACACTTGATCATGGTGTATGATCCTTTTAATGTGTTGTTGGATTCTGCTTGCTAGTATTTTGTTGAGGATTTTTGCATCTATATTCATCAGTGATATTGGTCTGTAATTTTCTTTTTTTGTAGTATCTTTGTCTGGTTTTGGTGTCAGGGTTATGGTGGCCTCATAGAATGAGTTTGGGAGTGTTCCTTCCTCTGCGATTTTTTGGAAGAGTTTGAGAAGGATAGGTGTTAGTTCTTCTCTAAATGTTTGATAGAATTCATCTGTGAAGCCATCTGGTCCTGGGCTTTTGTTTGTTGGAAGATTTTTAATCACAGGTTCAATATCATTACTTGTGATTGGTCTGTTCATATTTTCTGTTTCTACCTGGTTCAGTCTTGGAAGGTTATACCTTTCTACGAATTTGTCCATTTCTTCCAGGTTGTCAATTTTATTGGCATAGAGTTGCTTGTAGTAGTCTCTTAGGATGCTTTGTATTTCTGCAGCATCTGTTGTAACTTCTCCTTTTTCGTTTCTAATTTTATTGATTTGAGTCCTCTCCCTCTTTTTCTTGATGAGTCTGGCTAAAGGTTTATCAATTTTGTTTATCTTCTCAAAGAACCAGCTTTTAGTTTTATTGATCTTTGTTATTGTTTTCTTTGTTTCTATTTCATTTATTTCTGCTCTGATCTTTATGATTTCTTTCCTTCTGCTAACTTTGGGTTTTGCTTGTTCTTCTTTCTCTAGTTCCTTTAAGTGTAAGGTTAGATTGTTTATTTGACATTTTTATTGTTTCTTGAGGTAGGCTTGTATAGCTATAAACTTCCCTCTTAGAACTGCTTTTGCTGCATCCCATAGATTTGGATCATCGTGTTTTCATTATCATTTGTCTCTAGGTATTGTTTGATTTCCTCAGTGATCTCTTGGTTATTTAGTAACGTATTGTTTGGCCTCCATGTGTTTGTGTTATTTTACATTTTTTCCCTGTAATTGATTTCTAATCTTATAGCATTGTGGTCAGAAAAGATGCTTGTTATGATTTCAGTTTTCTTAAATTTACTGAAGCTTGATTTGTGACACAAGATGTGAGCTATCCTGAAGAATGTTCCATGTGCACTTGAGAAGAAAGTGTAATCTGCTGTTTTTGGATGGAATGCCCTATAAATATCAATTAGGTCTATCTGGGCTATTGTGTCATTTAAAGCATGTGCTTCCATATTAATTTTCTGTTTGGATGATCTGTCCATTGGTGTAAGGGAAGTGTTAAAGTCCCCCACTATTATTGTGTTACTGTCGGTTTCCTCTTTTATAGCTGTTAGCAGTTGCCTTATGTATTGAGGTGCTCCTATGTTGGGTGCATATATATTTTTAATTGTTATATCTTCTTCTTGGAATGATCCCTTGATCATTATGTAGTGTCCTTCCTTGTCTCTTGTAACATTCTTTATTTTAAAGTCTATTTTATCTGATATGAGTATTGCTACTCCAGCTTTCTTTAGATTTCCATTTGCATGGAATATGTTTTTCCATCCCCTCACTTTGAGTCTGAATGTGTCCCTAGGTCTGAAGTGGGTCTCTTGTAGACAGCATATATATGTTTCTTGTTTTTGTGTCCATTCAGTGAGCCTGTGTCTTTTGGTTGGAGCATTTAATCCATTCATGTTTGAGGTAATTATCGGTATGTATGTTCCTGTTACCATTTTCTTAATTGTTTTGGGTTTGTTTTTGTAGGTCTTTTTCTTCTCTTGTGTTTCCCACTTAGAGAAGTTCCTTTACCATTTGTTGTAGAACTAGTTTGGTGGTGCTGAATTCTCTTAACTTTTGCTTGTCTGTAAAGCTTTTGATTTCTCCATTGAATCTGAATGAGATCCTTCCCAGGTAGAGTAATCTTGGCTGTAGAGTCTTCCCTTTCATCACAGTAGGTATATCATGCCACTCCCTTCTGGCTTGTAGAGTTTCTGCTGAGAAATCAGCTGTTAACCTTATGGGAGTTCCCTTGTATGTTTTCATTTTTCCCTTGCTCCTTTCAATAATTTTTCCTTGTCTTTAAGTTTTGCCAATTTGATTACTATGTGTCTCAGTATGTTTCCCCTGTGTTTATCCTGTATGGGACTCTCTGCACTGCCTGGACTTGGGTGGCTATTTCCTTTCCCATGTTAAGTAAGTTTTCGACTATAATCTCTTCAAATATTTTCTCAGGTTCTTTCTCCCTCTCTTCTCCTTCTGGGACCCCTATAATGTGAATGTTGTTGCGTTTAATGTTGTCCCAGAGGTCTCTTAGGCTGTCCTCATTTCTTTTCATTCTGTTTTTGTGTATTCTGTTCCGCAACAGTGAATTACACCTTTCTCTCTTCCAGGTCACTTATCCGTTCTTCTGCCTCAGTTAATTCTGCTATTGCTTACTTCTAGTGTATTTTTCATTTCACTTATTGTGTTGTTCATCTCTGTTTGTTTGTTCTTTAATTCTTCTAGGTCTTTGTTAGACATTTCTTGCATGTTCTCAATCTTTGCCTCCATTCTTTTTCCGAGGTCCTGGATCATCTTCACTATCATTATTCTGAATTCTTTTTCTGGAAGGTTTCCTAACTCCATTTCATTTAGTTGTTTTTCTGGGGTTTTATCTTGTTCCTTCATCTGGTACATAGCCCTCTGCCTTTTCATCTTGTCTATCTTTCTGTGAATATGGTTTTTGTTCCACAGGCTGCAGGATTGTAGTTCTTCTTGCTTCTGCTGTCTGCCCTCTAAACATAATTTTAAGAGAGCTGATGAACTGTCTCTGCAATATAATGACTGATAATTTCTACATTTGAACATTTTTTCTACCCAGAGGATTAACTTATTGAGAATTTTTTTAAAATAATACTTGAGTTGGTTGTAATTTTGCAAGGCATCATTTCTTAAATAAAAAATGTAATTATAACTTTTGCTAAGCTCCACAGGGGCAGAGATTTGGGTCTCTTGTATTCACCATTGTTTTTTCCAGAGGCTAGAGCAGTGCCTGTTACATGGCAGGCCCTCAAATATTCATTGAATAAATGGATGAATACGTGATAGATGTTGAAAGCTGATAGCCTAATAACAGAAGGAAACAAAGATGATGCTTATTATTATGTGAACACATGCAAGCATACACACTCACTACTTTAGTTTGACTATATTTATGACTTTACAGGGGAAAAGATGCAAAATTTCTGCCTTTAGGAAGATAATGCATATAAATAACTAACGAGCATGAGAATAGTCATAAAACACAACCAATAAACTTAAAGGTAAGGTCTTACTTTTTGAGGGCAAAAACTGTTTTTCTCCTCTTTTATTTTATTTATTTATTTTTTTTAAGTTTATTTATTTATTTTTTTAATTAGTTTCTGCTTTATAACAAAGTGAATCAGTCATACATATACATCTGTTCCCACATCCCTTCCCTCATGCATCTCCCTCCCTCCCACCCTCCCCATCCCACCCCTCCAGGCGGTCACAAAGCACCGAGCTGATCTCCCTGTGCTCTGCGGCTGCTTCCCACTATCTATCTACCTTACGTTTGGTAGTGTATACACGTCCATGCCTCTCTTTCGCCTTGTCACAGCCCACCCTTCCCCCTCCCCATATCCTCAAGTCCATTCTCAAGTAGGTCTGCGTCTTCATTCCCGTTTTGCCCCTAGGTTCTTCATGACATTTTTTTTTTTAATTCCGTATATATGTGTTAGCATACGGTATTTGTCTTTCTCTTTCTGACTAACTTCACTCTGTATGACAGACTCTAGGTCTATCCACCTCATTACAAATAGCTCAGTTTCGTTTCTTTTTATGGCTGAGTAATATTCCATTGTATATATGTGCCACATCTTCTTTATCCATTCATCCGATGATGGACACTTAGGTTGTTTCCAGCTCCGGGCTATTGTGAATAGAGCTGCAATGAACATTTTGGTACATGTCTCTTTTTGAATTATGGTTTTCTCAGGGTATATGCCCAGTAGTGGGATTGCTGGGTCATATGGTAGTTCTATTTGTAGTTTTTTAAGGAACCTCCATACCGTTCTCCATAGTGGCTGTACCAATTCACATTCCCACCAGCAGTGCAAGAGTGTTCCCTTTTCTCCACACCCTCTCCAGCATTTATTGTTTCTAGATTTCTTGATGATGGCCATTCTGACTGGTGTGAGATGATATCTCATTGTAGTTTTGATTTGCATTTCTCTAATGATTAATGATGTTGAGCATTCTTTCATGTGTTTGTTGGCAGTATGTATATCTTCTTTGGAGAAATGCCTATTTAAGTCTTCTGCCCATTTTTGGATTGGGTTGTCTGTTTTTTTGCTATTGAGCTGCATGAGCTGTTTATAAATTTTGGAGATTAATCCTTTGTCAGTTGCTTCATTTGCAAATATTTTCTCCCATTCTGAGGGTTGTCTTTTGGTCTTCTTTATGGTTTCCTTTGCTGTGCAAAAGCTTTGAAGTTTCATTAGGTCCCATTTGTTTATCTTTGTTTTTATTTCCATTTCTCTAGGAGGTGGGTCCAAAAGGATCTTGCTGTGATTTATGTCATAGAGTGTTCTACCTATGTTTTCCTCTAAGAGTTTGATAGTTTCTGGCCTTACATTTAAGTCTTTAATCCATTTTGAGCTTATTTTTGTGTATGGTGCTAGGGAATGATCTAATCTGAAACTTTTACATGTCCCTGTCCAGTTTTCCCAGCACCACTTATTGAAGAGGCTGTCCTTTCTCCACTGTACATTCCTGCCTCCTTTATCAAAGATAAGTTGGCCATATGTGCGTGGGTTTATCTCTGGGCTTTCTATCCTGATCCACTGATCTATCTTTCTGTTTTTATGCCAGTACCAGACTGTCTTAATTACTGTAGCTTTGTAGTATAGTCTGAAGTCAGGGAGCCTGATTCCTCCAGCTCCGTTTTTCGTTCTCAAGATTGCTTTAGCTATTCGGGGCCTTTTGTTTTTCCAAACAAATTTTGAAATTTTTTGTTCTAGTTCTGTGAAAAATGCCATTGGTAGTTTGATAGGGATTGCATTGAATCTGTAGATTGCTTTCGGTAGTAGAGTCATTTTCACAATATTGATTCTTCCAATCCAGGAGCATGGTATATCTCTCCATCTATTTGTATCATCTTTAATTTCTTTCATCAGTGTCTTATAGTTTTCTGCATACAGGTCTTTTGTCTCCTTAGGTAGGTTTATTCCTAGATATTTTATTCTTTTTGTTGCGATGGTAAATGGGAGTGTTTTCTTGATTTCATTTTCAGATTTTTCATCATTAGTGTACAGGAATGCCAGAGATTTCTGTACATTAATTTTATATCCTGCTACTTTACCAAATTCATTGATTAGCTCTAGTAGTTTTTCGGTAGCATCTTTAGGATTCTCTATGTATAGTATCATGTCATCTGCAAACAGTGACAGCTTTACTTCTTCTTTTCCAATTTGGATTCCTTTTATTTCCTTTTCTTCTCTGATTGCTGTGGCTAAAACTTCCAAAACTATGTTGAATAAGAGTGGTGAGAGTGGGCAGCCTTGTCTTGTTCCTGATCTTAGTGGAAATGGTTTCAGTTTTTCACCATTGAGGACAATGTTGGCTGTGGGTTTGTCATATATGGCCTTTATTATGTTGAGGAAAGATCCCTCTATACCTACTTTCTGCAGGGTTTTTATCATAAATGGGTGTTGAATTTTGTCGAAAGCTTTCTCTGCATCTATTGAGATGATCATATGGTTTTTCTCCTTCAACTTGTTAATATGGTGTATTACATTGATTGATTTGCGTATATTGAAGAATCCTTGCATTCCTGGGATAAACCCCACTTGATCATGGTGTATGATCCTTTTAATGTGCTCTTGGATTCTGTTTGCTAGTATTTTGTTGAGGATTTTTGCATCTATGTTCATCAGTGATATTGGCCTGTAGTTTTCTTTCTTTGTGACATCCTTGCCTGGTTTTGGTATCAAGGTGATGTCGGCCTCGTAGAATGAGTTTGGGAGTGTTCCTCCCTCTGCTATATTTTGGAAGAGTTTGAGAAGGATAGGTGTTAGCTCTTCTCTAAATGTTTGATAGAATTCACCTGTGAAGCCATCTGGTCCTGGGCTTTTGTTTGATGGAAGATTTTTAATCACAGTTTCAATTTCAGTGCTTGTGATTGGTCTATTCATATTTTCTATTTCTTCCTGAGTCAGTCTTGGCAGGTTGTGCATTTCTAAGAATGTGTCCATTTCTTCCAGGTTGTCCATTTTATTGGAATAGAGTTGCTTATAGTAATCTCTCATAATCTTTTGTATTTCTGCAGTGTCAGTTGTTACTTCTCCTTTTTCATTTCTAATTCTATTGATTTGAGTCTTCTCCCTTTTTTTCTTGATGAGTCTGGCTAATGGTTTGTCAATTTTGTTTATCTTCTCAAAGAACCAGCTTTTAGTTTGGTTGATCTTTGCTATCGTTTCCTTCATTTCTTTTTCATTTATTTCTGATCTGATCTTTATGATTTCTTTCCTTCTGCTAGCTTTGGGGTATTTTTGTTCTTCTTTCTCTAATTGCTTTAGGTGCAGGGTCAGGTTGTTTACTCGAAATGCTTCCTGTTTCTTAAGGTGGGATTGTATTGCTATAAACTTCCCCCTTAGAACTGCTTTTGCTGCATCCCATAGGTTTTGGGTCGTCGTGTCTCCATTGTCATTTGTTTCTAGGTATTTTTTAATTTCCTCTTTGATTTCTTCAGTGATCACTTCGTTATTGAGTAGTGTATTGTTTAGCCTCCATGTGTTTGTATTTTTTACACATCTTTTCCTGTAACTGATGTCTAGTCTCATAGCATTGTGGTCGGAGAAGATACTTGATACAATTTCAATTTTCTTAAAATTACCGAGGCTTGATTTGTGACCCAAGATATGATCTATCCTGGAGAATGTTCCATGAGCACTTGAGAAAAATGTGTATTCTGTTGTTTTTGGATGGAATGTCCTATAAATATCAACTAAGTCCATCTCGTTTAATGTATCATTTAAAGCTTGTGTTTCCTTATTTATTTTCATTTTGGATGATCTGTCCATTGGTGAAAGTGGGGTGTTAAAGTCCCCTACTATGATTGTGTTACTGTCGATTTCCCCTTTTATGGCTGTTAGTATTTGCCTTATGTATTGAGGTGCTCCTATGTTGGGTGCATAAATATTTACAATTGTTATATCTTCTTCTTGGATCGATCCCTTTATCGTTATGTAGTGTCCTTCCTTGTCTCTTCTAATAGTCTTTATTTTAAAGTCTATTTTGTCTGATATAAGAATTGCTACTCCAGCTTTCTTTTGATTTCCATTTGCATGGAATATCTTTTTCCATCCCTTTACTTTCAATCTGTATGTGTCTCTAGGTCTGAAGTGGGTCTCTTGTAGACAGCATATATATGGGTCTTGTTTTTGTATCCATTCAGCCACTCTGTGTCTTTTGGTGGGAGCATTTAGTCCATTTACATTTAAGGTAATTATTGATATGTATGTTCCTATTCCCATTTCCTTAATTGCTTTGGGTTCGTTATTGTAGGTATATTCCTTCTGTTGTGTTTCTTGCCTAGAGAAGTTCCTTTAGCATTTGTTGTAAAGCTGGTTTGGTGGTGCTGAACTCTCTCAGCTTTTGCTTGTCTGTAAAGGTTTTAATTTCTCCATCAAATCTGAATGAGATCCTTGCTGGGTAGAGTAATCTAGGTTGCAGGTTTCTCTCCTTCATCACTTTAATTATGTCCTGCCACTCCCTTCTGGCTTGTAGGGTTTCTGCTGAGAGATCAGCTGTTAACCTTATGGGGATTCCCTTGTGTGTTATTTGTTGTTTTTGCCTTGCTGCTTTTAATATGATTTCTTTGTGTTTAATTTTTGACAGTTTGATTAATATGTGTCTTGGTGTATTTCTCCTTGGATTTATTCTGTATGGGACTCTCTGTGCCTCCTGGACTTGATTAACTATTTCCTTTCCCATATTGGGGAAGTTTTCAACTATAATCTCTTCAAATATTTTCTCAGTCCCTTTCTTTTTCTCTTCTTCTTCTGGAACCCCTATAATTCGAATGTTGGTGCGTTTAATGTTGTCCCCGAGATCTCTGAGACTCTCCTCTGTTCTTTTCATTCTTTTTTCTTTATTTTGCTCTGCATCAGTTATTTCCACTATTTTATCTTCCACCTCACTTATCCGTTCTTCTGCCTCAGTTATTCTGCTATTGATCCCATCTAGAGTATTTTTCATTTCATTTATTGTGTTTTTAATCGATGCTTGATTCATCTTTAGTTCTTCTAGGTCCTTGTTAACTGTTTCTTGCATGTTGTCTATTCTATTTCCAAGATTATGGATCATGGAAATAGAATCTTGGATCAGCTTTACTATCATTATTCTGAATTCTTTTTCAGGTAGACTGCCTATTACCTCTTCATTTGTTAGGTCTGGTAGGTGTTTATCTTGCTCCTTCACCTGCTGTGTGTTTTTCTGCCTTCTCATTTTGCTTATGTTACTGTGTTTGGGGTCTCCTTTTTGCCGGCTGCAGATTCGTAGTTCCCGTTGTTTTTGGTGTCTGACCCCAGTGGCTAAGGTTGTTTCAGTAGGTTGTGTAGGCTTCCTGGTGGGGGGGACTAATTCCTGTGCTCTGGTGGTTGAGGCTCGATCTTGTCTTTCTGGTGGACAGGTCCACGTCTGGTGGTGTGTTTTGGGGTGCCTATGGCCTTATTATGTTTTTAGGTAGCCTCTCTGCTAATGGGTGGGGTTGTGTTCCTGCCTTGCTAGTTGCTTGGCATAGGGTGACCTGCACTGTAGCTTGCTGGTCGTTGACTGAAGCTGGGTGCTGGTGTTGGGATGGAGATCTCTGGGAGATTTTCGCTGCTTGATATTATGTGGAGCTGGGAGGTCTCTTGTGGACCCGTGTCCTGAAGTTGGCTCTCCCACTTCAGAGGCACAGCACTGGCTCCTGGCTGCAGCACCAAGAGCCTTTCATCCACCCGGCTCAGAGTAACAGGGAGAAAAAGTAGAAAGAAAGAATTAGTAGAAGAAAGAAAGAGAGAGGGAAAGAAAGGAAGAAGGGAAGAAAGGAAGGAAGGAAGGAAGAAAGAAAGGAGGGAGGGAGGGAGGAAGGATGGAAAGAAAGAAGGAAAGAAAGGAGGGAGGGAGGGAGGAAGGAAAGGAAGAAAGACAGGAGGGAGGGAGGAAGGAAAGAAAAAGAAAGTGGAAAGAAGAAAGGTGGGAGGGAGGAAAGAAAAAGAAAGAAGGAAAGGAGGAGCGGAGGGAGGGAGGGAGGAAGGGAGAGTAGGAAAAAAAGAAAGAGCAGGTAAAGTAAAATAGAATAAAGTATGAAATATAGTAGCGTTATTAAAATTAGAAAGTAATTATTGAAAAAAAAAAAAAACCGGACCGATAGAACCCTGAGACATATGGTGGAAGCAAAGCTATACAGAGAGAATCTTACACAGAAGATTACACATACACATTCACAAAAAGAGAGCAGGGGGAAAAATCAAAAATCTTGCTCTCCAAGTCCACCTCCTCAATTTGGGATAATTCGTTGTAAAAAGAGGAAAAGGGCGAGAAGTCTGAAATCTTGCTCTCTAAGTCCACCTCCTTAATTTGGAATAATTCGTTGTAAAAAGAGGAAAAGGGGGGAAAGTCTTAAATCTTGTCCTCAAAGTCCACTTCCTCAATTTGGGATGATTCGCTGTCCATTCATGCACTCCACAGACGCAGGGCACATCAAATGGACCGTGGAGCTTTAATCCGCTGCCTCCGAGGCTGCACAGAGAGATTTCCCTGCCTCTGCTCTCACAGCTCCCGGGTCTCAGCCTTGGACCTGGCCCCGCCTCTGCGCGTAGGTCGCCGGAGGGCGTCCGTTCTTCGCTCAGACAGGACGGGTTTAAAGGAGCCGCTGATTCGGGGGCTCTGGCTCACTCAGGCAGAGGGGAGGGAGGGGCGCGCAGTGTGGGGCGGGCCTGCGGCGGCAGAGGCCGGCGTGACGTTGCAGCAGCCCGTGGCGCTCCGTGCGCTTTCCCGGGAAAGCCGTCCCGGGGTCTCGGGGACCCCGGCAGTGGCGGGGTGCACAGGCCCCCCGGAAGGCGGGGCGGACAGTGACCCGCGCTCGCACACAGGCCCGGCGGCGGCAGCGGCGGCGGCGGCGGGCCGCGGCGGGCGGCGGTGGCGGCGGTGGCGGCGGGCGGCGGGCGGCGGGCGGCGGGCGGCGGCGGCGGCGGCGGCGGCGGCCCACGCCCGTCTCCGAGGTCCGTGCCTTACCCGCGGCTCGTGCCTGTCTCCGGCGCTTCCCCAAGCAGCCCTCTTAATGCCCTCTCCTCGCGCACCAGGAAACAAAAGGGAAAAAAGTCTCTTGCCTCTTCAGCAGCTCCAGACCCTTTCCCCGGACTCCCTCCGGGCTAGCCGTGGTGCACTAACCCCTTCAGGCTCTCTTCCTGCCGCCAGCCCCAGTCCTCTCCCTGCGCTCCGACTGAAAGCCGATACCCGAGCCTCAGCTCCCAGCCCTGCCCGCCACGGCGGCCGAGCAGACAAGCCTCTCGGGCTGGTGTGTGCCTGAGGGCACCGGTCCTCTGTGCCAGAATCTCTCCGCTTTGCCCTCCGCACCCCTGTTGCTGTGCTCTCCTCCGCTACTCCGAAGCTTTCCCCCTCCGCCACCTACAGTCTCCGCCCGCGAAGGGGCTTGTAGTGTGTAGAAACCTTCCCCCCTTCACGGCTCCCTCCCACTGGTGCAGGTCCCGTCCCTATCCTATTGTCTCTGTTTATTCTTTTTTTCTTTTGCCCTACCCAGGTATGTGGGGAGCTTCTTGCCTTTTGGGGGGTCTGAGGTCTTCTGTCAGCGTTCAGTAGGTGTTCTGTAGGAGTTGTTCCACGTGTAGATGAATTTCTGATGTATCTGTGGGGAGGAAGGTGATCTCCGCGTCTTACTCTTCCGCCATCTTCCTCCGGGGTCCCTCTTTTATTTCTTAAGGATCTTCTGACTTAGAAATGCCTAATATAGGCTCTGTACACAGAAGGTTCTCAAATAAGTATGCAAAGGGTAAATGTTGTTTCAACACAGTTTACCTGGAATTAGAATTTAATTCATTGCAAATCAACACATTCTTTGCAGCATTTTTGCTTGTTGGAAATAAGCTCTGAATCAGGAAGTGTATGGGTTGGGCAGCAGCATATTTGTCTTGGTGCTCTCAGTGCATGTCACCTGGGATAGGACTTGGTCATGTTGCATGAATAAATCCTGTGAAGAAGAGTTAAGGGCATTAAGGATGACTAACTTGGAGAAGGAGAAGTCTTTGGGGAGCTGGCAAGATTGCTGTCTTTGGATATTGGAAGGCCTAACCTGTAGCAGAAGGAGAGTCAAATGAATACACTATGTGGGTGCTTCCAATAGGCAGATTTTTATTTGTCACATGTCAGCAGAGGAACAACACCATCTTAAAACCAAAACCTGGAAGAGAAAAAAGTTGCATTCCTTTTCTGGTTTTATTTTTTTCCAGGGTATCTTTATGGTATACCTCCTTCCCCCCTATTATTTATTCCCTTATTTTCTCCAAGTTTCACTGTATGAATTCCCTGATTCAGCAGGATCAGAAAACTCCAGCTTTCTATCAGCATATCTACTTTCTGGGGAATGATGATTCTCTCTGGGCCATTACATGCATAATTCAAGGCTTAGGATTCCATGGCTACAGTCAGTTAAGAGCGATATATGGTTTACCTTTGCCCATAAAAATGAGATCTAAGACCTGAGGTAAAACATAAATCAATTTTGGGACTACCTAAACCTCCACAGCATTGCTCCTGATGAGTGTCACATTGCTAAGGACTCCTCATAAATCAGCATGAAAAATTAGTCTCTATAGACAGTGCTGTGTCTGTTGCCCTTGGTATTATTTGTGTATTACCTTATTGTTAACATGCATGGTATCCTGGATTAAATATATTAGTTTTACCTCGATTTTTGTTTGGATGATAAAATCTCAGTTATTGGGCTATTACACATCAATCTTTTCTCTTTTAAATTCAGACCTCATCCCTTGTTTGGAAAATGCAAGTAGTTTAAGAGGAGTGTTATGACTTAGAGAGATAGACCCAGAACAGGAATAGAAAGTGTCCCAACCTGAAGTCTGCTTCAGAATCCTTATATAATCTTAGGTAAATTGCCCAACTTCTTAGTATCTCATTTTTCTACCCATAAAAAAATATTAACAAGGGAAATTTACCATATTCTTCCTGTTGAAGAATGAGGTATGCTTAAAGATTCTTGGCAATTAAATATTAAATTGTCCCTGAAAAGAAATAGTGTAAAGATGACTAACTTTGAGTCACTGTCATATTGTTTTTTGGTTTTGTTTTAAATCTTTATTCATACTTCTAGCCTTCTTTACAAATAGGGCTGTGTGGGACCTGGCTTTGGGGCACTCAGTGGCTGATGTTTACAGAGTGAATCATGGTGAGGAAGCAGGAGTCACCATGGTGAACTTGTCCAAGAAGGGAGAGAGCTGGGATGGACATGTGTTAGTTTGAGGGATGACCCCCAAAATGCCAGCAAATCAACTACAGCAGCCCATCAGTTCAACAGTGCCTCACTACCTTGGTGTGGTAGAAAGGTCAGTGTTGAGAAGCTTGGGTTCATTCTGGCTCAACTACTAACTGGCAATAACCCTGAACAAGTCACTTACCCTTTCTGAGCTTTAGTTTCTTTGTCTGTAAGTCTAGGGGGATTGGGCTAGATCTATACTGTCCAAAAACAGTAGCTGCCAGCCACATGGGGCTATTGAGCACTTGAAATGTGGCTAATGCAATTGATGAGGAGCCGACATTTTAATTTAATTTGAATGATTTTGAATTTAAAATTAAAAACGGGAGCAGTGTAAAATATTTTTCTCTTAAACACAACGTTATAACTTTGGTAGGACTACATTTCACTTAAATGGTTGAAAATGTAGCATCCTTATTGGGATATGTTGTAAATGTAAACTACACCATATATCAAAGGCAATATGAAAGAGTGTAAAATATCTCATGAATAGTTTTCTGTATTGGTTACATGCTGAAATGATAATGTTTTGAATATATTAGGTTAAATAAAATATCTTACTTTAAAAATTTCACCTGTCTCCTTTTTACTTTTTATAATGTGACTACTAGAAAAATTTGAATTACATATAAAGCTCACTTTTAGATAGTTCTTGGCTAGATGATCTTAATTACATCTTCCAACAATAAAGCTTATTGTTCTAGGTAGCTATTGTGAAAGTTCAGCTCTGAGGGGCTTTTAATACCCATGAGGACCAAAAGAGGAAACTGGGACATGAGGGTTTTAGCACAAGCACCAGCCTTATTAAGAGCCAAAGTGAGCAGAGGTCTAGACGGTCATGGGAAACATGTAGCTTTGTAACCATGAATCAACTATGTTCAGGTCTGATCCTTGATGTGATCCACTGGCCCACTTTCTAGCCAGACCTGCTCATGTCTCATTTTTCTCTTCCCCTTCTGCCCTCACAGTCTTTTTAATTAGTTATATTCCAGGCTTTTGAAGCTTCCTGCTCTCAGGAAGTAGGTATGTTGGAAGACATAATTCAGACTGTTTGGGAAAGAAGACATGTCCCCTTCCCTTCCTGGGTATCACTGTGGGCCATGGATGTTTCTAGGACGCAGGTGAGAAAAAACACTTTGTAGCAGGTGTCAGTGTGGTCTTACTTGGTATGGGCTCCTCATATCCACCCCATCACCCTAACTCCCAAGAAAGGTCCCCAGACAGGATGATGAAACATAAAAAGGGCAAGTTCTATAGAAAACTTGCTTGAGGAAATGAGGCAATCCCAAGTGTCAAGGATAACAGATGTATGGCATACAGTAGTTTTATTTGATCAATATTTATTCATCACAAGTTTTAGTTTGATTATTGATTATTCATAGTGATGACGAGAATAAGCTCTGGGGTTGGAAAAACCCTGGATTTGAATGTTAGTCCTGATACCACTGTGTATTATTGGAAATTTTTCTAACTTCTCTGAGTCAATTTCCTGGTTTCCTTTTTTGGTCCTCATGGGTATTAAAAATTACAATCAAAGAGACAAGAAGATCAGAGAGAATTTATTTCAACATGGTCACAGGCTCTTTGCCTGGCACCTTGCATAGACTATTTCATTTAATGCTTTCATCAACTCTGTGAGGTAGATGTGTTTATCTCTGTTCCTCAGATGAGGAAACTGAGGCCCAATGATGTTAAATAACTTATCCAAAATCACACAGCTATCAAGTGGCCTTATAATTCACACTCTCTACTTTAAAATTTGTGCTCAAAGCCCCTCAGAGCTGAAATTTCACAATAGCTACCTAGAACAATAGGATTTATTGTTAGAAGATATAATTGAGATCATCTAGCCAAGCACTATCCAAAAGTGAGCTTTATATGTAATTCGAATTTTTCTAATAGTCACATTATAAAAAGTAAAAAAGAGATAGGTGAAATTTTTTAAGTAAGATATTTTATTTAACCTAATATATTAAAAAATATTATCATTTCAGCATGTAACCAATACAGAAAACTATTCATGAGATATTTTACACTCTTTTCATATTGTCTTTGAAATATGATGTAATTTACATTTGCAAAATATCTCAAGAAGGATGCTACATTTTCAACCATTCAAGTGAAATGTAGTCCTACCAAAGTTAGGTGGATAGAGCCACCTTATTACTTGACCAGGTTCCCATGGCCCCTCGCCCCTACCTTTATTCCTGCACCTGTCACACATAGTTATTCCTTTATAGCTCTGTCACTGATGGGAATATGAATGCCTCTGGCAGAGTGGTCAACTCCCAGGGACCCCATTCACACAATAGCTGGTATGAATGGCACTGCCTAGAGGTGTGCCACATCTAGCCTGAGCAGCCCCTCTGTAGCACAGGGGCTCTGCCTGGGGATGGGGTGGAGTGGGTAGTTAGCAAATTTTTTTCCTGGCATCTGGTACATGGTAGGTACTCAACAAATATTTTTTGAATGAATGACACTGGTCTACAATTTATTTTAAGTTGATTTGATCCATTTTCCTAATATGTGGATCTTTTCATCTAGACAATTATCTTATTATTATGAGATTCCTGCCACCTCCATCTAGGAAAATGCTTCAGTTTTAAAGGATTAATGTTATTGATGTTTCTTGTGCATCCAGCAGAACTTCTAGAGAGGTGAGCTCACTGTGGAGGAGCTGGGTGTGTTTAGGCTGCTTGGTGCCGCTGGGGTCTTGACTGCTGGGGTGACTGAGCCTGCAGGGCCCATTTGGTCCATGCTCCACCCACTTTCAATGCTGAGAAACAACTCAGTGACCTTCTGGCTTCATTTTCAATGTCATAGATATGGCTCTGGAAAAGAAACTGAGTTTATATTTTCAGCATATAATAGCACTGAGTTTGGGTCACAGCTGCAGCAAAATCAACCAGAAACAGATAAACAATATGTAAACAAAGTGGGGATGAATTTGATCCATTTTCCTAATTTGCAGTGTGGAGCTGGTTGGCTGGGGGGAGATTGTGGGTGGATTATCTGTCTTGGATTCTTCTGATTGCTTGAATTCATACTTCAGCGAGGAGAAATTTAGCCCAGAATGCAACGGTACCAGGATGGAAAAGCCTCTCCAGTTCAGGTGGATAAACAGTCATGGGGCACTCAGTCAGGCCTGGGGTGGCCGGGACAGTTACTTCCCCCCAGGTCCTTTCATTGCACACTGCCAGCTTCATGTCCTAGGGGAGAAGAAAACATATCCTTTTTATGGTTTTGAAGAAACTGAGCTGCCCAGAGACTTCACTTGATTTACTTCTTTTTTTAAAAAATACATTTATTTATTTATTTTTGGCTGCATTGGGTCTTCGTTGCTGCCCACCGTCTTTCTCTAGTTGCGGCGAGTAGGGGCTACTCTTCGTTGCAGTGCACAGGCTCCTCATTGTGGTGGCTTCTCTTGTTGCAGAGCACAGGCTCTAGGCACACGGGCTTCAGTAGTTGTGGCATGCGGGTTCAGTAGTTGTGGCTCACGGGCTCTAGAGAGCAGGCTCAGTAGTTATGGTACACAAGCTTAGTTGCTCTGCGGCATGCGGGATCTTCCCGGACCAGGGCTGGAACCCGTGTCTCCTGCATTGGCCGGCAGATTCTTAACCACTGCACCACCAGGGAAGTCCCTGATCTGCTTCTTGATTGTTAAAAAGGAACATAAAGACATGTAGGAAACCCTTTTTTCCTGACCAAGCCTGCTTTTCAAAATCTGTTGTGCTGCTGCAGACCCCAAAGTCACATATTTGGGTGTCAGGAACTGAATATGGAGTCTTCTTCTCTTGACATTCCTGCTGGGAAAATCCTATCCCCTTCTCTCTGCCCAGGTACCCCAGAGAGTTGTATGTCTCTGCCTGACTAGAGAGAAGATCACACACATGGAGATGCAAAACAGGAAAATCCATTAATATATTTTAAAAATGCTTCCTGTGATAACAGAATTCATGTTGAGACAAGAAGCTTCACAAATCCTCAGCTTCTGAGAGGACGGAAAATATTTCATGGGGAAAATGGAAAGAAAGCCAGTACCAAGTGTTAGGACATGAGGATATGGTTTTCTCTCAAATTTCCCAGGCAGTTTGTGCTGTTGTCTTACATGTGACCCCTCACTCTACCCATTTCACTTACTTCCCCGACAATGGAAGCATAGCAGGGCGCATACCAGGTTTGTGAAATCAAGCTTCTATAATTCTCTTTGTGAGGAGCAAATGGAAATAAATTGAGCTAATTAATATAAGGGTTTGTAAGAACTGAAAGGCCATGCTATAAAACACAGTTTGGAAAAGGGGAAACAAATCTTTGCATTTGGTGCTTAGGATCCAGTCCAGGATTGTGACATGGGGTTTCCTTTTCAGCTTTCTTCTTTATTCTTTTTAACTTGGCAGGGAAATGTGGCCTAGATATTTCAGCTTGGATGAACCAGATGGATGATCCATGGAGTTGCTGATCGGTTTTGCTCCATGTGGCTGCAAAGCCAGGTACCTAATTGTGTGCTCTGGAAATAATCATGGTGTAACACATCCTTTAAAAGGGGAGGCTGGTTTCCTTGCTGCCAAAATGACGGATGTCTGGTAATTTAACTTTGCCAATATTGGTAGATAGTTATTGGCTTTAATTTATGACTAATAATTGGCACAAAGAGAAAATTTGATTTTCTAGCCTATTTGCTCCTTCATAGATCCTTAAGCATTTAAAGTGGGTGAGTTGATGTGTACTGCTCTCTTCATCACCTTTCCACGTTTCCACGTGACTGGGTCAGGTTTTCTATCAAGGAGAGCAGAGAATAAGAATACTTACTTTAATATTCTGGTGAAACTTTTTCCTTTTACTGAATGGCTTATAAATTGACTCTTTTTTTCAGAGACAGATGACAGAAACTCAACTCCATCTACCTTGAGCAAAAAAGTGAATTTAATGACTCATATAACAGGAAAATGAAGCCAGCAGTGGATTAGCTTCAGGCATAGCTAGATCTAGGGGTTCAAACATTATCATCCAGGCCATTTCCCTCTCTCTACTTTTTTGTCTGTCCTTGTCTGTTCTATAGGCAGGTTCCCTTCATGTGGTAGGCAAGATGGGTCACAGTAGCCCTAGGCCCATACTCTCCCGCTTAGCAACCCTGAGTGAAAATAGAACGTTTCTCTTCCATCATCCTGACATCGCCCTCAGAGAAAGTGCTCATTTGCTGTGCTTGGGCCATGAGTTCATCTTTGAACTAGTCCTTGTGACCGGGGGTAGGTACATGTGAACTGGAGAGTCTGTCCAAGTGCTCATCCCTGTGGTGGAAGTGGCAGGTCCTAACCCCAGAAAAAGTTCCTTTATGTCTAATTGGCTGTAATTCAGTCACATGGCCAACCCTGAATCACACACCTGACCAAGGGGATGTGGTGCTCTAATTGGCCAGGCCTGAGTCACCTGTGTCAGCTCTGGAGCCAGAGACATAGGACAAGAACTGAGAGTGAAGGGGGGCGGGGGTGCCCCAAGGAAATTGGAGCACTGGCAGAGGGAGAGCATAAGTTGGCTAGCTGAAACAAAAACTATGAAGAGACTTCAATAACAGCTTGCACTTACTGTCTAAACCTTTGGAGGTTGGATTTGTTTTTTCTGTGACACTATATTGAAACCTAAGGAAATATAAGTTTACCCTGCTTACAAATCCCTATATTTAGAGAGTGTTTTTGATTTTGCAGAGTTCTTCCCCCAATTCTAATAACAACCCTATGGAGTTTGTAACTATTCCCATTCTACAGGTGAGGAAACTAAGGTACAGAGAAGTTAACTAACCCCACACTACATAACTAGCAACCAGAGGAGCCAGTGCTCAAATCCAGGCTGACCCTATAGCCCTTGCATTTTCTACCCTGCCCTGTGAGAGAGAAAGACAGCTCATAGAAAGCCGTTCCAGTGTGAATAGGAGCGGGGCACAGATTCAACAGACAGTTCAGAGGAGCTGTTAGCAGTAGACTCTGTTGACTCACTGATGGTAGGTGGAGGCAGAGGTGGAGGTGAAGGAGAGGAGGTGACTCAGCCTTCAGCTTGGGTGACGGGTGGGGTGATGCTGCTGCCATTAATTTAGATAGAGCTCACAAGCTGAGATGATTCCCAGCTTCTCAGGTACATCCCCCCTCCCCACTTCAGTTCTTGAACCATTCCTGATGACACCCAAGAGATGACCACCTCCCTTTTCCCTGTGCCCTCCCCTATCTTGTGGGGCTCCTTCTTCTAGGCCTGGGATACAGTGGTCTGGCTAGATTTGGCTTTTACGGTGTTCTAGTGGTCTGGCCTGTATGTCTTCTCTCAGAGTTCTCCAGGACTCAGGCTCCTTTGCTGCCAAAGGAACGCTGAGAGTGAATCCTGGTGATTGGGTGGCCTGAGTTTCAGCACACAATAGGCTATCTCAATTTCCCCTCCTTAGTCTTAGCACTCCAGTGCTGCTTGAGGACCTGTCCAGTGGCTGAGCCTGGGTGTCCTACTCAACCCTTGCAATCCCCTTCTGTCTGATTTTCTGGCATGTTGGTTATGGCCATACCTCACATGGACAAATATCCCTCAGGGATGATCTATCATCCTGACTCCTGAATATTGGCCACAGTCTGGATGTCCCAGAGCATTGCTCTGCTGGACTGTCTACCTGGCCGGGGGCCACTGGACTTACCTCTTCCAAGAGTCTTAGATGCTGCTTCCCCATGTTGGTGTCCCTGCCAGAGGTATTAGGTCTATTCTTGTTCCCTTTGCTGATCAGACTCTTCCCACCTTGGAGCTTTTGCCCTGTGGCTGCCACACCGTCGGCAGTGATCTGCTCCCTAGTCTGGTTGGCTTTCCCTTGCCATTCAGGTTGAGCTTAAACGTCATGTTCCTAGTCAGTGTTGCCTGCCCTCTTCCCATCTCTTTCTAGATCCTCAACCCATTTCGTGTTCCTCATCACACTATATATTTGGAATCCTTTTATTTGGGTCTTTGCTTCTTATCTGTCTCCTCATTAGAATCAAAGCTCCTGGAAGGCAGGGATCTCCCCTCTTATGCTCACTGTTATACTGGAAGACCTGGAACAGGCCCTGTGATACAGGAGGTGCTTAAGGAACTACTTATGGAATGTTACTGAATGATTCTTGATTGCTGAGCTCATATCATGTCTGGTCTATACCAGTGGGAGAAGATGCGATGGATTTTGTGCAGGCCAAATTTGAGGACTGTCCACTTGGAGCTGTCTAACGCTCTCTGCTGGGAACTGTCCACCTGGTCTGTCAGGCAGACTCCTAGATTCAGCTTGGAATTGCCCTCTCAAAAACCTGCCCTTGGGCTTCCCTGGTGGCGCAGTGGCTGAGAGTCCGCCTGCCGATGCAGGGGACGCGGGTTCGTGCCCCGGTCTGGGAGGATCCCACATGCCGCGGAGCGGCTGGGCCCATGAGCCATGGCCGCTGAGCCTGCGCGACCAGAGCCTGTGTTCCGCAACGGGAGAGGCCACAACAGTGAGAGGCCTGCGTACCGCAAAAAAAAAACACCAAAAAAAAAAAACCCTTCCCTTGCCCTGACTCCCAAAGCAGTACTAGGCACCTCTTCTTCCTTGCTCTGGGAGCACCTCTTTCCGACCTTTAATTATCCACCTGTCGCACAGCATTGTATACTTGTTTGCTTACCTGTATTCCTCCCCAGTTAGACTGTGACCTTTTTGCCAGCAGGAATTCTGTGGGGTTTGTCTTTGGACCTGGTGTCTCATATAGAGTTACAATTCAATTCCACAGTTATTTGTGTGGGAATATATAAGTTGGTGAGTGTGTTAATAAACTGGATGTATGAATCTGCTATGCAAGAGATAAGTCAGGGTTAGTGATGCAATAATAAAATCAAGTAATTTAGAGCCATTTATCCAAAAACAATGTCACTGAAAAACCTTTGAAACTTTGGCCAGTCATGTGCAGAAGAGCTCAAGTCATCATTATTGTGTCAAATTAAGTCCATCTGAGCCATTCTCCAATCACATGCTCCTATTCATAAGCCTAGAATAGAAATTCAGAATTGTGTCCTGACCCACTGGAGGTAACTCCAGAGTCATGGTTGTGACATTCTCAGCTCTTGAACAACTCTATTTTCATCTAACCTGAGTTATAGTCACTAGCTCTTGAGAGTCTCAGTCTCATTAATCATAAGAACGTCTGTGCAGGGGAGGCGCCTACCTCATCCTGCCCACGTGTAGATTAATGACGCACAACATGAGGGTTAGCTCAGGCTCGTTCTTTTCACTTTTGATTCATTGATGGGTTTATTCTGTACTTGGCTCACTGTGTTATCACAGATTTAAGACCTAAAGACATAATTCATTTGGTAATTTTATGTAATGTCACCCCTGAGATGAAATTTTCATTGTGAAAGAAAATTAGTTGTTTATTCACCAACCATTTTTAAGTTGTGTATTGCATTGCAGGCATTGTGCTAGGGTTTGAGGACAAGGATGAGTATGATGCGTCCTTGTCTTTGAGGAGCAGATAGTCTAAAGGGTGATGCAAGACAAGAGGGGAGATGCTTTCAGTCTCATTTGGTGAGGGCCATGGTAGGGTAAAGTCTTGGGGGATGAATACAAGCAGGTCAGATAAAGGATAGAGAGCAGGGAGGGAACAGCAAGAACAAAAAACAGGAAAGCATGGACTGGGAGTGGCATGAGACCAAACCAGAGCCGTCTCTGGACCCCGTAAGGCACTTGAATTTTAGCCTGTAGACCAGTGTTTTTCAAAACATATTTGAAGGAATACTTGTTCTGTGTGATGATAATTGCTCTTGCATGGTAAAAGGGTTTCCTGGTTAACCAAATTTGGGGAACACTGATTTAAAGGACAGTATTAATACTGTTCAGTTGGTTCCTGTTTTTCTCGAGTGCTGTGCACCATCCTGTGACAGGCGAGGGGGACAGAGGGGAACAATACATACGGTCCTGTGCTCATGGGGCTTGTAGGCCAACGAGGAAGACAGGAATTAGCAAATGGCTACAAATGACTTCTTAAGTCTATACAAGTAGGAACATCCCAGAAAGGAGTTTGTGTTATAGGATATAAGAACAAGAATTAACATTCTTTTTTTTTTTTTTTTTGCGGTACGTGGGCCTCTCACTGCTGTGGCCTCTCCCGTTGCGGAGCACAGGCTCTGGATGCACAGGCTCAGTGGCCATGGCTCACGGGCCCAGCCGTTCCGTGGCATGCGGGATCTTCCTGGACCGGGGCACGAACCCGTGTCCCCTGCATCGGCAGGTGGACTCTCAACCACTGTGCCACCAGGGAAGCCCAAGAATTAACTTTCTTTTAGCCCATGCTATTAGCCAGACATTGGGCCAAGGGCTTCACAATCATTATTACATTTAAACAAAGCTAATTGGGGCAGTATGCTGGGCGCTTTTTGCATTTCCTGATGTTGGACATAGTCATAGGGCATTTCCTAAATGGGTTTGACCACAGGACCGTTTTTTCACAGATCACTCATTCACTCGTTTTAGCGTGGGGAACCATTGAAGGCTTCTCAACTGAGGAGAGATATGGTCAAGTTTAATTTTCCAAATGGCAGGAAACGTACTTTGTCATCCTGGTGACTCAAAAATGGTCAGAAGCTTTAGAAAGAATTTAGGGATCTTCAACCTTGCCAGTGCATAAGACTTACCTGGGCTTCCCCGGTGGCGCAGTGGTTAAGAATCTGCCTGCCAATGCAGGGGACACAGGTTCGAGCCCTGGTCCGGAAAGATCCCACATGCCACAGAGCAACTAAGCCCGTGCGCCACAACTACTGAGCCTGTGCTCTAGAGCCCTCAAGCCACAACTACTGAGCCCGTGAGCCACAGCTACTGAAGTCTGCGTGCCTAGAGCCCATGCTTCGCAACAAGAGAAGCCATTGCAATGAGGAGGCCACGTACCGCAACAAAGAGTAGCCCCCGCTTGCCGCAACTAGAGAAAGCCCATGCACAGCAACGAAGACCCAGTGCAGCGAAAAAAAAAAAAAAAAAGACTTACCTTTGTTTTCCAAAATACTGACCCATTAAATCTGAGTTTCCTGGAGGGCAGTCTGTAGCTCTTGGATACATAGGAAACTGGTAATATTGTCTGCCTCTGAGGCGAGGTCCTGGGTGGCTCTGTGACAGAGACAGGAGGAAGGCTCTTCACTGTAAAGTGGTGAACCGTGGTTACACATTACCTATTACAAAATAAATGTGGAAATTTAAAAAATCTCCATGGATGATCCAGATGTAACAAGGATTGAGAACCACTAGTAGAGTTAATTAGTGAATTAAAAACAAAATAGTGTGAAACAAGTAATTAAGATTTTCTATTATAAATAAGATGTGCTAGAACAGATGTGAGCATTAGGACGATATTAGCCATAAAGAAAGCAACTTTCTAGTGATGGCACAGAGAAGTCAGACCATGAAGGGTTAAGAAGACAGAAAAATGGGGAGTGGAGGCCAAAGACTAGAAGCTGTTTTCTGGGAGAACCCTGACCCCTCTACTCAGTAGCTGATTAACTGTGGGACTTGGGAAAGTTTCTGAGTCCCCTGGATTCCTAACTGTAAGGCGAGAATAATATTAGCCTTAGAGGTTGGTTAGGAAAATCAAATGAAACAATGAGTGAAGGTTTTACACATACACACGCATGCACACGCACACAGCACTTAGCATAGTGCCTCGTGCAATGTGAGCAGATAGGGTAGATCTGGACATTTTGGTTGGGAGAGCAGAACGCTGAAATTACAAAAATGGAGATAGATCAAGACCCTGTAGAAAATAGAAGGGGAGGGGAGCAAAAGCATCAGCTGAAAGTGTTTCTTGGAAAGGAGGAGGACCCCTTTCCTCTGGTGGGGAGGGGAAGGAAGGAGAGGCTGAGCCAGTATAGAGGTGATTTGGCAACAGAGGCATTTGAAGAGGGAAGCTGAAGGAGACAAGGGTAAGAACCCTCACTGCTCTTCTCTGCAAAGAAAGAGGCAAGGTGAGAATTGCCTAAAATGTTTCAAGTGCCAACAACATTTGATGCACAAAAGCCACATTTTTGGTTAAAATAAATTGGTGCCAGTCATCATATCTGAATAAAAATATAGGCAGCCTTGTTACTGTGTCACCTCCCTGCTTCTCCTCTTTTTTTTTAATTGCATTATCTCTGGCACAGATACCTTCAAGGGTCGTTTATTCATTCAGACCTTTTATTTTGAGCCTACTGTGTGGCAGGTCCCAGACCAGGGAGGTCCTCATGCTGACAGTGGTACGGGGCAGTGGGGGTGTGGAGGGATGAGGGAGAAAATCACAGTTCACTTCTTCTTGTGCATGGTGTGTGAACTTAGCAACTCAGAGAAGGCTGGGTGTTTCCAGGGTAGGAATTGTGTGGGTTTCTATTTGCATGGGTGTGTTGATGCCTGCTTATTTCCCCAAATGAGCTGATTGAGATGGGACTATGAATCGACTTGAGTAGACATGTCCCATTTGGCCCAAGAAAGATACTGGCACACTGTATCAAAGAGCCTGGAAAAGAATATGTTGGGAAAAAATAAAAGAATATGTTGAGTCAAGTTTTAAAAAAATTTCTGAAACATAATTATCCGCTTTCTATATTTTTTTTTTTTTTTTTTTTTTTTCTTTCTGCGGTATGTGGGCCTCTCACTGCTGTGGCCTCTCCCGTTGCGGAGCACAGGCTCTGGACGCGCAGGCCCAGCGGCCATGGCTCACGGGCCCAGCCGCTCCGCGGCATGTGGGATCCTCCCAGACTGGGGCACGAACCCGTATCCCCTGCATCGGCAGGCGGACTCTCAACCACTGCGCCACCAGGGAGGCCCTCTATATTTTTTAAATTAATTTATTTATATTTTGGCTGCGTTTGGTCTTAGTTGCTGTGCGCAGGCTTTCTCCTGTTGCATCGAGCAGGGGGCTACTCTTTGTTGCGGTGCACAGACTTCTCATCGCGGTGGCTTTTCTTGTTGCAGAGCACAGGCTGTAGGTGCGTGGGCTCAGTAGTTGTGGATCATGGGCTTTAGAGTGCAGGCCCAGTCGTTGTGGTGCACAGGCTTAGTTGCTCCATGGCATGTGGGATCTTCCCGGACCAGAGCTTGAACCCATGTCCCCTGCATTGGCAGGCAGATTCTTAACCACTGCACCACCAGGGAAGTCCCTCTACTTTCTTAACAAGGAGGACAGTAGTGTTCAATCCTTTCAGACCCAATGTCCCCTTCATAGCAAATATCAATACTTTACTATTCTGAAATGAGATCCATAGATGATATAACCTACCTACATATGTTTAAAAAATATAATGCCTGAACTGTATTATATAGAAGAAATTAAAGTTGAGTAAATTCCCATTAAGTGTAATTCTCCATGCGAATTCTTAGGCATGGCCACATCAGTGGTACAGTGAAGTACACATGCTGACATTTATATGGATAGTCACGTTGGGTGTGACAGCTGAAAACATAGGCTGATTTGGGTTTTATTATATTGGTAACTCAGATACCACGTGCAGCTTTGCTGATGGTGATATACGTTTCCAAAATGGTGAAGAACTTTTGATAAAGTTCTGAACACAACAAATATACATTTCTCTCAATTTTCACAGTAGGAGCATTTTGGAAAATTCAACAAATATTGAAAAATGCAAAAGCCAGTCAAACACAAGATATTTTGTGTTCGTATGTAAAACAGTGTTTGATTTTAGCTCAGATCATTATTAACAGACTTTTCATCTACATGAATATCAGCGGGAACGTGGAAAGTTCCATGGCACTCAGGGCAATTGTTTGTTATGTGGGACTTTCCTGCAGACTGCAGGACATCTGCCACATCTGGCTGTCCACTCCATTCAGGTGACAGCCAAGAAGCACCCAACAGGTTTCCAAAATGTCCACCAGGGGGTGGCCCCGTCCCCTTTGAGAATCACTGCTGTTTAATATGTGACTATAATTGAACTCTACACTAAGAGAAGCTCACTAAATGCTTGTTGGATAGAATGACTAAGAATCTTGCAGATCCTCACAACCAGCATTTTGAACTTTAAGTCACACCATGGAGAGGCTGTAGATATAAATGGAAGATGTAGACAGGAATAGCCAAATGCTTCAATCTTGCAAGCCTATCCCAACTGGTTGGAAGTGGTTGCCTTTAACGCCATCCACAGAATAATTTCTGAGGTAGTGTCCAGCTTGTTCAGTCATTCAGGAGCTATTTCTCGGGCATCTGTGCTAGGCACTGTTCTAGGAGCTGGTGGTACAGTAATGAATAAAACAGACAGACTCAGACCCTCATGGAGCTAAATTTTTCAGCTCACAGGGAATGGACATTAAAGGTGTCTGCAGTGAGATCAGAAGTCCACTAGCCAAAAATTACCTGAACAAGGAGAGTGATCTGTATCTCTACAAACCTAGGAACTCTTCTGGAATTTTAAAAAATTAAGTGTCTCATATAAGTTCACTTTCATATACTTCGTTGTCTTCTCCTCGGAAAGAGAAAAAGGAAACAACAAAACAAACAACTTTTAGTTAATTGAGAATTCTGATTGAGTTTTTGTTAGCAGAGTTATTCTATCATTTTACAGGATGCATGAGAATTAACGACCACATATCACTTGACAAGAAAAGAGGGCTTGGTCAAATCAGAAACAAGAATTTATCTAAAAGTAACTAAGACACCCAGACCTATCAAAACTTATGAACATCCTGTCTCTATGAAGACCTGGTCACCAACATTCCTGGGCAAACCTTGAGAATAAGGCACATGTCCCAAGCCACTGAGTGAGAAGGCAGACTGTTAGTAAAAGCTGGGCTTTGAATCTGATCTCTTCTGGAGTCCTGGAGCTGCCCCTTCTTGCTGTGGCTTTGTGATTTGGGTCTCTGTGTCCTCATCTGCAAAATGAGTGAACACCTACCTCCCTGGGTTATGTGACTAAGGGAAATAACGTTCCCAAGCAGGGTCGCTCAGGGGGCCTAAATTGTTATTACTTTTCTAGGAGAAGTAGGTTGAGGGCGGTTGGTTGGGTTCCCTCTTTTCTAGGTGAGCACTGTCACTCAGCAGCTGAGGTGGCCTGTTCTTGCATTATTGTCACTCCAGGAGAGGAGATAACTTTTCCTTGCAAACTAACTTATGGTTTCATATACTTTATTGGATCTTAAAGATGGAAAGTACATTAAACATCTGTTCCAACCCCCTCATTGCATAGAGGAATAAGCTGAGTTCCAGAGAGGTCTAGTGATCTGGGACTAGAAACAGTGTTTAGCATCCCAAGGACCAGGCCTCCAAGACCTATTAAACCCATAACATGACCCAGAGTTTTCCAATGTATGAATGTAGGACCACCTGTATTAGGATCACATGAGGAGCT
This sequence comes from Mesoplodon bidens, assembly GCF_964165515.1. Classification (NCBI taxonomy): domain Eukaryota; kingdom Metazoa; phylum Chordata; class Mammalia; order Artiodactyla; family Ziphiidae; genus Mesoplodon; species Mesoplodon bidens. Next base: position 95,440,282 of record NC_138161.1, on the reverse strand, counting down.
TTTCAAAATGCATGTTCCTGCGTGCTACACCCCAACTATATGATCAGAATCTCTAAAGATGGGGCCTGGGAATCTGTATTGAATAGGTCACGCTTGGAATCAAGTACCATTCAAGCAGTGATCAGTTACCTTGACTTACATTATTATAAAATATGTCTGTGCCCAGTGCCACCTGGTGAAGACTCGGTCACAGGGGATTTCAAACGGGACCATAAATCAAGGGCTCTTGAACTATCTAACAATTTCAGCTATTGTTTCTATTAGTTTCTGCTTCAATTATCCAATGAGCTTTTTCTGTGCCAGGTTGGACCAGTTCGGTGGCTCTTGTGAGGTTTTGTAACTCAGTGTAGCTCTCTGCTCTTAAAAATGCCCAAGAAGTGAATTAATGCATATAAAGCCTTAGAACCATGCCTGGCTCATAGTACTCAGTAAACGTTAGTCATTAGTTTTATCACTCATCAGAGCAGGGAGACCATCTGCAGAGAGGTGACACTGACATGAGAGGTTTCTCTGACATGAACCTAGGTCATATAGGGTCCGTGTCCATTTGATTAGCACAGATGTCTGGAGTTAGTCATTATGATAAAGGAAAAGGAAGATACCATCTAAGACTGTAAATGTGTAGCACAAATCATACTCCCTTATTGTTTGTTTTTCCTGCAAAGAGAATGTAAGATCACATATTACTCTACTTTTGACAGTTTAAATTGCTGCTTGCACCAGCAAAAACTACTCATACCAGGATGATTGTTCAGTTAGAGGTTTATTTATTCTCCTACAAATAACAGAGACAGACAAAGAACATAAGCTGTTTTAGATTGTTGTATATGATTTGTACATCTCCAAATTTGAAGAGAGATACAGTTCTCATGAACATGGAGAATTTCAACTACCAAAGAATTCATAGCTGTAATAAGTAGTATGTAATTGAGAGAATATGAAAATGAGTGAGGAAGTGGTTTCTCTAGCCTGGTGAAAGGGAGATGGTTCTTTTTTCCCTTGAGTAAAGCACCTGTTCAGTGCAAAAGAAAATGTGGAGCCAAGAATCCATGACGCCAGCATTTGGCAGTAACATCCCCTTTCATCTTCAGATCTCACAACAGTTTTTGGGCACTAATTAAGTTACATCACACTCACACAACTCACACTGAATTTTATTTACTTTCTTTTTACTAAGGAAAACCAGGGCAGAGAATGTATAAAGTGTTACCTGAAGTTACAAAACTGGGATTTGAACCTAGTACCCAAATCCTCTGGCCCAGAGAGGGAGGGGGCCCAAATGGTGGGCTTGATGGTTGACTCATGGCTTTTGTGGAGTAGGAAGTGATCTCCAGCAACTCTGAGAGGAAAGAGTAAGCTGGGGACTCAGGGACGGTCTGAGGGACCAAGGGTGGGGATCAGAGATCCTGATGTACAGTGAAGGTTCGTGCACCTGGCATCTCTTACCACCACACTCCTTCTGGCTTAGCTTGTGTGTTCCTGAATGGATGCATTGGGATTGCAATTCATAGCAACCACTCTAGGTTCTTCTTGAGAGGTAGGCTGTGAGCCTTGAGTGGAGTGTGTGTGTGTCGGGCACTTGTTGTAAGGGTGAGAGGGGAGTGGTCTGCTGTTGGTGGACAGAGAGGCCAGTCAGTTACCAAGGGAAGGGGCACCAGGAAGAAAATCAAAGGGTAACAGGTTAAGTTACTCCTTCCCATTTACCATCATGACCCTATGTAAAAAGGAAGAAAAAAACAAGCATAGGCTGGGTCTGAGGTCAATTTCAGATGGCCGACTGTGCCAGCTACTTCTAAGACATACCAGACCCAGACTTGTCCAGGACCCAAAATAAATATGTCTGGATCTATCAGAACTTTTGAATTGGGACTAAAGTTAATTTAAAATAACTCACTTTTTTTGTTCACACCCTCTTAAAATGAATTTTTAAAGATTCTGCATGAGTATTTTCACTTAGGTGGAACTAGAATTATAAAATGGGAAGCCCCAGTAAAGGCAAGTGCAAATTCAAGTAGGGGGTCTTAGGGGCTCAGAAAGTACCCTATTTCTGAGGTTGAATCAAATACATAAAAATAGCAGAAAACCAATAATTTCTTCAATGAGAGTTACATACCAAATTGCAGGGGAATTTATTAGCACATCTAAATCTGAAAAAGAGATTTATTATATATTTATAAGGCTGTTTCAAGTAGGAAGCAGAAGGAAAAAATTCTAGTTGGTATCAGTTTTTATTCCAAATTGCATCAGTTCATTAAAAACAAATAATTAACTAGTCCATAACTATAATAGAAAATTAATACAAATCATAAGTATATAAATATTTTTTCATTAAGTGATACTAATACAGCTGCAAGTAACAGTTAATAAATATGGCTGTATATATATGATGTTTATAGATAAGATTATGCTTACCTTCTTGCTAACACCAATGTTTTGGAAAATGTTAAGATAATACTACCTTTACTAAAAAACTTGCAGCAAAAGTAGTCTACCTAACATTCTATCATCATTTCGGTAAGCTACAATATAATAGTAATTTATGTTCATGATTTAGTTGTATCGAAAGATCCCCCCAAATGTCTTTTAGTTATCAAAGAAAGATAAAATATCATTTGATACAGTTTTTTAAAACTTTGTTATAGTTTTAATGGTGAGTTATTTTATGACCCTTTGAGTCTTGAAAATTTGGGAAATCACATATGGTATAGAAATGAATTCTCTTAATCAGAACATACAATTAACCAGAAAAAATCCATCCTCTGAGCTTGCAGTCTAACAGAAAATTTATGAAAAAGGAAACGTGGCCAGGGCAAAACATTTCCTCTTTTTATAAACCTTGAACAGCGTATGTCCTTCGCAAATTATACAGGGTCCCTTAGGCCTCAGAACTTTCCACAAGCTTTTAGGTCTCTATGGTGATGCACCGGCTGCTGAAGCAGAACCCAGGTGATAAGGCAGCGGCAGGCATTGGGCGACCACGGGGAGAAGGTATGGCTGCAGAAAACCACTTAGGGCCTTGAGCCTTTTGGATGGACCGCCCTGCCTTGCCGGGAATATGCAGAACCCCCAGACAGGCCAGCCCTAACCCCCCACCTCCCCAGGAGAGCGGGCACCGCACACCACCAGGTGGCAGCTCTGGAGGCGCAGGTGCTTCCAGTGGCTGCCTGCGCCGGGGACTGGTGGCTCCCCGGGGACCCCACTTCTGTTGATGTTTAAACTTCACCCTTCTGGTGCCCTCAGAGGCTATGGCTCAGGTGGAAGGAGTCCATTTTGCCCAGCCCCCTGGTCTCATGCAGCTGTTCAGCATCCCCGTGCAACTTACACTCCAGGGCGGCTGGAGACACTAGGGGAGGTAAGTCACCACCAGAATCTCTCAGCTTTCATGGGCATCTCGCTGAACAAGTGGCTAGAAGAAGAGCGGCCATAAGGAGTTTGGAGGTTGAGTTTGGTCTTCATCCTCTGAGGCTGTCCACTTGTCATGCCTCCCACGGGACCTTGGAGGCTTCCCCAGCAGCACTGCTATCCAGAGGTTGCATCCTTTCTTGTTGGCTTCCTCATCTAGGCTGCAAGTTTTGGGAGGCTAGGGATCTTTTTAAACTCCTCTCTGGCTCCCCAGCAGTAGAACATGGCCCAGCACATAGTTGGTGCTCAACAAATGTCTGTTGGTTAAATGAAATTACTACCAGCATTTGTCACATTGGTGAAATCTGCTTGGGTCTTGGAGTCACAGCCTGGGTTCAAATCCAGCTCCATCACTTAAATAGTTGTATGACTGTGGGCAAGTCACTTAGCCTCTCTCTGCCCCATCCTCTTGTCTGCTGATGGAGATAGTAATGGTCTCTGCATGCCTTAGCATACTCTCTAGGTACTACTTTCTATACTATTCCATTTCACGTTTTAGCTGTGGTTATTGACCACCAGGATCTACTATTTAAGGGGGAAGTGAGACAGGTTATCTTGAGGAGCAGGGGAATGCAAAGCAGAGGGGCTGTACTTTGCCTGCCCTCAGGCGTGGGGCAGTGGGGCATCGAGAAGTGGGCACCAACATGGAGAGAAGAGCAATGCCTGAGGGTGTTTGAGGAATGAGGTATTAAAACTTGCCAGCTTACTCGTGGGAGGGTACATTTCACAAATAAGTTCACTCACTCTATCTGGAAACCTGGATGGTTTGTTAGTGGCCCAAGTGGAGCTGGGAGCTGAGAACGTGGAAACAGTAAAGATCATAATGGTCATCACATTGCCCACTCCCATTGTTCTTTAACTACACTCATGGGTCTTTATGTATTTGGGAGAAAGTATGCAGGAGAGTGAGAGGTAGGGGTTTGGACGGAGGTTGGGGCTGGAGGAGGAAGGAACAAACCGAAGAAAGAGATAGAGGCAAAAACGTTTCTCTCCTACAAGTGAACTAATGCTTTTGTGAGAAGACAATCAAAGTGAGTCGTTGTATGGCAGAAGATCAAATGACAAACATGCAAGGGAACAATTTTTAATGCCCCATTCGTAACATAATTAACTAGCTATCAGAGCAGTTGTGTTCTCCCCAAAGCAATACAGCATCCCATTTTCACTTCTGAAATGCACAGTTGGATCACCCATCTTGCCTCTTGCTGAATTTCATGAACCATGTTGACTTTTCTCAACCTCCTTTGCTGTTTCAAAAGAAGTTGTTAAATAATTTTGTAATTAAAAAATAGAAGGGTAAAAATAATTACCCAAATCCCTGCAACACAAACAAATTACAGGGAAATATTTAACATACCCAGCGCTTAGAAATTACATACACATGTGAAATGAATGTCAGCTGAATTATCAAGCTTTGATCAACCGCATCATCCTTCTAAGGAACACTCTGCCCAAGGTACAGTGTTGGAGGAAGATGCTGCGGGCTTCCGCAGGGATCACACCCAGATGAACATGTTCAAGCTCTTTGAAATTGAGTTTGCCTCATGCTAAGCCAGAAGGCACCTGTAGCAACTGCGGTGGTCAGGGCTGGTGGGAAAGTCAGTTCTTTCTGCAGGGGAGCAGCAGGAAGGCGTGGGTAATGCCTTGACTATAATAAAATGCCTCCAGGTAACACATTGGTTAGAAGTGAAGATTATTGCTGGCAAAGAGGAATGAAAATGCTATTCACTCATCTCACTGGCTGGAGAATAAAATAAGATCACTCTTAAGCACTTTCAGGTCCTTTGATGAAAGGTGCTTGTAAATACCACAAACTTAATTACAGGACTGTTTATGGCCTCAGAAAACTGGAAACAACCTAATATTCAACTGTAAGGAAATGGTTAAGGAAATTATGGTATATCCAATTCATAGAATATTATGTAGCCAACAGAAGAGTTACAAAGAATTGCTACCAACATGGGAAAGTGGTTATTATGTTAACTGAAAAATACAAGCTTAAAAAAAAATATATATCCAGTGTGATCTCATTCTATTTAAAACAATATAGACGAGGGGAATAACCCAGTAAGTGAATAATAATTCTCTCTGAGTGGTAGAACTGTAGGCGATTTTTATTCTCTTCTCTAGACTTACCCATATTTTCAAAGTTTCATAAAATGAGCATACAAAATAAGTTCATTACTGTTACAAATCCTTTGACATTTATTGATGCTTTCTTTACGGCTTAGTTTGTGGTTAGGTCTCAAATATTTCATGTATGTTTGAGAAGAATATATATTCTGTAGGGGACAGTATTCTACCTTTATCATTTAGAAAAAGCTTGTTAATTGCTTTGCTCAAATCTATTTCCTTACTGATTTGTCTGGTTGAGCTATCAATTACTGGAGGAGTAGGTAAAAATATGTCAGTCTGATAGTGGATTTTGTCTATTTCTTCCTATCGTTCTGTCAGTGAGGCAATGCTATCAGGTACGTATAAATCAATATCATTATATCTTCCAGGTGAAATGAACCTTAAATCAATGTCATTACTTCTTTACTTCTAATAAAGCTTTTTAACCTTAACGTTCATATCACCTTGCTTTTCATTAGACTTTGCCTAACAAATTTCAACCTTTCTGTATATCTGTGTGTTTTATTTATTTTTTAAACATCTTTATTGGAGTATAATTGCTTTACATTGTTGTGTTAGTTGCTGCTGTGTAACAAAGTGAATCAGCTATACATATATCCCCATATCTCCTCCCTCTTGTGTCTCCCTCCCACCCTCCGTATCCCACCCATGTAGGTGGTCACAAAGCACCGAGCTGATCTCCCTGTGCTATGCGGCTGCTTCCCACTAGCTATCTATTTTATATTTGGTAGTGTATATATGTCAGTGCTACTCTCTCACTTCGTCCCAGCTTACCCTTCCCCCTCCCTTTGTCCTCAAGTCCATTCTCTACATCTGCGTCTTTATTCCTGTCCTGTGCTTAGGTTCTTCAGAACCATTTTTTTTCCAGATTCCATATATATATGTTAGCATATGGTATTTGTCTTTCTCTTTCTGACTTACTTCACTCTGTATGACAGACTCTAGGTCTATCCACCTCATTACAAATAGCTCAATTTCATTTCTTTTTATGGCTGAGTAATATTCCATTGTATATATGTGCCACATCTTCTTTATCCATTCATCTGATGATGGACACTTAGGTTGTTTCCATCTCCGGGCTATTGTAAATAGAGCTGCAGTGAACATTTTGGTACATGACTCTTTTTGAATTATGGTTTTCTCAGGGTATATGCCCAGTAGTGGGATTGCTGGGTCATATGGTAGTGCTATTTGTAGTTTTTTAAGGAACCTCCATACTGTTCTCCATAGTGGCTGTACCAATTCACATTCCCACCAGCAGTGCAAGAGTGTTCCCTTTTCTCCACACCCTCTCCAGCATTTATTGTTTGTAGACTTTTTGATGATGGCCATTCTGACCAGTGTGAGGTGATACCTCATTGTAGTTTTGATTTGCATTTCTCTAATGATTAGTGTTGTTGATCATCCTTTCATGTGTTTGTGGACAATCTGTATATCTTCTTTGGAGAAATGTCTATTTAGGTCTTCTGCCCATTTTTGGATTGGGTTGTTTGTTTTTTTGATATTGAGCTGCATGAGCTGCTTGTATATTTTGGAGATCAATCCTTTGTCAGTTGCTTCATTTGCAGATATTTTCTCCTATTCTGAGGGTTGTTTTTTCGTCTTGTTTACGGTTTCCGTTGCTGTGCAAAAGCTTTTAAGTTTCATTAGGTCCCATTTGTTTATTTTTGTTTTTATTTCCCTTTCTCTAGGAGGTGGGTCAAAAAGGATCTTGCTGTGATTTATGTCATAGAGTGTTCTGCCTATGTTTTCCTCTAAGAGTTTGATAGTGTCTGGCCTTACATTTAGGTCTTTAATCCATTTTCAGTTTATTTTTGTGTATGGTGTTAGGGAGTGTTCTGATTTCATTCTTTTACATGTAGCTGTCCAGTTTTCCCAGCACCACTTATTGAAGAGGCTGTCTTTTCTCCATTTTATATTTTTGCCTCCTTTATCAAAGATAAGGTGACCATATGTGCGTGGGTTTATCTCTGAGCTTTCTATCCTGTTCCATTGATCTATATTTCTTTTTTTATGCCAGTACCATACTGTCTTGATTACTGTAGCTTTGTATTATAGTCTGAAGTCCGGGAGCCTGATTCCTCCAGCTGCATTTTTCTTTCTCAAGATTGCTTTGGCTATTTGGGGGTCTTTTGTGTTTCACATACAAATTGTGAAATTTTTTGTTCTACTTCTGTGAAAAATGCCATTGGTAGTTGATAGGGATTGCATTGAATCTGTAGATTGCTTTGGGTAGTATAGTCATTTTCACAAAGTTGATTCTTCCAATCCAAGAACATGGTATATCTCTTCATCTGTTTGTGTCATCTTTAATTTCTTTCAACAGTGTCTTACAGTTTTCTGCATATAGATCTTTTGTGTCCTTAGGTAGGTTTATTCCTAGGTATTTTATTCTTTTTGTTGCAATGGTAAATGAGAGTGTTTCCTTAATTTCTCTTTCAGATATTTCATCATTAGTGTATAGGAATGCAAGAGATTTCTGTGCATTAATTTTGTATCCTGCTACTTTACCAAATTCATTGATTAGTCCTGGTAGTTTTCTGGTGGCATATTTAGGATTCTGTATATATAGTATTATGTCATCTGCAAACAGTGACAGTTTTACTTCTTCTTTTCTGATTTGGATTCCTATTATTACTTTTTCTTCTCTGATTGCTGTGGCTAGAACTTCCAAAACTATGTTGAATAATAGTGGTGAGAGTGGGCAACCTTGTCTCGTTCCTGATCTTAGTAGAAATGATTTCAGTTTTTCACCAGTGAGAACGATGTTGTCTGTGGGTTTGTCATATACGGCCTTTATTATGTTGAGATAAGTTCCCTCTATGCCTACTTTCTGGAGGGTTTTTATCATAAATGGGTGTTGAGTTTTGTCGAAAGCTTTGTCTGCATCTACTGAGATTATCATATGGTTTTTATCCTTCAGTTTGTTAATATGGTGTATCACATTAATTGATTTGCATATATTGAAGAATCCTTGCATTCCTGGGATAAACCCCACTTGATCATGGTGTATGATCCTTTAAATGTGTTGTTGGATTCTGTTTGCTAGTGTTTTTTTGAGGATTTTTGCATCTATGTTCATCAGTGATATTGGCCTGTAGTTTTCTTTCTTTGTGACATCTTTGTCTGGTTTTGGTATCAGGGTGTTGGTGGCCTCGTAGAATGAGTTTGGGAGTGTTCCTCCTTCTGCTATATTTTGGAAGAGTTTGCGAAGGATAGGAGTTAGTTCTTCTCTAAATGATTGATAGTATTCGCCTGTGAAGCCATCTGGTCCTGGGCTTTTGTTTGTTGGAAGATTTTTAATCACAGTTTCAATTTCAGTGCTTGTGATTGGTCTGTTTTTATTTTCTATTTCTTCCTGGTTCAGTCTTGGAAGATTGTGCTTTTCTAAGAATCTGTCCATTTCTTGCAGGTTGTCCATTTTATTGGCATATAATTGCTTGTAGTAATCTCTTATGATTCTTTGTATTTCTGCAGTGTCTGTTGTTACTTCTCCTTTTTCATTTCTAATTCTGTTGATTTGAGTCTTCCCCCCTTTTTTGTTAATGAGTCTGGATAATGGTTTATCAATTTTGTTTATCTTCTCAAAGACCCAGCTTTTAGCTTTATTGATCTTTGCTATTGTTTCCTTCATTTCTTTTTCATTTATTTCTGATCTGATCTTTATGATTTCTTTCCTTCTGCTAACTTTGGGGTTTTTTTTTGTTCTTCTGCGGTAGTTATTTCCACTATTTTATCTTCCAGGTCACTGCTCCGTTTTTCTGCGTCAGTTATTCTGCTATTGATTCCTTCTAGAAAAATTTTAATTTCATTTATTGTGCTGTTCATCATTGTTTGTTTGCTCTTTCGTTCTTCTAGGCCCTTGTTAAACATTTCTTGTATTTTCTCCATTGTATTTACAAGTTTTTGGATCATCTTTACTATCATTACTCTGAATTCTTTTTCAGGTAGACTGCCTATTTCCTCTTGTTTGGTCTGGTGGGTTTTTACCTTGCTCCTTCATCTGCTGTGTATTTCTGTCTTCTCATTTTTTTTAACTTACTGTGTTTGGGGTCTCCTTTTCGCAGGCTGCAGGTTAGTAGTTCCCTTTGTTTTTGGTGTCTGCCTCCAGTGGCTAAGGTTGGTTTAGTGGGTTGTGTAGGCTTTCTAGTGGAGGGGACTGGTGCCTGTGTTCTGGTGGACAAGGCTGGATATTGTCTTTCTGGTGGGCAGGACTGTGTCTGGTGGTGTGTTTTGGGGTGTCTGTGAACTTATTATGACTTTAGGCAGCCACTCTGCTAATGGATGGAATTGTGTTCCTGTCTTGCTAGTTGTTTGGCCTGCGGTGTCCAGCACTGGAGCTTGCTGGTCATTGAGTGGAGCTGGGTCTTAGCGTTGAGATGGAGATCTCTGGGAGAGCTTTCACTGTTTGATATTATGTGGGGCCAGGAGGTCTCTGGTGGTCCAGCATCCTGAACTTGGCTTTCGCACCTCAGAGGCTCAGGCCTGACACCTGGCAAGAGCACCAAAACTCTGTCAGCCACACGTCCAGGTACGTGGGGAGTTTCTTGCCTTTTGGGAAGTCTGAAGTCTTCTGCCAGCATTCAGTAGGTGTTCTGTAGGAGTTGTTCCACATGTAGATGTATTTTTAATGTATTTGTGGAGAGGTAGGTGATCTCCATGTCTTACTCCTCCACCATCTTGAAGATCCTCCCCGTCTGTGTGTTTTAGATGTAAAAACATATATTTAAATCCAGTTGGACAATCTTTATCTTTTAACTGGATCATTTGATCCATTTAGATTTATTGTAATTACTGGTGTACTTAGATTTATTTTCTCATGTTTTTGTGATTTCTATCTGTCCTGTCTTTTCCGTGAGTTTTTCTTTTTCCCCTTCTTCCTTGCTTTCTTTTGGATTGATTTTTTCCCCCTTTCATTCTTTCTCTCTCTACTGGTTTGGAAGTTATATCATCTATTTGTACTCTTTTAGTGGATACTCCATCAATTTTAGCATGCAGACTTGAACTTATTAAAGTGAAATCAATATCTTTATCATCTCCTCAAAAATATTAGTAATTTAGAACACAATAACACTGTCACCTCCTATAAGGTACGTGCTCTTATAATGTATTTGTCTTTTCTTTTAACCCCACAAGATGACATCATCACCATTATCATCATCATTTTAATGAAGAAAATTTAAAATTTAAATATTTAACTATTGAAGTTTTATTATTATTGTTATTTTGTAAGGTTTGTATCTTTACTTACCTATTTACTCCTGTAATTGCTCTTCATTTTTGACTAAATCTCAGCTCTTCTACCTGGATTGTTCTCCCTCTGCCTGAAGTAAATACTTGACCTTTTTCTTTAGTGAGGGTCTGTTGATGGCAAACTCAGCCTTGTGTGTGTCTGAAATGCCTTTATTTCATACTTATTCTTGAGAGATTTTTACTGAGTATAGAGTTCTTTTTTTCTCAGCATATTGACAATATTCCTGTCTTCTGGCTTCTTTTCTTGTTATAGAGAAGTAAGCTTTCAGCCTAATTGTCATTCCTTTGAAGTTAATCTGTCTTTTTCTCTGGCTGCTTTTAAGAATTTCTCTTGTCTTGGTGTCTGTGCAATATCTCTGTGATGTATATAGTAGTGGGTTTCATTTTATTTTATCCCACTTGGCTTCTGGAATCTGTGGACTGGGTCTTCATCAATTCTGTAATTTTATTGTTTTTTTTTAAAAATATTGCTGTGCTTTCTTCTCTTCTTTTTCTGGAATTCTGAACAGACTTTATGTTAGACCCTTTCTATCTATCTTCCAAGCTTCTTAATCTTTCTTCAATATTTTCCATTAAAGAAATCTCTGTATTATACTTTAGCTAAAGTATATTTAGCAATATATTTATTTTGCAGGTCCATCTATTTACTAATTATCTTTTCAGATGTATCTAATCTAACTGTTAAATCCGTCCATTGATTTTTTTATTGAAGTATAATTGATTTACAATGTTTTAGGTGTACAGCAAAGTGATTCACATATATATAATATATATTATATGTATATATTCTTTTTCAAATTCTTTTCCATTATAAGTTATTACAAGATATTGAATATAGTTCCCTGTGCTCTACAGTAGGTCCTTGTTGTCCATTGAGCTTTTTATGTCATTTATTTTATTTTTCATTTCTAGAAATTCTGTTTGGTTCTTTTTAATATTGGCTTGGTCATGTTTTAGAGTCTTCTGCTCTTTCTGATATCCAATCCCTCCTTTATTTCTTCAAGCATATTGTAGATATATTTTTATATATTGTCCAATATCTGAAGTTTTTTTTTGGATCTGATTCTGTTGCTTTTTCTCACTCCAAGGTCCTTATTGTGTGCCTTATGACTTTAGAATGAGAGTACATACTCCTTGAAACTTTATAGGATTCCTTTGAGACCTAGGTTGAAGGTGATCTCCTCCAGAGAATTTATATCTTTGCTTCTGCCAGCTGCCAGAAGGCACTAACTACTTGAGATAAGATTAAGTGAAATTCTTAGCTTGAGGGTTTTAGATTTCCCAGGTAGTGTGAATTCTGGCTATAAACTCTCTTAAGGATCACCTTAAGGTTATGAAATCTCAGGGGAGATTATAGTTTTCCTCCTGTACTCAGTGTCAGGTTAGAGTAAGGCATTTTCCTTGCAGTCTCCTAGGGAGTTGTGTGTGGGAGGTGGCTACTTCCAATTCAGCCTTACACTGAGTACGAGGTCTTATGGGTCCCAGCTCTCGTTGAGAGCATTACCTCCCACACCTTGGATAGGCCCTGGGCATTGTCTCCTGTCCCTGTGTCTCCCCCCACCCCCAAACTGTGAGACTGAAGCTCAAGGTCACCAAGTTCTGCAAATGTCCTCAAGGTTAAATTTTACTCCAGTCTACTTTCCCTTCTGGGTTCCTACTTTCACACAGTTTTTGTTCTTTGAGTATTTCAAACTCTTTTTTTCAGTTTTGACCGAATTTTTATGTTTACAGTTAAAGTGGGTATCTAGTCCATTTTGCTGGAGAAATAGAAGACTATTATTATTACAACAATAAAAATATAGCTGTGTGGGCTTCCCTGGTGGTGCAGTGGTTAAGAATCCGCCTGCCAATGCAGGGGACATGCGTTCGATCCCTGGTCTGGGAAGATCCCACATGCTGCAGAGCAACTAAGCCTGTGAGTCACAACTATGGAGCCTGCGCTCTAGAGCCCGTGAGCCACAACTACTGAGCCCGCGCGCTTAGAGCCCGTGCTCTGCATCAAGAGAAGTCACCGCAATGAGAAGCCCGCACACCGCAATGAACAGTAGCCCCCGCTCGCTGCAACTAGACTGCATGCAGCAATGAAGACCCAACACAGCCAAAAATAAATAAATAAATTTATTTAAAAAAAAGTAAAAATCAGCATTTTTGTGAGAAATTTCATGATTTTTAAAGTGTTAGCAATGAATCCCACATAAAAACACACATACACACACACACACACAGAAAAGGCCAAACAGAGCACATCTGTGGGCTGGATACTGTCCATGGGTCACCAGTTGGCAACCTTTGTTTTGGACTTTGATCCCTGGACGCCCCCTTGTGAAAGAATTTATCACCTCCTTTGCTAGAGCAGAACAGAAAGAGGGAGAGAAGAGGCGTAGGGCCACTTGTGTGGAGCTGTATGAGGACAGAGGAGAGGTGGGCGAAGGAGACGCCAGCAGCGAGGCCCTCACTGTTCTGAACGGACTGGGCCCTGGGCCAGAAAGCCATGTGGTGGATGTGCTGCCTTCTCAACAGCTGGATATGAAAGAACAAGTTAGATCCTACTTCAGGATGCTATTAATTCCAAATGTGAGCTTGCGGAGTCATTCTTTCCATATGGAATTCATAAAAGAATGTAAAAAATATTTTCAAGGGAAATATGCAATTTCCCTGGAAGACAAGTAAGTTTATAACACTATTTACATAAAATGAATGAAAGCTACTTATAGGTAATTCTTTCCTAGTCATTGATTAAACAGATCTCTAAAGACTTAACCCAGGCAACATTCCTTAGTTTTGTTACATGAAAAAAAAATTATAACACATCATTTTAGCTTGTTTAGATGGACTTTTAAACATGCCCTGAATATAAGATCTCATTGTGTTGCATCAAGCCTGCTTACGACCCTCAGGTGGGCGGCAAATGGGATCATCCCTCCATCCCCCATGGGTTGGTAAATGTTCCCACTTTTTTTTTAACATTTGTCAAAAAACGCTTTATGACTGCAATATGACAAATGGCACATATTTAAAGTGTGCCATTTGGTAAGTTTTGACGTGTATACCAGTGAAACCATCACACAATCAAGATAAAAAACATATCCATCACCTACTACCATGAAAGTTTCCTTGTGCCCTTTTGCATCCTCCTCCAACCCCAGGTAACCGCTAATCTGCTTTCTGTCACTAAAGGTAAGTTTGAATTTTCTAGAATTTTGTAGGAATGGAATCATACAGCGTGGCCTCTTTTGTTTGGCTTTTTTCACTCAGCATAATTATTTTGAGGTTCATCATGAGTACTGTGTTTATCAGTTCTGTTGCTGAGTATTATTCCATTGTGTGAATGTAAGAGTTTATACTTGTTGATAAAAATTTGGGTTGTTTTCAGTTTTGGGCTCCTTACAAATGGGGTGCCATCAACATCGGTGTACAAGTCTTTGTATGATCATACGCTTTCATTTTGCTTGGTAAATAAATACGTAGGAATGGAACCCCTGGGTCATATGGTCCCATATATGTTTAACTTTTTTAGGAAATACCAACTGTTTTCCAAGGTGGTTATACTGTTTTGTATGCCCATCAGCACTGAGAGGGGAACAGGGATTCTGGAGAAACCAAAGCCAGCCTCCCCTGGCTGTAGTGTAGGAGAGTTCCAGTTCCTCACATCATCTCCAACGCTTTGTATTGTCTGTCTTTTTGGTTAAACCCATTCTAGTGGGGGTGATATGGTATCTCCGTGTGGTTTTAATGTACAAGTTATTAATGAGCATCTTTTTATGTGCTTATTTGCTCTTTATATAACTTCTTTGAAGTGGCTGTTGAAATCGTTCACTGGATTGTGTGACATTACTGAGTCTGAGAGTTCTTTATGTGTTCTGGATTCAAGTCCTTTATCAGATAAATGATTTGCCAATATTTTCTTCCAGTCTGGGCTTGATTTTCATTCTTTTAACAGTGTCTTTTGAAGAGCAGAAATTTAAAATTTTGATGAAGTCCAATTTACCAGTTTGTTCTCTTTCAGATTGTGCTTGTGTGTTGTATCTAAGAAATATTTGCCTACACCAAGATCATAAAGGATTTATGTTTTCTTCTAGAAATGTTAGAATTTAAACTTAGGCTTTTAAAAACAAATAGTTTATTTGTTTAATTTTTAAAATTGAAGTATAATTGACCTACAACACTATGCTGGTTCCAGGTGCACAACATAGTGATTCAATATTTCTATATTTCACAGAATAATCACCACTGTTCCCAATTCTTTATGAGCTTACTGAAATATCTCCTTCCCTGTTCCCACAAAGGACAGCCTTTTCTACCTCAGGGAGGAAGAGAAACATAGACCACAATGATGGAGACCCGCCAGATGTGCACAGGAAGCTGCCATCCAGTGCTGCAGAGGACTGAGCCATGCTGCTAGGGTTTGCAATGATAGGCTTCTCTGTCCTAATATTCTTCTTGCTTGGAATAACCATCCTAAACCTTCATGCTCAGGTAAGAAACAGAGAGAGGAGACCTAGAATTTCCAGTTCAAATCAGGTACAAGCACACTGGTAGAGGAGGGGAGGGGAGGCTGGCTTTGGTTTCTCCAGAATCCCTGTTCCTCTCTCAGTGCTGGGAGGCAGCTGGGTGTGGAGGAAGAGGTGGTGAGAAAGTGGAAGATACTCCTTTGCCGCTCCCCTCCTCCAATCTCAAAATTCTTTCAACAATGGTCCACATATTAGATATTTCTGTAGGTAGTAAAGTCTTTCTTTAACATGTAGATATCCCAGGGAAGGGGATGAGCATGAGCTTTTGCATGAGCATAACAAAAGTTTTTTGAGTCTGAGTTTTTTGAGTTTAATAATGTCTACCTGGCACATAGTAGTTGCCAATAAATATTAGTTTTCTTCCTTTTAAGTAGTTTCCTTAGTAAATACATGTAATAAGTTACCATTTATTAAATATATGTCAAATATATATTATATTTTATCCTATTTAAACCTATGGCAAGTCCATGATGGAAAAATTATTTTATTACTTAACTTCCATTTTATGAATGAGAAAGCTGAGGCTCAGAAAGGCCAAGTAGAATACCCAAGGTCATATAGCCAGTAAAGAATCTGCCTATTCATTCTGATATAAGACTCTTTGCCTCCTGATACTTAACTGAAGTTTGATGCAGTGAGGAGGATGGGAGTGTTGATTAGGGTTGTAGAGGAGCTGTTTAATTTTGGAGACAGGCTCACACAACATGGGGTACTTCGGAGGAGGGTGGCACTGGGTAGGGGGTAAACAAAGTATATCTCCCCTTTGGCTAGCCGAAGAGCAACAGAAGGCCCAGGGGGTACGGGAAGAGGGAGGCCTAGGAGTTCAGTGAAGAAAAAGGGTCATAGAAAAGGAACTGTGTGGCCTGCTTTTGTTATTCTGATATCAGAATATCAGAATCTGATATCAGATTCATCTCCCACCACTTACTCTTCTAAGCATTTCTGGAAATAGTTTGGAAGTAATTAAGGGAATGTTTAAGAGTGGTGAGTTCTCATCTCTCTTGCCTTGTGATCTTGTGCCACCAGAGAATAGTTTTGCTTCATAAAAGATGAAAGTTTTGCTTCATAAAAGTTGAGAGGCTTGGGTAGCTCATACCTTTCCCCACTCCCTTATACCCTCATTCCTCAATCAAACGATGGAATTTGTCTATTTGTAGACAAATTGACGCACAATACTATTGAAAGAACATGCTGAATGTTTCAGCCTTAAATACATTCCTGGTTCTACCTGAAAACCTCTGGCCTGGCCCTTGTACATAGGAAAGAATATCCCACTCTCTATATTGGAGCTTCCTGAAATCTTCAAGGAAGGTTCAAATCAAACTCTGTTTGGCACTTGATTAGGATTTAGAGAGTTTTAAGTTCTAATACAGAAAGGCAGACAACTCTAATACTTTAAGATGCCTGGTCTAAATAAGTAGAGAAATTAATTTTGTGAAAATCAGGCCAGTGCTAAACCTGTGAAAGAACCTTATTTTCCATTTTTGTATTTTCACTTGCCCAGTATTTTATTCTTCTAAGGCCATATCTAGTGATTTTTTTTTTAATGCCCTGGGCCTTGAGATCATGTTAAAATGCACTGTGTCTCGGGTTTGTTATGTTAATAAAGAAAAATGGTTACATACAGTCCAAGATCTTAATGAGAGTGCAGCCTGAACCTAAACAATGCTTTTCAAACATTCTGGCTTTAGAATTTGCTAATCTAACTTCTTGTGTTTAAGGCACAGGGAGATAAACACAAAGACTTACCTAGATGTGAGTGTGAGGATACATGAGGAAGTGGACCTGTGCATTCAATCAGAGCCTTTCCTCTCACTCTCGTTTACTTTATCTTGGACCTGTTCTCTAATTATTTTATACACAAGTGTCCTTTCTCTTCAACACCACCGCAAAGTCTTCATGGGCAGGAATTTTGTCTACCCCG
The DNA here is from genome assembly GCF_964165515.1 of Mesoplodon bidens. Lineage (NCBI taxonomy): Eukaryota > Metazoa > Chordata > Mammalia > Artiodactyla > Ziphiidae > Mesoplodon > Mesoplodon bidens. The sequence continues at coordinate 95,423,056 of NC_138161.1, read as the reverse complement.
TCTCATTGCACCTGTGACATTCTGTATATGCAGTGCATATGTAAATTCTCAAGGAATGTTTTCCAAGTAAAATTTAATTCAGTACAACACGTATTGAGCCTCTACTGTGTGAGAGGCATTGTGCTTTGTGCTTTGAGCAACATAAAGACAAATAGGATATAGTTCTTGACCTTAAGGAAATTACTAATAGTAAAAACATGGCAAGTTTTCTAATGAGAGATTCCTCATATGATTTGCATTTGCCTCTTTGGAAGTAGAGTGGAATTGTACCTTGTTACCACAACTTTCGGAAGCTGTGTTGTCTAAGAGCCCTGTGGTTGGACTCCTTCCAAAGGCACATTTTCACCAGGACAAGCCAGTTGGTGCATCTTGAGATGATGAGGCAGGAGAGATAAGATTTCTGAGTGTGAATATTTGTGGTTACGGTATTTAGGATAATATTGCTCAAAGTGTGGTTCTCCAAATACCTGCAACTTAAATACTATTAAATATACAGATTCCTGGGCCTCAACTTGGATCAACTGAACCCAAATCCCTGGGAGTGAAGTCATAGAACCCGTTTTAACAAATTCTTCATTCTAAGAAACCCACTCAGGTGATTCTGAAGAAATATGCAAGGAGGGTCATAATTGAGATGGAACTTGGCACTTTGCTGATGTTTGTCCCATTGCAAAGTTCTCCATGCTCCCAAATCATTAGATGCCTTCTGTAATCATCCTACATTACTTTGAAATAGATGCCTTGGGTTACCACATTAGAAATATAGGACTAACTTTTCTAGGGGTGAAAATCATTTATTTTTTTCCAAATTGAAGCACTCAGAGAGAAGAATCTAAGCACTATCATCCACACGCACATCTTGGACGACTGGATGGACTGTCTTTCACCTGTGGTGTGGACTGCCGATGTCAGGGCAAGTACCCGTGTCTGCAGGTGTTTGTGAAGCTCACCCATTCAGGTCAGAAAGTGCTCCTACATTATAATGACGAGGCTGTCCAGATAAATTCCAAGGTAGTGTAAAGTTCATGTAATGAAACAGTTCTAATTACAGCAACTTTTCCATGGCAGACTGTCCCTAGCAAGGTGCGGTAGCCATCTCTAGATAAATCTGTTTTCTTCCAGTGAACATTGTGACAATGACCCAATCAGGATAAATGAAGCTAAAAGAATTCTTGGAGGAAAAATGGGGTATATAGAAAAGAGAGGTCATACTGGTGTCTGGAATTTAAAGACTGGGCCAATGAACAGAATTATTTATCATTCTTATTTTTGGCAGTCCCATTCCCCATCATATCGAAAATGTTAAAATGTACTTACAGTCCACCTTAAATCAAACAAGTAATTTTTCTTATCAAAGAAATTTAAAGATTATCCTTTAAAGGATACTGAACAAGTTCATATGATTTAAAGGGTACATTTTCACATAACTATAAAAGTTGAGTTGTATTAGATTAGTTGACATTTTACACTTCATTGTGTTTACTTAAGCACTAATTTCAATCTGATGAGTTTGGTTTTCTATTTTGGATGCAATAATCTTTAAGGTCTCAAACAGTTTTGTGGGCCCTTGGCACAGTGTCGTGAGTGCTTAGTGGATATGGCGATAAGCCTCAGTGTCTTTATTCCCACATCCTGTTTAGTGCTCAGAAATGGCCATTTCACTATTTGCCCTCCTGGCAACCCTTCCCCATGAGCTATGTAATAGGTTTCATCACCTCTGAGATTAAAACTCCTCATAGCTTCAGTCTGAAGCAATTTCAGAATTAAAGCTTTTGTTTAAGTGCTTGTTTTCAGAGACAATGCCCTCACCTTTCTTCCTCCTCCATATTCCTAGTGCTTCTATACCCCGAAGTGCTACTGGGATAGAAATGACTTGCTCGACAGTGCTCTGAACATAAAGGAACTCTTTGATCACAAAATGGGACCCCCTTTTCATGCTTCCACACTCCAGCCAGCCAATCCGAAGACGTCATTCTCATAAAAAATATGACCAAATGGTTATCTTCCACTGGTTATTTTGGCCTTCATGACTGAGAGAGGGTGCCCTGATAGTTGGCATGGTGAGATTAACACAATACCTGTCCCTCTTATGTGAAAAATACAGCACTGCACTCAGAGACGAGGTAAGTGCAAAGTTCCTTACATGGCATAGCATCAGTTCAAACTGTGGAGTGTTGGGAGGAGCAAAGGAAGGAGCAGAGAAATCTTAAGATGGTGGCCGAAGTCCGGGCCTTCAGATACCTGCAATTTCTGCACTTGAGGACCTAATTATGCCTGCTTGCAAACTAACCGTGTAGAAGCAAGGTATGACATTTCATGTGGGAAAGAAAAATCTCATTAAAAAGTCTCATTAGGTATTTATTTATTCTATATAAATACATATAAATTCACCATCTTTTTTCACTCCAAATCTCTCTACATCAGCCAGGGAAGCACTTTTTGTTTCCACAGGGCAAAATGAGCTCAAAGTCATTGTGCTTCATCTAATATCAGCTCTAGCTAGAACTTGTCATTGTGGAAATAAGTGATGAGGGTTTCTAACCTATTGAGCACTGAACAGCCAGTCTAGTTCTATGCAACATAGTCCACATTAAAACATTTCTCAAAAAAGTCTTAGTGAAGAGCAGTTCATTCACTATAGGAAGATAATAATCTGATAATTTCAGAAAATGTGGACCTACTGTTTTACCTCACCATCCATGAGAAAGGAGGAAAGCCGCTGCCTAGGAAATTCACTAAGCTTAGCCTTATTTGTACTTAACCTTGCCGTGTACCTTGTGATTTTTCTTTGAGCAACAAGTTTTTCTATTATGCTTTCCGTAAGCGCATTTTGTTCTTTGTGTACATTCTGGAGGGAGTGAGAGATAGCTAGAAACGTGTTATGAAGTAGGGAGAACCTGAAGTGGATGGAATTTAACATTCATCTCAGGTAATCCGCATCATAGAAAAGTCCCACATGGATAGTCAACAATTGTCCGTACTTTAATGAATCAACCATGGTTATTAAATACTGTCACAAGACTCTCCCAACAAGTGCTTTCCAGGTTAAGCTGAATATGAGTTGAAAACAGAGTTCATTCTGAAACCAGTGTTCCTCAAAGTATCTTTACAATTTTACTAAAAAAATTGTACACCATGGACAATAGAAAGAATGACTTTTGAAACAACTTTTATATGAAGATGTAATCAAAACAGAAACTTTGACTCTAAGCCAATTTAATTCCTTTTAGCAAATAAGTGCAAGTCACACATTATTAAATAAACTGAATAATAGAGCACTATTGACTTCACCAGCAGTGAATAATTTTGGTGTTTTCTCCTCTTTCTAGTGTGGAATAGTGGAGAGAACATGTATCTCAGAGTACAATTTTTTTGAATTTGTAGGCCATAATTACAACTTTTCAGATATGTATCCTTGGGCAATTCAGCTGAACTGTTTGAGCCACTCTTCTCATCTATAAAATGGGGATGATCTCTTCTTTCATGAGGTTATTTTTAGGGAAGAAAAAAGGAAGAGTATGTAAAACACCTAGCTTAGTTTCTGGTACGTAGTAGAGGTGCTCAAAAATGTTTGTTAGTAGATAACAAAACTTTTGCTAAGTTTTAGTTTTCAGTCAGCCTTATCCCTCTTCTGGGTATATACCCAAAGGAAATGAAATCAATACCTCCAAGAAATTTCTGCATTCCCATGTTCACTGCAGCTCTATTCACAACAGCCAAGATATGGAAACAACCTAACTGTCCATCAACAGATGAATAAATTGTGAGATATATATATATATATATATGTATAAATACATGCAATGGAATATTTTTCAGCCTTAAAAAAAAGGAGATCCTGCCATTTGCAACAACATGGATGAACCTGGAGGGCGTTGTGCTAAGTAAAATAATTCAGACAGAAAAGAAAAAACTGCATTTCACTTACATGTAGAATCTAAAAAAGTCAAATACATAGAAAGCAGAGAGCAGAATGCTGGTTACCAGGGGCGGGGAGGTGGGGGAAATTGGGGAGATGTTGGTTAAAGGGTACAAACTTTGTTATAAGATGAATAAATCTCGAGATCTAATGTACAGCATGATGACTATAGTTAATAATACTGTATCGAATGCTGGAAATTTGCTAAGAGAATAGAGTTTAGGTGCTCTCATCACGCACACACACAAAAGGTAACTATGTGAGGAGATGAAACGTTAATTGGCTTGACTGTAGCAATCATTTCACTATGTATATCAAATCATATTGTAAACCTTAAGTATACACAATTCTTATTAAAAATAAATTCAATCGGTCTTGGTAACTTTTGTTGGACAGCTGGGTATAGGGGCTGGGGTAGGGAGCTGCAGGAAAGGATTCCTCCCCACCTTCTCTTGGCTAAATATCATATGCATTTAAGGTCCAGAACATGCTGTTTAAAAGGTTGTAATAAATTATTTTGTACGCCAAAGACTTCCCCATAATAAAATATATGTATGCATACACATTTTAAATCATTCTGCAAATTGAGATTCTCTAGATTTCTTAAATTAAGGGCACATATCTATTCCATTTCTTAGTAAGTTTGACACCCATCTAACAATATGCAGTTCTTTGGATTTTTCTTCTAACAAATTTAAAACAGTCTGAAACCTGAAGTGCATGAAAGTGTGAAACCTAAAGTGTTTCAAATACTACAATTTTCCATTTATATAGTGGCTACTTGGTCCATCTCAGGAAAGAGAGACATGCCTGAAGAACAAAGTCAGTTTACAACAATGTTAACTCAAAGTCACTCTAACCATTTGGAAAATAAACAAAATTTTAGCAATTATTTGCTGTGAATTGCTTAGAAGTACTAAATATCAATGCCCATGTGCATTACTGGTCCAAGAAAAGCCCAGACTTACCTTTTGCAAGGTTTATGATAGCTGAATGCAAACCAGCTTGCTTCTAGCTGAACTTCACTTTTAGGTTCTAGTCATCAACTGACTTGGGAAAAAGTCTGTCCGCACATACAAACACATTCATACATGTATGTGTACACATATATTTCTGCTTAAAATACAAGCACGTAATTCTTCATGCTTAAAGGAAGTTAATATTTAAACAGGTATTTCTCTAATATTCATCACTTTACTGGGACAGAAAAATTGGCTTTTAAGGCATAATAGTTTCAGGTTTTTAGTCAACTATAGTTAGTCATTATTGACAGGAACTCAAATTCAGCTAAATTTTGATTATTAGCAACACTGGTTTGTTGTTAAGTATTAAAAAGAAATGGCAAAATATAATTATCACAGTTTTTTGTTTAACATATAGTACACTAAGGATTGTTTGGACACAAGTCAAAGTAATATTTTTTTTTAATAAACAGCGTGACGTTACAGACTGCAGTTAAAGTAAAGCAGACATTGACAGTTTCTGATGAGCACAAACAGTAAGTGCAGTCACAGGCCAAACGTCTTGCCAGGAACAGCAAGACTGGGGAGAGGTCTTAAATTTAGTGACACTGTATTATTCTATATTTTCAGTACAATACCACATGCACTTGCTGTGTCAAATACTTCTTGGGCCATCATTAAAAGAACATTTAAAAACATTTTCCTCCTAACTAATGCAGTATACCACAGGACTCCAACTCATTGAATGACAAAATATAGTGAAATAGATTTGCTACAATAAATCGGGCTAAGGAGGGTGATGGGAACTCCTTTTTGAAGCTTCCAAAGTCAACATTTGATGTATCAGTAGTCTAATTTTGGTAGTGCCACATTCCCAAGATGTTACGTTCTAAAAGCATACATTCTTTTAGATTTTAGTCAATCCAATAAAGTCTGAGGACTGAGTCACATTGAAACCATTAACTGCATTTGAAACTTTGGTTCTATAGCCAAAAACATTTCTACAAATCAGATAAAGGCCAAGCTGTCCAATACTCTTAGGAACATAAATCTGATAAGAGGATTTTTCTTATGAAATCAGTGGATAGTGACCACATTTGGAAATTTATACTAGAATTAAGGAGTTTAGTCTTATTAAAGATATTCTGAGAAAATAATAAAACAGTGAAGGTCTTCTGCCTCCTTGCTATCCTAGAAGGATTAACAAAAGAATCACCTAAAAGTATACATGGCTCTTAGCATAACCACAAAATTATTGTAGTGAGAGATTAAATAATGTTTTAGATAGATTCATAAACTTAATTTAATGCTTACAAAATGCATTACCCTCCCCATACTTACCAACATGAGGACTGGAGTCTACTGTTGGTAGTGAAAATCAGCTACCAAACTACACTAATATGTACAGTGGACTGATTTTACTTTTTTCTTCCCTGCTAAAACTCTTAAATGTAGTTGTGTAAAAATTAAGTCGTAAGATTTTCTTATGGCTCGTAACTATCACTTTATGCTAACTAGCATGGCTGAAATATGAACATATCTAAAACCAAGCAAAAGGAATGCGCTGCATTGATAAAAAGTGCAAAACCTTACTCAAGTGGAGTACTTGAAGGAAATACGCTTGTTTAAAAACTAATATCCCAACTTAGGAAACTCCTAATCAATTTTAAACTCTTCTGAATTTTAGAACCTTGATGTTTACACCTTTTATAAAAGATGCCTCTTGACTAGGGCTAGCAAACACTGTGTATACATATAGAAATGTCTGCAAATATACACACATCAATTTCACTAATAATAAAGAAAACAAAACTAATTTCAAATGCCGAATTCAAGAACCTAGTACCATGAACCTCCTGGCACTACTGCCTTTTCCTAATGGTTGGAGCAATGATTAAATTTTAACACAAATTTTTTCTTAATGTCTCCAATGCCATTAAAAACAAGGCATGATTGGGCTTCCCTGGTGGCGCAGTGGTTGAGAGTCCGCCTGCCGATGCAGGGGACGCGGGTTCGTGCCCCGGTCTGGGAGGATCCCACATGCCGCGGAGCGGCTTGGCCTGTGAGCCGTGGCCGCTGGGCCTGCGCGTCCGGAGCCTGTGCTCCGCGACGGGAGAGGCCACGGCAGTGAGAGGCCCGCGTACTGCAAAAAAAAAAAAAAAAAAAAAAAAAAAAAAAAAAAACAAGGCATGCCAGCTCTGACTTTATCTAAAATACAGTGCCCTGCAAATTTCTGTCGTATCAGAGCCGGAAGTACTGAATTTTTGACTCATCTATTTTTTTTCCTTATTAACCTTCTGAGGTAGAGTTACCCATCCAATTTTATCAGGACCATAGTTATCTTGAGCTAAACACTATATTCTTTTCAGAAAGTGAAAATAACTTCTAAGAGAAAAGAAAAAAGGCTTCCCAGGCCATGGCACATAAGATACATTTACAATTTTTAATGTAATAATTAAAAAATAAAAATGGTTTGTCTTTATATTTTAAAAAACAGCCCAGCTGTATTATTCTGTCACCAAGAATTATTGATATTGTCTGAGGATTCTATCAGTGCTAAATTATATAGTTCAGCCTTCACAATCCCATCCTTGATGAAGAGTTAATTCCCTCATGGTACGCACAATATACTCTCACAACTTGCAGCCATCTCTTAGTGCCCGATCTGAGCAGGATGGATATGAAGGATGTAATTCATTCAAGCAACTCCTCCCTCCACATTCCCCTCTTCTCAAAAACATCTGAAGTATGAAAGTTGTTTTTAAATGGTAGAAGCACCACAATCCATAACACCACATATGGTCTTTAAACTGAAGTATTTTAGTGATGTCTTGGACATCAAAATCAATTTTTAAGGTGGATTTTGAATGTGTGGGTCCAGCCCAGGTCTGCAGTTTGTGCAGATATAGAAACAAAAGGAACTTAAAACATTCAGAAAAAGTTAACTTGCTGATTTTAAAATAATGCTGGAAATTAAATTTCTTCAAAAGTTGGCAAGCATGAGCTACTGGTCATGATATGAATTAAATGGATTTACAAATCATTAAGAAACCCAATTTTATGTACTGTGAAATTTCCATGGCGCCTTTAAAATAGGCTGCTCATAATTTTTTTAATAAATGCCAAATCACTAGATTTTTGATGGAAAAATAAATACAGATGGACTGTGTTTTATCTATTTGAAAATCACCAATCCATTTAAAATAAAATCCAAGAGGGTATATACATTCTAATCAAGTAATTATTTTCCTGATTAAAAAGAACTACACTTTACACAAAATACTTTATCAGCAGCTGTTTTCTTCAAAAAACCAATAGTCATAGTTTCACAGTTGTAAAAGTTACACATTAAAATATTTTACAATTCATTGTATATTCACCAGGTTCCCATTTCCTAAAGGGCTTGTAATATAAAGCAGATTAGAAGGGAACACCTCAAAGTTGATGACTTTGACACTAAGTTTTACAGAGGACACTAAGAACCACAAAAAGCTTAGGTTCTATCGTAAAATAGTGACCAAATTCCATTCTTCTTTTAAAAACCCAATTAGAAACATCTTTTTAAAAAACCAAATTCCACAACATGAGTAACAGATTTTAAATTAACAGCATTCTAAAAATCTTCAAAATAAATGATTTTATATAGCTGAGAATGATAAAAAGTTAAAGCATGATTTTCAAATAGTTGATTATTTCTTGCTAGAATGTTTAAATTAGGTTTTATTTTCTTTAAACCTGACTTTCTTTTCTCCAAAAATAGTCATTGAAGGAAATATTGCTCAAGTGACCAAATGAAATTGTTGAGCCAATACTCAGTTATACCACATTCAATGACGATGGTCAGCCATAGAAACTGACCAATTGGAATTGATCTCTGATACTGAAGTACCTGGAAGTAGCTATATTATCACTGACTTGAGACATATCCTAGTCACCCCATGTAGCATTTAATTCAATTTCTGGTTCCTTGCCTTCTGAGTACTACCTATCCCTTTTCCCTTATTTTTAAGGTTGTTTACATAAACTCTGCTTGGATTTGTTTGAAATGTACTTTGCATTTAGCTAGTTCATTTAATGTATATTCTTTATAGAATTTGTCTACATTTCTTCAAACGGAATTAATTTGGTTGTAATAACTTAAAAATAAATGTAAATGATAAAATAAGTTATGTGGCTTGTGTTTTAATGGTGGAGAGGTCCTAGGGGACGGGGGACTATCTGGACTGATGTGAAAAATGCAAAAATTGTATAAACTTGGTGCAAGGAAGCTCAAAGCTTTTTTGGCACTCAGTAAAACACAGTTCTCTGTTAAAAACTTCAGTTTCCACCATCAAAGCTTCAGATTTGTACCATTTCACTGAGTTCTCCTGTAATTAATCCCTGATATAGAAAATACTGGGATGTTACTATGTATTAAGTGAATAAATCTAAAAGACACGAATTGTTAATCATGAAATTTTAATGTTATGAAATCTATATCTGCAAAAGAATCTATCTGGTCTCCTGCTTAAAACAAAGTTTAAATTCTTGTAACTATTCTAAGACAGTTTAGGGAAGTAAGTTCCCAAATTTATTTTTCTTGTTGGCAATATTATGTACATGCTTTAGTGAGGTACCTAAATCTCCAGTAATTATGCCCTTTAAGGGTTCTAAAATAGTCAAATATTAAGAGTATTTGTATTAGAGTCCCGTTCACTATTCAAGACTTCTACTATAGGTAACTGATTTCATAAATGAATATTTTTTAAGTGATGCTGTATAAAATGTGCACTCTTCATAAAGATGTACTCCAGTAATATCTAGGAAACTGTCAGTAAATTATTGCACTTTTTCTGGTGTGGCACCTGGACATTTGCTAAAGTTATGTCCTAGGGCATTAATCATTCATTTCAAATACTGAGTAAAATATCAGATTGTAGAGTGATAACTAGCCTTAGCCCCTACGTCTTGGGTTAATGTTTTTCAAAATGTTTAAGAATGTAACCTGTGCTCAAATGCAATTTAATAAAGTTGGAGAGTGAGCCCTGACAACTCGGAAATGGGACATGATCTTAAAATGGTTTAAGGCCCTAATTTTATTATGGAGATACTGAATAAATAGGCTAAAAAGGTAAAAAGTTCATGGTTTCTATTCCCCCTATTATAAAGTATTATTCATGAACATACCTTGGTAGAGGGGTTAAGAAATCAGGAAGATAGTCTAAATTGTGTTAATTTTGGTAACTAATTTCATATGGTTGAGGCATTCTCCACTATAAAAGAGGATGGAAGATGGGGGATTCAAGTGAAAACAGAAGAAAATAAAAGGAAAGAGGAGGAACTTTCATCTGTTTTCCTTAAGTAGTTATACACTAGTCATTGGTATAAATGGGATAGTGCCTGAGCCTCACCCACAGATCAAGAGAAAAGTTGACCATGCTGCTACAAACAATAAAAAATTTGGGGTGCAAAACAATGCATGACTATGGGACAGATCATGTAAATAAAGAATATATATTAATGATAGTTTCTATAATATAAATAGCCTTTAATAAAAAAAATAATCTTTTTAATAACATTAATACTCACTTCTATTTTCTGGAAAACATGCATGAAAAATGTATTCAATTCATTGCAAAAGGAGAAAAAAAATCAATCTAAGGTGAATACTGTACAATTCTGAAGCAAGAATTATTCCTGCTCCTTCTTTCTCTATGATGATTATTTACTTTGTGGGAGCCCAGAATTTCCCTGGGAAATAAGAATCAGATTCTTGTAAATACTGTCCAGAAAAAAAACCCCAAAACACCACCTTATAACAGGTCTCATTTGTGACTGCTTCCCAAACTTTGCAGATAAGACCCCAAATCATCAAAAGGTTTGATTTATTAAAAAGGAAAAGTCTCTGATGAAATCTCAAGAGTCCCTTACACCCCAAGCATTTTTCTTCATCAAACAAGGAGTCAAAAACCCACTTCAAACTATAAATTGAACAGCAATGGAAAAATAAAAATTTTCATTATTTTCCAATCTTAGTGTAATTTAACATCAAACTCCAGTTTACTTGGACCTAATGCAATAATAGATTTTGTTGTGTCCACATTTCAAAACATAAAACATTTGCAAGACAAAAAAAGAACATCATTCTTTTTCCTTCTCCATCATTTCTATATATTTTGGGTTTTTTTTTTTTTTGTTTTGTTTTTTAAAAAAAGATACAAACAATCTTTAAAGTTTACCTTTTTTGGACTTAAGGCATAACATGAAATTGCGCATTATTCTAAAGCTTAATTTTGAAATGAACTAGTTTAGTGCTATCGAACCCTGTTTGCGTTTACATTACTTAAATTATATAGTATTTTATTTCTGTTCCTGTTGTAAATTCTAATGCTGTTCATGGATTGTGCAATTCCTATGCAATCAGTCTTTGCCTGTTGACAGTTATTAACAGTGCAGTATAGAATCCAGATACTGAGCTTTCAGTTTCTTAATCATTTCAGTTCAAAGCATGCTGCTTAATTGTGTGGAAGATCCAATCCATTTTTGTTGTCCAGCCACCATGATGTGCATCATTCATTTGTTTCATGAAATATTCCAAAGCCTCCTGCTCAGTTTTATCTAAAGCTAGGGTCTTTCGAATGTATGCAATATCATCAAAAGATTGTAGTTCTGGCATTCCAGAGCCAAGCATCATTGAGAAAAGATTTATGAAGAGATTGGCATGCTGCCGAATAGCTAGATAAGCCTTGTAACACATCTCCTGAAACCTACAAGTAATAAGAACAGTTTGGTTAGTATGGAGTAAAACGCGTTAATACCTTCAGGTCTCTGCTCAAATGTCACAAAGTTAGAGGGGCCTTCTTGGACAAAACTATAAAATACAGCATTCTTCTCCCTACTCCTCTTACCAACACTTTCTATTCCCTTTACCTGACACCAGAATGTGAACTCTGTGAATCCATAAGCACTTTGTTTACTGCTCTATCATCAGCCCCTAAAAGAATGCCTGGCACATTAGCAATTTAATAAGGATTTATTAAATGTATGAACTGGTCCATACTAAAGCCTCTAGGGATTAGGTTAGGGCCAGGACTGAGTTATAGATAAAAGAGAATTTTATAAAAGGTTTTTAAAAGTACTTAAAGGTTTAAGATAGACTAATGATACCCCATATGGTGGTTAAGAAAAATTATGAATAAACATGGTATTAATGGTTGACTGCATTCCTCAGATTGTATGACTAAAAAGTGTTGTTTGAAGCACTATACATGATTTGTTAATAAAGAGAAGGTGGAATCCAATTTTTAAACGGCAGTGAACAAAAACTTTTAATGTACTGTGAAGTTTAAGGATCACTTTCTTTTTAGGCTTTAACTAACTCAATAAATTAAACTGGTTTTTCTTTCCATTTCCTTCACAGCATTACACAATAAATAAATAAAAATAAACATTAAAATATCCAGTTTATGCTACAATGTTAATAAAACATTTATTTTTAAATTGCTTGAAAAATATCGATTGTTTTGGTAGAGCAGCAAGAATTCTTTATTTTGTGCTTTTGATTTCTTGAACTTACCTCTCAAATTCTCTTGTCTTTGTGCATTCCTGGGCTCCTTTACTAATCACTATTAAGAAATCTTGTGTCAAAACAAATGGCACACGCTCTCGTTTATAACCAAATTTTTTCTTCTTGTGATCCAAAAAGTGTCCAAAATCTATATGAAACAGCTTTCAAAAATAAGAAATTATGTTATAGTTTGACAAATGCAGAAATATAATGTCCTGAATTAGTAAATTTAAGGATGTCGAGGGACTTCCCTGGTGGTCCAGTGGCTAAGACTCCGTGCTCCTAATGCAAGGGACTCGGGTTTGATCCCTGGTCAAGGAACTAGATCCCACATGCCACAACTAAAAGATCCTGCATGCCACAACTAAGGATCCCACATGCCACAACTGAAGATCCCACATGCTGCAACGAAGATCCCGCATGCCACAACTAAGACCCAGTGCAGCCAAATAAATAAGTAAAAAAATAAATATTAAAAAAAAGAATGTTGACACATTTAAAAGAGGAAGCTATTACTTGTCCATCATCTTTAACCATGATGTTACTATTGTGACGATCTCCAATTCCCAAAATGAAGGTAGCAACACAATATCCAGCACATGATCGTGTAAACAGGTCGATGGCTGCATCATATCTACAAAGAAGAAATAAACACCTTGGAGTTAGTATGGAAATACAGAATGATCCAGTCCAAACTGGGAAAAGATGGTCAAAGTCTTTTAGTAAAGTCTGTATTAAAACAATGAAAACCATCACTGACATTAGGGGGAGGAAGTAATTATGTTTGAAGATCTGAGGAACTTTGGGATTCTCAAGTGTTCAGAGGTTTCTAAGAAAATTTCTAGATATTCTCTGACCAAAGCATAATTCTTATTATAGTGAAAAAATACTTATGTCATTAACATAAATTTTTTCTAATCATTTTAACAATGAATTAGTAAAATTTTTAATTTTAATTTTTATTAATTTAACCTTAACTTTTTAAAATAGAATAAGCATTAAGAAAAACACATTTTAGATTCTTAAGGTGAATGTACAGGATTTCACCAAATTATAAGCAATTCTGATCATTTAAACTCAATAATCTCGAATATTTCAAAGGTTGAACATATCTTTTTCCAAAGTAAATACAGTTTGTTATTTTTTTCTTTTCTGGTCTAACTCAAAGAAATATACACAACCATTAAAAATCTTGTCTATCAGATACAAACTTCTACTAGCATAAAAAGAAAAGAATAATAAACTCACATTTCTCCCTTGTTCTTGTCTTTGAGCCACTGATGTAGTGTGTGGCTGTTGAACTGCAGGGCACCTTTCAGGCCTCCTTTACACTGAATTTGCATAATAGTGTGAGAATTTCTCACCACCTCAATAAGTCCCACACAGTCACCAATGGACAGACAACCGTAAGGTAACATTCTGAAAAAGGAACAAGACTGTAGTTAAATGATGGGATTTTAAAACAGCAAATATTTTATCTTTTTTTTAATGTGAAGATCTAATCAGTTTTATTAGGAGATTCATGAATCGAGCATCATTCCATCTAGCAACTTGAAGGGCGCTCCCTAAAATAGCAAGTATTTTAATAGGCTAATACAGGAATATTCTATTTGCAAATTTTTCATGCATGACCTTTACTCCTTTAACCTAGTTTTACTTTTCTTTTATTACAACATGACAAACATTCCTAGAAAAATCATCAAATTATCTGCCACCATTTATTATAACCTCCAACTGTGAAAGCATTTAATTGTACATGAGAAAAGCATGAAGAAAATTATTGTGGCAATTCAAAGTTTATAAACATTTATGACTTTAAAAATAATGGGTGAATTTATATTTGATTTATTTATTTATTTATTTATTGCGGTATGCGGGCCTCTCACTGCCGTGGCCTCTCCCGTTGCGGAGCACAGGCTCTGGACGCGCAGGCTCAGCGGCCATGGCTCACGGGCCCAGCCGCTCCGCGGCACGCGGGATCCTCCCAGACCGGGGCACGAACCCGTGTCCCCCGCATCGGCAGGCGGACTCTCAACCACTGCGCCACCAGGGAAGCCCAATGGGTGAATTTAAAGATGTTTAACTGACATCTAAACAATACCTTAGGGTAGCAGTTCTCAAGTTTTTGGTTTCAGGACTCCTTTAAACTCTTAAAAATTATCAAGGATACCAAAGAGCTTTTATTTATGTGGGTTAGATCTACTGACATTAGAAATTAAAATGGAGAAAATTAAAATATTTATTAATTCATTTAAAGTAATATTTATACTCATTTATATAAAAAATACTATCTTTTACAAAACAAAAACCCTAAAAACAAACAAACAAAAACTTAGAAGAGTGACACTGTTTCCCATTTTTTCAAACTTCTTTAATGTCTGGCTTAATAGTATGGAGCTGGCTTCTCATGAATGCTTTTGTATCCAATCTAATGCAATGTTTTGACTGAAGCATATGAAGAAAATCTGGCCTTGCACAGATATGTATTTGGAAAAGGGAGTAATAGCCTTTTCAGATAATTGTACATATTTTTCTTTCCTACTGTTCCAAAACTTGACAAGAGATAGTTTCTTAAGTTGCAATGTGGAATGTGAAACCATAACAGTAAACTTTTCATACTCTGTTACATGAAGACCCATTTGTTTATCTTGCCTCTGAATGGAATTTCTACCCATATATGACTTTATAATATGCTATATTGGTCATTTGGAAGATATTAGTTCACTGAGTTATGGAGATCTTCCAAATGTTGATCTCCTTTTCATTATACCAACTAAAAAAAATCACAATTGGGGCTTCCCTGGTGGTGCACTGGTTGGGAGTCTGCCTGCCAATGCAGGGGACACGGGTTTGAGCCCTGGTCCGGGAAGATCCCACATGCCGCTGAGCAACTGGGCCTGTGCGCCACAACTGCTGAGCCTGCGCTCTGGAGCCCGCAAGCCACAACTACTGAGCCCACATGCCACAACTACTGAAGCTCACGCACCTAGAGCCAGTGCTCCGCAACAAGAGAAGCCACCGCAATGAGAAGGCCATGCATCACAATGAAGAGTAGACCCCGCTCTCAGCAACTAGAGAAAGCCCGTGCGCAGCAACAAAGACCCAATGCAGCCAAAAATTAAATAAATGAATAAAAAATAAATTAAAAAAAATCACAATTGTTAACATTATCACTGATCTCATCAGAAAAGTCTTTAATTTTGGGGAAGCTCATAGCAGTAGATACAAGCTTTTCAAAATTCTAATTTTTTTTTTTTTTTTTTTTCTTTTTGCGGTATGCGGGCCTCTCACTGTTGTGGCCTCTCCCGTTGCGGAGCACAGGCTCCGGATGCGCAGGCCCAGTGGCCATGGCTCACGGGCCCAGCCGCTCCGCGGCATATGGGATCCTCCCAGACCGGGGCACGAACCCGTATCCCCTGCATCGGCAGGCGGACTCTCAACCACTGCGCCACCAGGGAGGCCCTCAAAATTCTAATTTTTACTTGAAAGCTTAAATTTGATTTTTGACAACAAATACTGTCACTTGTTCTCCCTGAAGAGTCTCATATTGTTCATTTTCAAGAAAATGTCTACCAAATATCCATGTCTGAATAATCATAGCTTGTCTGTTAGTTATTCTTTAAGTAAAAATGATGTTCCATGATAAAAGCAGTTAGTTTAGCCCACAACTCAAATAACCCACCAATGCTTTTTCCTTGATACAACCATACTTTGGTGTGCAGTCGAAGTGCTTTATGGGTATTTCCCATTCATCACATGTAATATTAAAAAGGACATGTAGTCAAGGGTAGAGATGTGAGGATTTAAAGAGACAATGAAAAAAAAGGACCTAATACGCCCATTGGCACATAAGTACTGAAGTATGCTTTTTCTTGCTCTCCTGTTCTCATATGCTACTGTCCATTCTTTCCACCTTTCCTTTACTTCCTAAATTCCTAAAAGAGTTAACAGTCTAAACTCATTTTTATTTTCTCACGTAATTCCTTGTAGCTTAATTTCTATCACTCTACTGACTCAACTCTTCTTAAAGCTAACCATGAATCATCAAATCCAAGGCCTTTTTCATAGTCCTTATGCTCTTAAACTCCTGAAGCACCTGATACTGTAAACTGTTTGTGAATCTCTCCCCTTTTCTGGGTTCTGTGAATCACTTACTCTGGTCTTCCTACACTTTTGACCATTTTCCTTGTGGAATCTTTTCTTCTATCTGCTCTGGTAAATAAAGGAATTTCTTAAGGTGGTACTCCTGAGCATTTTCTCTTAATTTTATTACTGTTGAACATGCTCATAGTTTAAAGCGTTACATAGTCCTACAGGCTTATTATTAAAAAAATTAAACTTTAGATAAAATTTTAATTTAAATTTACTTAAGTTAAAAAACGTAACAACTTTCCAAAGATACAACTTACTTTCCAATGATCTAGCTCGTTTAACTTTAGATGGTTTTTTGCATAGCCACTAATTTACAATTAAATATTGTAATTACCAGAGTTACAGACAAAAGTACTTTTGAAGAGGGTGGGCTTTGCCTGAATAACTCTGAATTTGCAAAGGGACAAGTAAGAGAAGGATAAAATATTAGATACAAAAATGACTAGGAGAAGATGTGGCAGGATAGAAAACTTGGAGATGATGTTGATAACTGGGAAGGTTGGGCAGAAACCAACAAAATGGCAAAAACTTTAAGATTAATTGCTTTCATAAATTTTGCTGAAAAACTGACTCAAGATTAGAGAATTTATAAAGTTTTAGAATTAGAAAACTTATATAATGAAAGAAAGCTTCTTTTAAACTCTTTAACTTCTGAATGAAAAATGGGGCCTTTTGTGTCTCTTGTCTCCTATGTCCTGTTCCTAAATACAGTTGGCCCTCTATAACTGAGGGTTCTGGATACTCGGATTCAACCAACTGCAGATGGAAAATATTTGGGGAAAAAAGTCCAGAAAGTTCCAAAAAGCAAAACTTGGATTTGCTGTGCACTGGCAACTATTTACATAGCCTTTACATTGCACTACGTATTATAAGTAACCTAGAGATGACAAAGTATACAGAAGGATGTGCATAGCTTATATGCAAATACTATGCCATTTTATATAAGGGACTTGAGCATCCATGGACTCTGGTATTGGCGGGGGTCCTGGAACCAATCCCCTGCAGATACCAAGGGAAGATTGCTAGTGACCAGTTGCAGAGTCTTTATCAGCTTATTGGAGATAGCTCTTCTTACCTAGCTGAATCTCATTAGCTATTCTAAGCCAAGGAAGAAGAGGACAAATAGAAAGTACCACAGTGTAATCAACTAGTGTTAATTATTACTCCATACATTTATTTATAGATATATGCCTCTATACTGTTTATAATTAATATATTTTACAATTAAAATTTACTAATGGTTTACTTTTTCAGGATAACTTTCAGCATACATGTTGTCTTATTGGTTACCTACCGAAGATCAAGACCTTGATTTTGCCAGATATTTTCCATAATGCGAATAATTTGAAGTGTTAGCATATCTTGCCGTAAATCTGAAATTCAAAGAATATGTATACCAACACTTAATGCCACAAGCACAAATTTGAGTATCATATCATCACAATGTTTTCAAACAGAAAATATACAGAACTCTGTTTGCTCTTCAAAATAATCTGTAAGGAAGCAATAATCTTAGTCTTTAACCCATTTCTAAAGTATCTGCATAAACACATCTGTATAACAATGTAGGATAAGGTGGCATGTATTTCACAAAAAAGTTAAATTAAAATATTTAAATTACTTATTTTTCTGAATCCTTAAACTTGAACATGTTTATATTAAAATATTTGGATTAACAGAATTCAGTGCTGAAAGGTCATTTCCTAATGAAAACCCATCAATGATACATTTGTTTAGTATATAAAAATGTATTCCCCCACACCCTGTTCTCCAAATAAATTAGGACCTTCTTTTATGATTCCTTAGCAGACTACACTTTTCCTTTGTACCAGGGTTGTAATTGTTCTTGTAGTTATTTGTTTAATGTCTCTTTCCCCTGCTAGACTGTAAACTCTGTAAGAGGGCAGGGATTCTGTTTTGTGTATTCTTACAACTTCAGGGCCTAGCATGTCAAGTATGTATGGAGTGAATGGACACACAGCTGAACAAAATGATTTTCAGGCCTTCTGATTCTAAACCTAGTACTTCTTTCCTTTTCAATAATTGTAAATACATATTCTAAAGGTTAAGACATTTGCTTAATATTATATATTTTACCACATGCATATTCCTTAAATGGCTTTCAATAATCTTCATGGTTCATAAATATCCTGTGTATAAAAATATAACTAAATTCATGCATCATAAGTCCATTAATATTCTTCCTTACCATCCCCATTTTTAAAGATGATCTCATTGTTCTGAAAGAGTAATTCTGACATGATGTCTGGGTTCTCCCAATTCAACCACAGTGGTCTTTTTGCAGAGGACATAATTCGACACTCTTCAAGCCTTTAAAATAGTTGAAAAATTTACTAGGCACCTTAGCTTTGTTATTCCTTGTAGCCTCAATTTCTTTTAAAATATATATACTATACAGCTTTTTGAAGTGTTATAACAATTTTAAACTTTCTCCTCAGTTTTATTTATTAATTAATTTCTGAGGTAGTATAAAGAAAAACTACATATTAAGCTTAAAAATTTCTTATAAATGGAATATGAATTTTCCACAAATATAGGAACATCTCATTTGTTTTACAGATATTACATTCCATTTCTTATCCAATGATACCAGAAATTCTGGCCATAAAAAGTTTTAAATTCTATTATTAAAGTAGTAAAAACTCATTCTGAATAAATGCAGGTCTGAACTTAAGAAAATTTTACTACTCTTATTTTGCAGGGTAGGAAAAAGGGAGAGACAAGCATATATTATTAAACACAATGACATTTTGACTTTTTCAAGATTTTCTCCAGAGAAAGTACTTGTTTAAATGTATCAATAAAACTTCCAATAAAGTACCTTACCTGAGATTTCCCAGCTGATGAGCAGGGTTGAGAGGTGATAGAAAGCCCTGTAGAGCATCCATGAAATCTGGTCGCCGCATTTGCTCAACTAAAAATTTCATCTGTACCTGATAAATGAGCATAATCATGGTTAGAAGTTGATTTGATAAAGGTAAAACTAATTGCTAATCTCTTTTATACACTGGAACCTCATTGTTGTGTAGTCTTTTAATCCATATCCTGGATTGGCTGCATTCTAATTAGAAGGGTTTCTCTAACACAGAGCTGCACAACTCAGACAGAGAGGTGAGAGTGACAGTACCGTGTACCTTCCTGTGAGAAAAGCTCTGCATGCTGACAGAGGCAGTGTTCTGGCTCTAGAGCAGGGCTTGGTCAACTATGGCTTGTAAGTCAAATTGCCTTGGAATATAGTCATGCCCATTCACTTATATATTGGTGCTTTCACACTAGAATAGCAGAGCTGAGTAGTTACAACAAACTGCATGGCCTACCAAGTCTAAAATATTTACAATCTAGCTTTTTAAGAAAAAGTTTGCTGACCTTTGTTCTAGAGGAAAAACTGTGGAGACATCACGTTAGCTTAATAACCTTACTTCTAAGCTTTTCAGAAAAACCACATTCTCTGTTCAATAAAAAAGGTCTAGTGAGTCTAAAAGAAATTGTTGGGAAAAGTCTCATACTATACTCAAGGTTCTAGTACATAAGTGGAAAGAAACATCCTTTTTTAATCACTTTTTTTTTTCTTTTTGCGGTATGCGGGCCTCTCACTGTTGTGGCCTCTCCCGTTGCGGAGCACAGGCTCCGGACGCGCAGGCCCAGCGGCCATGGCTCACGGGCCCAGCCGCTCCGCTGCATATGGGATCCTCCCAGACCGGGGCACGAACCCGTATCCCCTGCATCCGCAGGCGGACTCTCAACCACTGCGCCACCAGGGAGGCCCTTTAATCACTTTTTTAATCCACTGTATCACAGCCAATCTGTGATATGAAAACTTCACTTTAGAAGAAATGCTTATATTTACAAATTTAACTAATATCTAATTTCTTTTTTCTTACCTTAGTTACAATATAATAAATTTTATTATTTCAAAGCAGTCTAATTTCTTCTTGCTCACAATTCCAGCAGCAGAAACAATACAATTATTTTCTAATAACCTGTATTTGAACTTACATACCACAATCTCAATAAAATCAACTCAGTCACATACTGTATGACATTTAGATTAATACAGTAACTTTCTTTTAAAGTTGTTTTTTTCTTCAAGCAACATTAATGAAAATGTTGAAAAAATTTATTCAGTACTACTAATTTACATTGTCTGTCCTTTGGGGACTCACTAATAAACTGGGATTTTCATTTTTCATTTCACTAGAGGTGAGGAATGATCTCACTTTTTACTGTAGGGTATGTTGGACTGAATAAAGGATAAGGAGTAGGAAAAGGTCATGAAAACCTTTACATTTCATGTTCCTCAGGTACACTAAGCAAGACTGCAGGTGACTCAAGTGTGTGATATATTTACTGTGTGACTAAGAGTCCATTTTAAACTTAGAAATATAGAAACTAATTTCTTTCCACTCATTTTCAGGGTCATTACTAAAAAAAAAGAAATGACACAGAGTAAGGAAAAATCATTTTTAAGACTTAGGGCTGGGACTTCCCTGGTAGCGCAGTGGTTAAGAATCTGCCTGCCAATGCAAGGGACATGGGTTTGAGCCCTGGTCCGGAAAGATCCCACATGCTGCGGTGCAACTAAGCCCATGCACCACAACTACTGAGCCTGCACTCTAGAGCTCGCGAGCCACAACTACTGAGCCTGTGTGCCTAGAGCCCATGCTCTGCAACAAGAGAAGCCACTGCAATGAGAAGCCCACACACCACAACAAAGACCACAACAAAGAGTAGCCCCTGCTCGCCGCAACTAGAGAAAGCCCGTGCGCAGCAACGAAGACCCAACACAGCCAAAAAAAAAGACTTAGGGCTAAACAACAAGGTCCTAATGTATAGCACGGGAACTATATTCAATATCCTGTGATAAACCATAATGGAAAAGAATATAAAAAAAGAATGTATATATGTATATAACTGAGTCATTTTGCTATACAGCAGAGATTAGCACAATATTGTAAATCAACTATACTTCAATAAAAAAATTTTTAAAAAAGACTTAGGGCTATATAAAAGAGAAAGGAAGGGAAAGAGGAGGGAACTAACATTTACTGGGCACCTCCCATGTTCTAGGGACTATGAGAGGTGCTTTGCATATCTTGTATGATTTAATTCTCACATCAACCCTATGAGGAAAGTATTATTCCCATTTTACAGATGAGGAAAATGAATCTCAAGAGACTAAATAATGTGTCTAACATTACATTGCTTGAATCCAAATCTTAATCTGCCTAATTCTAAGGCCCGTGATCTGCATATATACTGGGTTCTCAAATAACCCTGCCCCACTGCAATGAAGGAGTATGAAAAAAAAACTGAAGAGTCACATACCTTTTGTGTTTCATCCTTCTTCTCTTGTTTGAGAATGTCAGTTAAGTTAATGAGCTTTTCCATAGCCTCAACCTGCCTATTCAGGTGCTTCAAATACATCCCACATGCACGGCAATAGGACTCCAAAAGCAGGCCAAACCTCTGACTAACTGTTTTATTGTGCATCTCAGATCTAAAAGGTCAGTGGGAGAGGGGGAGAGAGAGAAGGAGGGAGGGAGGGAGGGGGAGAGGGAGAGGGAGACAGAGAGAGAGAGAGAGAGAGAGAGAGAGAGAGAGAGAGATTTAAATGAGTATACACATAACCTTTTTTAAGAAACCCATTTTCTAAATTCAAAAAATGTTATAATCATGTAACTAATACTAACTAATACAATCATACTAACGAATGATAGGTTTTAAATCATATAAAACCTATCATTTAGAAGCAAAACAATTAAGAGTTTCAGGTAGTTCCTGGAAATATAAATTTAAAAAAAACTAGATTTTAGGTTTATTTCAACTACTTTTCATTTACTAATCTTAGCACAAAATACATAAACATGAGAAAAGGAAATTAGGCACAAAAATAATACAATGAATAGAGAGGGAGTGAAGAGCTCAGTGAACACTATTTGACTCTTCTGGCATACATGTCCCTTTTCTGTACTGTGTCTGAATTTAAGTTATTCTTAAATTTATTTTATTTATTTATTTTTGGCTGCATTGGGTCTTTGTTGCTGTGCACGGGGTTTCTCTAGTTGTGGAGAGCGGGGGCTACTCTTCATTGCAGTAGGCATGCTTCTCATTGCGGTGGCTTCTCTGTTGCAGAGCACAGGCTCTAGACGCGTGGGTTTCAGTAGTTGTGGCACGAGGGCTCAGTAGTTGTGGCTCTCGGGCTCTAGAGCACAGGCTCAATAGTTGTGGCACACGGCTTAGTTGCTCCATGGCATGTGGGATCTTCCCAGAGCAGGGATCGAACCCGTGTCCCCTGCATTGGCAGGCGGATTCTTAATCACTGCACCACCAGGGAAGTCCCTGAATTTAAGTTATTTTAAACTTAGTTTCTAGATTCCATTTTAAATTTATTTTAACATTTAAAAAATCATGTTAATTACAAATCTGTTTCTAAATTTATAAAAAAGTGCATGGTTTATGACCTCTAACTTTGTGTATTAGATATAGCATATTCTGCAAAATATTTTTTATTCTTAATTAGCTTATTTTCTAGTAAGAAACTTGGGATTTTGTCATTATTGTTCTGAATTCCAAGGCAAGATTTTTTGGGGGTGGGGGGATATCTTAATCCACACATATGGTGAAATCAATTGCAACATTAATCTGGACCTAGCAAATTTTACTTTGCTTAAAGTAGAATCAAAATCTTTAAAAATATTTCAGCTCTCATTCTTGTATAAAATTTAGTTTTAATTTTACTGCTTACTTAATGTTAAAGAGAAAAGGCTGAGGGAAGTTCATCACTGGTACAATATACTTTCAGTATGGAAAACTCTTCTAGACAAACAAAAACAACAGTATATAAGTAATACATATTTATACATCAACTGAGAATACAAGTAATATATATATAAAGAATTAAATGGGAAAATAATTTGACTTACTTTAAATGCCAAAAGAAAAAGTGCCCAATCCTTTGATTAGTCAATGCTTTTTTGAGTAAAAACCTCACAAGTAGGTTATCCAAATACTGTTCATATTTTAGGACCTATGTGATTAAAAACAAACAAACAAAAATAAAAACAACTCTACATCAATCAAAGTCAGTTTCTGCATGGTTGGATTTAAAGAAAAAATTTTTAGGAAGAAAATAGATACTACTGGTAATAAAACTGACTTTTAAAAATGCATAAAACCAGCTAATACAGTAGGTGTTGGAAGGTGCATGGATTTAGAATAAAACATTATTTTTCTATTTTACCTGTACTAGCTGAATTAGGTACTGAGAAAGTTTGTCATCTGTTAAATATTTTTCTAAGCATCGAACAGCAAAACCTCGAACCATAGGATCTGGGTAATTGCAGTCCAGAAGCTCCATAGCCTGTTCAGGTTTGATTGGAGGCCAATCTTTTACCAAGCAGTACATCTATGTATGAGTGAGATAATAGATCATATTTAAAAACCAAAGATAGTTGTGACTGAACCCTCTTAAGACACTGTCTTAATTTCTTATTTTAAAATTAGATAAAAGCTCCCCTTATGAATTCAGTGCTTAAAATGTTTAGTTCTAATTAATTTTATCAGTGGAAGTTATGTAAACAGTATTTTTCTCTACTATACAGATCTTCCTCGACTTACAATGGGCTTATGTATTGATAAGCCTATCATAAGTTGAAAATATCTCAAGTCAAAAATGCACTTAATACACATAATCTACTGAACATCATAGCTTAGCCTAGACTACCTTAAACATGCTCAAAACTCTTACTTTAGCCCACAGCTGGGCAAAATCATTTAACACAAAGCCAATTTTATAATAAAGTGTTGAATATCCAGGCAATTTGTTGAACACTGTACTGACAGTGAAAAGGAGAATGGCTGTATGGGTACAGAATAGTTGTAAGGATACTGGTTGTTTACCCTCACGATCATCCGACTGACTGGGAACTGTGGCTCACTACTGCTGCCCAGTATCAGGAGAGACTATTTTACCACATATTGCTAGCCTGAGAAAAGATCAAAATTCGAAATTTGAAGTATAGTTTCTACTGAATGCATCTCACTTTCTCACCATTGTAAAGTAATAATATCTTAAGCTGAATCATGGTAAGTCGAGGACCATGTGTATTATCATTATTAATTAATTTAAAACATAGTCTATTTCATTTCTTATACTTATGCAGACTTTCTGAGAAAAAACAATTTGAATGACATACCAAATCTGTGCAACAGTTATTCAGTAATCTCAAACATGCATTTACCTGAGCTACTTCATCTCTAGAATTCCATTTAACAGACAGAAGCAATTTGGGTAGAATTTCAGGGATAGTTACACAATAGTGTCTGTGTGGAAAAGACAAAACAAAACAAAAAAAACATTCTTACATATTATTCAAAGGGCCTAGATGTCTAAATTTGTGACTATGCAATCTTTAAGAAGTTCCAAACACTTTTAAAATTTCTTACCATAACTAGCCTTCCTTAAAATCAAAACAAACCTGTGTTTAACACTATAGCTGCACATATATGTACATAGATACAGTTATAATGGCATGGAAGACTAAAGGAAAATCCAAATGGAGGACAGGTACTTAGGGAAAATTATGAATTTATGTTATAACACTATATAGCTCCTATTATTCATCTACTTATTCGGCATGAACCATGAGAAGAGTTACCACTTCTACTGTGGTCACTGGTCAAAATTTATGTTTAAATGAACTTTCTGCAGAAATGCACTGCAACTGCCTTATTTAAATAAACCAGGGTACACTTACCAAGTTGCAGGATAATTTCTTCAGAAGTGAAAATAAGGCATTACAGTATTACTTTAAGGAAGTGTAAGAAAAAATGAAAAATGGAAGGAACTCCTAAAAATGAAAATATCTAGACCAATTAAATCACAACTAAACTGATCTAAAACTACAGTTTTTTTTTTTTGGATTTTAAATTTTATTTGAAAACAAACCAAAAAACCAAATCCTAAAAAATGTCATGTTAAGGATTCAGAATTTTAAAAAAGCCTTCAATCTGCATGGTTATTACCAATGCAGCATGATTTTCTAGAAATACTGATCGATACCCACAGTTCAAAAAAGGATAATGTTTGTAATTAAAAATCATGTAAATTATGCTTTATTTACTCTAATAGGTAATGGCAGAAGCATGGCAAGATCAGCCAAAGTCAGTTCTTTCTTCTGAAATAGAAGGAACAGAGACTGTATCTTAACACTTACCTGTGGCTCCACAGAAAATCTTTCTCTTGCTCAGTGATTTCAGATAGAGGATCTCGTGTACAAATTGCTCTGAGCTGTTCTTTATCATTTTCTCTTAATTCATTGTCTCTAGCTAGTCTGTTACTCTGTAAAATAAAGTAATATCTTATATAATTTTCTTTGCCATACCTCCCCACCCCCCGACTCATGAGTGATCTGCAAAAAAAGAAAATTAATTTTCAATAAACTTTACATTGCTTATTAACTGTTAAAAAAGTTTATTCTCATTGTAAGACTTTATTTTCAGGGATGGGGAGAACAAACTTAAGACAGTTACTTGTGGAACAAATCCAATAATTTACTTGGTTAACATTACCACCAACCAAAGAACAGTTAAGTGCCAAAGTCAGTCAGGGGTAAGGCTAGATTTGGATACTAGGGGGTGGTAGTGAACAATTTACTTCTCTTCCTGATGAGGACCCTTCCTAGTATCCTATTAACTAATCTGCTAATGTTTCTGGAATAAGAGAGAAAATTAAAAAGTAAAATAATAAAATAAAAATATAAATTCTTTCATAATCCTTCCCTGAAAATATCCTTATAATCACTTGCAAGGCTTTCTAATTTTAAAAGTAAAAATAAGGGAAAAAAGGAGAAAAAAAAAACATCCACATTAAAACACTGCACATTGAATGTTTGGAAACAAAAAAGAAAATACCATAACTTTTGGTGTAATTCCAAGATTCCAAGTAATGTATTTATTCCCTTTAAATACAAATGTATTAACCGCATAGTGAATAATTATGAACGCATATTAATGTATCATGCAAAACACACACCCCTTAGGATGAGTTACACATATTCCTATTGGCTAAAAATGAAAGCAGACATCCATGCTACTTGGTTTTTATACATTTAAATATTGTTAATTTATCCAACAGCATAAAGAAATATTACTGGCACATATTCACTCAACAAATCTTTATTAATACATGTACTGTGTACCTTGTCCTGTTCTTACTGTTGGGCTCAGAAAATAGTAAAACACCCTGTATTAACAGAGCCTCTATTACAGTGGGAAATTAAATGAACAAATAAAAATACTGGAGTAGATATAGATAAGATACTCTGGGTGCTGTGACAGAGAAGGACTGAGTGGCTACTTTAGACTGGGTGTTCAGGAATGACCTTTGAGAAGGTAATATTAATTTGTTATCCAAATGACAAGAAAGAACCATCCACACTAAGACCAGGGAAAGACTACTGCAGATGAAGGAAACAGTGAAAGTGCCCCAAGGAAAGAATGAGTTTGGTGTGAAGGAGGAACAGGAAGAAGACCAGGGCGTCTGAAGTCCAACAGATGAGGGAGAGGAGTGACAGGAGGTCATGTTCAGAGCATGTAAAATTTGCAGGTCAGGGTAAAAGGTCTGGATTTTACTTTTAGCGAAGCTATTTAAAGGATGAATACTATTACTTGATTTACCTTTTATAAATATTATTCTGGTTGCTTTGGGGAAAGCAGGAGACCAGTTAGGAGGCTAATGCAATAGTCCAGGTAAGAGAATACTTAACCTTCAACTCAACCTTCAACTCATCAGAAAAAGTAGTCATTAAAACTTATCATCTGGGTTCCAATGGACTCTTAGTTCTTTTACTTACTGATTTTTCTTTATATTTTTAATACAAAACAATTTAAAGAAGAATAAAGTGATGGTGAAAAACAATTTTATTACACATCTTAATAAGAATATAAACACAGTAAAACCAAATTTATAATCCAAAACGGGCAACATACGTTGAATGCAACAAACTTGCTCATCAACTATCATGTGTGAGCCTGAATATATCCATCTTGTGAATACTGATTCCAGATTTCAAATACATATCTAATAAGTTCTAGTTTATCATTACTTCTGGTTTTTCTTCTCACACTTGCATTGTCAAAATACTTTTGGAAACTTTGATGACTCATAATTTTATTGAAGAAAGGACAACCATCTTCTTTGCTTCATAACTGCAAAACATTTCTATTTTTTATACTTAAAGATATCAATCAGAATAATGAATCCAAGGATTTAAATTTCTACATCACCTTTTTCCTTCCAGTCATTTTTATACATAACTGCCTGCAGCTATCTACTTACTAAGTAAATTCCGATGCACAACATCATAAAAGATGGAAAGAATACTGCAAAAGATGAGGTGTGGGCTGGGTTCTTGTTAAGAAATACTGTGTGCAGACCTACTAGAGAATGGACTTGAGGATATGGGGAGGGGGAAGGGTAAGCTGTGACAAAGCGAAAGAGAGGCATGGACATATATACACTACCAAACGTAAGGTAGATAGCTAGTGGGAAGCAGCCGCATAGCACAGGGAGATCAGCTAGGTGCTTTGTGACCGCCTGGAGGGGTGGGATAGGGAGGGTGGGAGGGAGATGCAAAAGGGAGGGGATATGGGAACATATGTATATGTATAACTGATTAAATTTGTTATAAAGCAGAAACTAACACACCATTGTTAAGAAATTATACTCCAATAAAGATGTAAAAAAAAAAGAATAAAACAGAAATGTTTTGTATCTTAAAATAAATAAATAAATAAAATTAAAAAAAAAAAACAAAAAGAAATACTGTGTGATAAAGTCATTCCTGCAGAATGACTAACTGATGTTAGTCATTTTTTGTCCTTGGAGATATACTGTTCACTCATCGTTTCCTGAGTTTGAGAAAAATTCATCTAGGATATTGTCATCTGATATTTCACTTACATGATCAATTTTAACATCATCATTCAAGCCTGGAATAGTGGTTCTCAACTGGGGTGATTCTGTCCCTTCTAAGAGGAACCTTTGATACTGTTTGGACACATTTTTGATCATCACAGCTTGTGGCGGTGGTGGTGCTGGCATCTAGAGGGTGGAGGCCAGGGATGCTGCTAAACATCCTGTAATGCACACAACAGCCCCTACAACAAAGGAGTTCTTGGCCCCAAATGTCAGCAATGTCATGAGAAACTTTGCTTTTAAGTGCTATTATCTGTCTCTTTGTATTCATACTCTGATTTGCTAATAATTGTGAAATATTTTCCTCTGTCAATTTTCTTCTCTTTGGCATTATCAGTGGAAAGGGAAAAATTCTGAATTATTAACAGTGTTCAATTAAAGTCTAAAAAATAACAGCAACAAAACACTACAAAGATGGTGTTTGCAGACTTCTTTATATATCTGGAAAGATGATGCAAAACACTGGGCTATGCAATGAGAAGACTGAAGGATGATGTAATAGTGATGATTTATCTCACTACTGTATCATCCTTCTAGGTTATTTTATCCTTTTATATTTTTATATGATTTTAGTCTTTTTTTTGGCATAGTTGGAATTAATGAATAATGATGAAATAGTAAAATGTTTTAAGATATAGGAAAACTAAAATCCTGTTATTGTTTCTAAGAGTTATACAAGTTTTCAATAGGTCCAAAGGTAACTGAAAAATAGTCAGTTTTATTCTATTATAAAAATAAACAGGGACTTCCCTGGTGGTGCAGTGGTTATGAATCTTCCTGCCAATGCAGGGGACACGGGTTTGAGCCCTGGTCCGGGAAGATCCCACATGCCATGGAGCAACTAAGCCTGTGCACCACAACTACTGAGCCCGTGCGCCACATCTACTGAAGCCCACGTGCCTAGAGCCCGTGCTCCACAAGAGAAGCCACTGCAATGAGAAGCCCACGCACCACAACGAAGAGTAGCCCCCGCTCACCGCAACTAGAGAAAGCCAGCACGCAGCAACAAAGACCCAACGCAGCCTAAATATAAATAAAATTTTAAAAAAAAGGATAAGGGTTCCAATTTCTCCACATCCTCCTCACCAACACTTGTTATTTAAAAAAAAAGTTTTTCTTTTTTATTTTTGAAATAAAAAAAATTCTTCTAAGGAAGAAAAAGTCATAAAATATCAATCCGTACAGAGTTAGAACTGCTCAAAAAGGAAACTCAAAAGCTAAAATTGGCTCCAACAAGCCCTGATGGCAAACTGAGTTCAATGGCTGAATGTATGAATAAAATAGGAAATAAATGAGTTTCCAAGTATGTGACTTGACTCTTGTAATGCAGTTAGTTTAAAGGTATAACTAATTGGATAGGGTTATGGACATTTTATGGAAATGCTCATCAGTATTTTACCCCCAATTTCAAAAGTAAGGAATTCCTGTCTAGTTAGAATGGTTAAGAGTAAAAGACTTAATACTAATTAAACAGTGACACTGGATAACTTATTTGAACTCCTTAAGCCTTTTCCTTACTGGTAAAATACGAATTATAATAGCACCTACCCTCATAAAGACTGCTTTTAAGATTAAATTAGGTAATACGTGAAAAGTAATTGGTATAGCATTTGGTATATGGTAAGCACTTAATAAATGTTAGGTATATTCAAAGAATTAAACTTACAGAGTAGGGTTTCTCAAGAAAGAGAATCCCTTTTTAATGTCAAAAAAGCTAATTGTTCCTTCAGTAAATGACAGAATTCAGTAATGATTTTAAATTAATTTCTACTTAACAAAATATCTTCTACATAGTTCTGAAAGTACACAGGCAGGAAGATTATTATTACTATTATTATTATTCTGTTTACAAAAGGGATTGGTAAACTCCTTACTGAGAATACAACTAATAAAGTTAAACTAATAAAGTTCCTAAGCATAGGATTCCAGGCTACCCCAGGGTGCTACTATTACTGTTACTGGGGGTAGGCCTATCTCAGGACCCACATTCACTGAATGGTCTATCTATAACCTTCAATTAGGCCAGAGAAAATGGTGATAAATTAGAAAACTGGGGAAAGAGACAGCAAAGAACAAAGTACCCTCTTCTCTCAGTACTGACACTTTTGCCCTTGAGAAATAAGAGAGAGTTTATGATCTTATTTATTTTTTTAACATCTTTATTGGAGTAGCATTGATTTACAATGGTGTGTTAGTTTCTGCTGTATAACAAAGTGAATCAGCTATACATAAACATATATCCCCATATCTCCTCCCTCTTGTGTCTCCCTCCCACTCTCCCTATCCCACCCCTCTAGGTGGACACAAAGCACCGAGGAGAGTTTATGATCTTTGAACGCAGTTATACTGCGGTTCAAAAGTTACAGCCAAGATCAGACAAATAGATCAATATTTAAACTCCATTTTACATATATTCTTTTCTAGCATGTCTGGACTATACTGGTATGTTATTTCCTCTGCTCCCTTGCTCAACTAACAACATATTTATACCTTGATTTCAAGTTCAAGGTTATTATCCCAGAGAGGTCTTTCCTGAACCCAAAATATATTAGCCTTTCTCCCCAAAACCCTATGTTAGTCATTCTTGACACACTATTGTTTCCTTCATGGCACTCACCATGATTTATGATCTTATATTTCTGCTTTTACCAGTTTCAGGCCTATTTTCACCATTAGACTGTATAATCAGTGGAGGTCTCTTTAGGTCACAACTTTATTACTTGGTACCTATCGTATAATAAATATATACATATAGTCAATATTCAATAAATATTTGTTAAATGAGGCAGGCTAAACTAAGAAAAGGCAGAGCTGCAGTAAAAATATTAGCATACAGAATTTTATTTTATTGCAGTACTGTTCTAGAGCCTGAAGTATCTATGCCAGTATGACTAAAACACATGAAACCTTCTCTATACAAAGAGTAACAGTATGTAGCCAAAAGCACTGATTATGACTGATACTTAAGGAAGACTCAGTGATTTGCCTTACCAGTCCTGCATGGGAATAACTAAATCCTGCTTCTCGGGATACAGACCAATTGGCATGCTCTTCAATCACTGACATATCTGGAAACTTAACCACACTGCTGAACCAGTCAAACTCCAACTCTAAACATGGAGTTTCCTAAGAGATGGAATAAAAGTTATTATACATATTACACTTGACTATCACACACACAAAAAAGAAAAAAATCTAATTTATGATAATAAAAAGCTTACTTTATTTGGATTTGATCCAGTAACACCAATAGGGTTCAGCAAATCTTCTAGTCCATGAGGTACTGGCCAAAGATTCAAAGCCATTTTTCCAGATACTAGAGTATCTGTGTAATCAAACAAGTTTATATTTCCCCAGGCCAATGGACAGTGTTCCTTAAAAAAACAGAAAAATGTTCACTACTCTGTAGATTAAATTATAAAACGCATTTCAAAATATTGATACTCTTCTTTCCCAGAAAGGAGAAATCAACAACTGTCTTTTTCATGGTATCTATAACAAGTCATATTAGTTTTTTCAAAGTTAGTTTCTTTCCTTTTTCCCATTTGAAATTACATGTATTTATAAATTATAAATAGGAAATATGAACCAAAGCAAGCAAGACAGATATTTGTATGTAGTCACTCTGCAAGTTTAAAAATTTTATCAGTATGAACTCAGGACATATTCATCATAAAATAAATTCTGGAAGCTCTACCAAGCTATTCTTCTTTAAATAAATATATTATTTTAAAATGCTTATTAATTTTTTTTAAAAAGAAAAAATAATATCCATTCCTTGAAAAAATTCAATCAGCAGTATAATTAGGAGTTTTCAGAGGTGAATGATTGTTCCTTTTGAAATACTTTACCTCTTTAGCACCCTTTCGGCCTTTAACAGAACAAATAGAAAGGCAAAGTCGAGCAGCACGAGGAAGATCAGGAATGTATATATCGTAATTTAGCCATTCATTCCACCTATGAAAAATTAAGAAAAAAATAATTTACCAAGAAAGACTTTATCTAGAGTATATAAATGACTCCTACAAATCATCAAGAAAAAGATAAATCAAATGAAAACCAAGCCAGAGACTGACTGGAATAGAGAGTTCACAAGGTCATATTTAAATGGCTAATACACATGAAAAAGTAGCCAATATCAGGACTTCCCTGGTGGTCCAGGTAAAGAATATGCCTTACAATGCAGGGGATGTGGGTTTGAACCCTGGTCAGGGAACTAGGATCCCACATGCCGCAGGGCAACTAAGCCTGCGCGCCACAACTAGAGAAGAGAAGACCCTCACGACATGACTAGAGAGAAGCCTGCGTGCTACAACTGAGACCTGACACAGCCAAAAATAAATAAACAAATAAATAAATAAATCTTTTAAAAAAAGAAAGTAGTCAATATCATGTCATTCAAAAAATGCAAAATAAAAGGTATCACTGTAAAAGAGAATGGCTAAAACTATAAAGACTGATGATACCAAGGGGTGGTAAAGGAGGTGCAGTAACAGGAAATCTCATACATGCTAGGGGAGGTGTAATTTGTACAACCAATTTGGAAAGCATAATCTATTAAAACTGAACCATGACTCAGCTCCATCTCTAGGTATAAAACCACAGAAATGTATGCATTTTTGCACAGAATATTAATACAATTATTTACAGTATCCCCAAACTTCAAAAAATTCAAATGACCAACAGTAGAATAAATGGTAGTATATTCATATAATGGCACACTATATATCAACAGAAATGAACACCAGTTATTTACAATATGGATGAAATCTTACAAACATAATATTGAGTGTAAGAAGCTAGACACAAAAGAATATCTACCCCTTCGGTCCATTTATATAAAATTCAGGAACAACCAAAACTAACCAATAGTGTTAGAAATCAAGATAGTAGTTATCTTTGGGGAGGAGAGAAGATGAATGGACTGGGAAGTAGTGTGAGGAGGGGTTTCTGGAATGCTGGTAAATGTTCTAATTCTTTTTTTTTTTTTGCGGTACGCGGGCCTCTCACTGTTGTGGCCTCTCCCGTTGCGGAGCACAGGCTCCGGACGCGCAGGCTCAGCAGCCATGGCTCACGGGCCTAGCCGCTCCGCGGCATGTGGGATCTTCCCGGACGGGGGCACGAACCTGTGTCCCCTGCATTGGCAGGTGGACTCTTAACCACTGCGTCACCAGGGAAGCCCAGGTTCTAATTCTTGACCAGCACAGTGGCTATACAGGTATTCACCTTGTGATAATTCACTGAACTGTGCAATTATGATTTATGCATTTGTGCTATATTTCAGTAAAAATAAAAAACAAATTAGCTTATAGAAGAGGCAAAGAGAAAAGGAAAACTAAATAAGATAAAATTAGATTTCCTATTATGATTAAAATTATATTTAATTACTTTTATATATGATGTAGTTTCATCCAGAAGAGCCCATTAATTTAAATAAGTCAGTATGTAAATAAAGGATACGTAAGGAGAAAGTATGTAAATTTTAGAGCAATTAACTACTTCACAAGAGGTAATAAAACTTGACATTCATAATAAGGAAAGCATAAGAAGCTACTACAACAAGTGATGATAAAAATTATTCAAATTTTTATGATAACTTCCCTTCAATTTATTGGATGTTACATGCAAAATTATGTCTATATTTGGTAAACATACTGGTAAAGAGCCAAGTATAATAAGTAGTCGTTTTTTTTTTTTTAATTAAAAAACATTATAGTAATGGCTAAAAGCTTGGACTCAGAAGTCAGACTACCTGGAGTAAAATCTTGTTTCTACTATTTTACTATATGTGTAACCCTCGCTTTGTCTGTTTTTTCATGTGTGAAATGGGACTAATAATAGTACCTACTCTCAGAGAGTTGTTTTGAATATTAAATGAGATAACATAAGTAAAGCACTTCGAACAGTAACTGGTCCATGTTAAAAGCTCAAGTGCTAGATATTAACTTTGAAAACTTTTCAAATGGCTTCTTTATAATTCTGTTCTGTTTTCTGATTATAAATAAAACAAGACTTAATTAACAAAACTATAAGAATTCTATTTTTAATTAGTCAGACTAAGTTATAAAACCATCAGTAAAATAATTCTATTTATTCTAGTATCTTTGCTTGAGTGTGGGCAAAGATAAAAAGCAATATATTGTCCTTTTATACAGAGAAGACTTACATTTAAAATGGGGGAACTTAGCTAGAAGGAAATCGAAAGGGAAAGGAGACAACAAGTGCAGGGAAAAGAAATACTGTGAGATTTGATAAGTCCACAGTAATTCAAGAAAAATTAGAAGATGTATCTCAAATGTACCTAGTACTTTTTACTGCTCTGAAATTTTTAGAATTGCTCATAATTAGTGAGAAATTTTCTACACACTTTCTAAGAGAACTGTCTTATTAATGTAGTTCAGTATTATGCTAACCGAATAAAGCATGTTCCTTTCACACACACACCCCACCCATACCCAATTAAGTTATTTTGGCAATGGTTTTATATATATATTCCAAATTGATTTTGACACTGGGAGATAACTGGTAACATTTATAAGGAAATCATAAAGTATCTAATTTATTTAGCATATAGAAGGAGATTTAGAACAATCACTTAATCTCAGTAAGAATTTTTAAGATTCTATCTTTCTAATAACTTCATACACTTTTACCTCTGATCTTTTTTGTAAATGCAGAAAAGTTTTAAAATTTACTTAAATCTTTATACTACTACCACAGGGATTTTACCTTACAGATATTCTTAAAGGAAAGACAATAAAATATAAGTCCTTTATGAATAGCTACTTTAAGATATTAAAATTTTGACAGTTTAATCTTATATTATTAAATAAATTTAACTTTTACTTTTCTAAAGCCTGTTTATTCTTGGTACTTGAAAGAACTAGGATAAATCTATCCAACATTATTTTGGGGTCTTTGCTTGGGGCTTGTTCAATTCCTTAGATTGTTGGTTTTATAGTTTTCACCAAATTTGGAAAATTTTGGCTATAATTTCCTCAAATATTGTTTTTCTGCTCCTTGCACAACCACCCACCTAACCTGTGACAGATATGCTGTGTGAGTGGGAAATAAACATTTGTTGTTCTCACAAAAAATTCAGAAGATTCTGGTATCGTCTGTTGCCACCGCATAACTTCTAACCCGAATGATGTATTGATACTTTCTGACCTATGATGGTTCAGGCAGGGAGGGGAACTATTTCCCTTCTTCCTGGTAGAGAAGGCTACCATCTCTTTGAACTTTACGTAGGCTCTCTCACCTCTATCAATTTAATTACAACACCATAACTTTTTCTTGACTCTCCTAGAACTCAGTCTGAATTGATTATGAAATTTATCTCTGGAAGATCCACTAGTTAGCTCTATTGCTAGTCTAAAAAGTCCATCTTTAACATTTAGTTCCAATTTGAGTTCTCTTAAAATATTACTATTAATTTCAGGAATAAACTTTTATCCCCAAATGATTCTATACAGAGAAGCAAAGAAATGGCAGGATGTGAATCTGTTGAATTATACTACCTTTTATTTCTTCATTTTACCTAGGCAGTAATCATTTAAAAATGTTCCCAATAACACCCCCTCCCACTAAGAAACTGGTTTGTTCCCCAATATTCTTTATTTGAATGTCATAAATATGTATTCTTGGGAGTACTGTAAAGGAAACTGCCTCAGAGTAGTCCAGCTCTAAAGTTGTTTGCCAACTCTCACTTCTTAATGGAAATGCAAATGGAGATAAAAAAGGAATAAAATGCTAGGTTTATGGATCTAATGTAAGGAATCATCAGCACAAAACTATAACCACATTCTGTTCTCTCCTTGATACAATGAGAAGAGAGGATCAGAAAAACCCTTCCGATAACATTTTAGGGAGAATCAATAAAGTGATCCTGTGATTGATACTCATTAGATGGAATGTCCTCATGTTCTATATGTAAATGTCTGGTAATTATATATGACTTGTATAAAACTAATGATGTAAACTATACTTTTATTTATTATACTGCTAAACACTAATATGACTTTTGGAAATATAAACTCATATATACTTCCTTACCTGGGATTGGAACAAGGTACTCTTTGAGTGTTCACATTATCGCATAAGGGTTCTCCTCCATGGTAGATACCTGTTCGAACATAGATCTAAGGAAAATAAAAAGTTATGTGTATACACATACATACATATATGTATATATACACATGCACACATACATACTAGACCAGACCAATATTAAACATTATCAAAACAATGTAACTGATATGAATGAGAGAATCAACTAAAGTTTCTGTTCAGATGTAGCTTTTCTGTTCTCTTTTTCATCACATGTATAGTAAATTAATACTGATGCAGATTCTTCACCAAAATGTACTGCTGCCTTCAGGCGGACATTACATTATTAAAAATCAAGATAGGCCTACAACCCCTTTAGGCCAGGTATGTAATTCAGAGTTTTTCATATTTTAGAAAGATAAATTGGTACATATACTAAATATTACTTAGTACTCTTAGCAGTTAAAGCAGCACTCCATAAAGAAATTAATATTTCTGCAATAAAACATATGGATATTTACACTAAGTGGGATAAATAAAGACTGTAAAAAACCTCGCTTCAGGTTAGGTCAGGTTTTCCTGCCAAATGAATTCTGTAAAAGTTTGGTTTTAAGAGCTTAGAATTATGGGTATTAGAATTATTAGAATTAGGGATATTAGAATTACAGAAAATGACTATAAGTTGAGGTAGATGTTTTCTAGCCAGCTGAAAACATACTGCAGGTCAACAATTAT
The DNA here is from genome assembly GCF_964165515.1 of Mesoplodon bidens. Taxonomy (NCBI): domain Eukaryota; kingdom Metazoa; phylum Chordata; class Mammalia; order Artiodactyla; family Ziphiidae; genus Mesoplodon; species Mesoplodon bidens. The sequence continues at coordinate 95,385,695 of NC_138161.1, read as the reverse complement.
ATACTTCAATAAAAAAGATTTTTGAAATCTTTTATTATTATTTATTATTATTATTATTTTTTTATTATTAGAAAATAATTTATATACAATAATAAACATCAACACTTGACCTTACCTTGTCAATGTCTCGAATATTTACATTCACATAGGTTGCACAAAGAATTTTTATTCTAAGTGCACTATTTATAACCCAAAGGGATTTTGTAGATGTTTCTCCATTCATATATGGTGTAGCTGTGGAGATGCGTCTGGAATAAGATGGCATTGTAAAACAGTCCATCGGCAGTTGAGAGTAGAGGCTTTCTTTAGCCATCAGCATCAAATTGGGCATCCTCCCAAGCATTATACAGCTTCTTATATACTGTAAGAGATTAAGGTGGGAGGAGAGAAGCCATTTCTTGTAAGGTTTTTCATTTTAAAGGCAACATATAAGAGTACTATGAGAATTTACATACTAATCTGCAAAGGTAATTAAAAAATCAAACATTATAGACACACTTCTTAGCAGTTGCTACATTTATAACATTTAAAAAACTAACATTTGGGAGTTAGGTTATAGCACAGATAAACCGAACACATCTTGGAATATAAATTGTATAAAAGAAAAAAAAAACAAAGGTCAGCTGTTTAGACTGTAGTTCTACCTTTAACTGGAAGGAAAAAGAAAGAAAAGAAAAAAGGAATTAAAAATAAGGATAAGAAGATACTCATTATGAAAACACTAGATATTAGAATTACAGAAAAGGACTATAAGCTGAGGTAGATGTTTTCTAGCCAACTGAAAACATACTGCAGGTGCTTGTTAAAGGAAAAGCAACATCATTTAGAAAGCCTCTGCCATTCAATCTATTAAGTCATACTGATGTCAAATCCAAGAGTTGCTGCCCACTTGTTCTTCTGTCCCAACATTTCTTGAGAAATATTTGTTTTGTTAAAAAAAAAAACGGAACAAAAAAACCCAAAAACCACAAAGAGAGGAGACTAATAAAATTATGGAATATGTTTTTAAAAATACTAAAATGCATTGGTTTGAACTCTGAAATGGTAGTTAGGATAGAGATTTTAAAGCAACTGTATACATATTACAAAAACCTATTTTCTTACCCATAAGCCCTACTATACTGTAAGCAACCTAAAAGCCAGAACCATCTCTTGCTTGGTATTGTAAATCAGTACTTGACATATGCTTGGTACAAATACAGTTGCTTCTTATAGGTATTTATTTAATGAATAGAAATAGAGAGTAGGGAAGTATTTATAGTACACCTTAATTAACTATAGATCATGGATTTTTTGAAATATTTATTTTAATTCCTTCTAGTGCCACTGCTTGGGAGGGGATAAAAATAATTAAATACCCCATATTTGGGGATTAGTATAACTGCCAACTTTTTTTTTTTTGACAAAGAACACATTTACCTTATTGCTTACACTGCCTATTCAAATGAATACAACAAACCCTTTTTTTAAAAAAGTAAGGCACATGAAAAGCCTTTTGGGCAAGTTCCGTGTTATTTAAAATTCCTATTGGCTATAAAAGTATTTCCACTATAGAACTGGACCTATCCAGAAAAGCACACGATACATTTTTTGCATGTAGAATACCTGAAACATTATTATATCCTACCTCATGGCACAATTAAACAGTCACCAAATCAAATGTTTGTATCTGAATAATGATATAACTATTGTTACAATTGTAAAACATTAATCAGCTTACCCATATATGTAGTCAGGTCCCCAAATATTAATTATATAAAATCTAAAAGAATAGCATCTGTCGTCTCAAATTCATCAGTCTCTCAAATTAAATATAGTGTAAAAACTAAACTTATTAATCTATTTACTAATATTAATTATTTAATTTTGGGAATTCCCTGGCAGTCCAGCGGTTAGGACCTGGCACTTTCACTGCTGGAGTGAGGGTTCAGTCCCTGATGGGGGAACTAAGATCCCGTAAGCTGTGCAGCACGGCCAAAAAAATTTTTTTTTAATTTTCAAAAACTATGTCCTAAATACAGATACCATTTCCCAATGTGATTACCTTTTAAATTTAAAAGTAAGATCTTTGAAACTTGTTACTCACCTTATACTGACTCAGAGGATATTTTTCTAGGAAGTATTCGTCACATCCACACACTTTTAAAATATACTTGCCCTGATATTCTAAAACACAGAGTTTTAGTTGTTCAGATGATAGCAACATACTTCGAGTTTTTTTCCTGATTGCTTCAGCAATTACTTGTTCTGGCACACAGTCATGGTTGATTTTCAGAGTATACTTCTGCTTGTCATTATTTGGAGAAACTATTACCCAAATCACCACTATTATTTGCCCTATAATAGGAAAATAATATTAGATGCAGTCACCACATATATTTCATTTTTCAAGGGACAAATTTCAAAAAGTATGCACTAACCATAATGACTTATAATCAACTTTAATTAAATACAGGTAAATATCAGGTAGAACGACCAAATCTTCAAATCTGATAGGGCTGCCAAACCATGCCCAAACCTCATGTTTTAAGGCAAGCACGCAAAACTGTGACTACTGTGTGTCTCAATTACCTGAGACCAAGCTAATTTCCATTCTAAACTACATGACATACTTCATAGATACAATCCCTGTGAAGAGTGACTCATGACGGCATCAAAGGTTCAATAGTACCTTAAGTAGAAGAGTTTCTGGGAACTGTGGGAAAGAATCATGGAGACTTAAAGAAAGATGCTGAATCAGAATGAGAGAAAAGATGGGGGAGGAAGGGGAAAAAATAAATTTTCTATTTTTTTTCCTTTTAAGAAGAATAATTAAGCTTTAAGCTGGGGGACCAAAAAAAAAAAATAATGAAAATGAAAAGATTAAAACTATGTTAGAGTGGTGTAGGTATCCATAATAAAATTCTTTCAAACTTTCTATATGTTGGAAATATTTCATAAAGAGTAGTGGGGAAAAATAAAAAGAGCATTCCATTTTAAAAAGTATGCTAAAGTAGAAATGAATTTTTTAAAAATTTATTTATTTTATTTATTTATTTTTGGCTGCGTTGGGTCTTTGCTCTGTGTGCAGGCTTTCTATAGTTGCGGCGAGTGGGGGCCCACTCTTCATTGCGGTGCACGAGCCTCTCACTGCAGTGGCCCCTCTCATGGAGCACAGGCTCCAGGCACACAGGCTTCAGCACTTGCAGCTCTCAACGACTGCACCACCAGGGAAGCCCAGAAATGAACTTTTAATGAAGACCTTATGTTATATAAGCATTAAACTACTTTGAAAAATATGGCTAAAATAGTAATAAGATGTCTTAACTTATTCTGAGAGAATATTATATTTAATAGTGTATTAAGTTAACCTATAACTTTCAATTAAAAACTTCACTTTGTTTTTCTGAAAAATACAAATATTTATCTGACACAATGATATTTTCATTTCTAAAACAATTAGTTTATATATTCTCATGTACCCTTAACTCTAGAAATTGATATATTGTCAAAAGTCGACTTATATATTATCACTCACTATGATCAGAGTTAAATACTGCATCTAACATTAAGATTAGGAAATTTACTCTCTCTTTGTATATAGTAAGAATGTGTGAAGTTTCCCCAAAATTTCATAAAATATTTCTATTTATACTTATTTTTATTTGTAAAAAGATAATCAGCTATAATTCCGTAACAGTGAATTTCAAACTCAATGCTTTTTTTTTTTCAGTTTTATTCTGAGATAAACAATTCACCAAGGGATCAGCACCATATGCACACATTCATTCAATCAATCACTACTTACTGCACACAAGTTGTGTACCTGAAGAAAGAGATAACCCTCAGAATGGGAGAAAATATTTGCAAACGAATCAACGGACAAAGGATTAATCTCCAAAATATACAAACAGCTCATGCAGCTCAACATCAAAAAAGCAAACAACCCCATCCAAAAATGGGCGGAAGACCTAAATAGACATTTCACCAAAGAAGACATACAGATGGCCAAGAGGCACATGAAAAGATGCTCAACATCACTAATTATTAGAGAAATGCAAATCAAAACTACAATGAGGTATCACCTCACACTGGTTAGAATGGGCATCATCAGAAAATCAACAAACAATAAATGCTGGAGAGAGTGTGGAGAAAAGGGAATCCTCTTGCACTGTTGATACAGCTACTATGGAGAACAGTATGGAGGTTCCTTAAAAAACTAAAGAAAGAATTACCATGTGACCCAGCAATCCCACTACTAGGCATATACCCAGAGAAAACAATAATTCAAAAAGACACACGTGCCCCAATGTTCATAGCAGCACTATTTACAATAGCCAGGTCATGGAAGCAACCTAAATGTCCATCAACAGACAAATGGATAAGGAAGATGTGGTATATATATACAATGGAATATTACTCAGCCATAAAAAGGAATGAAACTGGGTCATTTGTAGAGACCTGGATGGACCTAGAGACTGTCATACAGGGTAAAGTAAGTCAGAAAGAGAAAAACAAATGTTGTATATATATATATTTTTTTAATTATTATTTTTTTTTTTGCGGTACGCGGGCCTCTCACTGCTGCGGCCTCTCCCGCCGCGGAGCACAGGCTCCGGACGCGCAGGCCCAGCGGCCACGGCCCACGGGCCCAGCCGCTCCCCGGCATGCGGGATCCTCCCAGACCGGGGCATGAACCCGCGTCCCCCGCATCGGCAGGCGGACTCCCAACCACTGCGCCACCAGGGAAGCCCCACAAATATTGTATATTAATGCATATATGCAGAATCTAGAAAAATGGTACCGAAGAACCAGTTTGCAAGGCAGAAATAGAGACACAGATGTAGAGAACAAATGTATGGGTGCCAAGGGGGGAAAGTGGGGGATGAGGGTGGGATGAACTGGGAGATTGGGATTGACATATATACACTAATATGTATAAAACAGATAACTAATAAGAACCTGCTGTATAGCACAGGGAACTCCACTTCGCTGTACAACAGAAACTAACAAAACATTGTAAAACAACTATACCCCAATAAAAAATAAATAAGTAAATAAATTCAATTATAAAGCAAATACAGCACACAAAGTATTACACATCTCATGAGGACACACACAAATAAAATAATTCAAGATTAAAAAAAAAAAGCTGTGTGCTTGGCACTCAACTATATCTTGTCAGTAAAGCATTCCCTGCCTTCAAGAAGCTTATCATCTAGCTAGGATAAAAAGACTGTACAGGGCTTCCCTGGTGGCACAGTGGTTGAGAGTCCGCCTGCCAAAGCAGGGGACATGGGTTTGTGCCCTAGTCCGGGAGGATCCCACATGCCGCGGAGCGGCTGGGCCCCCCCCAAAAAAAGACTGTACAAAGATATACGCACAGATAAAAGTTTTCACTACAGTGACCAACTATGGTAGATTTACAATTTTCTTACCTTTATCCAATTTATTATATATGTGCTTTGGCAGTTCTGGTGAAGATTCTACATTTGGAGGATAGACATACATTGCTCTACTATGCGGTGAATTGAGATCCCTAAGATCCACAGCTTCTTTACAAACATTGAGAATATTTCTTCGGAAGTCCTGTACTTCTGGATCTTTAACCATATCGAATTCACACACTGGCATGCCAATAGCAAAACCTTAAGAAAATTATATAGAGAATATAACATTCTGTTAAACACACAGTAAGACCATGTTTATTGTAAATAGGGAACTTGGTAGATATGGAAGATCACAATAAAGAAGTTTCTCTTTGTTAATAAAATTTTTGATGAATACATATAGTAAGAATTGACAAGATCTCAAATATTTTTAATATATAAAATATGATCTGTTCGGCAATTTGGAGCAAAGGTAGCAAACATTATTCATATCAATTATTTTTTAAAAGACAAAACAAAACTGGGCTATAACAAATATAAATCATCCCTACAAATGATACTTCTTTAAGAAAACTTTACAGAAAAATACCAAGGTGTTAAAAATAGTTCCTCAGCCTAACAGTCAAAAATACTTTAGATTTGTAATGATTTTTATTTTGAAATCTATTTATTTAAGATTACAAAGGTAATTAACCAGTTCAGACAAAATATTTTACTAATGAGAAAATAGTTAAGCTTCATAGTTATTTGCATTTAGAATAGGATGACAAGGCCATTTCAAAGTTTTATCATACCAATTTCTCGATTGAGGATCTTTTCTTCACGGTTGCCTACTGGTTCAATTACTTTTAAAAAGGGTTGAAAAAGCCGAAGGTCACAAAGTCGTCTTGTTTCATCAAAAAATTCTTCCCTTTCTGCTTCTTGGGTAACACTTACGAAAATGTAAGAAGATTCATCTTGAAGAAGTTGATGGAGAGGGTATTTTCTCGCTTCTTTAAATAGTTCATGCTTTATAGTTATTAATGTAGCCTCACGGAGGCATTCTAAAGTCACTATCATCCCATTTGGTAGTAAACATTCTACTAGGATTCTTGGGGGCATCAAGTGGATGCCCCACAGTTCACCTGATGATGGTCTTGGAGGCATTGTTCTGATCCTTTACAAGTTTTACATATAAAAGTACTTTAAGGAATTAGATGCGTGGCTGTCCCAAAGCAGAAATCTAAACCAAAGAAAGAAAACATATGTTAAAAGAGAAACAACCATCAAAGAATACATTTATGGCATTACTAAATGCAAAAATTCATTTTCTGTAGTTTGAAATGATTAGGGTAAGTAATTACAATTCATCTTAGATTGCTGCTCCTAATTAGGCTAGAAGAATTGATTCCAAAGCAGAAATTAGAAAAAAAAATCACTTGTATTTAATAAATTCGTTCAATAAAAAAAAGTTTTATTTGAATGGACTTTTAAAGTCAGTTCTTAACAAGACAGAGCTGGGGCTATGGAGAGAATAAATAGTAAGTTGCAACCAAAACCAAAATTCCCATAATATATCATTCTTTTCTATTTTATGGAGCAACAGAATTTGGGCTGGAAAGGCTCTTTTAGATCACGGGTCCATTGTTTTTATTTTAAAGATGAGTAAAGTAAAGGCTAGAGAAGTCAAATCCTTTTGCTTTTACACCCCTACTTCCACCCTGTGGTAACGAGAATTTACATAGCTTAGTCTTTTTTTCTTTCTTAAGAAAAGAAAGAAAAATCATTGTAATTTCCTTTTTTGTATTGATTATTGTCTAAGTGATATCTTAGACCATATCTAAGTATTTTAAGTATAATTAAATTTACTTAAGTATAAAGCTTAAGTATAATAAGCTTTTAAGTATAATTCAGTTATATATTCACTATAATGTAAAGTGTCATCAATGCATTTTCCTTGAGATATGATCATGAATTTGCAATGATCCATCCCTTTTATCAAATAACCCAGTCCTAATACTTCTGACTGAAATGAACTGATCTACATATCCAATGACTCTTTTTGTCAGTATAATGTTCCAACAAACTGTGTTAAGCACTTATAATATTTTGAAAAATATTAAGTATTATTACAATCTGAAGCCCTCATTTATTTTAGATGTCAACAACCTTAGGGGTTCCTTTGGAAGATACTGTCAAAACCCACAAAGCAAAATTTTATTTCTTGCTGTTTATATTTTCTTTTATTCAGTAAGCTAAACTGTAAAGATATAAGAAAAAATAAGGTCTGAGATGTTAAGAAAATAAAAAAGAAATAAAAGTTAAGCAAGAAGAATGAATCAAAAAAGAGCCCAGATAACTTACGTATTCAATTACTCTATCAGGCACTGTAGACAATAGCTATAAATGACACTTTGTTTATTCACCAAAAATGTATTGGTGTTGTCCCCAGGACCATGTTAGGTGCTGGGAATATGATGATAAGTAAGACAGGCATGGCCCTTGCCCTCACAAGACAAAGTCAAGAGTGTGAAGGTTATGTGTATATGGGTGTGGGGTAATAAATTCACATGTACAAAATGGAAAAAAAATGTTCTCATGAAGTGTCAGGTGCTATAAAAGCACATTGAGTGGTCACCTAACTTAATGGAAGTTGGAGTGGGAAAGTTTTCCATAGGAGGTAACATATAAACTAAATTCTTCAGGGATAAGCAGGAGCTGAACAAACACAGTGAGAAAGAGGTGAGGAGCACAATATTATCTAATCCAGAAACCTATCTCTGACTCCTTTATGTCATGCTCGCCAACATCTAATCCATCAACCAATTCTGTTAATTCTATATCCTGAATCTCTTAGTACCTTGGGTCGGGCCACTACTATTTCTTGTCTGGACCACTGCAAAGGCCTAAATGGTCTTACTACATCTACATTTGCCCCCTACAATCCATCTTTTTCCTCACAGCCAGTGCAACCTAGAGAGAACAATAGGACCTATTTTGATCAGACATTTCTGCTGTACCCATTCTCAGTTGCAAACAAGTGTTTATGGTATGCTTCAGAGTTATAACATACGAAGGAGGTGAGGAGTAGAAATAGGAGAAATTTCAAGCCCTCTCCCTACCTCTGGAAATACAGAAATCAATTGAAAGACAATAAGGAATAAAAAATTATTTTTTAATACTTGAAAATATTTTCTTCAAATTTATAAAAGGGACTCACTGAAGTTATAGGATTTAAAATATAATTATCCTATTTTCTATACTTTTAAAAGAAAATTCACTGGCTAGCAAAAAGACCAGATGGATCAATCTGAGTGCATAATTATAAAGTGACTTAAGCTAAGCTTTTTAAAAACATACAAAAAAATTTGAAGAATGCAAGGGAAAATGCCAAATGACTACTTTTAAATGATGATCTGCCTGCACAAAAAAGTTCAAACAAAAACAAAACCAAACCACAAACCACACTAAAACAGCAGCTGTGTTTATAGTGTTCTTTGTTGAATGGCACTAACTGATCTATGTTACGGAATCATGCGGGCAACTATTTTATATATAATAAATAACAACCCCCGGAGTCCCATATGTTTCCTAAGAATTAGCAAAAGAGAAGTCTAGTACAACAGGAGATCACTGACTCTAATCCTTATTCTACTATAGTATATTTATGGGCAGTTAACAACTAGTAAATATTCAAGGCATGCCCTTCTCATTGAGAGAATAAATGCAATGACAGCTATAAAACACTTGGTGATCTTGGAAGGCAGGCACTGGTCGACACTCTGGTAGTACTATACAGAAGAGAGGAAGCTAACTTTGTCTTCTTCTGCCAGGCCTTATTCTGTTCAAACCATTACCTCAGAGCTCACAAGAACAGAAGTGTAGAAGAGGCAAATGGAGCTAACACTTAGTATTTAGTATGCGTCTTGCACTTACGCAGGCAATAACCCTTTTGGTGTAGGTAATAACCATTTTACATATGAGAAAAACGAAGGTCAGAGAAGTAAAGTTATTTGCCACCAGTAAATGTTAGATACGGATTTTGAATCCAGGTCTAGATGATTTCAAAGTGTACATTATAACCATGCTGCTATTTGGGCTTCAGTTATGGCAGGAATATTCATTGGTGGTAAATAAGAGAATGGGCTCTGAAGTTACACTGGATTCACATTCTGTCTGCCTTAGTTAATAGTTGTATGGCCTTGAGCAGTTTAATTCATCTCACGGCACCTTATATCACTCCCCACCCCTGCCGCCCCCTGCCCCAATTTGTTAAGTTGTGATAATGGCATATACTTCATCAGACTGTGGTATTAGATGAGGTAATATATGAAAAACATGTAAGCAAAGAGACTGGCACACTGTAAGCACTCAAAAATGTTAAATATTATTAATAAACCTGTTAAGTATACCCATATTATCTTTTCAAGCTATTATGAATTATTCAGGACTAGCATCAGTTAGGGATGGGAAAAAGGGGCTTGGGTTCTTTTACAGAGGGAGGCAAGTAAATAAGGAGCTTCAGCTTCATAAAGCAGCGCCAGTGTCAAGTGCTGAAACTTGAAGGTAGCACTGGTATTGCAAGGCTCACAGATGAGTTTAGAGTGTGGCTCAGATGCTGGTACTTTTGCAGCTGCTTCTAGTTCCCCAAACCCCTAGTATCCCTATTTAATTGGTACAGCTATTTATGGCTTAGGTGTGAGGAATCCTCCTTTTTGGAGAAATACTTGCTTGTGCCAGGTTCTAGGTTAAATAGTATGATAACAATGGTAAATAGATGCTTTCTCTTTGGTTGTTGAGTTTACTGGGGAAAGACAAGACACAGGAACAACTTTAACAATGGAAAATTGTTATAAGACAGAATATGAACTTTGGAAAAGTCACAGGAAATCTCCAACTGCCTGAGGAGGCTAGGGAAGGCATCACAGAAGTAAAGTCTGAGTATTACAGATTAGTAGGGATTTTGCAGAGAAGAGGTGGCTTGGACATGGGAGAGCTAGATGAGGAGGGTGTTTTAGATTGCCACAAGAGTATGTGTGCAAAGTCACAGACCATGAAAGAATGCACATTTTACCAGCAATACAAGTTGTTTTTATTACTTGAGTATGAAGTGCATGAGAATAGGTAGGATATGTGATAAAGAAGGAGGGATGAGAGGTAGGCAGGGGCCAGAAAGGTGAGCAGACTCCATTTTATGGAGTTTGAATTTTATGTAGTACACTCTAAGTAAAAGGGAGTCTCTGAAGTATTTTGAACACAAGAATGACATGACATTTTTTTCATGATTTTTAAATTCAGATTTCTTAAAAAATTTGTTTTTAAATATAGGATATAATCAAATAAACATTAAACCAAGGTGTAAAAACTTAATCTTCTCCATTTCCCAAATTTGGAGGAAAATCCCTAAAGTTAAGAAATCAGAGTAAGTAACGTTTTAAATAAACGGCCTTTACACTATAGAAAAAAATTAAATGTTGATAAAGAAGGTGGAATTATCCAAACTTAAGGGCATAACCTATTTACAAAGAAAAACTTATTTGAAAAGCAGTAGAGGGGGATAAATCACTCTAAGATGAATATTTAAAATATGAATCTATGCAATTTGGAGGTCTGAGGTGACAAAAATGTATTTGCTAAAAAGAAAACACTTTAAGAGTCAAGGAACTACTCTATTGGCTTTTGAGTTCAGAATGCCAGGACTAAATAGCCACATACTGACAAATCACAATTATTCAGAACTGTTAGGAAATAAATTGGTTTTGCTTATCCTAATTTTTAAATATATCTAATAATAAGTTATTTCAACTGGGGCAGTTCTGTTTTCCTAAAAGAGTATATATAAATATATTTTACAACTTACCCTTTTCTTGATGAATTACAGTCCTCATTATAAAATGAACTACTGTGCTATACTAAAACACAAGATCAAAAATCAAAAATCAAAAGCAAAGCTTTTCAGTATTACTGAGGAGTCTGAGGGTATTTCTGACCCTAAAACCAATGACCCCAGGTTGGAGACTGTGATTTAAAAATGCTCTCATCCCCTGGTTTTCTAGCAGTCAATGGTCACTTCTCAGCTGTGGCCAGACTGCCTTATGAGAGTAGCCTCCTGTTCTTCTGTTATTCATTTCTAGTCAGCGTCCACATTTGACCATCGTTTTCTAACAGTCTATTAGCTAAAGGCCAACAGACCAAATGATGATATGAGAACCTCTGCTTTATGAGGTTAGAACAAAACATGTAACAGATAACTTGCTGATCAGGGACTTCTGTTTACTTCCTTGTTCTGGTATTAAAATTACTGTTAAAAATTACTGTGCTTGGGCAGGAGGCGCTGAAAGTCTTTTTTGTTCTTAGAAGGCCTGAACCTGCATTTATGTCTTGGTAGGGGTTGGGTCTGTCTGCATTAGCAGTCCATGCGGGATGGATGATATTGCTCAGCAGGAGTAAACACACCTTTAAGGACAAAATATGCAGCAGAAATGAACAGTAGAAAATAGTCTCAGATTGTCCACTGTCACTTGACTTTTATAGTGAAAGGCTTCTTACTTCAATGGGCAATTCAGTATTTTGAACACTTAGTGTGCACTTTCAGCCCAAAAAGACAATGACATTTTGACAATTTGTTTTTAACTGCTAAACTGAAAGCCTTTCTCCATTTATATTAAACTGTTATTTCCAGATTTCATCATTTAAGGCAAGGGTTGTCAAACTATGGCCCACAGGCCAAATCCAACTCACCACCTGCTTTTGTAAATAAAGTTTAATTGGAACACAGCCAATAAACCATGTTTACATATTGTCGACGATGCTTTTGCACTACAACAGTAGAGTTGAGCAGGTGCTACAGAGCCCATGTGGCCTGCAAAACCTAAAATACTTACTATCTGGCTTTTTACAGAATAAGTTTGCTACCTCTGAAAAGGTATCAGAATTACTTGATAGCAATTGGAGAATTTTCTAAATGCACAATGGCTAATAAGTCATCCCAACCCTACCTTTACAACCACAACCCTATACTTTCAATCTAAGTACTCTGAAAACAAAAACAAAGACATTAATTTTAAGCCAGTGAAGTTAAAATCTTGAAATGCTAAAGCATCTCATAAGTCACTTAAATATTTTCAGTGTTAGGAGCTCACTATCTGATGTAGAAGTTTTTGTGAAGCACTTCTAAAGTTATTCCTAAAGGTTGTTATTCCTAAACCTTCTTTATTCCAACAGTTCTGCCTTCTCTATCTCTTCACATACTGACAGAGATTAGAATTTTCCCTAGGTCTTTTAATCCCAATTCCTTTAACCATAATTCAGGTGAGATAGTTTGTTGTCATCACTGGATGTGTTCTTTTGCTAATAATATTCATCTCAAAATGCAGCAACCAAAATCTAGTACAATACTCTAGAGTCAATATCACCAAGGCAGAGTACAGAAAACTATTAGTTGACTGTGGATTATGAGTCTCTATAAACACAGGCTAAGACAGCAGAGACCTTTTCTAACTTGATTACTTTAAAATATACATAAAGCATATCTTATATATTTTTAATTCAGATTTTAATTTCAGAAGTATATTATGTTTAAAATAGTTATTTGTTTCAAAATATCAATATTACATCTGCATCAGGAAGTCATTAAAAATAAGAAAGCTATTTTTAAGTGCACACTTGCAAACTGAGGGGATATCGATACTGACTCGATTGCAGCTTAATCACCCCAAACAGCCACAATTTGCTAAAATAAGCACCTTGTATTTTCTAGATATATATGTCCCACAAATATAGAAGCTGCATAAATGTTTGTTGAATGACCAAAGGTTTTACAAACACCATTTTTTAATTTAACTGATACATTTAGCAAATGTTATCTGATTTCACTGACACATTTACAAATGTGTATCTATTTAGACATATGTTGACAAGATATTTTCTACCCTCATTCTCAGATAGGTCAACAGGAAAACATTCGTTTTGTGGCTAACTCAGTTGCCACCATTGCATCTCAGCTGCATCTATTTGCTCATTAACTAAAAAATAAACTTTTCTGTTTTTTTAAATAATTACAAATGAATCTTTAGTTTATTTAGAACAAGAGAACAAAAACTTGCCTCTACACTTACTACAGAAATAACATGATTTAAATCTCAATAATTCCATGGTCTGATTAATCTCTTTAATATTTATTTCCAGAGTTAATTACTTCCTTTCTTAATGTTACCCAGCCTCTTATATGTATTTCTATAATTATACCTTAATACATTACTATTATATTATCTACATCCATGTTTGACTTCCTGATAGACTGTGAACTTTTCCAAGATAGGGTCTTTATTTGGGTGACTATAATCCTACAGCATAAATGAGTAAGTAGGAAAACTAATTTGTTGAAATCATCCCAGGGAAAATGTAACAAGGCCCTGAACAAAAGAGCGGTAGCAACAGTAATAAGCAAGAAAAGAGATAGACAAGATACCTTGTAAAGGAAAATCAAAAGCACTGAGAGACCAATTGGATTTAAGGGATAAGAAACCATTTTAAACAAATTTCACTTCAGTGGTTATGCATGCGAAGCAAGTGTCTTTCAGTACAATTATTCTGAGCCCCAGTTAGGGCCTCTAAAATTCTCTTCCTCTAAGTCACTGAGCTGTTGTTGGAGTGAGTCCAAACAGACAGCTGTAATATACACGAGCTCTGGAAGGATGCGTATTATCCATTTCTTTCAAAGTGCTGTCCTTCACTAACCTTTACAAGCAGATCATGAGAAAACAGATTTAACTCATTCTTTTAGTGATTCAGACAGACCTTAACAACTTCTGGTTGGAAAATCAAGTTCTCATGACCAGGATATAGAAAATTTAAATTCCTTTAGAAGGTGATGCAATTCATTTTCACTATTAAATTTGTAGTGCTATAAAAAAGGTGTTATGAAAATACATTTCAGAGATTTAATGCATTATATAACATAAGTGTCCCCTAACATGAGGTCCATAGATGGGCTTAGGAAGGGTCTTGCTAATGGATTTTTAAAATAATGACAATTAAGGTCTAGGTCAGCAATGTTTATACTGATGGGTTTTTTTTTAAAGTAAATTTATTTATTTTTGGCTGTGTTGGGTTTTCGTTGCTGCATGCAGGCTTTCTCTAGTTGCAGAGAGCGGGGGGTACTCTTTGTTGTGGTGCATGGGCTTCTCACTGCGGTGGCTTCTCTTGTGGCGGAGCATGGGCTTTAGGCATGCGGGCTTCAGTAGTTGTGGGACGCAGCCTCAGTAATTGTGGGACGCAGCCTCAGTAACTGTGGCTCTTGGGCTCAGTAGTTGTGACACGCAGGCTCAGCAGTTGTGGTTCGCGGGTTTTAGATTTCAGGCTCAGTAGTTGTGGCGCACGGGCTTAGCTGCTCCGCGGCATGTGGGATCTTCCCGGACCAGGGCTCAAACCTGTGTCCCCTGCATTGGCAGGTGGATTCTTAACCACTGCACCACCAGGGAAGTCCCTCTACTGACAGATTTTTGATTATCAATAAATGTGAACAAATGTGTAGCACAATCAAATGTGGTAAACAGGGACTTCCCTAATGGTCCAACAGTTAAGAATCCACCTTCCAATGCAGGGGACACAGGTTCGATCCCTGGTCGGGGAACTAAGATCCCACATGCCATGGGGCAACTAAGTCCGTGCTGCAACTACTGAGCCCGTGCACTCTAGAGCCTGCGCGCCACAACTAGAAGAGAAGCCTGAGTGCCGCACTAAGTCCACGCTGCAACTACTGAGCCCGTGCACTCTAGAGCCTGCATGCCACAACTAGAAGAGAACCCTGAGCACCGCAACGAAGAGTTCACGTGCCGCAACTAAGACCCGCCGCAGCCAAATAAATAAATAAATAAACGCTTAACTAAAGAAAGTGTGGTAAACAAACATAAGTCATTAATAAGGTGAAATACAGATTAATAAATATTTGATCTTAGATTATTAAATTATAATTTTCATATTTTATATAGATACATAAAGAAAACATACCAAATCTCAAAATATAGTCACTAATTTTCCCAATTTGAACTTATAAAAATTCAAATTTTACTGTGTGATAGGATAAATTAAAATTTCTTAAAATTTAAACTCAAAGGGGCCTAAATATTAAAAGAGTACAGTGTAAACTGGAAGGACAGGATTATGAAGTAAATATAGTTAAACAATGTGGAAAATACAATAAGAGCTCTTTCATAGTAGCACACAACTTAATAGGACAAATGATTCCACACTGACATAGTTTTCCAGGAAATATTTTTTTCATCTTTGTGAGGGAGTCAAGACAGATTATCACCACTTCATGTAAAACAGGCAGCAGGCAGTCAGAAGTAAACTGTAAATCAGGTAGCTCTAGAATTCCCATTTACTTAATGAGCAATACTTCAAATAAAAAATACATTAATAGTTTGCCTTGTTTTTCTATTTGTAGAAAAGAGTAGTAAATTCCAATTCTTTGATTCCTCTTTATTAACCAGGCCACCTTGTGACTAATAGCAAGCATTGGTAACACAGGTGGACACGGTTAAGGGTGCCTCCTTCTGCCCAAAGAAACGAACAAAGCTAACCATTCCATAAAGAGAATCTAACCAGGTGACTTAAGCTTTAACATCTTAACACCTGTAACAAATGAATAGCCAAGGGACCTGAAAACGTTTTAGAAACCTCTACGTTTTTTCAATTATGGCATTATTCAGTATTTAGTAGCATATATGAAAAGTCTTATTTTAATGGCAGAACAGAAATGGTCTAACCTGAAGGTTTTGCTTTGGTTCAGATCACTGCTTGCTCCATCACCCTCAGCTCTGCTGACCCTATGAAGAACTCTGCAATTATTAAGACTTCCCCAGGAGAGGAAATTTCAGGCAGTTTCCTTATTTGCACAAAGTGAAAAAAAAAGTTACTACCTCATAGTGATGTTATAAGAATTAAATGAGATAATACGTGTAAAAAAATCCTTAGTATAGTGCTTGGAGCATAAAAATTCAATAAAGGTTCCCTCTCTCTTATCTATTGGATCAATGCTATCTAGATCCACGTGTCCAGAAAGGGACACAACTTTATTGTTTCAGGCCTATTGTAAGGAGATGAAAGATATTTTTTTAAATGATTTTAAAAAATATTTTTGATGCAGAATATTTTATTGATATATTTGATATCTGTACAGATGTCTCTGTCCTCATATTTGTATTTGTCTCTGTATTCTTACTGAAACATGAAATTCCTAAAGGATGAGGCCTGTGTCTGTTTAACTCAGTCTGTACATTCTCAGCAAAGCATAAGCATCAAATAGTCATCTAACATATTTCAATAATGATAAAACACAAGAAACATAAGACAAAAGCAGATGGAAATATAAAAATTCTTATTTTAGAATTATGCTATACATAATTTGTAAAATCTACTTCTTTAAGTTTACACATGAGATTCTACTGGTTTTTCTCATTTAAAGAAAAAGGGGGAAAATTGCAATGAATAATAGAAATAAAAATTCAAAGTCATGGTAACAAGTATTTTTGGCTCTTTGGACTGAAAAAAAATAACGACGGTGAGGAAAACCAAGAAGTAAAGGGGAATGAAATAGACCATACTACCGACTTTCTCTTCATGTTAAAATAAATGCCTTTTAGTCATATCTGGATTGACTGGAAATAAGCAGTGATGATCGATGATCTTTTTGGGCTAAAAACCAACAACATAGCTCATGTACATTTAGTAAGATACTATTTAGTTCACGGAAGCAATACTTAAAGGAAATTTGGTATAATGTAGAGGGTAATTTTTTATTGAGAAAAAAGATACTTTCCTTGAAAAATGGTTACAAAATAGTATCTTTTATATACGGAGAGAAACAACTCTATGATATTTAAGTCTGGCAGCTGTATTTACATTTAAGGGTCAAGAGTATACTTCAACACAACAGTGAAAACAGAAGCCTAATTATGCACCTGATTGCCTCGATGAAAATTTAACCAATATAAGATCAATGAAGAGAACAGCCCCGTAAGAAAGCATGGCCTACTACAAAGAAATGCAAAATATGGAGTTCTTGAAATGTTACTCCAATTTCCTGCTAAGCAAAAATTTTAGCTCCCATGGAAGATGAAGAGAAAAGGTCCTGAAAGCTTAATCTCTTAGAAGTCAAAGTTTATAACCAAACTTATTACTGATGATAACCAAAAAATAGGGCTCACAGTCCTTTCTAATTCCCCTTTACAAATGAGACTCATGTCCCATATATTTCAGAAAGAAAGTCTATTTATTACTATTTATTACTTGGAGTTATACAGATGATGCTAACTACACACTGCTCCTTTCTTGATTGATGGGTTCATTTTAAAAAGTATAAAAGGGATCTACTTTCCAACTTAAAGTCAGTATTAAAATTAATTCTCCCCTCTTTTTCTTTCAAAAGTCTGGGGGCTTCAAAAAACATAACTTCACTCTTTATTACACTAATGAAGCTAACACCTATCCGGGACTTGGATGTACTCTTTTGAAGAGACAAAAGAGTACATCATCCAGGGCCCATCTAGATAAATGCATTAAAGAGTTTAAGAATATCTTGAGTAAACATCTTAATTAAATTAAAACATCTAGAAAAAGGTAACACTAGCAATGTGTCTTCTAGCTCACTTGACTTGATTCTTTTAAAGACCTGTAATAAGCTGAAGGCAAGATGTTTCCGTAAGTCATCAGGAATGAGAACTTCTCTTCCTGAAGTTTACAAATGGCTTTTCCTCTTTTATTTTTGTTTCTTTCTGGTTTAGCATAATGCCCTCATAAGCCTTTCCATGGCTTTGAATATCTCAACAGTCATCTTTCAAGCTCTCCTGCTACTATGGGTGAGGGCAGATGAACTTTTGGAAAACATTTGCTTCACACTGTTCTTTGTCTTTTCTTCTCTTTATCAAGAATGAACAGCTACCTTATTTCGTTATGTCATAGGATGAAGACATAATTTGGTCACTATTGGGACTTCTAGTCAATTACTATTCCTTCTGGTGGTACCTCTCTAGTGTCTAGATGTACTGAAACTTGTCTGCACCCCACTGATTAACCTTATGGTATTTCCTGACAATGATGAAAAGATGAGTCCTGCATAACAAGTCTTATGCTATCATTATAAACAAAGTGAAACTTGTGTCAGCTACAGATTTCTCAGTAGAATGAGTTGCTCTATCCTCCTTGTACAGAACAAGTAGTTAGTATCCATAGAGAAAGGAAAAAAACACCCTAAATACCAAAATAGTAAATTTTCACTCTAGTTTGATCCAATAAAGTTGGAGCTAGCAACTTTGACTAGGGGTACTAGCAGACATAATATATTCACCTAATTGCATCCAGATATATTTCACAGAAAGTCTCTTTACTTTGGTAGTATTATTTTCATTTTTGACCAACTTAACATTCCAAATTTTATAGATTGTACTATCTGCCACAAGGCCAAACTTATCTAGGAGAGAGAATGAGGGGCCAATCATAAAGCTTCATTATGGTCTACAGTTTCCAATGGATTTCTCTACTTCCTGAGTTTTATGCAGTGTCATTAAACTTAAGCTATGGTGTCTGTAACTATTATTACATACTACCACACACAAATAATGAACAAAGCATATATTTATATATCATTGCTGTAACTGGCTGCTGCAAGGACAATATTTTCAAAATTGAATGACAAGGTCTGGAATGTGCTGCAATGATCATTGTGGTGATTCTGGGAATACTCACAGGCTAAGAAGTACAACTGGACTCCACCAATTTCCTTTATGGCAGGAAAGCAGCCTGCTGGTGAGTCAAATGAAAACATTAACTTAAAAATATGGAGTACTTCTTGAATGTGTGTATCAGCCTTACACAGGAACCATGCTAGTCTTCTGCTGTCATTCTAATTTTAGTATATTTTCTGTGGAAACAGGTACTATCCAATGAACTTTTACTAAAAATACTAGAAGGGCCTTACCTTTAGTTTCATTCATCCTAAGGCATAGTCCCCAATGGCTGTATTACAAAATTAAGCATCAGTATAATACAGTGTCATGAAAATATATTTTAGTTTTTGATTTAGATTAGACTGCGGAAATCTGGACGAAGATGTACTGCACAACCTTGGTTATCATATCAATACATAGGTCCCTGACATTTTTGTCTAGTTATTTTATCTACCCTTGCTATTAACCTTTTGTCCCAATATCACAATCTCACCCTTTTCCTTGAACTGGTTACCTTTCTCAGAGGCCATTATAGTAATCTCTTCAAGTATTCTTTCTTTTATGTCATATCTATTGATATATTACTGGCATTCTATGAATAGATACAAAGCATAGAATGCATAGGGCACTCACATTTTACTTCATTAAATTTCACTTAAGATGATCATATAATGTCTATTTTTAATCTGCTTATTTCACATGCTAAATTTATTGGCCAAAACAAGCAGTCCCTAGTTTTACTGAACTTAATCAAATAAACCTATAGAGAGCTACTTGAAAATATGTTCCATTTTCTTCAAACTATACTCTAATAAATGTAAGATATTGTATTATTTGTTCAATGAGTGCCACCCAAGTCTATCTACAGGTAACAATACAGTTCAAGAGGGATGCTACAACACTGGATGAAAGACATGAAATACTGTAGAAACTTGATTTAAAATTTTTGCTTTTTTCAATGATAAAGACCAAACAGTAATATTATATTCTGATGTAACACCTTGCCATCTGCTCCATTTTCTGGCAATAACAGAATATTTAGTATTATACTAGTAATAGTGAAAAACTCCCCTGCAAGCATTTATTGACCAAATTTAATAGTGATTTATCATACTTCAGTATTTGATATCTGGTAAAAAGGGCTACTTCACTAAAGCAAAATTTGGAGTAATACAGGATAGCTGTCTGGCAAGCAAAGGAATACAGATCTCCCAGAAGCGCAATCAGAGATAGGGTAGCTTAACTGCAGCACAAACATCACCTGGTCAAGATGTGAAGAGAAGCAGTCCTACGAATGATGACAACACCAATGTGGAGTCATGTAAGCATAGATATTTTTTTAAAAACTCAATTTTTTAGCCAACACAATATGGGTAAGATACTTTAGAATCCATTTAATGATGGAAGAGAAATATTAGTAGATGGGTTTCACTTTGCCTTTTCAAACACTTACTATTCATGTATACTTGATATAGTACAATGTACCAAGTATCTGGGAAATCATGGTTATCATACCTTAACATGAGAGCAATGAGAATGACAAACTGAAATTGGGTGTAACTGTGTATAAACAGCAAAATAAGTGATCAGTAAGTAGAATATTTCCATTTTATCCATTGCTGCTTAATATGTCATCAGTTGACCACCTAAGGCATAAAGTTAAACAATAAATTACCTTATAATTCAATAAGTTAAAGTGCTTCTTTAATATGTATCAACTGACAAAAACTTTAAAACTGGTTACTGAATGTAAGTCATTAAATTATTATCCCTACAACTGCTTCACACATTATGATTCATTAGTTAATTTTGCTGAAATTAAAATAAATGCACAGAGGGAGCCATAAGAAAGTTTGAAAAAGGGAACTTAAAGAGCTAAAATTCTAAACCTTCACTAGGGAGTAGTACCTCAAGGAAGAGAATGATTGCAAAGATTAAAGTGAAGAGATACGGGACAGTTCCTAGGTTGAAGAGAGACACTGTGGGG
Source organism: Mesoplodon bidens (assembly GCF_964165515.1). Classification (NCBI taxonomy): domain Eukaryota; kingdom Metazoa; phylum Chordata; class Mammalia; order Artiodactyla; family Ziphiidae; genus Mesoplodon; species Mesoplodon bidens. The sequence continues at coordinate 95,364,630 of NC_138161.1, read as the reverse complement.
GTCATTAACAGAGACTTTTGTGTATGTGCTCAATAATGGTTATTACAGTAATGGACACATTGGAGAATCCTGATGTGGTGAAAATTCACCACGAGAGCTTCTATTACGGCACATAAAGAGCACGTTTAAACCTCTATTTCTTAAATTGCAAGATTAAGGTTAAACTAAAACTGGAACATAAACTTTTAACTTATCTAGTCAATACTAATAATCTCTATTATTTGATAGTTGCTTTATGGTCTATGTGATTATAATTTGATACTCTCATACCAATTTTGAGTCATATAAGAAAAGAATGCACAGAAGAAAATAAAGTATCTCCACTGTCACTACTGGAAGTCAGAAATTTACCTTCTGTCACAAAGTCTTTAAAACAATGAAGTATTTTTTTAAAAAAAGATAAAAGTATGTTCTATTTTTATTGCAGAATCAACAAAATCATGATAACTAGCTTATTAGTTTTTATTTTTAATCGACTTTTACATCTCTAGGAATCAGCTAATTAAAGCCTGTGCTTGGTTCCTTTGTTACAACTGGCCTTACAATACTAGTGTTCTTACCCATCACTAGTCTACTCACAATAGTATCATTAACACTAAGATCCAAATAACAGTGCTGTATTTATGACTGCACTTTAGTTTCCACAAAAGCAAAACTCTGAGAAGAGCATGAGTCATTATCCCCAGGGTAAAAAAAAAAATGTTTCTTTGGTCAGAATATGAAACTTATTACTGAAACTAGTAATTTAGCCTAGAAATTCATTTTCTGAATAAAAGGAACAGAATGTTTCTTTTCTCTATTAGAACACTCCAAAACTAGCACAGCTGTCCATCTGTCTGCTTTTACTACTCTCCATAACTGCTGTGTGGTGACAGAAAAACAACCTTTACTCTAGCTATTTTCAATACTGTTCTTTTGTTCTTCTGTCCTGTCAGGATGTCATTTTCCCAGGACAAAATACAGACACATACACACATGTGTTCACTCACACATTCTCTACTTCTCTCTTGCTATTTGAGCATCTATTACAAAGTCACTACAATACAGTATACATAGAGAACATCCTAAAAGTGGATATTCCTACAGTGGTAAATGTCAAAAAGTTCTCAGGTTCATATGTTATATCTCATGTTAAAATACCTTCAAAATTAAAAAATTAAAATTACAAAGGTAAGGAACTATTAATATTATAAATGATTTAAAGTTTTCCCCCAAACTTTCCTCAATAAAAAGTCAAAATCATCTTCCTGTGATATTTTTCTGGCCTCCTTTAATTGCTTCTTTTTTTTGTTGGTACCTCTTACTCTGCTTATTAGTCAAATGTGGGGATTTTTCATGACATCACCACTCTCTCAATCTCCAAGGTTAGAACCTTTGGAATTCTCAACTCCTCTTGCATGACGTCACTTCCACCCACTAAAATGCCCTCAAATTCATCTTTTTTTTTTTTTTGGCCATCTTCTCTATCACTATTAGGCCTTAAAGAATTCTCACATGGAACAACGACTTGTTTATAATTCAACGAGCATTCACTAAGCAATTGCTTTCTATAAGATGAAATGAAAAGGATTTCTGACAGGTACAGAGGGCACAGCAGGTTAAGTAGGCAGTATAAACTAAGGCAAAAAGCCCTGAAAGCATACACTATTTAATTTTTCCCCTTCCCAATTCATTATCCACAGTGTCACTAGAAGTGGCTATCTAAAACACACATCTAATTATATCGTTACTCAATTAAAATAATATGATGAATCTCTAGTATCTACAAAATATAGCTGAAACTCAAAGCCTCATGAACCATTACAACCATGGTCTGCCTTTACTCTCCCCCTCTTGACCCACACTCCAAACTCTAATCCTACTGGATCAATCTTTTATCTTCAGTCTTCTTTGCATTTGTAAATAGGGTCCATGATCTTTCTTCAATCTCCATTCCTATTCATTGCCATTTCAATCATTCTTTAAATTCAACCCAAATGCCTTCCCTCTAGTCCCTCACAGTCTCATTAAACTTGACTTTCAATTCCAGATGAACTTTAGAATCATTTTTTTAAGTTCAAAAACAGCTCAAAGTAAAACTTGGTCATATTTTGATTAAGAACACCTGATTTATGCTGAGATAGAACTGACATTTTTACAAAATAATCTTCCTATTCAAGTATGTATTTCCACATCTAGTTTTCAATGTTCCTCAGTAGTTATTTTTAAATTGAATTATAATTAACATACGATGAACTGCTTATATCGTAAATGTTGTTTGATGATTTTTAATAGCTTTTTACGCCTGTGTAACCACCACACAAGATACAGAACAGTTCTATTACCCCAGAATGTCCTCTCATGCTCTTTTCCAATTAACTTCTCTCTATGCCCCAATCACATTTTGACTTCTGTAATTATAGATTAGTATTTCTGGTTCTTGACTTCATGTAAATCAAATCACACAGTATATACTCTTTTGTATTTGGCTTCCTTTCCTTCATTATTTTTGAGATTTATCCATGTTGTTAATGTATCACTAATCAGTTCCTTTAAATCACCAAGTAGCATTCCAAAATATACTACAACTTGTTTATCTATTCTCCAGTTGTTGGAGCTATTCCCAGTTTTGGCTATGGACGTTCTTACATCAGTTTTTTTTTTTTTTTTTTTTTTTTTGCTGTATGCGGGCCTCTCACTGTTGTGGCCTCTCCCGTTGCGGAGCACAGGCTCCGGACGCGCAGGCCCAACGGCCATGGCTCACGGGCCCAACCGCTCCGCGGCATGTGGGATCCTCCCAGACCGGGGCACGAACCCGTGTCCCCTGCATCGGCAGGCGGACTCTCAACCACTGCGCCACCAGGGAAGCCCCTTACATCAGTTTTTATTGTTTTTGTTTTAGTGGACATATAATTTTATTTCTCTTGGTGAATACTTAGGAGTGAAATGCTGGGTTCTACAGAGTATAGACTGACTGCTTATCCTTAAAAAGTTCTGCTTGCAAAGCTAGCCCTTGGTTAGTGTCTGGGAATTTGGATGTTGGATACTGGGAGGATTCCCACCCCCTAACTGATAAGAGTGGCTCACTGTACCTGAACTGTTCATTGGAAATAATATGGTTTACGTCTAATGCCTGCTTTCCTTCTGAAATTTGGGTATGTGCTGGGCAGAGGGATCAGCCTCTAAAGCTATACTTGTGCAGCACTGAATCTCTAACAAGCTTTCCTGATTGGCTACATTTCACATGTTGTCACAACTCCTTGCTGGGGAAATTAAATGTACCTTGCATGACTATACAGGGAGAGGACCCTTGGAAGCTTGCACCTGGTCTCCCCTGGGTTTCTCCCAACGAACCTTTTCCGTTTGCTGATTGAGCTTTGTATCCTTTGCTGTAATAAATCACAGCAATGAGTACGACTACATGCTGAGTCCTGTGAGTCCTCCTAGCAAACCATCGAACCTGGTCTTAGTAAACTCCTGACACATAAGGTAACTGTTATGTTTAACTTTATAAGAAACTGTCTACCACTTCTCCAAAGTGGTTGATCATTTTGTATTCCACCAGCAATAAAAGAGAGTTCCAGCTGCCCTACATCCTCATAACTATTTAGTGGTATCAGCTTTTAATTTTAGCTATTCTACTGGGTAGGTAGTGATAGCTCTACAAATTAAAACACTATTGTTTTAATTTGCATTTACTAATGACTAATGATGTTGAAAATCTTTTCATGTGTTATTGGCCATTTGTATATCTTCTGTGAAATGTCTATTTGTGTCTTTTACCCATTTTTACTTAGTAGTTGATTTTTTTTTTTTTTTTTTTTTTTTTGCGGTACGCAGGCCTCTCACTGTCTCGGCCTCTCCCGTTGCGGAGCACAGGCTCCGGACGCACAGGATCAGCAGCCATGGCTCACGGGCCTAGCCGCTCCGCGGCATGTGGGATCTTCCTGGACCGGGGCACAAACCCGTGTCCCCTGCATCAGCAGGCGGACTCTCAACCACTGCGCCACCAGGGAAGCACCATGTGGTTGATTTTTTTAAATGTTGATTTCAGGTTCTTTATATATTCTGGAAATAAGTTTTTTTGTCACTTATAAGTACTAAGAATATTTTTTTTGATTCTGTGGCATGTCTACTCATCTTCCTGTTGTCTGTTTTTTTTTTTTTTGTGGTACGCAGGCCTCTCACTGTTGTGGCCTCTCCCGTTGAGGAGCACAGGCTCCGGACGCACAGGCCCAGCGGCCACGGCTCACGGGCCCAGCCGCTCTGCGGTATGCAGGATCCTCCCAGACTGGGGCACGAACCCGTGTCCCCTGCATCAGCAGGCAGACCCTCAACCACTGCGCCACCAGTGAAGCCCCATCCCTGTTGTCTTTTGATGAGCAAAAAATGTTAACTTTGATAGTCCTATTTCTCTAATTTTCTTTTATGATTAGTGCTTTTTGTATCCTGTCCAAGAAATTTTTGCCTTCTCAGTAGAATTTTAAAAGATTTCTTTATGTAAGTTCTGTTACGGCTTATTAACAGGTAAGTGTTACAGATAACAGATAACTGTTTGCAGATAAGTGATCTTTTTGTTAATTTTGTGAATGGGTTCTTCTTTTCCATTATATAATTGGTTATTGTTCATATAAAGGAAAACTATGATTTATATATTAATGCTACAATACCGAAAAGTCATACAGAAAAAGATAGAGAAATATGACTAAAAAGTCAAAGATTTTTTGGCAAAAGTACCATAAACCAAATTGTAAGACCATTGGCAAACTGGGAAGACATATTTGCAAAATATATGACAAAGGGCTAATTTTTGTGTGTGTGTGTGATTTACAAATAGCTCAGACCAGGGGAAAAAAAGGGTAAGTCAAGTAAGGAATATTAAGTTTAACTGTCTATAGATAATAAGCAAGCCAATTCTCACAGAATCTCAGAAAGGTTCAGGACCAGGGAGGGGCGGAGTCAAGATGGCAGTGTGGAAAGACGCAGAGTTCACATCTCCCCACAACTAGGGCGCCTGCTGGATGCTGGTGGGGGACCTCGACGCCCGAGGAGATAGGAAGAAACCCCAAGCAAACCACCCCACGCAGCCTGTGGGATCTTGGTTCACAAGCCAGTGGTCAGGCCGAAGCTCCTGCAGTGGGAGCTCCGAGTCTGAACCACTGGACTAACAGAGAACCTCAGACCCCAGGGAATAGTCATTGGAGTGAGGTCTCCTGGAGGTCCTCATCTCAGCACCAAGACCCAGCTATATCCAACAGCCTACGAACTGCAGTGTTGTAAGCCTCAGGCCAAACAACCAGTAAGACAGGAACACAATCCCACTCATTAAAAAAAGGAAAAAAAAGTGAGATGGCAAAAAAGTATGTCACAGGTGAAGGAACAGGGTAAAAACCTACAAGACCAAATAAATGAAGAGGAAATAGGCAATCTACCTGAAAAAGAATTCAGAGTAATGAGAGTAAAGATGATCCAGAATCTCAGAAATAGAATGGAGGCATGGATTGAGAAAATACAAAAAATGTTTAACAAAGATCTAGAAGAACTAAAGAACAAAGAGACAGAGATGAACAATACAATAACTGCAATGAAAAACGCACTAGAAGGAATCAATAACATAATTAATGAGACAGAAGAATGAATAAGTGAGCTGGAAGACAAAATGGTGGAAATAACTGTAGAAGAGCAGAATAAAGAAAAAAGAATGAAAAGAATTGAAGACAATCTCAGAGACCTATGGGACAACACTAAATGCACCAACATTCAAATTATAGGGGTCCTGGAAGCAGAAGAGAAAAAGAAGGGGTCTGAGAAAATATTTGAACAGATTATAGTGGAAAACTCTAACACGGGAAAGGAAAGAGTCACCCAAGTCCAGGAAGCACAGAGTCCCATACAGGATAAACCCTATGAGAAACACACAAAGACACATATTAATCAAACTAACAAAACTTAAATTCCAAGAAAAAATATTAAAAGCAGCAAGGGAAAAGCAAAAAATAACATACAAAGGAATCCCCATAAGGTTATCAGCTGATTTTTCAGCAGAAACTCTGCAGGCCAGAAGGGAGTGGCAGGATATACTTAAAGTGATGAAAGAGAAAAACCTACAACCAAGATTACTCTACCTAGCAAGGAGCTCATTCAGATTCGAAGGAGAAATCAAAAGCTTTTCAGACAAACAAAAGCGAAGAGAATTCAGCACCACCAAATCAGCTTTACAACAAATGCTAAAGAAACTTCTCTAGGCGAGAAACACAAGAGAAGAAAAAGACCCACAAAAAAAAAAAAAAAAAAAACAATTAAGAAAATAGTAATAGGAACATACATGTTGATAATAACCTTGAATGTAAATGGATTAAATGCCACAACCAAAAGACACAGACTGGGGGAATGGATACAAAAATAAGACCCATATATATGCTGTCTACAAGAGACCCACTTCAGACCTAGGGACACATACAGACTGAAATGAAGGGATGGAAAAAGATATTCCATGCAAATGGAAATCAAAACAGAGCTAGAGTAGCAATAGTCATATCAGATAAAATAAACTTTCAAATAAAGACTGTTACAAAAGATAAGGAAGGACACTACATAATGATCAAGGCATCAATCCAAGAAGAAGAGATAACAATTACAAATGTTTATGCACCCAACATAGGAGCACCTCAATACATAAGGCAAATGCTAACAAACATGAAAGGGGAAATCAACAGTAACCCAATCATAGTAGGGGGCTTTAACATCCCACTTACACCAATGGACAGATCATCCAAACAGAAAATAAATAAGGAAACACAAGCTTTAAATGACACAATAGACCAGATAGGTTTAATTGATATTTATAGAACATTCCACCTGAAAGTGGCAGAATACACTTTCTTCTCAAGTGCACATTCTCCAGGATAGATCACATCTTGGGTCACAAATCAAGCCTCAGAAAATTTAAGAAAATTGGAATTGTATCAAGCATCTTTTCTGACCACAACGTTATGAGATTGGAAATCAATTACAGGAAAAAAAACCTGTAAAAAACACAAATACATGGAGGCTAAACAGTGTGGTACTAAATAACCAAGAGATCACTGAAGAAATCAAAGAAATTAAAAAAATACATAGAAACAAATGACAAGGAAAACACAACGACCCAAAACCTATGTGATGCAGCAAAAGCAGTTCTAAGAGGGAAGTTTACAGCAATCAATCTCACCTCAAGAAACAAGAAAAACCTCAAAAAAACAATCTAACCCTACACCTAAAGCAACTAGAGAAAGAAGAACAAAGAAAACCCAAAGTCAGTAGAAGGAAAAATATCATAAAGATCAGAGCAGAAATAAATGCAATAGTAATGAAGAAAACAACAGCAAAGGTCAATAAAATTAAAAGCTGTTTTTTTGAGAAGATACACAAAACTGGTAAACCCTTATCCAGACTCATCAAGAAAAAAAGGGAGAGGACGCAAATCAATAAAATTAGAAATGAAAAAGGAGAAATCACAACTGACACCACAGAAATACAAAGGATTATAAGAAACTACCACAAACAACTATATGCCAATAAAATGGCAACCACAAAGAAAAGGACAAATCTTGGAAAGTTACAATTTTCCAAGACTGAACCAGGAAGAAGTAGAAAATATAAACAGGCCTATCACAAGTAATGAAATTGAAACTGTAATTTAAAATCTTCCAACAAACCAAAGTCCAGGACCAGATGGCTTAACAGGCGAATTCTATCAACCATTTCGAGAAGAGCTAACACCCATCCTTCTCAAACTCTTCCAAAAAACTGCAGAGGAAAGAACACTCCCAAATTCATTCTATGAAGCCACCATCACCTTGATACCAAAACCAGAAAAAAAATCACAAAAAAAGAAAATTATAGACCAATATCACTGATGAACATAGATGCAAAATTCCTGAACAAAATAATAGCAAACAGAATCCAACAGCATATTAAAAGGATCATACAGCATGATAAAGTGGGATTTCTCCCAGGGGTGCAAGGATTCTTCAGTATATGCAAATCAATCAATGTGATACACCACATTAACAAATTAAGGAATAGAAACCATATATGATTATCTCAATAGACACAGAAAAAGCTTTTGACAAAATTCAACACCCAGTTATGATAAAAACTCTCCAGAAGTTGGGCATAGAGAGAACCTACCTCAACATAATAAAGGCCATATATGACAAACCCACAGCAAACATCATATTCAATGGTGAAAAACTGAAAGCATTTCCACTAAAATCAGGAACAAGACAAGGATGTCCACTCTCGCCACTCTTATTCAACATATTTCTGGAAGTCCTAGCCATGGCAATCAGAGGAAAAAAAAATAAAAGGAATACAAATTGGAAAAGAAGAAGTAAAACTGTCCTGTTTGCAAATGACATGATACTTTACATAGAAATTCCTAAAGATGCCACCAGAAAACTACTAGACCTAATCAATGAATTTGGTACGGTTGCAAGATTCAAAATTAATGCCAGGAATCTCTGGCATTCCTATACACTAAAAACAAAAAATCAGAAATAGAAATTATGGAAACAATCCCATTTACCAACGCAACAAAAAGAATAAAATACCTAGGAATAAACCTACCTAAGGAGGCGAAAGACTTGTACTCAGAAAACTATAAAACACTGATGAAAGAAAGCAAAGATGATATAAACAGGTGGAGAAATATACCATGTTATTGGATTGGAAGAATCAATACTGTGAAAATGACTATACTACCCAAAGCAATCTACAGATTCAATACAATCCCTATCAAGCTACCAATGACATTCTTCACAGAATTACAACAAAAAATTTTACAATTCATATGGAAACACAAAAGACCCCAAATAGCCAAAGCAATCTTGAGAAAGAAAAACGGAGCTGGAGGAATCAGGCTCCCCAACTTCAAACTATACTACAAAGCTACAGTAATCAAGACAGTATGGTACTGGCACAAAAACAGAAATAGAGATCAATGGTACAGGATAGAAAACCCAGAGATAAACCCACACACATATGGTGACCTAATTTATGACAAAGGAGGCAAGAACATACAATGCAGAAAAGACAGCCTCTTCAATAAGTGGTGCTGGGCAAACTGGACAGCTACATGTAAATGAATGAAATCAGAAGACTCTCTAACACCATACACAAAAATAAACTCAAAATGGATTAAAGACCTAAATGTAAGACCAGATACTATAAAACTCTTAGAGGAAAAACACTCTTTGACATAAACCACAGCAAGATCTTTTTTGACCCACCTCCTAGAGTACTGGAAATAAAACAAAAAGAAACAAATGGGACCTAATTAAACTTCAAAGCTTTGGCACAGCAAAGGAAACCATTAACGACGAAAAGACAACCCTCAGAATGGGAGAAAATATTTGCAAATGAAACAATGGACAAAAGACTAATCTCCAAAATATACAAACAGTTCATGAAGCTCAATATAAAAAAAACAAACAATTCAATTAAAAAATGGGCAGAAGACCTAAATAGACATTTCACCGAGGAAGACATACAGATGGCCAAGAGGCACATGAAAAGATGCTCAACATCACTAATTATTAGAGAAATGAAAATCAAAACTACAATAAGGCATCACCTCACACTGGTCAGAATGGCCATTATCAAAATATCTACAAACAATAAATGGAAAGCGTGTGGGGAAAAGGGAACCCTCTTGCACTGTTGGTGGGAATGTAAATTGATACAGCCACTAAGGAGAACAGTATGGAGGTTCCTTAAAAAACTAAAAATAGAACTACCATATGACCCAGCAATCCCACTCCTGGGCATATACCCTGAGAAAACCATAATTCAAAAGGAGTCATGTACCACAATGTTCATTGCAGCTCTTTTTACAATAGCCAGGACATGGAAGCAACCTAAGTGTCCATCGACAGAGGAATGGATAAAGAAGATATGGCACATATATACAATGGAATATTACTCAGCCATGAAAAGAAACAAAACTGAGTTATTTGTAGTGAGGTGGATGGACCTAGAGACTGTCACACAGAGTGAAGTAAGTCAGAAAGAGGAAAACAAGTAACATATGCTAACACATATATATGGAATTAAAAAAAGAAAAAGGTACTGATGAACCTAGTGGCAGGGCAGGAATAAAGACGTAGACATAGATAATGGACTTGAGGACACGGGGTGGGAGGGGGAAGCTGGAGTGAAGTGAGAGTAGCATTGACATATATACACTACCGAATGTAAAATAGTTAGCTAGTGGGAAGCAGCAGCATAGCACAGGGAGATCAGCTTGGTGCTTTGTGATGACCTAGAAGGATGGGATAAGGAGGGTGGGAGGGAGGCTCAAGAGGGAGGGGATATGTGCATATATATATGCATATGGCTGATTCACTTTGTTGTACAACAGAAACTAATACAGTATTGTGAAGCAATTATACTCCAATAAAGATCTATTAAAAAAAGAAAGAAAGAAAGGTCCAGGACAAGGAAATACCTGGAACTATTAGAACTTCAGGTCTCCAACTCCTCTTAGTGTAGTCAATGGCTTCCCAATCCTTCGGAAATCAGAAGGCATAGTTTCTGGAAAAACTAAACCCCAATGTCTTTGGACTTAAATAGACACAGAAATAGCTAAGGGTAAAGTTGTGACTGAAACCAGAGGATTATTTGAAAGTCTAATGAGATTCAAAGCCCCTTTCTTCAGTAAATCTCTAGAACATATAAGCAGCCCCACATAAGAGATGGTAGATTTTTCTCCAGGAAAGAAGCCAAAACTGACTAACATAGAGAAAGATCATGACATTTAAGGATTTCCTACAGCACAGTCCACTAACAGACAAGAGCTCTGCCCTCAAACTCAGGGCTTTTTATCAGCTTTTAATACTTTTTAAATATGAATGACAGCCAAGGATCTTTATGCTTTTGAGGAAGCCTCCAATATTAAAGACAGAGACCAAAACAAAACAGGAGTGCTGAGAAACAAAGAGAATGATGGGACAGAAGAAAATGTCAAAGAAACTAATTAAAATATTCTCAGATAAGAGAAGATATTGCATTATTAACCGGAAGAAGAACCAGTAAGAAAAGAAGAATCAGAGAATAAGAGCTGAAAAAAAATTCAATAAAAGTTTAAAGTCAAGGCAATTTTCTAGAAGGCAGAATAAAAAGAAGGAGATGAGTAATAGGGGGGAAAGGTAAAAAACTAGAAAGAGCAATTCAGGAAGTCTAATATCTGACTTGTAGGAATTCCAGAAACAACAATGAAAACAGAAGAGAGAAAATATCAAAAAAGAAAGGCAAGAAAATGTCCAAGAACTGAAGGATGTAAGTATGCAGAAAGCAAGGACCTACTGAATGCATAGCACAATAAAGGAAGAGACCCACACCAATATACAGTGCCATAAAATTTCAGAACACCAGGCCTGAAGGGAAGATAATTTAACTTCTAAAGACACCCACCCATCCCCCAACCCCCCACACAAGCCAAATAAAAGATCAGGAGCCAGAATGGCACTAGATCATGCAATAGCAAAATGGGAAGCCAGAATATATTACAGCAGCAATACTTTAAACATTCTGAGTAAAAATGATTTTCAATCTAGAATTCTACACTCACCAAAAGTATCCACATAACTACAGAAGTAGACTATAACATATTCAGGTATGTAAAATCTCAAACAATTTACCCCTCAGTTATCCCTTTTCAGGAAGCCACTAGAGGGTATGGTCCTGTAAATGAGAGGGTACACCATGAAGGTATGGGACATGGGAAATCAAGCCTCCAACACGGGAAGCAGGGGTAGGGAATTTCCAGGATAAGAGCAAAGAGAAGTCATAAGACAACAGCTGTGAAACAGACCTAGAGGGCAGTGAAGATCAAATCAGAAAAATTGAAGGCTCTAGGAATGTATCTTAGGAAAATACCAAACTAATTACCCTACAGGTGAGTTATTATTACAAAGATGGTTTGAAGCCTCTAGGAAGACAGACTCAGATGCAACCTTAACTAAGCAAAATTTTAAACTGAGGTAATTATTAAAACAGCAACAACAACAAAAGTTGTATCAGAAAAGACATAACCATATGCGCTGTTTGCTTCACTGTTGAACAATACTTTTATGGTCATAATAATGAAAACACTAAGTATGGTTAACCAGTAATAATTAAATACATCAGGATGACAAAATAAGGTGAAGGAAGGCATTGAGAGTTAAAATCAAGTTATAAGAGGAAATCAATGTATGTTAAATATTGGTGGACCAAGAGATAGGAGTATACATACCCCATTATTATAATGTGGTAAATAGAAAAAGTAGATAAAATAGTTGAAAATGGTTTTTCTGAAGAATGACACAGGACAAGACAGGTTAGGGGGACAGGACAGGAGAAACGAGGGGTAGTAAACTGCTGCTTTTATTAACTTTTCATAGTATTTTAAAAATACATGATTGTATTACTTTTATTTCAGCTTTATTTGAGGTGTAACTTAAAATTCAATTCGAGGAGTCTTGGCAAATGTACACAGTTGCGAAAACTACCACCACAATCAAGTTAAAAACATTTCAATTACTTATCCCGAAAAGTTTTCTTACTTTACAGTCCATCTCCACTCCTACCCCAGGTCCTCGGTAACTACTAACCTGGTTTCTGTCACAATAGCTTTGCTTATTCTAGAGATTTATATAAATGGAATCATACAGTATGGAATCTTTTGTGTCTAGCTTCTTTCGCTTAGCATCATTATTTTTTTATCATTTATGTTTAGGTCTAGGATCCATTTCGAATAAATTTTTGGGTTTAGTGTGAAGATATGTTAAGAATTGTTAAAATTCCTCCATATGGATATCTAATCATCCTAGCACCATTTTCTGAAAAGATTATTCCTTCCTCCTTGAATTACCTTGGTGTCTTTGTAAAAAATCAATTATATTAAGCATGGTTCTATTTCTAGACTCTCATTTTCTCCTCATCCATCTATATGTCAATCCTTATGCCGATACTGTTACTATATTGACTACTGTAGCTTTACAGCAAGTCCAAAAAGTCAGGTACTGTAAGTCCTCAGATTTCATACTTAAAAAAATTTTTTTTGGCTGCTTTATATCCTTGCACTTCCATATAAATTTTGGAACCAGGTTTTCAATTTCTATGAAAGACTGACAAGATTTTGATTGAAACTGCATTGACTCTATAGATCAATTTCGTAAGAACTGCCATCCTAACAGTATTCAGTCTTCCAATTCAAGAACATGATGTAACTCTCAATTAATTTAGATCTTCTTTAATTTCTGTCAGCAAAAATTTGTAGTGCACAGGTTTTGCATATCTTTTGTTAAATTTATTTCTAAGTAATTACATAATGCTAATGTGGTTTTGTTTTTTAAGTTCATTTTTGGATTGTTCGTTACTAGTATATAGGAATATAATTAATCCTTGTTAATTATCTTGTATCCTACAGCCTTGCTAAATTGATGCATTAGTTCTATAATTTTTTTAATGCAGATCCCTTAGAACTTTCTACACATGTGCCAGCTGTGAATAAAACAGTTTTACTTCTTCCTTTCTATTCTGTATGTCCTTTCATTTCTTTTTCTTATTGCATCAGCTAGGACCTCTAGCATAATGTTGAATAAAAGTGGTGAGAGCAACATCCTTGCCTTGTTCTTGATCTTAATTGGAAAAACAAAATCATTCACCATGAGGTATGATTTTAGTTGTGTTTTCATAGATATTCTTTATCAAGTTGAAAAAGTTGCCTTCATCCCAGTTTGCTGACTTTATTATGTGTTTATGTTGAATTTTATCAAATACTTTTTCTGCATCCACTGAGATGATCATACAATTTTTCAACTTTATCTTATTAGCATTATGTATTACACTGAATTGATTTTTGGAAGTTAAACCAGTCTTTCATTGTTGAGATAAATCCCACATGGCCATGGTGTATTATCCTTTTCATATATTGCTAGATTTAATATGCTAATATTTTGTTAAGGATTTCTGTGTCTATGTTCAATGAGGAATATTCCCTGCTAGTTTTCTTTTCTTGTGATGTCTTTCTTTGGCTTTGGTATCCAGGTAATACTGGCCTCATAAAATGAGTTGTGATGTTCCCCTTACACCTATATTATCTGAAAATTTGGGTAGGAATTATATTTTTTCTTTCTTCAGTGTTTGACAGAATTACCAATTATGCCACTGGCCTGAATTTTTTTGTTGTTGGAAGGTTTTTAATTACTAACTGAATTTCCTTATTCTATATAGGTCTATTTAGATTTTCTATTTCTTCTTGAGTCGGTTTTTCATCATTTGTATTTTTCAGGGAATTTGTCCATTTCACCTAAGTTGTCAAACTGGTTGGTGTAAAGTTGTTCACAATATTCTTTTATTATCTTGTCAAGTATCTATGTATCTCTAATAACATCTTTTCTTTCATTCCTAATATTGTTAATTTACATCCTTTTTCTTCATTATTCTAGTTAAAGGTTTATCAATTTTACTGAACTTTCTAAGAATGAGATTTTCATCTCATTGGTTTTCTCTATTTTCTACTTACCTGAGTTCTGCTCTGATCTTTATTATTTCCTTTCTTCTATTTACTTTGGGCTTAACTTACTATTTCTTTTCTAGCTTTTTAAGGCAAGAGCTTAGATAACTGATTTTACACCTTTCTTCTTTTCTAGTATATAAGCATTTAAAGCTATAAATTAATTTCCTAGCACTGCTTTAGCTACATACCAAATATTTTGATATGCTGTATTTTTATTTTCATTCAGCTTAAAATATTTTCTTCATTCAGTTAAAAATATTTTCTAACTTCCCCTGTGAATTCTTCTTTCACCCATAGCTTACTTAGAAACACATGATTCAATTTCCCCATATTTGGGAATTTTCCTTATTTCTTTCTGTATTGACTTTTAATTTAATTCCTTTAATTTAATTCACACTGCATAATTTCAACACACTGTAATTTCAATCCTTTCATATTTACCAACAAATTTTGTTTGTGGGCCATTATATGGCTCATCCTGATGAATGTTTCATATGCACTTTGTGTTGTTGGGTGTGGTACTCTGTAGATGTCAGTTAGGTAAAATTGGTTGACTGCCTTATTCAAGTCTTCTATGTATCCTGTTTTTCTGCCTATTTAATCTACCAATTGTTGAGAGAAGAGCACTGAAACCTGCAACTCTAAATGTATAACTGCCTATTTCTATTTTTGATTCTGGCAGTTTTTTACTACATGGATTTTGTGTCTCTGTTGTCAAGTGCACATATATTTAGAATTTCATATTTTTCTGCTGTGTTCATTTTATAATTTATCTCTAGTATTACTCTTTGCTTTAAAATATATTGGCTGATATTAATACAGTTACTCCAGAAATCTTATATTTATTTTCTACGAAGGGGAATCACCCAACCTCTTCACACTGTCATTACTGGAAGATACATTTATTTTGATGATGAAAATTAAAAACTTAAAAGGGGAATACAGGGCTTCCCTGGTGGGGCAGTGGTTAAGAATCCGCCTGCCAAGGCAGGGGACACGGGTTCAAGCCCTGGTCCGGGAAGATCCCACATGCGCAGAGCAACTACGCCCATGCGCCACAACTACTGAGCCTGTGCTCTAGAGCCTGCAAGCCACAACTACTGAAGCCTGAGCACCTAGAGCCCATGCTCCGCAACAAGAGAAGCCACTGCAATGAGAAGCCCACACACCACAACGAAAAGTAGCCCTCACTTGCCGCAACTAGAGAAAGCCAGCACGCAGCAATGAAGACCCAACACAGCCAAAAATAAAATAAATAAAAATAAATAAATAAATAAAAGGGGAATACAATGACAGACTCAGAAGATATTTGAAAAAGAAATGTTGATTATAATTGTATACTAATAAAACTAAAAATCTGGATTAAAAAGTATTTTACATAAATATATATTCCTATATCCCCTCCCATGTCTCCCCCTAAAATTAACCGCGTTATTAACATTGGTTACACTTTGAGGAGCAGGATATGAGTGGGCAGTGAGGACAGACAGAAATGAATACAGAAAGTAAAATTTGCAAATAATAATTTGTCTTCTCCTTTCATTATACTTGTTTTCTTTCCCTCATTTAACTGTACCAGTATTGTACACCAACACAAAAAAAGGTGAGAAAATAGCTGATTGTTCCTTATGTTATTCATAACATGAATGGAATGTGAATCTTTCATTACTGAGCTTGAGCGAAGCTTCTGGCTTGGGACAGCTATTATTTAATACATCAAGGAAGAGCTTTCTATTACTATTTTACTAAGGTGTGTGTGTGTGTGACAGAGAGAGAGAGAGAGAGGAAGGGAGGGAGGGAGGGAGAGAAAAGGAAAGAATATGTGTGTTTATAAGTGTTACAGATTTCCTAACATTAAAATGATGCCTGTATTTCTAGAATAAATGCCATTTGATTGTGGGGTGTGAGTGCATGTGTACATGTATGTGTATGTTTTAACAAACTTTGAATCTGTTAGCTAATACTTTATTTAGAATAAATACTTGAAATGAGAATGGTCTGTAATTTTCTTCGTGTGTGTGTGTGGCTCCAAAACAGTTTAACAAATTTTACAATAGCTTTTAATATACTGAATATTTGAAAGAAGTATAATGAGAAGAGACTAGCCTTAATAGAAATCAAAGCCTCAATAACAAAAATAGTATATATACTATTGGCCTATGTAAACCCAAGGAACAGAACTGAGTTCAGAAATGAACCCAAGTCATTGCTGCAATTTTATATAGGAAAGAACCCAGAATCTCTAATTAGGGTACTAGGACAAATTACTTAATAAATGGTCCTGGTAGAAGTGACCATCCACTTGGACGGAAAAAAAAAGTTGAATTTTTACTGCCTTACTTTAAGATACATAAAGAAAACTTTAAAATGTTCCTGAGAAACATAAAAGACTTGGAGAAATGGAAAAAAATACCATATACTTAGTAAAGAAGACTCAAATTCATAAAGATGTCAATTGTCGCTTAAATAATCTGTACACTGAACATGATACCAATAAAGTATCAATGATTCATATGTACAGAATTAATCATGCTGACTATAATGTAAAAAAAAATAAAAACAGCAGGAAACCCAGGAAATATTTGTGGATGGGAAAAATCAGGGGGAGAGAAGGGTCTAGCCCTACCAGACATTAAAACATATAATAAAACTACAATAATTAAAATGGTAAGATACAGCTCATGAAGAGTCAGATTAATAGAACAGAACAGAAGGGACTTCCCTGGTGGTGCACTGGATAAGGATCCACCTGCCAATGCAGGGGACCCAGGTTCAATCCCTGGTCCAGGAAGATCTCACACGCCACGAAGCAACTAAGCCTGTGTGCCACAACTACTGAGCCTGTGCTCTAGAGCCCGAGAGCCACAGCTACTGAGCCAGCACGCCACAACTAGAGCCCGTGCTCCGCAACAAGAGAAGCCACTGCAAGGAGAAGCCTGTGCACCGCAACAAAGATTAGCCCCTGCTTGCCACAACTAGAGAAAGCCTGCATGCAGCAATGAGACCCAACCCAGCCAAAAATAAATAAAATTAAAAAACAAAGAAGAGAAAATTTAAAAATAGACAAAGAATGTATTATACAATAAAGGTGTCATTTCAAATTAATAGGGAAAAGACAATTTGGTACAAGTATCTGGAAACTTGAAAAAAAGTAAGAGTGGGTTTCCAATTTACAACTTACATTAAATAAATTCTACTTAGAATAACAAACATAATATAAAAATAAAACCATAAAAGTATAAGAAAATATGAGATGATCATTTTTAATATGTGTAAGTTTTTTCTCAGTAAAATAGAGATGCCATAAAAAGAAAAGACTGATAAATGCAACTATATAAGAAACAAAAATTCCTGTATGTAGGAAAAAAACACCAGAGGCAAAGACAAAAGAAAAAGTAGTAAAAACTATCTGCTATTCATATAACTGACAAAGGGAGAGATCCCTACTGTATAAATAAAAACAATTCAATATAAAATGGACAAAAGATATGAACTGAGAGTTCATAGAAAAACAAACACAAATAGTTAATAAACTTATGAAAATTACTCATCTTTATTCATAATAAAATGCAAATTAAATAATAAAACACTGGAATTTCAAAATTTTAAAAAAACTGCTAGAACATACAGCGAAAATACATACATTGAAAACAAGGGGCGGGGGGAGGGGGAAGACATGAGATGTCCAATAACCAAATACTTCTTATTTTACAATAAGAGAAAAATGGAAGAAAGGAAATTAAAGAAATAAAAGAAAAATATTTCTGGGCTGGAGAGACTTACATATTCAGATTAAAAGGGACAACTGAGCAGAATAGGTGTAAAAAAAAAACTATACTAGACAATAAAAGATAAAGATAAGAGCCTAAAGGCTTTCAGAAGGGGGAAAATAGGTAATATAGAAAGGAACGATTATCTGACTGACAACTCTTCTCATCAACAATAGGAGTGAAAAATTAGGCAGTAATTAGAATCTGTTGAAAAGTGTTTTGACCAGGAATTTTATACCCAGCAAATTATCATAGGTAAAGAAAATATAAAGTATTTCCATAGGTTTTACCTCCCATGAACCAATTCTAAGGCATGTGAGTTATTACTCAAGCCAATCAAAAATGGAGGTCAAGAAAGAGGAAGATATATGCTAGAGACGGCAGAACTGACTCAGAGGCCAAATCACATAAATAAATAAATCTTATTTATTATAAGAAAAAGCAATCCTAGGAAAAGTTTTACATCAATCATAGAAAGTAATAAGCCCAAACCAGAATGAAATCTGTGTGGCCAAAGTAAAAAGTATTCAGAAAAAAGAATACAACAGCTTCTAAGCAGCAGATAAAGGAACTGAGGAGTCACGAAGTATTAATGGCATGCTGAATAATGTACATGCTTATTTTCACAACAGGAAAAAAAACAGGCAATTTGAAACTTTAGGGGAAAAAAACAACAAAAATGTATAATAAAATCACGCTCAAAATATGAAGCAAAAGAGCACAATTTTCAGCAAATTGTGGAGTGTATAAAAAGAGTAACCATGTGATCTAAATGCTAAGAATATTCTCTGTGTGGTTCATGATGTTGAACATATAAAGAAATCTAATCCTAGCACTCTACATGGTCATGGAGTGAAACATTTTAAAATAATCATATTAATGTAAATACTACTAGCATAAGCTATTAAAATCCTCCTATAGTCAAAACAGAAGAGGATTTAAGTATGGTCATACTGTTAGAATAGAATGTAAAAGTTACCATTACTTGACAATATAAGTAACTGTATATATAATGTGCTGTGGAAGAGTAGGACAAAACTTGAAAGGAAAATAGGGTACTATTACCACTGTCTAATGGTGGGATATCAGGAATATTAAAAGTTGATATGATAGAAAATGGACATTTGAGTATATTAAAAGCAGAAAGTAACAACAAAAACTAAAGAAAGAGAGAATGGAAGGATAGTGAGATGCTGATTAAACAGGTAACAAAATTAACAGTAGCAAGAAATTTTTTAAATGAAATTAAAATGCTCAAATTTACTTTAGTAATCTTCATGTCCAGTGACTATTAAGAAAGACAATCTTCAATTTCTCAAATGCTATGATTTACTAATGTATTGTATTTCAGCTTAATTTTGGAGGTTATTATACATTCTTCCTTTCTATAAAATGTTTTGAGACACTGACTGAGGAACTCGGAAATCTTTATGAGATATAACCGTTTTTCAAGTGTTTAGTGTATTTCAAAATGTGGTACCCTAATTTCCATTTTCTTGATTTCAGTTCCAGAAATATTGGCAGAAAAAGTAAAAAGATGACAGCTGGGTGTAAGGATATTACAAGATGATTCTAGTTATCTAAAATGTTTCTTTTAAAAGAACAGTTGCTACTAAATATTTCATTGCTAACATTTGGTTTAAGCCATAGCTAGATGTATTCTATGCCGTACTGGATCTGAACTTTGCAGCTGGTCGTTGATTTCCATCAACACATCAAGACGGATATCTATAGCAAGGCTAAACACAACTAAACTTTGGAAATTGAACTTTAAAAAATACAACGCAAACCCACTTGAATACTTATCTATGTACTATATATGTGTGTATGTATTTATTTATATATATAGTTTTTTGTCTTAATTACTGCAGAATAAAATGCTAACTACATAAATGTCAGCTGCATTTAATTAAACAAGTATTTGTGGACACCCCATTAGGTACTATAATATGGTTTCTGAAAGGGATACAAAGCATCACAAAGCAGAGGATAGGAGATTGGACGTAACACTGAGAGACAATAGCTTAATATCCAGTAATCAGTTCTTGCCCTAGAGGAATAGATATTATTTATAAATTGTGACATATGATGAAAAAGTTTATTAAAATACCTTCTCCCCCAAACATGATAAAAGATCAACTAATACATAAGCAGGAAAAAATGCTTAAAAGGTTGTGTGTGTGTGTGTGTGTGTGTGTGCGTGTGTGTAATTTTACAGTGACAGTCTGTCTAACTTTCCTGTAAAGACTAAAACCAGAAAAGCAGCCAAATATCTTGGGGGCAAATCTCAAGTCTATAGTACTAACAAGCTGGATAATTGTAAGCAAATATTTAACTTTTTAAGACCTCATTTTTCTCACTGAAAAGTGGGACTAATCATTCCTCCCCTGCCTTCTTTACTGGACTGTTACTCACATGACAAACATTTATTAAGCAATTATGTGCCAGGCTTATGCTAGAGATACAAGATAAATAAAATGATATCCCTTTGGGACATCCTTGGTGGTGCAGTGGTTAAGAACCCGCCTGCCAATGCACGGGACACGGGTTCGATCCCTGGTCCGGGAAGATCCCACATGCCGTGGAGCAACTTAGCCCGTGTGCCACAACTACTGAGCCTGAACTCTAGAGCCCACAAGCCACAACTACTGAGCCCGTGCACCACAACTACTGAACCCCATGTGCCCTAGAGCCTGTGTACCACAACTACTGAGCCCACGTACCACAACTACTGAAGGCTGTGTGCCTAGAGCCCATGCTCCGCAGCAAGAAAAGCCACCACAATGAGAAGCCCGCGCACCACAACGAAGAGTAGCCCCTGCTCGCCGCAACTAGTGAAAGCCCACGCGCAGCAATGAAGACCCAATGCAGCCAAAAATAAATAAATAATAAAATGACATCTCTGACCTCAAGAGGCTCATAGTCTATTGAGGAAGACAGATATGTAAATAAATAAGCATAACTTAATATGTGTGTGTTGCAGTGAGTAGAGGCTATGGAAGTACAAAGGAGGGAGAGGTCTACTCTGCCTAGGAGTGTTGAGCCCAGGAATACTTTACACAGAAGCTGGAGAGAGTGTGCCAGGTCAACAAGTTATTGGGTAGAAGCAACCATAGCAAAAGGAGCTCTGAGTAGGAGGAACGGCATGAGCACAAGCACAGGAGTCCAGAAAGGCCTAGGTGACTCTGAGGCAGTTCCAAATGGCTAGACTGCAAGATGTTCACGAGGGACAGTGTAGAAAATGTGTACGAAAAGTGGGATGGTGACAAATTGTGAGAATTACAGTAAATGAATGAGACTGCACTTTATTTTGAGGTCGGCGTTCCTTAAAATCTTGTCTTGGGATCACATGCAGGAGGCTCAAGAGCAGAAAGCCTTGTTAAAATGCATGTTCCCAGGCCCACGGATCCACCCAATCAGAATTTCTAGGCTTTCGGTAATTCACATTTTAACAAGTTCCCCCTGGTGATTCTAATACACCTAAAGCTGAAAGAGCAGCAATGTAGGTCACAAGGAATTACTAAGCTTTAAGCAGATCAATTTTGTATTTTAGGGTGATATTCTGGCAGTGTCAATCTCTCCCCTGCTTACTTCCATAAAATCTATTTATTATAGCACATATACAAAATTCTGCTGATTATTTACATGTCTGATAATTCTGGCAGCAGTGTGGAAAGTAAAACAGAGAGAAGTAGAAAAGTGAAGAGACTTGTTGGGATACTTCAGTGACACAGGAAAGGACTAAACTAAGGCAGTGACTATGAGAACAGATAGAGATGAAATCAAGAGGCATTATGAAGAAAAATATCCAAGATTTGGTGATCAGTTGGATTTGATACGTCAGAGTCCAAGGTTAACAGAAATTTCTAACTTAGGCAAGTAGTGATGTTATTAACAGAAAAGGATCACATAAAATAGAACCAGGTTCCTTTTTAGAACACTTCCCACACTCTCCTTAACTTAGATGTGGGTTGTATTCATATTTCTTTCAAAGTAAAAGTAACTCATGCTTATTATAGAATTTCATTCACTTAAATACTGACTCAAGTGTCTATTAAGAACCTGGGCCTGTGCTCCGTACATACTTGAACTACAGTGGTACATGAATGAATGAGGAAAACAAAACAGTGAAAAACGTACCTAAGACAGCTATTATTACCATTTTTCGATGTAGTCTCTTACAGATTTTTTTTTTGTGTGTGTGTGTGTGGTATGCGGGCCTCTCACTGTTGTGGCCTCTCCCGTTGCAGAGCACAGGCTACTGACATGCAGGCTCAGTGGCCATGGCTCACGGGCCCAGCCGCTCCACGGCATGTGGGATCTTCCCAGACCAGGGCATGAACCCGTGTCCCCTGCATCGGCAGGCGGACTCTCAACCACTGCACCACCAGGGAAGCCCCAGATTTTTAATATGCATATTTTTAGTTTACTTCATTGGTTTATATAGTCGTGCTCATATGATTTTGTATCTTGCTTTTTTCACTTCAAAAAATTTCCTCAAATTTTTAAAAATTCTTCATAAACAATAGCCTTCTGACTGCCCATTTCCATGAAAGATATAGCACAGTTTACTTGTATACTTCAGCTGTTTTTAAATTTACATTACTAAGATGGCAGAGGAGTAAGACCTGGATATCACCTTCCTCCCCACGAATACACCAGAAATACATCTACACATGGAACAATTCCTACAGAACACCTACTGAACGCAGGCAGAAGACCTCAGACTTCTCAAAAGGCAAGAAACTCCCCACGTCCCTGGGTAGGGCAAAAAGAAAAAAGGAAAAACAGAGACAAAAGAATATGCATGGGACCTGCACTTCTGGGAGGGAGCCGTGAAGGAGGAAAAGTATCCACAGACTAGGAAGCCCACTAGGAAGCCCCTTCACTGACGGAGACAGCAGGTGGCAGGGGGGGAAGCTCTGGAGTCATGAAGGAGAGGGCGGCAACAGGGGTGCAGAGGGCAAAGTGGAGAGATTCCTGCACAGAGGATCAGTGCCGACCAGCACTCACCAGCCTGAGAGGCTTGTCTGCTCACCCGCCAGGGCGGGTGGGGGCTGGGAGCTGAGGCTCTGGCTTTGGAGGTCAGATCCCAGGGAGAGGACAGGGGTTGGCTGCATGAACACAGCCTGAAGGGGGCTAGTGCGCCACAGCTAGCCGGGAGGAAGGCCGGGAAAAAGTCTGGACCTGCCTAAGAGGCAAGAGACCATTGTTTAGGGGTACACAAGGAGAGGGGATTCAGAGCACTGCCTCAACGAGCTCCAGAGATGGGCGTGAGCCGCGGCTATCAGTGTGGACCCCAGAGACAGGCATGAAACACTAAGGCTGCTGCTGCAGCCACCAAGAAGCCTGTGTGCAAGCACAGGTCACTATCCACACCCCCCCTCCTGGGAGCCTGTGCGGCCCGCCACTGGCAGGGTCCCGTGATCCAGGGACAACTTCCCCAGGAGAACACACGGCGCGCCTCAGGCTGGTGCAACATCATTCTGGCCTCTGTCGCTGCAGGCGCGCCCCTCATTCCATACCCCTCGCTCCCCCCAGCTTGAGTAAGCCAGAGCCCCCTAATCAGCTGCTACTTTAACCCTGTCCTGTCTGAGCGGGAACAGACACCCTCAGGTGACCTACATGCAGAGGCGGGGCCAAATCCAAAGCTGAACCCCAGGAGCTGTGCAAACAAAGAAGAGAAAGGGAAATCTCTCCGGGCAGCCTCAGGAGCAGCAGATTTAAATCTAGACAATCAACTTGATGTACCCTGCATCTTGGAATACCTGAATAGACAATGAATCATCCCAAAATTGAGGCGGGGGACATTGTGTGATTTTGTCTGTATAGCTTTGCTTTTACCATTTGTCCTATGGTTCTGTCTGTCCGTTTCCTTAGTATTTAGCACTCGTTATAATTGGTGGATTTGATTTTTGGTTTGGTTGCTCTCTTCTTTCTTTTTTTCTTTTTTTTAAATTACTTTCTAATGTTTTTTATTTTAAATAATTTTTTAACTTCTTATCTTAATAACTTTCTTTTCTTTTCTTTCTTTTCTTCCTTCCTTCCTTTTTTTCCTTCTTTCTTTCTTCCTTTTCTTCTGAGCCGTGTGTCTGACACAGTCTTGGTGCTCCGGCCGGGTGTCAGGCCTGTGCTTATGAGGTGGGAGAGCTGAGTACAGGACATTGGTCCACCAGAGACCTCCCGGCTCCAGGTAATATCAAATGGCAAAAGCTCTTGCAGAGATCTCCATCTCAACGCTAAGAGCCAGCTCCGCTCAACGACCAGCAAGTTACAGTGCAGGACACCCTATGGCAAGCAACTAGCAAGAAAGGAACACAATCTCACCCATTAGCAGAGAGGCTGCCTAAAATCGTAACAAGGTCACAGACACCCCAAAACACACCACCGGATGTGGTCCTGCCCACCAGAAAGACAAGATCCAGCCTCATCCACCAGAATACAGGAAACAGTCCCCTCCACCAGAAAGCCTACACAACCCACTGAAACACACAACCTTAGCCACTGGGGGCAGACCCAAAAAACAATGGGAATTAGGAACCTGCAGGCTGAAAAAAGGAGACCCCAAACACAGTAAGTTAAGAAAAATGAGAAGACAGAGAAACACAGACCAGATGAAGGAGCAAGGTAAAAAACCACCAGACCAAACAAATGAAGAGGAAATAGACAGTCTACGTGAAAAAGAATTCAGAGTAATGATAGTAAAGATGATCCAAAATCGTGAAAACAGACTGGAGAAAACAGAAGAAACGTTTAACAAGAACCTAGAGGAACTAAACAGCAAACAAACAATGATGAACAACACAAAAAATGAAATTAAAAATTCTCTAGAATGAATTAATAGCAGAATACCTGAGGTAGAAGAACGGAAGAGTAACCGGGAAGATAAAATAGTGGAAAATAACTACAGCAAAGCAGAATACAGAAAAAAGAATGAAAAGAATTGAGGACAGTCTCAGAGACCTCTACAACAACACTAAACACACCAACACTGGAATTATAGGGGTCCCAGAAGAAGAAGAGAAAAAGAAATGGACTGAGAAAATATTTGAAGAGATTATTGTTGAAAACTTTCCTAATATGGGAAAGGAAATAGTAAATCAAGTCAAGGAAGTGCAGAGAGTCCAACACAGGATAAATCCAAGGAGAAACATGCCAAGACACATATTAATCAAACTATCAAAAATTAAATACAAAGAAAAAATATTAAAAGCCGGAAGGGAAAAACAACAAATAACATACAAGGGAATCCCCATTAAGATTAACAGCTGACCTTTCAGCAGAAACTCTGCAAGCCAGAAGGGAGTGGCAGGACATATTTAAAGTGATGAAAGTGAAAAACTTACAACCAAGATTACTCTACCCAGCAAGGATCTCATTCAGATTTGACAGAGAAATTAAAACCTTTAGAGACAAGCAAAAGCTAAGAGAACTCAGCACCACCAAACCAGCTTTACAACAAATGCTAAAGGAACTTCTCGAGACAGGAAACATAAGAGAAGGAAAAGACCTACAATAACAATCCCAAAACAATTAAGAAAATGGTAATACGATCATACATGTCGATAACTACCTTAAATGTAGATGGATTACATGCTCCAACCAAAAGACACAGACTGGCTGAATGGATACAAAAACAAGCTACTGTCTACCAGAGACCCATTTCAGACCTAGGGACACATACAGACTGAAAGTGAGGGGATGGAAAAACATATTCCATACAAATGGAAATCAAAAGAAAGCTGGAGTAGCAATTCTATCAGACAAAATAGACTTTAAAATAAAGACTACTACTAGAGACAAAGAAGGACACTATATAATGAGCAAGGGATCAATCCAAGAAAAAGATAAAACAATTGTAAATATTTATGCACCCAACATAGAGCACCTCAATACATAAAGCAAATACTAATGACCATAAAAGGGTAGATCTACAGTAACACAATCATAGTAGGGGACGTTAACACCCCACCTTTACCAATGGACAGATCATCCAAAATGAAAATAAATAAGGAAACACAAGCTTTAAATGATACATTAAACAAGATGGACTTAATTGATATTTATAGGACATTACATCCAAAAACAACAGAATACACTTTCTTCTCAAGTGCTCATGGAATATTCTCCAGGATAGATAGTATCTTGGGTCATAAATCAAGCCTTGGTAAATTTAAGAAAACTGAAATCATATCAAGCATCTTTTCTGACCACAACGCTATGAGACTAGATATCAATTACAGGAAAAAATCAGTAAAAAATACAAACACATGGAGGCTAAACAATATGCTACTAAATAACCAAGAGATCACTGAAGAAATAAAAGAGGAAATCAAAAAAAACCTAGAAACAAATGACAATGAAAACATGACGACCAAAACCTATGGGATGCAGCAAAAGCAGTTCTAAGAGGGAAGTTTATAGCAATACAACCCTACCTTAAGAAACAAGAAACATCTCAAATAAACAAGCTAACCTTACACCTAAAGCAATTAGAGAAAGAAGAACAAAAAAACGCCAAAGTTAGCAGAAGGAAAAAAATCATGAAAATCAGATCAGAAATAAATGAAAAAGAAATGAAAGAAATGATAGCAAAGATCAATAAAACTAAAAGCTGGTTCTTTGAGAAGACAAAATTGATAAACCATTAGCCAGACTCATGAAGAAAAAAAGGGAGAAGACTCAAATCAACAGAATTAGAAATGAAAGAGAAGTAACAACTGACATTACAGAAATACAAAGGATCATGAGAGATTACTACAAGCAACTCTATGCCAATAAAATGGACAATCTGGAAGAAATGGACAAATTCTTTAAAAAGCACAACCTTCTGAGACTGACCAGGAAGAAATAGAAAATATAAACAGACCAATCACAAGGACTGAAATTCAGACCATGATTAAAACTCTTCCAACAAACAAGAGCCCAGGACCAGATGGCTTCAGGGGGAATTCTATCAAACATTTAGAGAAGAGCTAACACCTATCCTTCTCAAACTCTTCCAAAATATAGAAGAGGGAGGAACACTCCAAAACTCACTCTACGAGGCCACCATCACCCTGATACCAAAATCAGAAGAAGATGTCTCAAAGAAATAAAACTACTGGCCAACATAACTGATGAACATAGATGCAAAAATCCTCAACAAAATACTAGCAAACAGAATCCAAAAGCATATTAAGAGGATCATACACCATGATCAAGTGGGATTCATCCCAGGAATGCAAGGATTCTTCAATATACGCAAATCAATCAATGTGATAAAACATATTAACAAATTGAAGGAGAAAAACCCTATATGATCATCTCAATAGATGCAGAAAAAGCTGTTGACAAAATTCAACACCCACTGATGACAAAAACCCTCCAGAAAGTAGGCACAGAGGGAACTTACCTCACATAATAAGGCCATATATGACAAACCAACAGACAACATCATTCTCAATGGTGAAAGACTGAAACCATTTCCTCGAAGATCAGGAACAAGACGAGGTGGTCCACTCTCACCACTATTATTCAACATACTTCTGGAAATTCTAGCCACAGGAGTCATAGAAGAAAAAGAAATGAAAGGAATCCAAATCGGAAGAGAAGTAAAGCTGTCACTGTTTGCAGATGACATGTTACTACACATACAGTATCCTAAAGATACTACCAGAAAACTACTAGAGCTAATCAATGAATTTGGTAAAGTAACAGGATACAAAATTAATGCACAGAAATCTCTTGCATTCCTACACACTAACAATGAAAAATCTGAAAGAGAAATTAAGGAAACACTCCCATTTACCACTGTAACAAATAGAATAAAATACCTAGGAATAAACCTGCCTAAGGAGACAAAAGACCTGTATGCAGAACACTATAAGACACTGATGAAAGAAATTAAAGATGATACAAACAGATGGAGAGATACACCATGTTCTTGGATTGGAAGAATTAACATTGTGAAAATGACTATACTGCCCAAAGCAATCTTCAGATTCAATGCAATCCCTATCAAACTACCAATGGCATTTTTCACAGACCTAGAACAAAAACTTTCACAATTTGTATGGAAACACAAAAGACCCCGAGTAGTCAAAGCAATCTTGAGAAACAAAAACGGAGCTGGAGGTCAGGCTCCCTGACTTCAGACTATACTACAAAGCTACAGTAGTCAAGAGAATATGGTACTGGCATAAAAACAGAAATATAGATCAATGGAACAGGATGGAAAGCCCAGAGATAAACCCATGCACATATGGTCACCTTATTTTTGATAAAGAAGCCAAGAATATACAATGGAGAAAAGACAGCCTCTTCAATAAGTGGTGCTGGTAAAACTGGATAGCTACATGTAAAAGAGTGAAATTAGAACACTCCCTAACACCATACACAAAAATAAATTCCAAGTGGGTTAAAGACCTAAATGTAAGGCCAGACACCATCAAACTCTTAGAGGAAAACATAGGCAGAACACTCTATGACATAAATCACAGCAAGATCCTCTTTGACCCACCTCCTAGAGAAATGGAAATAAAAATAAAAATAAACAAATGGGACCTAATGAAACTTAAAAGCTTTTGCACAGCAAAGGAAACCATAAAAAAGACGAAAAGGCAACCCTCAGAATGGGAGAAAATATTTGCAAATGAAGCAACTGACAAAGGATTAATCTCCAAAATTTACAAGCAGCTCATGCAGCTCAATAACAAAAAAACAAACAACCCAACCCCAAAATGGGCAGAAGACCTAAATAGACATTTCTCCAAAGAAAATATACAGATTGCCAACAAACACATGAAAGAATGCTCAACATCATTAATCATTAGAGAAATGCAAATCAAAACTACAATGAGATATCATCTCACACCAGTCAGAATGGCCATCATCAAAAAATCTAGAAACAATAAATGCTGGAGAGGGTGTGGAGAAAAGGAAACACTCTTGCACTGTTGGTGAGAATGTTAATGGATACAGCCACTATGGAGAACAGCATGGAGGTTCCTAAAAAACTACAAATAGAACTACCATACGACCCAGCAATCCCACTCCTGGGCATATACCCTGAGAAAACCATAAATCAAAAAGAGTCATGTGGGCTTCCCTGGTGGCGCGGTGGTTGGGGGTCTGCCTGCCGATGCAGGGGACACAGGTTCGTGCCCTGGTCCGGGAGGATCCCACATGCCGTGGAGCGGATGGGCCCGTGAGCCATGGCCGCTGAGCCTGCGCGCCCGGAGCCTGTGCTCTGCAACGGGAGAGGCCACAGCAGTGAGAGGCCCGCGTACCGAAAAAAAAAAAAAAGGGTCATGTACCAAAATGTTCACTGCAGCTCTAATTACAATAGCCAGGACATGGAAGCAACCTAAGTGTCCATAATTGTATGAATGGATAAAGAAGATATAGCATATATATACAATGGAATATTACTCAGCCATAAAAAGAAATGAAATTGAGATATTTGTAGTGAGGTGGATGGACCTAGAGTCTGTCATACAGAGTGAAGTAAGTCAGAAAGAGAAAAACAAATGCTGTATGCTAACACATATATATGGAATCTAAGAAAAAAAAAAAAAGGTCATGAAGAACCTAGGGGTAAGACGGGAATAAAGACACAGACCTACTAGAGAATGGACTTGTGGATATGGGGAGTGGGAAGGGTAAGCTGTGACAAAGTGAGAGAGTGGCATGGACATAGATATACTACCAAATGTAAAAGAGATAGCTAGTGGGAAGCAGCCACATAGCACAGGGAGATCAGCTCGGTGGTTTGTGACTACCTAGAGGAGTGGGATAGGGAGAGTGGGAGGGAGGGAGACTCAAGAGGGAGGAGATATGGGAACATATGTATATGTATAACTGATTCACTTTGTTATAAAGCAGAAACTAACACACCATTGTAAAGCAATTATACTCCAGTAAAGATGTTAAAAAAAATAAAATAAAAGTACAATGAGGTATCACCTCATACCAGTCAGAATGGCCATCATCAAATATCTACAAACAATAAATGCTGGAGAGGGTGTGGAGAAAAGGAAACCCTCTTGCACTGTTGGTGGGAATGTAAATTGATACAGCCACTATGGAGAACAGTATGGAGGTTCCTTAAAAAACTAAAAATAGAACTACCATATGACCCAGCAATCCCACTCCTGGGCATATACCCTGAGAAAACCATAATTCAAAAAGAGTTATGTACCACAATGTTCATTGCAGCTCTATTTACAATAGCCAGGATATGGAAGCAACCGAAGTGTCCATCGACAAATGAATGGATAAAGAAGATGTGGCTTATATATACAATCGAATATTTCTCAGCCATAAAAAGAAACAAAATTGAGTTATTTGTAGTGAGGTGGATGGACCTAGAGTCTGTCATACAGAGTGAAGTTAAGTCAGAAAGAGAAAAACAAATACCGTATGGTAACAGATATATATGGAGTGTAAAGAAAAAAAAAAGGTTCTGAAGAACCTAGGGGCAAGACAGGAATAAAGACCCAGACGTAGAGAATGGACTTGAGGACACGGGGAGAGGGAAGGGGAAGCTGGATGAAGTGAGACAGTGGCATGGACATATATACACTACCAAGTGTAAAATAGCTAGCTAGTGGGAAGCAGCCACATAGCACAGGGAGATCAGCTGGGTGCTTTGTGACCACCTAGAGGGGTGGGATAGGGTGGCTGGGACGGAGACAAAAGAGGGAGGAGATATGGGGATATATGTATATGTATAGGTAATTCACTCTGTTATAAAGCAGAAACTAACGCACCATTGTAAAGCAATTATACTCCAATAAAGTTTAAAAAAATAAATTAAAAATAAAATTTACATTATTAATGACACAAATGGAATTAAGAGATCAAAAGGTATGTTAATTTTAATGGCAAAAAAAATCGCTAACTGGCTTTCCAGAAGGGTTGAATCAATTTAGACTGCCAATAGAAATACACAAGCAAGGACATTTCACAGCACCTTAACCAGCAACAACGTGAGAAAAAATTTCTTGCTAACTCAGAAAGTAAAAATATATCACTGTATCTTACAGTTTCACTTCTTTACCTTTCTGGGAAAAACGTTTTCCCATATGTTTTTATTTTTTCTTTAGTAAACGAACCTGTTTTTTCAAGTTCTTTGCTCATTCATTTACATGGATCATGGTGTTTTTAGAAGTATTTGTATGAACACCTTAAAACTTAAACATCTGTATATTACATTCTTGCAAATTTATAATCCTGGTTTGCACATCTTTCAGTCTGTTCACTTGTATTGGGAAGTGGAGTAGGAGGGGAGGTGGGAGAAATAGACAGAATAAATGCCAATGTTTTATTTGAGAGTCAAATGTAATAAACTTGCCCCTGCCAATTCTTTTATGTTTGGAAGTTATTTCCCCATCCAGATAAACATATTTCTTAAATGAGATTAGTATAAGAATACTCTATTCCACTTAACTCTTCAATTTATCCAGAATTTATTTTGGTACAGAGATGAGCTAAATATCAAATTGATTTTGTTTTTGTAACTATTTAACGCTCTCAAAAACATTTATTGAATGTCTTCCTTTTTCTACTGATTTTTGAACTCCTTTTTTATATTTAGAATGTCTGTTTCTGGGATCTCTATTCCCTTTTACTGACTTTCCTATCAATGCTTTTACCAATATCCAACTCCTTGATTTACTATAATTTTATAGTATGTTCTGATATCTGATAGGGCTACAGGGTTAGCTCTCTGACACTGTTGTTGATTTTTTGCTTAAAAGTTATCCCATTTTACCTGTTTAGTCTCTTGGACAAAATCAAGAATTATCTTGTTAATTTCTCAAACACATTTTTTACAAATTAGGACTGTGTTAAATCTGTAAGTTAACTTGAGAAAAACTGGTATTTGTAATAGTTGGACTTTCCTCATAGGAACATGACATTGTCCTCATTACACCCGTACTCTGTCCATATCCTAATAGTTTTTAGGTTTCTTCACATGGGTTCACACATTTCTTATGAACATAATTTAACCTTTTTCTGTATACTGTTAAAAATGATTTCTTTTCTATTATATTTGCTAAACAATTATTGCTACCATAAAGGAGAACTACTGATTTTAAACCATTTGTCTTAAATCTAGTTACTCTATATTCTTATTAATTCTAGTAATTTCTCAGTTGGTTTTCCTATGAATGCAATTATGTAACACTGAAAATGGGACTGTGTAACTTCTTTATCAGTATTTATTCCTCTTCTTTCTAATTCATGTCTTATTTTATTGGTCAGAACTTCCAGAACAATGCTATGTAATATAGTGATAATGGGTTTCCAAATTTTAAAAAATGGTTACTTTTTCACCATTAACCATTATTTTAGCTTTCAGTTTGATATACTTTTTAAGAAAATTCTCTTTGTTCCTGGTTTTAAAGAGGCAAAAGGCAATTATTAATTTCTTTTCCATATTTACTGATATGATCTTTATTTCCCTTATTGGATTTATTGATTTATGCATTATAAAATTTCATATTAAGCCATCTTTGCATTCTTAGAATAGTTCTTACTTGGTAATCATAAAATAGACTTAATATACTGTTGAATTACTCTTGCTCCTATTTTATTTAGAGTTGCTATTTTACTTGAATTCGACATTCTTATTTGAGTTCTACATTCTTAAAGTTTGTTTGCATAAGCTCATTTCTGGAACACAGTACCCTGGAAACATCTCTTTCAGTCACTAGCCATCCAGTATCAACTTTTCAGGCTTATAAAACATAAGTGGCTCATTCAGTGTCACGTAGTTAGCAGGCAGGTTAGATATTCTGGTTCTGATCTAGAATTATAAGCAAATGACCTGTTGCACTGCATCAAACCTTTCCTCCCCCACCACATGGCAGCTCAGCTCTTTCCAGGGACCTAGGGGAAGTTCTCTTTCCCTACACAAATCAGATAGGAATTCAAAAAGTATTTGTACAAAGGGAATCAATATTACATAAGGAGGTGAAAATAACATGTAGATTTGTCACCTTATTTACATTTTCTATCCTTCAGTCTTTCCAGTTCTTTAGGTGAAAGAGCAGAAACCCATTCAGAGTTTTCATAAAATAAATTTTGCCTAGTATAATTGTATTTCCTTTAGCAAATCCATATACATATAAAAGAACAGAAAGGAGAAAGGAAAGAAACATAAATAACAGTAAGTCTAGTGGTCACATTAGGACCAAATGTGAGATGGTTGTTATTTCTAATATTCTTTTTTCTGTATTGTTCTAATATGACTTAAGATTAATCCATCTGGGGAATAAAGCAGATTTTTCAAAAGTGCCTTCAAAATCTGGGCTTAGAAAATGTGATCACCATATGTACATTTGTATTTAAAAAAATATATTAGCTGAATGATTAAAATTTTTTTGCCCATTTATTCAATAAACCTTATACTTGGTTACATGCTAGACTCTGGGTATACAGTGGCAAACAACACATACATAGTCTGCAGATTTACAGAGTCAACATTTTCCTTGAAAAAAATCTCTTAAATCTCCCATAAATTACAATGTACAATTTTTGTATACCACCTTGTACAGGAATATATTTTGTGTAAAGATATAATATATATACAGCAATCTAGAAAACAATAAATTTATATATGGAATATATAAAATATATGTTGTATTTAAAATGGTGTGGATTTATGCAGGTGCAGGCATGTACCAGAGAGAATGCACATGCATAGATTCTTGTGGGCACAACTGCAAAGCCACCTTGGAAATCACCACAATTGCTCAACCAGTCTAAAACAGCAGTTTTTCTTCCAACACAGGAACAAATTGCTATTTCCTTAGTTCAGCACTAGAGAATTGGTATTGGAGGCCATGTTGTATGAACATTAGATATGTTTGAATAACAGAATCCTACTCAACACAGTGAGTTCATATCTACACACTGAGACCTGTTGAGGTGACAGCAAATCCACATCTTTAATCTCACATCTACTTTAAAGCAAATGCTCAGTAGTGGGATGTGACTGCAATATTTAAATGATTACTTTTGCCATGTTTTTACTTTTGGCAACGTATATGTAACTGAATTCTTGTAAATTAAATGTGATGGGACTCCACTGTACTGAATACATGTGGAACTTCAATTTCCTAATCTGTGAGATGGAGAGGTGATGTGTATTGAAGTGTTACTGTGAAGATTAAGGGATATAACATAGACAAAGTCTGTAACATTTCCCTTTCCCAAATTCATGAGATTTAAAGTTTGGTTTTGAGGTAACTCAAAAAAAAAAAAAAAATATATATATATATATATATATATATATATATACATACATACATATATATATGTATACACACACACACGCTAACAGGTACACTTAGAAAATCGAGGAAATTTTCTCTCACATTCTGTCAATAAATTCTTTGTCAGTTCAAGGACAGTCCACTGTTGTGTTATTTTTTTTTCATTATGGATATCATCCCTCCACCCAAAAGATACAAAATTCTATACAGTTTTACATGCATAAGAAATGTTTGGGGGCTTCCCTGGTGGCGCAGTGGTTGAGAATCTGCCTGCCAATGCAGGGGACACAGGTTCGATCCCTGGTCTGGGAAGATCCCACATGCTGCGGAGCAACTAAGTCCTTGTGCCATTAACTACTGAGCCTGCACACTAGAGTCCGCGAGCCACAACCACTGAGCCCGTGCGCCACATCTACTGAAGCCCACATGCCCCAGAGCCTGTGCCCCGCAACAAGAGAAGCCACCGCAATGAGAAGCCCGCGCACCTCAACAAAGAGTAGCCCCCGCTCTCCGCAACTAGAGAAAGCCTGCGTGCAGCAACGAAGACTCAATGCAGCCAAAAATTAAAATAATTAATTCATTAGTTTAAAAAAATGTTTCGCCATAATTCAAAAAGAGACATGTACCACAATGTTCACTGCAGTACTATTTACAATAGCCAGGACATGAAACCAACCTAAATGTCCAACGACAGATGAATGGATAAAGAAGATGTGGCACATATATACAATGGAATATTACTCAGCCATAAAAAGAAACGAAATTGAGTTATTTGTAGTGAGATGGATGGACCTAGAGTCTGTCATACAGAGTGAAGTAAGTCAAAAAGAGAAAAACAAATACCATATGCTAACACACAGCAGCAGCATAGCACAGGGAGATCATCTGGGTGCTTTGCAATGACCTAGAGATGTGAGATAGGGAGGGTGGGAGGGAGGCTCAAGAGGGAAGGGATATGGGGATATATGTATGCATACGGTTGATTCACTTTGTTGTACAACAGAAACTAACACATTTTTGTGATGCAATTATACTCCAATGAAGATCTATTAAAAAAATGTTTGGGAGTATGATAACAATTATTTAAAAGCAAGTAAAAATGAAAAATGTTGAACAATTATGCCAAAAATTAGATACCTTCTAAAGCAATCTCCGTATAAATTAATTACAATAATATATGTATTTAAAAGTGTGTGGGGGAGAGGAGCTTCAAGATGGCGGAAAAGTAAGACAGGGAGATCACCTTCCTCCCCACAAATACATCAGAAATACATCTACATGTGGAACAACTCCTACAGAACACCTACTGAACACTGGCAGAAGTCCTCAGACCTCCCAAAAGGCAAGAAACTCCTCACATACCTGGCCGTGTGGAGGACAGCCTCTTGGTGCTCCAGCCGGGCGCCAGGGCTGTGCCACTGAGGTGGGAGAGCCAAATTCAGGACACTGGTCCAAAAGAGACTTCCCAGATCCACGTAATATCAAACGGCAAAAATCTCCCAGAGATCTCCATCTCAACACCAAGACCCAGCTCCACTCAATGACCAGCAAGCTACTGTGCAGGACACCCTATGCCAAACAACAAGCAAAACAGGAACACAACTCCATCCATTAGCACAGAGGCTGCCTAAGATCATAATAAGGCCAGAGACACCCCAAAACACACTACCAGACGTGGACCTCCCCACCAGAAAGACAAAATCCAGCCTCATCCACCAGAACGCAGGCACTAGTCCCCTCCACCAGGAAGCCTACACAACCCACTGAACCAACCTTAGCCAGTGGGGGCAGACACCAAAAACAACGGCAACTACGAACCTGTAGCCTGTGAAGAGGAGACCCCAGACACAGTAAGTTAAGCAAAATGAGAAGACAGAGAAAAACACAGCAGATGAAGGAACAAGGCAAAAACCCACCAGACCTAACAAATGAAGAGGAAATAGGCAGTCTACCTGAAAAAGAATTCAAAATGATAGTAAAAACGATCCAAAACCTTGGAAATAGAATGCAGAAAATACAAGAAATGCTTAACAAGGACCTAGAAGAACTAAAGAGCAAAAAAACAGTGACGAACAACACAATAAATGAAATTAAAAATTCTCTAGAAGGGATCAACAGCACAGTAACTGAGGCAAAAAAACGGATAAGTGACCTGGAAGATAAAATAGCGGAAATAACTACTGCACAGCAGAATAAAAAAAAAGAGTGAAAAGAATTGAGGATAGTCTCAGAGACCTCTGGGACAACATTAAATGCACCAACATTCGAATTATAGGGGTCCCAGAAGCAGAAGAGAAAAAGAAAGGGACTGAGAAAATATTTGAAGACATTATAGTTGAAAACTTCCCTAATATAGGAAAGGAAATAGTTAATCAAGTCCAGGAAGCACAGAGAGTCCCATACAGGATAAATGCAAGGAGAAACATGCCAAGACACATATTAATCAAACTATCAAAAACTAAATACAAAGAAAATATATTAAAAGCAGCAAGGGAAAAACAACAAATAACACACAAGGGAATCCCCATAAGGTTAACAGCTGATCTTTCAGCAGAAATTCTGCAAGCCAGAAGGGAGTGGCAGGACATATTTAAAGTGACCTAGAAACAAATGACAATGAAACCACAATGACCCAAAACCTACGGGATGCAACAAAAGCAGTTCTAATAGGGAAGTTATATAGCAATACAATCCTACTTTAAGAAACAAGAAACATCTCAAATAAAAAAGCTAACCTTACACCTAAAGCAATTAGAGAAAGAAGAACAAAAAAACCCCAAAGTTAGCAGAAGTGAAAAAATCATAAAGATCAGATCAGAAATAAATGAAAAAGAAATGAAGGAAACAAAACCAAAGGTCAATAAAACTAAAAGCTGGTTCTTTGAGAAGATAAACAAAATTGATAAACCATTAGCCAGACTTATCAAGGAAAAAAGGGAGAAGACTCAAATCAACAGAATTAGAAATGAAAAAGGAAAAGTAACAACTGACACTGCAGAAATACAAAGGATAATGAGAGATTACTACAAGCAAGTATATGACAATAAAAGGGACAACCTGGAAGAAATGGACAAATTCTTAGAAAAGCACAACCTTCTGAGACTGACCAGGAAGAAATAGAAAATATGAACCAACCAATCACAAGCACTGAAATTGAAACTGTGATTAAAAATCTTCCAACAAACAAAAGCCCAGGACCTGATGGCTTCACAGGCAAATTCTATCCAATATTTAGAGAAGAGCTAACACCCATCCTTCTCAAACTCTTCCAAAATATAGCAGAGGGAGGAACACTCCCAAACTCATTCTAAGAGGCCACCATCACTCTGATATCAAAACCAGACAAGATGTCACAAACAAAGAAAACTACAGGCCAATATCACTGATGAACACAGATGCAAAGATCCTCAACAAAATACTAGCAAACAGAATCCAACAGCACATTAAAAGGATCATACACTATGATCAAGTGGGGTTTATCCCAGGAATGCAAGGATTCTTCAACATATGCAAATCAATCAACGTGATACACCATATTAACAAATTGAAGGAGAAAAACCATATGATCATCTCAATAGACACAGAGAACGCTTTCGAAAAATTCAACACCCATTTATGATAAAAACCCTCCAGAAAGTAGGCATAGAGGGAACTTTCCTTAACATAATAAAGGCCATATATGACAAACCCACAGCCAACATCATCCTCAATGGTGAAAAACTGAAAGCATTTCCACTAAGATCAGGAACAAGACAAGGTGGTCCACTCTCAGCACTATTATTCAACATAGTTTTGGAAGTTTTAGCCACAGCAATCAGAGAAGAAAAAGAAATAAAAGGAATCCAAATTGGAAAAGAACAAGTAAAGCTGTCACTGTTTGCAGATGACATGATACTATACATAGAGAATCCTAAAGATGCTATCAGAAAACTACTAGAGCTAATCAATGAATTTGGTAAAGTAGCCAGATACAAAATTAATGCTCAGAAATCTCTTGTATTCCTATACACTAATGATGAAAAATCTGAAAGTGAAATTAAGAAAACACTCCCATTTACCCTTGCAAGAAAAGAATAAAATATCTAGGAATAAACCCACCTAAAGAGACAAAAGACATGTATGCAGAAAATTATAAGACACTGATGAAAGAATTTAAACATGATACAAACAGATGGAGAGATATACCATGTTCTTGGATTGGAAAAATCAACATTGTGAAAATGACTCTACTACCCAAAGCAATCTACAGACTCAATGCAGTCCCTATCAAATTACGAGTAGGATTTTTCACAGAAGTAGAATACAAAATTTCACAATTTGAATGGAAACACTAAAGACCCCGAATAGTCAAAGCAATCTTGAGAAAGAAAAACGGAGCCGGAGGAATCAGGCTCCCTGACTTCAGACTATACTACAAAGCTAAAGTAATCAAGACAGTATGGTACTGGCACAAAAACAGAAATATAGATCAATGGAACAGGATAGGAAGCCCAGAGATAAACCCACGCACATATGGTCACCTTATCTTTGATAAAAGAGGCAAGAATATACAGTGGAGAAAAGACAGCCTCTTCAATAAGTGGTGCTGGTTAAACTGGACAGCTATATGTAAAAGAATGAAATTAGAACACTCCCTAACACCATACACAAAAATAAATTCCAAATGGATTAAAGACCTAAATATAAGGCCAGACACCATCAAACTCTTAGAGGAAAACATAGGCAGAACACTCTATGACATAAATCACAGCAAGATCCTCTTTGACCCACCTCCTAGAGAAATGGAAATAAAAATAAAAATAAACAAATGGGACCTAATGAAACTTAAAAGCTTTTGCACAGCAAAGGAAACCATAAACAAGATGAAAAGACAACCCTCAGAATGGGAGAAAATATTTGCAAATGAAGCAACTGACAAAGGATTAATCTCCAAAACATACAAGCAACTCATGCAGCTCAATAACAAAAAAACAAACAACCCAATCCAAAAATGGGCATAAAACCGAAACAGACATTTCTCCAAAGAACATATACAGATTGCCAACAGACACATGAAAGAATGCTCAACATCATTAATCATTAGAGAAATGCAAATCAAAACTACAATGAGATATCATCCCACACCGGTCAGAATGGCCATCATCAAAATATCTAAGTGTCCATCGACAGATGAATGGATAAAGAAGATGTGGCACATATATACAATGGAATATTACTCAGTCATAAAGAGGAATGAAAGTGAGTTATTTGTAGTGAGGCGGATGGACCTAGAGACTGTCATACAGAGTGAAGTAAGTCAGAAACAGAAAAATATATACCATATGTTAACACATATATATCGAATCTAAAAAAAAGAAAAGAAAAGAAATGTCAGAAGAACCTAGGGGCAAGACGGAAATAAAGATGCAGACCTACTAGGGAATGGACTTGAGGATATGGGGAGGGGGACATGTAAGCTGGGACTAATTGAGAGAGTGGCATGGACATATATACACTACCAAACGTAAAATAAATAGCTAATGGGAAGCAGCCGCATAGCACAGGGAGATCAGCTTTGTGTCCACCTAGAGGGGTGGGATAGGGAGGGTGGCAGGGAGGGAGATGCAAGAGGGAAGAGATATGGGGACATATATATATGTATAACTGATTCAGTTTGTTTTAAAGCAGAAACTAACACACCATTGTAAAGCAATTATACTCTAATAAAGACGTTAAAAAAAAGAAAAACATAAAAAGTGTGTGGGTTTTATTGTTATTATTAACCTGGTACATGAGAGATATAGACTATGGGATCATCAACTTGAGAAAAATAAGTCACCTTGTATGACCATCAAGAGCAGTCTGGTGAAAACTGTGAAAAAGTAAGAGGTAAGAAGACATAAATTTACATATAGTTATCAAAAACTTAAATATGCACTAATAGTCTCATTTATATAAGGTGCCAACCACAGTACTGAAACCAGGTACAGTAAGTCCCCTCTATACAAACGAGTTCTGTTCTGAGAGTAAGTCCAACAAAGTCAGCCTAGGTACCCAACTAACACAATCGGCTATATAGTATTGTACTGTATTAGGTTTATAATACTTTTCACACAAATAGTATGTAAAAAACAAACAAAAAATGAAGAAAATATTTTTAATCTTACAGTACAGTACCTTGAAAGTACAGTATAGTACCAGCTACATCACCGCTGCTTTTACGCTTGCTTCCAGACATCCTGGGCTTGAAATAAAGATACTGCACTGCTGTACCCTATATAGTACTGTACAGTAAAGTACACAAAAGCACAACCACACGCACATGACAATGTATGCCAGACATGTGAACTAACTTATGTGATTGGATGTGCGAATGCACGTTCTCACGTTTGAAAGTTTGCAACTTGAAGGTTCGTGTGTAGGGGACTTACTGTAGATGATGCCACAGAAACTTGCATCAATGATGCCAGGTAGCATCATTAGTGATTAAGGCAAAGACTTAAGAGACTGAACTGATGAAAATATTCAGCATACATGGCTGCTTTCCTTATTTTCATGTAAATAACTTGTAAGGTTTATACAATGCCCAGTCAGTGTAAACTACATAACAAACAGAATGATACACAAAAGAGTTAAATCTGTATTCATTAAGACTTCATAGCAAGTATAATAGAGAAGTGAAATACAAGCAGCTTTACAACATGACATGAGAATTCTACATAAGCCATGTAACATAGCAACTATGTGACAATATGACACTATTACCACTTAGTGCATAAAGAAAGACAGGGAAAGGAAATACCTAGTAGCATGAAACAAGTACTGCTTCAATGGCAGAGTGCTATTAAGACAGCTGCTGGAGGCAAACAGAAGTCCAGGACCAGAGGGCTTCACAGAGGAATTCTACCAAACATATAAAGGAGAGCTAACACCCATCCTTCTCAGACTATTCCAAAAAATTGAAGAGGACAGAAAACCCTCAAATTCGTTCTATGAGGCCACCACTACCCTGATAGTAAAATCAGACAAAGACACTACAAAAAAAGAAAATTACAGGCCAATATCTCTGATGAATATAGATGCAAAAATCCTTGACAAAATATTAGCAAACAGAATTCATCAATATATAAAAAGGATCATATACCATGATCAAGTGGGATTTATTCCAGGGATACAAAGACGATTCAGTATCTGCAAATCAATGTGAAACACCACATTAACAAAAGGAAGGATAAAAACTACATGATCATCTCAATAGATGAAGAAAAAGCATTTGACAAAATTTGACATCCATTCATGATAAAAACCCTCAGTAAAGTTGGTATAGAGGGAACATATCTCAACATAATAAAGGCCATTTATGACAAACCCACAGCTAATATCATACTCAATGGTGAAATGCTGAAAGTTTTTCCTCTAAAACCAGGAACAAGACAAGGATGCCCACTCCTGCCACTTCTATTTAACACAGTACTGGAAATCCTAGCCACAGAAATCAGACAAGAGAAAGAAATAAAAGGCATCCAAATTAGAAGGGAAGAAGTAAAACTGTCACTATTTGCAGATGATGTGATACTGTATATAGAAAACCCTAGTCTCCACACCAAAACTATTAGAACTAATAAATGAATTCAGGAAAGCTGCAGGATACAAGATTAGTTTACAGGAATCTACTGCTTTTTTTATACACTAATAATGAACTACCAGAAAGAGAAAGTAAGAAAACAATCCCATTTAAAATCACATCAAAAAGAATAAAATACCTAGAAATACACTTAACCAAGGATGTGAAAGACCTATACTTTGAAAACTCTAAAACAGTGATGAAGAACATTGAAGATGACACAAAGAAATGGAAAGATATCTTGTATTCATGGACTAGAAGAATTAATGTTAAAATGTCCATACTACCCAAAGCAATCTACAGATTTAAGGCAATCCCTACCAAAATACCCATGACATCTTCCATAGAACTAGAACAAACAATCCTAAAATTTATATGGAACCACAAAAGACCTCAAATAGCCAAACAATCTTGAGAAAAAAGAACAAAGCTGGAGGTATCACATTCCCTGACTTCAGACTACATTACAAAGCTATAGATATCAAAACACTATGGCATTGGCATAAAAACAGACAGATCCTTGGACAGAACAGAAAGCCCAGAAATAAACCCTTGCGCCTATGGTCAATTATTCATCTCGACAAAGGAGGCAAGAATATACAATGGAGAAAAGACAGTCTCTTCAATAAGCGGTGCTGGGAAAACTGGACAGTTGCATGTAAAAGACTGGAATTAGAACATCTTCTCATACCAGATACAAAAATAAACTCAAAATAAATTAAAGACCTAAC
Organism: Mesoplodon bidens; assembly: GCF_964165515.1. NCBI lineage: Eukaryota > Metazoa > Chordata > Mammalia > Artiodactyla > Ziphiidae > Mesoplodon > Mesoplodon bidens. Next base: position 95,321,737 of record NC_138161.1, on the reverse strand, counting down.
TAAGACTGGAAAACATAAAACTCCTAGAAGAAAACATAAGCAGAACACTCTCTGACATAAATCTTAGCAATGTTTTTTTTGGCTCTGTCTCCTAAGGCAAAGGAAACAAAAGCAAAAATAAACAAATGAGACCTAATTAAACTTAAAAGCTTTTACACAGCAAAGGTAACCATCAAGAAAACGAAAAGACAACCTAAAGAATGGGAGAAAATATCAGCAAATGATATGACTGATAAGGAGTAATATCCAAAATATATAAAGAGATCACACAACTCAACGCCAAAAAACAAACAACTCAATTAAAAAGTGTGCATTAGACTAAATAGACACTTTCCCAAAGAAGACATACAGACAGCCAACAGGCACACAAAAAGATGCTCAAGCTTGTTAATCACCTGAGAAATGTGAATTAAAACCACAATAAGATACCACCTCACAACTGTCAGAATGGCTATCATAAAAAAGACCATAAATAACAAATGTTGGTGAGGATGTGGAGTAAAGGGAACCCTTGTACACTCTTGGTGAGAATGTTAACTGGTGCAGCCACTGTGGAAAACAGTATGGAGGTTCCTCAAAAAACTAAAAATAGAACTACCATATGATCCAGCAATTCCACTCCTAGATATATAGCCAAAGAAAACAAAAACACTAGTTCAAAAAGATACAAGCACCCTAACGTTCATAGCAGCATTATTTACAATTGCCAAGATATGGAAGCAACCTAAGTGTCCACCAACAGATAAACAGATAAAGAAGATGTGGTATATATGTATACAATGGAATATTACTCAGCCATAAAAAAGAATGAAAATTTGCCATCTGCAACAAAACTGATGAACCTCAAGAGTATTATGCTTAGCAAAATAAGTCAGACAGAGAAAGACAAATACTGTATGTTATCACTTACATGTGGAATCTAAAAAATAAATGAGTGAATATAACAGAACAAAAACAGACTCACAAATATTGAGAACAAACTAGTGGTTACCAGTGGGGAGAGGGAAGTGGAGGGAAAATATAGAGGTAGGAGATTAAGAGGTACAAATTAATAAGTATAAAATAAATAGGCTACAAGGATATGTTGTACAGCACACGGGAGATAGCCAATATTTTATAATAACTTTAAATGGAGTATAGTCTAGAAAAATACTGAATCACTATGTTGGACACCTGAAACTAATTTAATATCATAAATCAACCATACTTCAACAAAAAAGAAAAAGGACATCTGCTGAGGATTCTGAGATTCCAGGAATGGACGGGGAAAAACAATCCATAGGAAGCTCAGACTAGGTGTGAAAAATGTACGTCCACTTACTTAATTCCTTTCTGTCCACTAAACCTTCATTCCGATCATGCTAAATCTCTATATGCTAACTTCTCTTAGGACTAGGTATGAAATAGAATTCAAATTCCCAGAGTGAGAATGAAACTTTAAAAAATTGTAATAGAACAAAAAGCAAGCAGTAATGTCAAGAAGCTTGTTAGAAAGGAACCTTACTGTTCACGCTCCAGAGAAAGGATTCATTAGTAAATCCTCAAAATGTACAGGATCCAATTCACTACGAAATGTTAAAGCCCCCAAATAAATCGATGAATATGACATGGTTAATGCTCTCAAGTAGCATACAGATATTTATTAAGTGCTTACTATGTACTAGGCACTATTCTAAATGCTTTCATGTATTCGGCATTTAACCTTCATTATAATATTATGATGTAGGTATTGCTATTATCCCTTTTCTACAAATGAGGAAATACGTATTAACCCAGAGAATATTTAACCCAGACAGGTTAAATAATTTGCCCTCAATTACAAAACTAGAAATTTTGACAGTCTGGCTTCAGAACACATACTCTTAGCCATTGTGACATACATTTAGGAAAAGAAAAATTAAAGAAGCCTACATACACTGACCATATTTTGTGTATTTTCTAAGACTGTTCTGACTTCAAATATTCCAACCGTTGTCAGATTACTTGCTCCCATTTTGGCTGGGGAAAAAATTATTTGCAGGAGGAATGTACATAACAAATTTATATATCTGATATTTAAACTCTAACAAAACACCATCGCATGATACATTTAGCTGTGCTTCAGTCGTTGTTCATTAGTAGATCATTTAGCTGTATATTAGTAGTGTCTGTGAACAACACATGGCTCTAAAAAGAGCCATTTCACTGCATAGAAATAGTCAAAATTATTCACAGTGATTTTGAGGAAATCTTAAGTCCTACAATATCACTAAGAAATTTGAAAGTTGGTCACTTCTAGTGAAAACAAACTACCAGTCTCCGAACCATAAAATCACTAATATTATAAATTGCTTTGGATTTTACTACCATTGTAATTATCAAGACTAGTACAGAAACTGCTTTGATAAAGTCATGTTCAACTTTTACAACTGGTATATACTTAGAGAAAAAGAGTACGAATATCACTTTCACAAATACTTTAAGATGCTGCCTATCAAGGTCTCAACTGCAAATAATAGCCATTAGATTTTAAGGAAATCTTCATAGGAAAAATAACTTTAAAATGATGTTACTGCTAATATTTACAATAAGTATAAAAACAACAGTGTGAAAATACAATTTTTCCTTTCTTTGCTGTCATATATGATTTGATTTCAGATTGACTTTATAGTTGTGCCTAATTTCAATCTTTTTCCTGACAATTTTTCCCAGTAATGCTGCTTTACTTTTGATGACATGCCCCATAAATCTATATTCCAGAAAAGCAGCTTATTTAGCAGAAAACTCCAAGGTTTTTGTACTTGTCAAGAAGTTAACCTCCTAAGGAAAAACCCAAAACACACACACACAATTCACTTGCTTTTAGGCTAAAGGCAGTCAATTGTTTCAAAATGCAATAGTACTTTCAGGTCGAGACCTGCAGTAAGTCCATCAGAAAAGTACTTGGAAAAGCATGATCTGTCAAAGAAAAGCCACAGAAATCTGCTTAGCTTGTTGAAAAATGAGTACATACTCAAAATAACTCTAAATAATATCTCATTACCTGAACAGTTTGCTGGTTAAAAACTATTCAAAAGTTGAAGGTAATTTGAACATTCTCATAGAAACAACAAATCAACAGCATACACACCATTGCTTTCTGACAAGGACAATTATTTTTGTCATCTTTTCATATATCTGTCTGCACAACAGAGGATACATCTAGAAAAAAGAGGGTTACTATGCCTCTGGAATTATGTTTCTAAGATTAGAACATATTTTCTGAAAACCATCTAGTGGGATGGGTTACCAAAGGAAAGTATGGAACATATTTTCCTAGAAGTCTTTAACTAAAGTAAAGATGGTTGCCAATGGCTATTAAGGGTGCTGTGACAGGTTTTCTGGCCTTCATAACCCTGGCAACTGGTGTGCAATGGATGATCTACTCTCAATGTCTGTCAGTCGCTTACTGGCAATGCCTTTGCCAGTAACCAAAATGGCCATGCCTGTACAACTCTGATCCTCCAAAGTCACTGAAGGTTTCAGAAAGAAAGAAAGAAAATCTTTCCAGTCCATTCTTTTCTGATGGCAGCTTTTCTCTGTCACAGAATTTCACAAAGGGCCTTCAAATATGTGCAAATTTATAAAAAGGCAGAAAAAAAGATTTTTGCTTCTGAAGATACAACAAGCTGAGATAGGACCATCTTCCCTCTAGGGAGTGGCTTAACTTACTCTTCCCTGAAATCAGAAATAGGCTTTAGGACTTCCCTGGTGGCGCAGTGGTTAAGAATCTGCCTGCCAATGCAGGGGACACGGGTTCAATCCCTGGTCCGGGAAGATCCCACATGCCGCGGAGCAACTAAGCCCGTGCGCCACATCTACTGAGCCTGCGCTCTAGAGCCCGCGATCCACACCTACCGAGCCCGCGTGCCGCAACTACTGAAGCCCGTGCGCCTAGGGCCCGTGCTCCACAACAAAAGAAGCCACTGCAATGAGAAGCCCGTGCACTGCAACGAAGAGTAGCCCCCGCTCTCTGCAACTAGAGGAAAGCCCACGTGCAGCAACAAAGACCCCACACAGCCAAAAAAATTAATTAATTAATTAAAGTAAAAAAAAAGAGACTTTAAAATGCTAGGAATCTCATAGCATTTTGGAATTGTAAAGAACCTTAGAAATTTTGCAGGTAAAGAAAAGTGCTAAAAGGTAAAGATCTAACGCCAAAGAGTTAGTTAATAGTTCAATATAGAAACTAGATTTTCAGACTCTTGACCCAATGTTCTTTTAGGACACAGCTTCTCCTAATCTATCAATCTTTGTTAAAAATGTCTACAAACATCAGTAGAAATATGCACTAGTTAACAACTTATAGAAATGTGTTTCCTATCTACTTCAAATCTATACTCAGTAAATGATCAACTAAGACTGGCACAGCAATTTATATACTTTTCAGATAGTTTAAAATATATAGCTACTAATTGATAGAAAGATAAGAAAAGTGTTTTGATTCCCAATTATGATTCTACTGCAAAAATATCACTTACTGATCACCTACTTTTGGGTACTATGCTACGTGCTGAGGATATAAGAATGAACACAAACATGGTCTCCTCCTGTTAAAAAATTTATGCTTAAAATTATCTTCATAATATTGCTTTAAATCTCTACAGTACTTTATAAGATGTATCTCTCCACTGAATCTTACTAACTCTTGGTGAGTTTGGCAAGAGAGTTATGATCAGAACAGAATGATTCTATCCTAATGCAGCTTTTTTCACATCACAACACTGACTTCTTTGGCTTCCACTACACAAATATTTAAAATCTGAAGTGTAGCAGATAAGTATGGCCTGTAAAAATTCTTACTTTTTTTTTCTTTTTAAATCCCACACTTATTTCAAATGGCAATGCTGGCCCTGATACAGAGACTCCTTTGTAACAATTCCAATTATATACTAAAAGTTACTAAAACTTAACCTCTTATAAATGAGTGCAAGTTAGATAAACTATCAAGCTAACTAGCAAAATGATACAGAAGAAATGAGTGTTTAATTGTCAGATCAAATATGAAACATGTTATTCTTGTACTAGGTATAAATTTAAAATAATGATTAATATGTATACATTTTCCCATAAATAATTTTATGCAATTTGGATCATTTAAATTACATCATTAATTATATGAATTATTAGCAAGCAACATATTATAATTCCTATTGTATCACTGCAGAAAGAGAGGCAAAGATGTGATACAGTCTGCCTCCTCTCCCCCTTACACTAATACAAAGTAGCAGTTTGGGACTGGAATTTAGTCTTTTCAGCCATCCAGACCACAGCACCATAATCCATACTAAATACAGTTTCACTGTAAGAAATATTAAACTTGAAGAAAAAACTCTAAGCCACCACTCTTACTATAAATTTATAAACTTTCTGTTGAAGCATTTTAACTTTAAACTCCCCAAACTGTATAGTTGAGGAGAGGGAGAGAGAACATCTAAAACTTCCTTAACCAGCATCAATTGATTCATGTTAATAAAGGATTAAATGTGAATAATATAAATGTCTATAAAACGTTATCAGTATATCTAAGGTTGAATAACCTTTCTGAATGATGGAAATCTCCAGCCTTTAAGTCGAATCCTCAGACTCCACTGTGTGTTGCCTCATGCTTCTTTTTTTTACACCCTTAAGACTTCAGTTTCTCCTACCCGCTATTTTAAATTTTTATTACAGTACTTTTTCTAAAAAGATAATAAACTTCACTTTAAACATAAACTTAAGGGAGAACTCAGACAAGTCAATTTGCTTTATACAAAAATAAGACTGGTCGGGCTTCCCTGGTGGTGCAGTGATTGAGAGTCCGCCTGCTGATGCAGGGGACATGGGTTCGTGCCCCGGTCCGGTCCGGGAGGATCCCACACGCAGCGAAGCGGCTGGGCCCGTGAGCCATGGCTGCTGGGCCCGCGCGTCCGGAGCCTGTGCTCCGCAACGGGAGGGGCCACAGCAGTGAGAGGCCCGCGTACCGCAAAAATAAATAAATAAATAAATAAGACTGGTATCCAGAAACTTCAGCAGAGATACTTTTACATTGTGTGTAAGGTAACTCTATTACCAAATAAATGAAGGTTAAAATAACCATATAAAATTAAGATACATGGCTTCCAAATGGAGAAAGATATCAATAACTTCAGTCTGCTAACTGATATCTGTAACCACTTCTGATATTGAGAACAATATTCTGAAATTGGTCCTGACCAGAGGTATATTCCCCGTATCTCCTAGAAATTACTAAATAAATGTTCCTGAATTTTAAGGTCTGGCAAACAGAGATTTCACCAAAATCTCTGGGTCTTCTTTTGTAAGTCATCCTTAGTTTTAATCTGCCCATTCTTTTGGAATGGTCAAGTCTGATTTTACTTCTCTTTGGAGATGGCATCAGGTCATCAGTTTAGATTCTCCCTTCCTCCATATTATGTATTATGGATGTATAGATAGCTTGACACTTGCTATCCTGTCATGGTTCAAACTTCTAGGTATAATTCTTTCCCAAGCAGGTTGACTAACACCTGGATGTTTGACAGTGGAATAAGGTTCTAAGAAAATGAAACTAAAAGCCACGTGGTTTTTGGTCCCTAGTCACATCTGTAAAGCTAGCAGTCAGCAAAGTGGAAAGCAGGATTTATTACATAAACTGTGTCTTTTTTCTTATCTCAGATAAGTCCAATCATGAGATCTAACACCTTTTAAGGGGAAAGGAAATGAACATGTATTAAACACCTGATCCAGGACAAAAACTTTCTTGGATCTACATTATCTCATTTAATTCAACAAAAACAAAAACAACAACAACTCTGTTGAGTAGTAATTACTCCCATTATACACATTAGGAAATCTGTCCAAAGTAATCCTGCCAGTAAGTATAGAAGCCAGGTTTTGATCCAAGCAGGTTCAGATTTTCCAAAGTCAATATTTTTAGTGCTCATAGGATTTTAAGGCACGATCACCATGTTCTACCATGTAGAACATTCAGTACAATTCCTCTATGTTACAGATGAGGAAACTGAGGCCCCAAAAGACTGAGACTTGCCCATGGGACACACTTGTGGTGAGGCTGGGACTTGAATTCATATCTCCTGATTTCCAGTACAGTTCTGTGTATAATTATTTGTGTGTGTGTGTGTGTGTGTGTGTGTTTGGGGTTGAGTATCACTCTTGATATAATTTATATGTAATTTAGAACATCTCAACTGTCTCCAAATAAAATTCATATGTGTGGCAGGTGCAGGGATGTACATAGTGACCAAAAATAATAAATGTGTTTGGCAAGAATAAAAGCTTAATTGGCATTTATAAATTATTACATGTTGTAAAGAAGTCTGTTGTCAATATATTTATTTATTCAGTGAATAACTGCCTATTATGTACTGGCTACTGTGCTTGGCAATGAGAATACAACTGTATATAAGATAGAGCCCCTATCCTTCTCATGATTTACATCTTGGTGGAGGATACCAACAAATAAATTGGCAATTACCAATGCAGTGAGTCAATGCTATGACAGAGGAGTACAAGATATTATGGGAACAGGAAGCAAGGGCACCTAACCCAGACTAGACTTTTCAAAGGAGTTGATATGAAAGATGAGTAGGAGTCAGCCAGTTAAGGAAAGGGTATGAAATATGCAAATGTTTCAGGAAAAGCAAACAGCATTTGCACATGAAGCAGGAAAAGGCCAAGGGAGCTGTAGGAGGAGGAGGAAGAGATGAACCTAGAGAGAGAAGCAAGAAACAAATCATATAGGTCTTAGAAAGCAAGGGCTTTACAATCGTGTCTATTAGAATTACCTGGGGAACTTAAAAACAAATAAACACATGTCTGGGCTCCCTCTCAGACCAATTAAATCAGAATCTCTAGGAATGAGCCCCCGGCACTGTTATTTTTAAAAAGCTAACTAGATGATTCTAATATGTGGCCAGGATCAAAAACCACTGTTTAAGCTATATGGGGAATTAAATATATACATTATTACTGTAAATAAGGGAAAAGGTGATCTTAGTATCTCTGGGCCCTAGTTTCTTTACCTATTAAAAAGCAGGCTGGAGCAGGTTAGAGGTAGCATGATAAAATGAAAGGAGTCACAAAGCATTAGGTTTGTCAATGAGTTGTCACCTGACACCTGTCTGACCTTAGATTAAAATGTCATTTCTCAGAGACAGTAATACTGCCTTCTCTACAGGGCTGTTGTGTAGCTCAAGATAAATATATTTAATAAAATAGCTCAATAACTATGCTAATAAAATATAAACCATAGTTTTCCAAGATTTATGCTTCTAAAGTTGCACAATTTTAAAGATTACAAATATTTTCACCAGAGATAAAATCTTTTATGATGCTTAAGAAACACATTTCATTTAAAGAATCACCCCTACCTTGAAGTTCAAGATATTTGAATAATAAAATAGAGAACTGATCCTTTTAATACTATTTTAGTTTCTAAAGAGATCAAACGGGATTAAGCTAGCCCTTTTCGAATAAACAGATCAACAGAGCAAATGCCCTTTAAATGGTAATAGCTAATGTTAAAAATTCTTTATTCACTAAAGGGCACTAATAAGGAAAGCTATACACAAAGTAAACTGTTTTAGGAAACGTATGATCTACCTTATCATATATGTATTTAATTTATAAATTTACTTTTTTTTTTTAAGGGAATACTTATTTGGGATGGAGAGGATCTTCCCCTGACAGGACGGAAGCTCTGCCTCAAGAAGGGCTGTTCCATCCAGAGCCAGGCAAAGCCACTGCTCTTTTATAGTCTCACTTTCACATATATCTTGCCCATGATAATATACACTTTCACGTGGTAATTTTTGGGTTTAAGTACAGCATTTGTATTTAGTGATAGCTCTTTAATTTTCTACCCAATTTACTTAAAATTGAAAAAAAAAAAACTTTAGACATATAAAAACACTGTTCTGCATTTATATGTGGTTCATTTTTAACTCTCAACTGAAACCGATAGGAATGCCTTTCAAACTTTATATTCATAGTCAATGATAAACTATTAAGTTAACATTCATTCACTTGCATTTCATGATGCTATTACTATTACGATGTGCTATCACTTCTTTCAATGACCTATTTTGTGATTTTAATAGGAAAACACTCGATCTTACAATGATGAAAAACCCACAAGAAACTTCTGAAAAAAGTTATGGATGAAATTTAATTTTATCCAAAACGTGAAATGAGAAAACTTAGAAAACCAAACAAAACACCAACACACACACACACATGCACACGCACACACACACACACACACACACACAAACACTGGGCCCTCTTCAGATAATTTTGGCTGATGACACTGCAGAACAGTTAATCTGATAATTAAAATTTTCCAGAACATGTGATGTTTAGATAGAGATCTATGCTGTCAACCAGAATTCAATGCTTCAGTTAAAAAATGTTAAAACTTGAATACATAGACATATTAACAAATTCTTACACTGCAATTGCTTCTGGAGTCCATTAATAAAGACGTGTTCTGATTTATACAAATTAAATTAGCAACATGGTATCTTAAGTATTTTGCAGGTCTTTCCTTAACAACACGCAATCCAGCAAATAAACAAATTTTGTACAGTGCAATGTAAGCAAATACCCAGAGAACCCATCTTCTGAGCAGGAAAACATGCGATCAGTACTGCCCACAGTGGTTCAAATGTGGCCGCAGTAACTACCGACGACTTGAGTTACCAGGAGTTCACCTACCCAAGTCTTCTAGGGGTTCTCCCAGGCCTCACAAACTACGATTCAAAACATCATCTCGCAAACCCATGCCCTGCATGTGCACAAAGGCGCAGTGCTGGAATGAGGAAGCTTCACCAAACAAAATCACAACTCTACTTCACTAAAGAATATGTAGGCTGTTTTTACAGAGCCCCCTCTTGTTGCGCTCCCCTTACCCTTTATATAACTACGTAAACAGCTCCCCAATTACTGACATCCAAGAAAAGAGCTTTCGATTCCTAAGTCTGGTAACTAGCCACCATCACCATTATTCTTTTTGCATCCTAAAATAAACCCCTCAAGCCGCGATCAAAACACACTGGCCGAACGTCTGGTGTTGACACAGCCCAACCCTGGGCGCTACCCTACCTTTCCGAGCCACTTAGGAGCTATGAAGCAGGCACCACATAATAGAATTGGTAAAGGCACAAATCACGAGACAACGTCTCAGGTCTATGAATGAAAGATCCAATACATTTGACTGTCTCGGTTAAGACGAAAACAACAACTTCGAGAGGAAGGGTGGGAGGAGAAGTGCAGGGTTGGGGGAGGTTTTCCTTCCAAGCCCCAGCCGGGCGATTTAAACCCAGTATGAGGCAAACGCAGGGTCGCCGGGCTGGCGGGGCCGGAGTCCTCGGGCGTGACAGCCCCTCAGGAACAGCTCGCGGCTCGGCGCCGGGATCCCTCACGCCGCGGTGCTCGCGGGCCGGGTGGATGTGCAAGGGCGAGGGGGACCGAGCCACCGCGGCCGGGGCGGCGGCCCTGGGCGCACTTCCTCAGTCCTAGCCGCCCCATCCCCAAAAATGGGAGAGGAAGGAAACGAGGAGCGAGGCGGCGGCCAGAGGGAGAAAAGAGGGAGCGGCGAACCCTCGTCTCTGCATCAGGGTGAGGCCAGCAGCAGGCGGGGGAGAGGGAGCGGCGATCGCAGGCGAACTCCGATGCGGGCCGACGCTCGGAGAAACGACCGGCAGGCAGCCCCCGCCCAAGACAAGCACCCACCCGGCCCCATCCCGACCGCGCCCGCTCCCGGCCAGTCCGCGTTCTACTCACGCTTGGGGCTCCTCGAGGCTCCGCGGCTCTAACCGCATCGGGTCCCAGCCCCGCGGGCGGCGGCGGCGGCGGCGGCGGCGCCGAGGGAGAGGAGAACGGGCGGCACAGCCCCCGCCTCCCGGCCCCTCTCCCCCGCCGCTCCGGAGCTGCCCGGCCGGGCCCGAGCCCTGCCTCGCCGGCGGCCCCAGCCCCAACGGCCCGGCGGCAGCAGCCCGAGACCTCAGCGGCCGCAGCGGCGGCACCGGAACTGCCGCTTTCTCCTTCTCGTTGCCTCTCCTCGCTAGCCCCAGCCACACGCCCCCGCCCCCGTCTCCTTTCTCTGTCACCCCTGTTTTTTTCCTTTTGTTTCCAGAATAAACTTTATTGGTCTCTTTTTCCGCTCACATCGTGTAAACAAACAACGAACTCTTCCCCACCCCCTCGACTCCCCCCTCCTCGGGCAGAGGAGGGTAAGAGCTGAGGAGGGGCCGAGCCTACTATGCCCCGGAAGCAGATGTGCAAATGAGGGGAAGTGAAACTGAGGAGACCAGGAGTGGGAAGTGGGCAAATCGGGTAACAGTGTGCCAGTGCGCTTGCGCTTTGGTGGTGTTCCTGAAGTTGGGGTGGCGTTATGGGTGCTTTTCTGGCGCGCTGGTATTTAATGCTGTTGTCTTTTGCAGTATTGAGGCTGTTTCGTCATCCTATGGCGGCATATGTGCCGTACATCTGTTTCTACGAGCGAGAGATACAGAAAGGAGTATTGGGAGGAAGCGGGTCCATTCACTTTTCCTCTCGTTTAGGGGCGAGGGAAGGGGATGTGGTGGCTAACCGCCTCTGTCAGTGGCTAACCAGAATTGGATATCAATACTAGAAACAAGGCCTTTTACAAAACGTTGCTACGCGTCCTTCTGCCAACGTAAGGTTAAGTTATAGCCCATCCGGAAAGAGGAATGCACTGCCACATCCCACCGCAATTCTTTGACTCACTCGGGGAGACCTTTTGCAATGTCCTTTTTTCCAGATTTGAGTCAGCTTGTAGGATTCATTTCTGACTATTCAGAATACGTGCTTTTTTCGCGTAGCGCCCACGGAGACTGCAGAAAAGCCATTTCGGTTGCAGATTAGATGCAAGGTGTTTTGGTACTGCGTACCATAGAAACCTCTCTTTGCTTGAGAGTAATAGGATCTGTTGCCTTTTGAGAGCACTACTGATAAGGATGCGCTTTTCTGCGTGTTTCTCCCCCTAGTGGCCTTTCACTGTATTGAAAAGGCGTAGGAACGGTGATTAGTAGAAATCTGTGATACAAGTCCTCAAACTAGGGCTCTCCCTTGAATTTTAAGGAGCAGAGGGCTTGGAAGTGACCCACTCTAGAGATGTTACAGTCCAACTTGTCGTCCAGAGCAAAAAGCTAACCAATAACCAGTTTTTGCTGGAGCACACATCCATACCCAATCTTAAATAAGATCCATTCCTATATGTAGTCATAGTTTCATTTGACTGTATTTCTGTATTTCCTGTGCTTTCTCTCTTTTCTTAAGCTCTGGTTTTCATCTCACATTTCAGGGGTCTAAGTTTATAAATATTTTTCTTGAAGCAGTGTTTTTCAGCACTTTCAGAACACTGTGTTACTCAAGAGCAGGGAATTAAAAAAAAAAAAAAAAAAAAAAAAAAAAGCAAGCGTAAGGCAGCATTTCCCATATTGTGTTTCCAGGCCCAGAGTTTAGTGACATATTAATAGATAGTCCTTAGTGAGGAAAAATTATGCTAGGTATATAATTTTTCTAAAATTAATTTTTAATAGAAAAATGCTAATTATATGATTTTTGTTATGTGATAATCTGCCTTTAAGAAACCATGTGTCACAGCAGAAAATGCCATAACTGGTACTTGAATGTATGATTACTCAGGGGTGCAGGATTAGCATTTACTGCCCAATTCACGATTGGTGTATTTGGTTTATTTGGTGACCATTGATCTGTCATGTGTTTTATCTTGCTTCCGAAGGTGTTTACCCTGTAATGCAGTGTTTAGACTATGTTAGGCATCTGTATCAGCAGTCCCCAACCTTTTTGGTACCAGGGATGGGTTTCATGGAAGACAATTTTTCCATGGACCAGGGCGAGGGGGATGGTTTCAGGGTGATTCAAGCACATAACATTTACTGTGCACTTTATTTTTATTATTATTACATTGCAATATATAATGAAATAATTATACAACTCACCATAATGCAGAATCAGTGGGAGGCCCTGAGCTTGTTTTCTTGCAACTAGATGGTCCCATCTGGGGGTGATGGGAGACAGTGACACCCGAAGTGTGCTGCTTATGTCCAGTCAACCCCATAATCTCGTTTTGGTTGCTGTCACTGCAGAAAACCCTGTTTCACAAAGATAGGATGTTGGAAATGGAATCAGGCTTTTCAGGCAGTCTCAGGCTATTCTGCCTTGACATTAATCCAGAAAGTATGGAAATTTGAAGTTGTCTCAAACATACTTTTTTTTTTTACATCTTTATTGGAGTATAATTGCTTTACAATGGTGTGTTAGTTTCTGCTGTATAACAAAGTGAATCAGCTATACATATACATATATCCCCATATCTCCTCCCTCTTGCGTCTCCCTTCCACCCTCCCTAGCCCCCCCCCAGGTGGTCACAAAGCACCAAGCTGATCTCCCTGTGTTATGTGGCTGCTTCCCATTAGCTATCTATTTTACATTTGGTAGTGTAATAAGACCATACCACTCTCTCACTTCGTCCCAGCTTACCCTTCCCCCTCCCCGTGTCCTCAAGTGCATTCTCTATGTCTGCATCTTTATTCCTGTCCTGCCCCTATGTTCTTCAGAACCTTTTTTTTTTTAGATTCCATATATATGGGTTAGCATACAGTATTTGTTTTTCTCTTTCCGACTTACTTCGCTCTATATGACAGTCTCTGGGTCCATCCACCTCACTACAAATAACTCAATTTCGTTTCTTTTTATGGCTGAGTAATATTCCATTGTATATATGTGCCACATCTTCTTTATCCATTCATCTGTCGATGGACACTTAGGTTGCTTCCATGTCCTGGCTATTGTAAATAGAGCTGCAATGACAATTGTGGTACATGACTCTTTTTGAATTATGGTTTTCTCAGGGTATATGCCCAGGAGTGGGATTGCTGGGTCATATGGTAGTTCTGTTTTTAGTTTTTTTTTTTTTTTTTTTTTTTTGGGAGAAAATGGCAAAAATATATTTATGGATATGTTATATATATAAATGTAAAGTATATGTATCTATGAATATATGCCTATTGGCTATTTGCATGTCTTCCTTTTATTTTTAAGTGCCTAATTATATTTTTTATATGTATACACACTATTACATATAAAATAGATAACTAATAAGAACCTACTGTATAGCACAGGGAACTCTATTCAGTACTCCGTAATGACCTATATGGGAACAGAAACTAAAAAAGAGTGGATATATGTATATGTATAACAGACTCACCCTGCCGTACAGCAGAAACCAACACAACACTGTAAATCAACCACACTCCAACAAAAATTAATTAAAATATTTACATATATTGTATACAACATATATATTAAGTATATATAATTTATATATATTTAGAGATTGCTCCATCAAAGACGTATAAATTATAATTATAATGAGATACCACTACATACCACTATAATGTCTAAAATTTAAAAAACTGTTAATATCAAGTTTTGGTGTGGACCTAGAGAAACATGAATGGGCTTGTAGCATGAAAGCTTTAAAGTTAAATATACATTTACATATGACCAAGCAATTACCTAATAGTTCATACTTATCCAAGAGATATGAAGTCTTATGTCACACAAATTTGTTCACAAAAATGTGTAACACCATTATTCATAATAGGTAAAACTGGATATGACCAAAATATCCAAGATTTTTTTTAAAACATCTTTATTGGAGTATAATTGCTCCACAGTGGTGTGCTAGCTTCTGCCCCACAACAAAGTGAATCAGTTATACATATACATATCTTCCCATATCTCTTCCCTCTTGCATCTCCCTCCCTCCCACCCTCCCTATCCCACCCCTCTAGGTGGTCACAAAGCGCCGAGCTGATTTCCCTGTGCTATGCGGCTGCTTCCCACCAGCTATCTATTTTACGTTTGGTAGTGTATATATGTCCATGCCACTCTCTCAGTTTGTCGCAGCTTACCCTTCCCCCTCCCCATATCCTCAAGTCCATTCTCTAGTAGGTCTGTGTCTTTATTCCCGTCTTACCCCTAGGTTCTTCATGACCTTTTTTTTTTCTTCTTAGATTCCATATATATGTGTTAGCATACGGTATTTGTTTTTCTCTTTCTGACTTACTTCACTCTGTATGACAGACTCTAGGTCCATCCACCTCACTACAAATACATCAATTTCGTTTCTCTTTATGGCTGAGTAATATTCCATTGTATATATGTGCCAAATCTTCTTTATCCATTCATCCGATGATGGACACTTATGTTGCTTCCATGTCCTGGCTATTGTGAATAGTGCTGCCATGAACATTTTGGTACATGACTCTTTTTGAATTATGGTTTTCTCAGGGTATAGGCCCAGTACTGGGATTGTGGGGTCGTATGGTAGTTCTATTTTTAGTTTTTCAAGGAACCTCCATACAGTTCTCCATGGTGGCTGTATCAATTTACATTCCCACCAACAGTGCAATAGGGTTCCCTTTTCTCCACACCCTTTCCAGCATTTATTGTTTGTAGATTTTTTGATGATGGCCATTCTGACTGCTGTGAGGTGATACCTCATTGTAGTTTTGATTTGCATCTCTCTAATGATTAGTGATGTTGAGCATCCTTTCATGTGTTTGTTGGAAATCTGTATATCTTCTTTGGAGAAATGTCTATTTAGATCTTCTGCCCTTTTGTGGATTGGGTTGTTTGTTTGTTTGTTTGTTTTGATATTGAGCTGCATGAGCTGCTTGTAAATCTTAGAGATTAATCCTTTGTCAGTTGCTTCGTTTGCAAATATTTTCTCCCATTCTAAGGGTTGTCCTTTCGTCTTGTTTATGGTTTCCTTTGCTGTGCAAAAGCTTTTAAGTTGCATTAGGTCCCATTTGTTTATTTTTATTTTTATTTCCATTTCTTTAGGAGGTGGGTCAAAAAGGATCTTGCTGTGATTTATGTCATAGAGTGTTCTGCGTATGTCTTCCTCTAAGAGTTTGATAGTGTCTGGCCTTACATTTAGGTCTTTAATCCATTTTTAGTTTATTTTTGTGTATGGTGTTTGAAGTGTTCTAATTTCATTCTCTTACATGTAGCTGTCCACTTTTCCCAGCACCACTTATTGAAGAGGTTGTCTTTTCTCCATTGTATATTCTTGCCTCTTTTATCAAAGATAAGGTGACCGTATGTGTGTGGGTTTATTTCTGGGCTTTCTATCCTGTTCCATTGATCTATATTTCTGTTTTTATGCCGGTCTCATATTCTCTTGACTACTGTAGCTTTGTAGTATAGTCTGAAGTCAGGGAGCCTGACCTCCAGCTCCGTTTTTGTTTCTCAAGATTGCTTTGACTACTCGGGGTCTTTTGTGTTTCCATACAAATTGTGAAAGGTTTTGTTCTAGGTCTGTGAAAAATGCCATTGGTAGTTTGATAGGGATTGCATTGAATCTGAAGATTGCTTTGGGTAGTATAGTCATTTTCACAATGTTAATTCTTCCAATCCAAGAACATGGTGTATCTCTCCATCTGTTTGTATCATCTTTAATTTCTTTCATCAGTGTCTTATAGTGTTCTGCATACAGGTCTTTTGTCTCCTTAGGCAGGTTTATTCCTAGGTATTTTATTCTATTTGTTACAATGGTAAATGGGAGTGTTTCCTTAATTTCTCTTTCAGATTTTTCATCGTTAGTGTGTAGGAATGCAAGAGATTTCTGTGCATTAATTTTGTATCCTGTTACTTTACCAAATTCATTGATTAGCTCTAGTAGTTTTCTGGTAGTATCTTTAGGATACTGTATGTGTAGTAACATGTCATCTGCAAACAGTGACAGCTTTACTTCTTTCCCGATCTGGATTCCTTTCATTTCTTTTTCTTCTCTGATTGCTGTGGCTAAAACTTCCAAAGCTATGTTGAATAATAGGGGTGAGAGTGGACATCCTTTTCCTGTTCCTGATTTTAGAGGAAATGTTTTCAGTTTTTCACTATTGGCAGTGATGTTTTCTGTGGGTTTGTCATATTTGGCCTTTATTATGTTGAGGTAAGTTCCCTCTATGCCTAATTTCTGGATAGTTTTTATCATAAATGGGTGTTGAATTTTGTCAAAAGCTTTTTCTGGTGGGAGGGAGATGCAAGAGGGAGGCGATATGGGGATATATGTATATGTGTAGTTGATTCACTTTCTTAGTTTTGCAGACACTAACACACCATTGTAAAACAGTTATACTCCAATAAAGATGTTTTTTAAAAAAAGCTTTTTCTGCATCTATTGAGATGATCATATGGTTTTTCTCTTTCAATTTGTTAATATAGTTTATCACATTGATTGATTTGCATATTTTGAAGAATCCTTGCATTCCTGGGATAAACCCCACTTGATCATGTTTTATGATCCTTTTAATGTGCTGGTGGATTCTGTTTGCTAGTATTTTGTTGAGGATTCTTGCGTCTATGCTCTTCAGTGATGTTGGTCTGTAGTTTTCTTTTTTTGTGACATCTTTTTCTGGTTTTGGTATCGGTGATTCTGGCCTTGTAGAATGAGTTTGGGAGTATTCCTCCCTCTTCCATATTTTGGAAGAGTTTGAGAAGGATAGGTGTTAGCTCTTCTCTAAATGTTTGATAGAATTCATGGCAGACAGATTCTTAACCACTGTGCCACCACGGAAGTCCCAGGAAACATACTTTTAAGATTTCAGTTCTTTTCCATTTGTTAAGGTTTATTTTGCCCCAGGATATCTTGGTAAATGTCCTATGTGCCCCTATAATAGAACATTTCATGTGTGTTATTGGGTGGAATGTTTTATGTTAATCATATGAATTTGGTTGATAATGTTAGATCTTCTATATCCTTACTGGTTTTCTCCAGTAGTTCTGTCCATTTCTGGGAGAGGAGCATTGGTGTCTCCAACTATAATTGTGGACTTGTCTATATTTCCTTTCATTCCTGTGTAGTTTTGCTTTACGTATCTTGAAGCTCTCTTGTTAGCTGTAAACACATTTAGAGTTATGTGTTTTTGATGAATTGCCTCTTTTTATCATTATGTACTGTCTTTGTCCCTTGTAATATCCCTGTTCTGAAATCTATTTTTTCTAATATTAATGTAGTTACTCCACCTTTCTTTAATTAGTATTTGTATGACATATATTTTCCTATCTTTTTATTTATCTATCTATATTGTTATACTAAAAATGGGTTACTTGTAGACAATACATAGGTCTGTCTTTTTTATTTTTAAATGTTTATTTACTTATTTATTTATTTTTGGCTGCATCGGGTCTTAGTTGTGGTGCATAGGCTCTTCATAGCGGCATGCGTGCTTCTCTGTAGTTGTGGTGTGCAGACTCCGTAGTTGCAGCGCGTGGGCTTGGTTGCCCTGCTGCATGTGGGATCTTAGTTCCCTGACCAGGGATCAAACCCACTTCCCCGGCATTGGAAGGCGAATTCTTAACCACTGGACCACCGGGGAAGTCCAAGGTCTCTCTTTTTTAATCCAATCTGATGTTCTCTTTTTTTAATCACTGTGTTTAGATTATTTACTTTTAATGTAATTATTGATATGATTGCCTTTAGGCCTACTATTTTATTATTTATTTTCTGTTCCCTATGTTTAAAAAAATTTTTTTTGTTCCTACTTTCCTGCCTTCTTGCAGATTATTTGAGTATTTTAATATTACATTTTAATTAATTTATGCATTATCTTTTTGGTTATATCTTTCTATTTTTTTATAGTTCCTCTATGGCTTACAATATATATACATAAACTTTCACAGGCTACTGAGTGTATTACATCACTTCAAGTAAAATATGGAAAGACACCTTGCAGCCATATAGGTCCCTCTCCCCACCACTCACTGACCTTTATGGTATAGTTAGTATATGTATTATATTGATATATATGGAATCCCCATTAGACAATTTTATAATTTTTGCTTTCAACAGTTATACAGGCATACCTTATTTTATCATGTTTCACTTTATTGCACTTTGCAGACATTTCATTCTTTTTGCAGATGGAAGGTTTGTGACAACCCTGAGTCAAACACGTATATTGGTGCCATTTTTACAACAGCATTTGCTTACTTCATGTCTCTGTGTCACATTTTGGTAATTCTCATGATATTTCAAACTTTTCAATATTATTATATTTGCTCTGGTGATCTGTAATAAGTGATCTTTCTTGTTGCTACTATGACTTGTTGAAGGCTCAGATAATGGTTAGCATTTTTTAGCAATAAAGTATTTTAAAATTAAGTTAATTACATTTTTTGACATAATGCTATTGCACATTTAATAGACTACAATATAGTGTAAACATAACTTTTATATGCACTGGGAAACCAAAAAAATTATTTGACTTGCTTTATTGTGATATTTGCTTTATTGAGGTGGTCTGTAACTGAATCTGCAATATCTCTAAGGTATTCCTGTACATATTTTAGAGAACCTAAGTGGAAAAAACTAATCTTTTAAATTTACTCATCCATTTTCCATTTCCATTTCTCTACTTTCATACCTGAAAACCCATGTTTCATTCTGGTATCATTTCCTTTTAGCCTAAAGAATTTCAATTAGTATTTCTTTTAGAGCAAGTCTGCTGTTGACGCATTCTCTTACTTTTCCTTCATTTGAGAATATTTTTATTTTGTTTTTATTCCTAAGGGATATATTCATTGGTCATAGAATTCTGAGTTAACAGGGTTTTTCCCCTATGGCTTTAAAGATGTTCTTCTACTCTCTTCCCTATCTATGATCATTCAAATAGTTTTTTCCCTGTATGTAATTTGTCTTGAAAATTCTCTCTAGATTATTTCAAATTTTGACATTTTTTGTTTGAATGGTTTGATTATGTGTTGAGGGTTTTTTGTTTGTTTGTTTTGTTTTTCTTTGAGTTTATTCTGTTTGGGTTTGCTGAGGGCCTGAATTTGAAAACTTATGTAATTCACTAAATTTGGGAAGTTTTCAGCAGTTGTTTCTTCATATATTTTCCTGCCCAATTTCCTTCTCCTTTTCTGGGAATCCAACGACAAGAATGTTAAGACATTTTGATATTGTACTCCATCTCTCTAAGGCTCTGTTCATTGTTTCTATCTTTTTTCTCTCTCTTGTTTGTATTGGATAATTTCTATTGATCTGTCTTCCGGTTCACTTACTTTTATCTTTTTTATCCGTTTCTGCTTTTGAGCCCACCAAGGGAATTTTAAAATTTCAGATACTGTATTTTTCAATTTGTAATTTTCTAATTGGCTCTTTTTTATGGTTTCTAGTTCTCTGCTAAGAACCTGTATTTTCCCATTCATTTCCATACCTCAGGAAGCATAGCTACTAATATACCTTGCAGGTATTTTTATGAAGTTCAATTGGGAGAAACAGCTCTTAAGGGAAAAATAATCAGTTTTACTGCATTTAAAAAAATTCAACATTGTTAAAAAAATTTTGCATGTAGACCACAAGAAAGAACCATTTTCTTATACTCAGTAGCTATGGTTAAAACTAATTCTATGGTTGCCAAATATATTTTCAGTGCCATTGTATAGTCTAAGGATTTACATACCATTTTGTTCAAATATTTCTGCCTAAGAAACAACAGGAATATTTGTGTTTGGAACCCCTTATATTAGTTAAATATCAGGGTGTTAGAAGGGTAGGATCATGAGGTTCTAATAGAAGGGACATTTCAATGTTGGGTAAAACAAATCTTTTAATATAGCTAAGTGATTTTCAGTGCACCCTAACTCAGGGATACCTGAATGTTGAAAAACATGCAGTTCATTTTCTTCTTCACTTTGGTGTACGATTCTCATGTGAAACAAAAATTTTACTTTGTGCTGCAATAAAAACAAATTGTAGAAGGAGATTTGATTTTGTAGTAAGAGTATCCATTTCAATGACATCATCCTAATAGTTAGTGGGTGTTATATGATAATAAGGCAAAAACCACTGTTCTCATTTAAATGTTGGCAAATGTAATTTTATAAAAGCTGCTTCACTCAAATGTTATTTTTACTCTTTAAAAATAATACATGACAATAGGACTTCCCTGGTGGTCCAGTGGTTAAGACTCTGCACTTCCACTGCAGGGGGCACGGGTTTGATCCCTGGTCTGGGAACTAAGATCCCACATGCCTGCCGTGTGGCATGGCCAAAAAACAAACAAACAAACAAACAAAAATGACATTAAAGAAATGTTTAAAGGAAAAAAATAAAGTCTCCCAAAAGGTAAAAGATGGTTATTTTTACTTTGGTATACATCTTCTAGTCTTTTTTCCCTGATATATATACACACAAAAATTATTTTACAAAATAGTCAATAATTACAACTACCTTAGATGTCCTTCAATAAATGAATAGTTAAAGAAACTGGTACACCCATGACATGTAATACTACTCAGCAGTAAAAAAGGACAAACTGCTGATACACACAACTTGGATGAAGATTGAGATTCATCTTCTTTAGTAAATGACTTATTCTACCTCTTTGCCATGTTTCTAGTCTCTTCACTTACTTGAAATGCCATATTTATCACGTAATAAATTCCTATATACCTCTGAATCTATTTCTGAACTTTACTCGGTTCCATTAATCTCTCTGACTATGCTAGCATGGCAGTATTTGAATCATGGTAGCTTTATTATTCATTTTGATATCTGATAGATCAATTTTGCTCTCATTATTCTCTTCAGAAATGTATTGGCTAGGGACTTCCCCGGTGTCACAGTGGTTAAGACTCTGTGCTCCCAATGCAGGGGGCTGGGGTTTGATCCCTGGTCAGGGAACTAGATCCCACATGCATGCCGCAACTAAGGAGCCCATCTGCCACAACTAAGACCTGGCACAACCAAATAAATAAATAAATAATTTTTTTAAAATGTATCGGCTAATCTTTTTGAGAAATTTTAAATTCAGAAAAGTACAAAAAATTATATAACACCCATTTTCCTTCTACCCAGAATTAACAACTATCTAGCAGTCTGTTATGTCTGAGTGACATTTATTGTTTCACATCAAATAAATAAAATACTACAGTAAAGCTAAGTATTATCTGACCCCATACCCAAGCTGCATTCTAATTCTTTCTTCCCCAGAACCAACCACTATTTTTAATTTGGTATTTTTCCTTCTTAGTTTTATTCTAAAGTTCTGCATTTTCATACTTTACCTACCTATATCTAGGAACAAGAAGTAATATTATTATTTTAAAATTATTTTTAAAAATAGTGTTTTGGTACATTTTTAGCCTTTTTTTACTCAACTGTATCTTTTTGAGATCTGTCTATGTTGGTATATGTTGATCTAGTTTATTTATTTTAAAGGCCTGGCACACTCTTCTCTCCACTCCCAACTCCTGTATTCACTTGGCTTGCTTGCTTACTTCTTTCAAGTCTTTATTCAAATGTCAGTATGGATTTCCCTGACCATCCTTTTATTTATTTATTTATTTATTTATTTTGCGGTACATGGGCCTCTCACTGTTGTGGCCTCTCCCGTTGCGGAGCACAGGCTCTGGACATGCAGGCCCAGCAGCCATGGCTCACGGGCCCAGCCGCTCCACGGCATGTGGGACCTTCCCGGACCGGGGCACGAACCCGTGTCCCCTGCATCGGCAGGCAGACTCTCAAACACTGCGCCACCAGGGAAGCCCCCTGACCATCCTTTTAAAAATCACACACACACACTCTCTCCCAGGGCTCCTGTTAGCCCTTCCCAGCTTTGTTTTTCTCCATAGCTCCTATTACCATCAAACATACTGTGTACTTCTTTGTTTGTTTATTATATATCTCCTTCTACAAGAATGTAAACTACATGAAGGCAAGGATTTTTGTGTGTATTAGTAACTGCTATGTTTCCAGTTGTCAGAACAGTGCTTGGCACATAGCAGCCAGTCAATAAATATTTATTGAATGAACCAATGCATTTTAGTGATATGCCAATCAATGGTCAGGTTATTTTCAATTTTTCCAGATTACAAGCAATACTGCATCGGATATCCTTGTATGGCTCATGCATGAATGTGAATTTCTAGGTAGTAGCGTGCCCATGTTTTCAATTTTGTTGAACTGCTAAATTGCTTTCCCCAGTTGCTATTCCAATTTACCATCCTACTAGTTGTGAGTTTCCCCTTATCTTTTGTAGCAATTTATCATGTAAGAATTTTTAACTTTTCTAATCTGTTGAGTAAAAACTGACATTCCGGGCTTCCCTGGTGGTGCAGTGGTTGAGAATCTGCCTTGCGATGCAGGGGACACGGGTTTGAGCCCTGGTCTGGGAAGATCCCACATGCTGCGGAGCAACTAGGCCCCTGAGCCACAACTACTGAGCCTGCGCGTCTGGAGCCTGTGCTCCACAACAAGAGAGGCCACGATAGTGAGAGGCCCGCGCACCGCGATGAAGAGTGGCCCCCGCTTGCCGCAACTGGAGAAAGCCCTCGCACAGAAACGAAGACCCAACACAGCCATAAATAAATAAATAAAAATGAATATTTGGTAAAAAAAAAAACCTGACATTCCGTTATCAATTTATTTTCTTTTAACAGTATTACTCATGAGCTTCCTTTTGCTCTTTTTTAAAAAAATTTTAACACAGTTAATACATGCACATAGTTAAAAAATATAATACTGAAAAGATTATATAGAAAACAGTAGTTCCCCATTCCTTCTATCCTATAATTTGTATTAAAGCTCTATTTTGCAATTTATTGATTTAGCTCTTTTACATAGACACATATACACCCTTGCTTCCCCTCCTTTTATAGACTCAGTGTAATTATAATTTTCAGTTAAGGATCAGTACTTACGTTATGACTATATTAATATTGTTAACTTCATAGCCAAGTAGTGTGTGCTTTTCTGTCTTGAAAAGCTTTTAATTTTCCTTAAGAAAATAATTGCATCATGTATCAAATGTGTATTTTTCTATGTACCTATTCTTACTATTTTTTCCAATTACATATCAATTCTGTCATGTGCCTAATACTAGTTCTCTTCATCCAATGCTCAGAAATATCAGCTAGTCTATTAATTCCACTTGCTTTTTCTCAGAGACCCTCATCCTGAAGCCCTTTATCCTCCTGTTCCAGTCCAGAATGGTTACTTCCTCAGCTCCTGCAGTCTGTCATCTGGGACATCCCTCTGCTATTCCCTATTCTAGAGTTGTTTTCCGGATCCTGTGCTTTCCTCTTCCTTGATTACCTCCTCATCTCAGAGGAGTACTCCTCCAGTAGCTTCCTGAGAAAGGGTGAATGAGAAGTAAATTCTTTGAGATCTCGTATATCTGAAAAGGTTTTCATTGTATTCTAGTGGTTTTCAACCCTGGTTGCATATTGGAATTACATGGGAGAGCCTTAAAAGCAAAAACAAAAGCAAAATCTTCTCAGATCCTGCCTTAAACCAACTAAATGAGAATTCTGATACCAGGATTTAATAGTTCTCCAGGAGATTCTAATGTGATGCTGGGGTTGAAAACCAGATTTTCTCAAACTCGAAATGAAGGTTTAGCTGGATGTGGCAGGCCAAATTCTAACATGGTCCTCAAGATTTCCTTTCCCTGACGCATAATACACTTCTGTTAAGTGTGGATGGTACTAGTACATATGATGGGGTATTATTCCATGAATAACTTACTAATAAGTTGACTCTGAGTTAATAAAAAGAGGGATTATCCTGACTGGCTCTTAATGTTATTAGGTGAATTTTCAAGAGAAAGTAAAACATCAGAGAGATGTTCTCCTGTTGGCCTTGAAGACGAAGCAAATTGCTATGTTGGGAGAGGAGGGAGCCATATGGCAATGACATGAGGGGAAGCCATTAGGAGCTGAGAGCAGTCTCAGGCTGACAGCAAGAAAACAAGGTCTTCTGTCATATTGCTTCAAGGAACTGACTTCTGCCAACAACTCAGATGAGATTGGAAGAGGACTTTAAGTTCCAGATGACAGCACAGCTTCAGCTGACACTGTAGCTTTGTAAGACCCTGAACAAGAAACCCAGCTACTCTGTGCTCAGACTTCTAACCCACAGAAACTATGAGATAATAAATGGGTGACTGAGATTATGGTAATTTGCTCTATAGCAATAGAAAACTGATAATACAGCTGAGTATAGTATTCTGGGAGGGAAATCATGTTCCCTATAAACTTTAGGAGCATTGCTCCATTGGCTTGTAACTATGTTGCTATCATGAAATTAGATACCATTCTAATCTGCATCTTTTTGGAGCCATTTGTGAGTAAATTTCACAGAACACATCCCTTTACCATTAAATAGTCAAGTGTGTATTTCATAAGAACAAAGACATCCACTTAAATAACAACAGTGAAATTATAAAAATCTGGAAATTTAACTTTGTTATAATACTTTTATCCACAGATTTTATTAAAAGTTCGCCATTTATCCTAATAATGCCCTTTGTAACATTTAAAAAATGACCAGGATCCAATCCAGGGTCACGCACTGCATTCAGTTTCCGAGTTTTTATGTCTCTGTAATATTGAACAGTTCCTCAGACTTTCTTTGTCTTTTATGACATTGACATTTTTGAAAAAAACAGGCCAGTTATTTTGTAGAATGTCCCTCAATTTGGGGTTGTCTGATGTTTTGTCATGCTTAGATTCAGGTTATACATTTTTGGCAGGAATACTGCATAAATGTTGTTGTGTTCTTTTCAATACATTTTATCAGGAGGTACATGATGTCAATTTGCCCTATTATTTGTGATATTAACTTTTTTATTGAAGTATAGTTGATCTACAATGCTGTGTTAATTACTGCTGAACAGCAGTGATTCAGTTATACATACATACATATATATACACATTCTTTTTTTATATTCTTTTCCATTATGGTTTATCATAGGATATTGAGTATAGTTCTCTGTGCTATACAGTAGGACCTTGTTGATTATCCATTCTCTATATAAAAGCTCACATCTGCTAACCCCAGCCTCCCACTCCATCCCTCCCCCAACCCCCGCCTCCCCTTGGCAACCACCATGTAATACTAACTTTGATCACTTGGTTAGAATGGTATCTGTCAAATTGCTCCACTATAACTTACTATTTTTCCTTTTATAATTAATAAATAAATATGTGGAAATTCTTGACTATATAATTATTCTGTTCTCAAATTACTTCACCTACCAGTTTTAGAATTTTTGTCGATTCTTGCCTGGCTCAATTGTCACCATTTTAAAATGATCTAAATTAATTGTTGCATTTACTTTTTAAAAATTAATTAATTAATTAATTAACTTTTGGCTGAGTTGGGACTTGTTGCTGCACGCGGGCTTTCTCCAGTTATGGAGAGTGGGGGCTACTTTGTTGCGGTACGTGGGCTTCTTATTGCAGTGGCTTCTCTTGTTGTGGCTCACAGGCTCTAGGTGCGTGGGCTTCAGTAGTTGTGGCACACGGGCTTAGTTGCTCCGCGGCATGTGGGATCTTCCTGGACCAGGGCTCGAACCCGTGTCCCCTGCATTGGCAGGTAGATTCTTAACCACTGCACCACCAGGGAAGTCCACATTTAGTTTTAAGTGATCTGTTTTTCTCTCTGAGAGTTCTAAACTCTCTATTCTAAGTGTACCATAATTTTATGATTTTTGGTACTAGGGTTTAATGATACTGGTGTAGTTTTTCTTTATTCATATTCCTGGATACTCAGTAGATTCTTTTAATCTGGGAATTCTTGTCTTTTGGAAAAACTTATTTTGATTGTTTTCTTTCTTCCATTTTCTTCTTTTGGAATTCTTTTTAGTCATATATTTATACCTCCTGTACCATTCTTCTTTTGGTTTTTGTTAATATTATCTGCACTATAGTCTGTCTCTTTAACCTTTCCTTTGCTGTACCATATGGAACATATCAATCTGATCCCTCTATTGAATTTTTAGCTTTTATGATTATGTTCCAAAATTTCCAGAGCTATTTCTTATTCTCTGATTGTTACTTAAAATAAAATCCTGTCCTTAAAAAAAATGTTGTCCCTGTACCCAGCCAATGAGCATAACAAAATGTCTGGATGTTTTCATTTGTATATTTTCTTGCTTCTGGATTGGGGTTCCTTCCCCCTCACTCACTCTCCACCCCTGTTTTGTTTGTTTCAGTATTACATGTTAGAGACTTTCCTCAAATGTTTGGTGACCCAGACTATCCATTTATATTTTAGAATGAGGTACTAAAAAGGCTGAGTGGTAGGCTTCACGGTAGGGTGACTCAGCTGTTAGAATGCCTAGACATTAGTATTAGATGCTAGTAAGTAATTGTCCCAGAGCCGCTCAGTTTCTTTTTAAAAAATGATCCTCTAGTCTTCTGCTTGTGAGATATGTGTCTGATCATTGGGATTCCTAGGATGAAGGGAGGATCCTAGCTCGTCACTACTCAGAATTCAGGTTTTTACAACGTACTTTCTCTCCTACTCTTTGCTGTGCCTGTTTTGTCTAAGCATAGAGCCTTTCTGATTTCAGTTTCTTCAACGAGGATAGTGATTTGGCTGTGCTGAATTGAGGAGAGAACCTGTTATTCCAGTCATTTTGCATACAAAATTTTGACGAATTTCTCTGTTTTCATCCCTGCCTCTCATCCTTGCAACTAGGGTTTGACCCATCCATATTTTGAGCTTGTCAGGGATTCAGTGAGGTAAATCAACATGCTTCTCTTTGATAGGCATCTTACCTTATTGCATCCTCTTCTCTTCTGTTATCATTTCTATTTGTTTTCCATCTTCCCAAAATTTGCTGATATCATTTGCCATTGTCCTCCTTTTCCCTGGGAGTTTATTTATCTTTTTCAAGAATCCATTTAATGTCATTTTTAGGTGGGACTGGAAGAAGAGGAACTATACATCTACAATCAATGTGCTATCCATTTCTGTCCATTTTAATGTATTTATTCTTCCTGATGAACTTATAATCAGTTTCCATGTTATACTAACTCACCTACCCATCCACACACGGAAATTTATATAAAATTACATTGAATCCATAGGTTAATTTGAGAGGAACTGATATTTCTACAATACTGAATCTTCCATTCTCCATTTATTCAAGGGTTCTTTGATATGTTTCAGTAAATTACTCTCAGGTTCTTCTTATAAATCTTGTATGTGTCCTGTTTCCTGTAATTGTACTGATAGATATTTCATCTTTTTGATTGCTCTATGGAATAACCCCCTACTCCAACTACCCCCATTACATTTCTAATTGATTATAGAACAGATTTGTATCTTGTACTGATCACTTTGATGAACTGCAAGTTCTGAAAAAGTATAGTTGATATTTTTATGTAAGTGTGTATAAATGTAATTAATAGATGTGTATCATTTTATAACAAGAATATGAAATGAAAGCTGTTTTATTAAGCTTGGTAAATTTTGTTAATAATTATTACCTTTTATTTTCTTGTAGCAGTTAATCTGTGAGACTTTTTTTGTTTTCTTTTTATGCAAATAAGCATTATACGTTAGAAGTTCCCTTGATGGAGACCTATTCACAAACTTTCATTTGAGAAGTATTCCATGATCAAATAAATTTGAAAAATGCTGTCTTAAAATACCCGCCAACACTTAGCACAGTACTAGACACTTAGCAGTAGTTCAACAAGAACTTACTGAGTAAACAAATATATGTAATCTTCCCAACCATCTTCTTTCCTTCAGGCTTATTCTCTAAACTCAGACAGATGGGAAACATTTTCTAAAAACTCTCCAAGGTGAATATTTCATAATATCCCTAGAAACCCATGTTAGTGTTTGACAAATCTCAATGTCAGGAAACTTCCTTACCCTAAGGCTATTTTGCTGTAGTTTAAGTCATTTCCTTTTATTCTTTCTTTAATGCTGTTAGAAAATAGGTTTCCATTCCTTGTGTATAAATCTGAGAAGGTTACATGGAACTAAAATTTAGTTTAAGGTGTGCTTTAGAAATTCTTTTTTCCTCTTTCCACTATGATTCTGTAAAAGGATAATTCTGCCACCCACCAAAAAAAGTGGATTTATTTATTTTGTTTATTTACTTATTTATTTTTGGCTGTGTTGGGTCTTCATTGCTGTGTGCAGGTTTTCTCTAGTTGCGGCAAGCGGGGGCTACTCTTTGTTGTGGTGCGTGGGCTTCTCATTGCAGTGGTTTCTCTTGTTGTGGAGCACAGGCTCTAGGCTTGCGGGCTTCAGTAGTTGTGGCACGTGGGCTCAGTAGTTGTGGCTCACGGGCTCTAGAGTGCAGGCTCAGTAGTTGTGGTGCACGGGCTTAGTTGCTCTGCGGCATGTGGGACCTTCCCGGACCAGGGCTCAAACCCGTGTCCCCTGCATTGGCAGGTGGATTCTTAACCACTGCACCCCAAAAAAGTGGATTTATTTATAGCAGAATATTGGAAAAATATGTCCAACAATTTTAGAAAAGTGATACTTCAATATGAAAATGTTTACCTTGCTCTCCTCAGAACTCTTTAAACCAATGGTTTCCAAACTTGACTAATTTTTATTTTTTATAAATTTATTTATTTTATTTATTTATTTTTGGCTGCTTTGAGTCTTCGTTGCTGCACGTGGGCTTTCTCTAGTTGTGGCGAGTGGGGGCTACTGTTCGTTGCGGTGCGTGGGCTTCTCATAGCGGTGGCTTCTCTTGTTGCAGAGCATGGGATCAAGGCATGCGGCTTCAGTAGTTGTGGCATACGGGCTTCAGTAGTTGTGGCACGCAGCTTCAGTAGTTGTGGCTCACGGGCTCTAGAACACAGGCTCAGTAGTTGTGGAGCACAAGTTTAGTTGCCCCACGGCATGTAGGATCTTCCTGGATCAGGGCTCAAACCCATGTCCCCTGAATTGGCAGGCAGATTCTCAACCACTATGCCACCAGGGAAGTCCCTTGACTAAGTTTTAAAAACACTTGGGGAACTAAATAGATATAAAGATTTTTGGTCCCATGAAAATGTACTGAATTTGATTACCAGAAGGGTAGTGCTTGGAAACTTGTAATTAAAAAAAAAAATCCACTCTGGAAGCTTTTAGGATCTCCTTTTTATTTCTAGTGTTATCGTGTTTTGGTTTGGGTCATTTTTCACACTTTGTGCTAGGCAGTGGGGAAGTTCTTTTAAGAAGTTAGAGATGTGTCCTTCAATTTGGGGAACATTTTTAATTTAATTATCCCCCCTTTTATTTTCTTTGTTTTCTCTTCCTGAAATTCCAATTATTTGGGAATTTGAGCATCTGGATTAAAACTGTGTTTTTCTTACCATTTTTCTGAGAGTAACCATCTCTGACTTTTTAACTTTACCTTTTAATGTGCCTACTAAATTTTTTTTGATGGTCATGCTTTGATCATATTTATAATTTCCTAGAGCTATTTTTCTTCTTGTGTGGTGGGTTAAAGTATTTCCACAAATTCTTTGATGCACCCATCTAAAAGCAAAGCCTAATAATCCTCGCTTTGAGTATGGACTAGACTTAGTGACTTGCTTCTAATGATTATAAAAAAAAGTACAAGTGAGAGTGTGTGGTTTTTGCATACCAGGTCATAAAGGGCAATGTGGCTTTCTTATTGCTCTTTCTTTGGATTACTTGCTCTGGGGGAAGCCAGTTGCCATGTTGTGAGAACACACAATAGTGTTACAGAGAGTTCCATGTAGTGAGAAACTAAGGTCTCCTGCCAACAGCTATGTAATAAGTCATGTGAAGGAAGATCTTCCAGCCCCTGTCAAGTCTTCAGAAAACTGCAGCAATCTCATGAGAGACTTTGAGCCAGACCATGCTGCTAATTTCCTCCCAGATTCATGACCCACAGAAACTGTGTAAGATAGTAAATGTTTGTTGTAAGTTGCTTAGTTTGGGGATAATTTGTCATGCAGCAATAGATAACTAACATATCTTGCCTCTGAATGTTTCTTTTTATAGCATCCTATTCTTGTTTCTGATGCCCTATCTTCTGTCATTTCATAGTACATTAGTAATCTTTATTTGCTTATTTTAAGTTTTCTTTTCCTCACTACATTTCCTCTAATTCCTTTGAATTTCTTTTTTTTTTTTTTTTTTTTTGGATTCAGGGTAGTTGACAAAAATACCAAAGAGATGGAAGGGGGTACAGATTCTGGACATGAGGTCACGGGAGAGGAGGCAAACAAACAGCTAACATCTGATACAGGAATCAAGGAAAACAAAGTAAAAGGAAAAACTTAAATAGCCTGTAAGAGAAAGAGATGTATGAATATATTTTAGAGGTGTTTGTTTGTTTTGCTCTTTGTTTGTTTTGCTCACGATATCATCAACTATCATCAGTACTCAGATTCCTTAGTCCACAGCATCTTTGGCAAAGATTTCTAATATAGTGTAGGTTAGAAATACTCAGTGGTGCCTCTTTACTGTTTTACTTGGATTGAATTCTCCTATTCCTAAAGCTGTACTATAGATAAACCAAGGTGTTATAAGGCTGTGTTAAGAAAACCTGCATATTGTTTGTATAACTAGTGGATTGAGAGTTGAGTTAGTCTGATGGTAGGTTTCAGACAAAACTAAAGGTCAATGGAATCATTGTAGACTCCATCACCTACTGTCTGTCACCTTGAGTATGTTTTTCAAATGTTAAGAGCCTCTTTTGTCAAATGGGAATAATAATAGATCCTACCCTGGGGTATTATAAAGATTTAATGAGATAAGTTGCTTAGAAGAGCACTTGGCACCCTGTTCCCTTTTTTCCTCTTATTCTCCATCTGCTTCCCCTTCTTCTCTCCTTTCTTCTCTTCTCATTCTTTTCCTCCTTTTCTGCTTCTCTTTCTCCACCTCATATTTCTCCTTATTACAGGCATATATCATTTTATTGCACTTTGCAGACATTGCATTTTTTACAAATTGAAGATTTGTGGCAACTCTGTGTCGAGCAAGTCTATTGGCACTATTTTTCCAATAGCACTGGTTCACTCCGTGCCTCTGTGTCACATTTTGGTAACTTTCACAATATTTCAAAATTTATTATTATTATTATATTTGTTGTGGTGATCTGTGATCAGTGATCTTTGATGTTACTACTGTAATTGTTTTGGGGCACCACGAACATATAAGATGGCAAACTTAATGGATAAATGTTGTATGTATGCTGACTGTTCCATGGACTGGCCATTCCCTAGTCTCTCTCCCTCTCCTCAGGCCTCTCTATTCCCTAAGACACAATAATATTGAAATTAGGCCAATTAATAACCCTACAGTGGCCTCTAAATGTTCAAGTGAAAGGAAGAGTTGCATGTTTCTCACTCTATATCAAAAGCTAGAAATGATTAAGCTTCATGAGAGAGGCATGTTGATAGTCAGGATAGGCCAAAAGCTAGGCCTCTTGTGCCAGTTAGCCAAATTGTGAAAAAGTTCTTGAAGGAAATTAAAAGCGCTACTCCGGTGAACACATGCATGATAAGAAAGTAAAACAGTCTTATTGCTGATATGCGGAAAGTTTTAGTAGTCTGTATAGAAGATCAAACCAGCCACAACATTCCCTTAAGCCAAAGCTTAATCCAGAGCAAGGCCCTAACTCTCTTCAATTCTATGAAGGCTGAGAGAGGTAAGGAAGCTGCAAAAGAAAAGTTTGAATCTAGAAGAGGTTTAAGGATCCACCTCCATAACATAAAAGTGCAAGGTGAAGCCTCAAGTGCTGATGCAGAAGCTGTAGCAAGTTATCCAGAAGATCCATGAAGGTGGCTATTCTAAACAGATTTTCAATGTAGATAAAACAGCTTTATATTGGAAGACTATGCCATTTAGGACTTTCATAGCTTGAGAGGAGAAGTCAATGCCTGGCTTCAAAGCTTCAAAGAACACAGTGATTCTCTTGTTGGAGGCTATGCAGCTGGTAACTTTAAGTTGAAGCCAATGCTCATTTACCATTCCCTAAATCCTAGGGCCCTTAAGGATTATGATAAATATACTCTGCCTGTGCTCTATATGTGGAACAACGAAGCCTGGATGACAGCACATCTGTTTACAACATGGTTTACTGAATATTTTAAGACCACTGTTGTAACTTGCTCTTCAGAAAAAAAGATTTCTTTCAAAATAATACTGCTCATTGACAATGCATCTGACCACCCAAGAGCTCCAATGTAAATGTGCAACAGAGTAATGTTTCCATGTCTGCTAACACAGCATCCATTCTGCAGCCCATGGATTAAGGAATAATTTCAGCTTTTAAGTCTTATTATTATTTTTTTAAATAAATTTATGTATATATTTTTGACTGTGTTGGGTCTCCGTTGCTGTGCACGGGCTTTCTTTAGTTGTGGCAAGTGGGGGCTACTCTTCGTTTGCGGTGCGTGGGCTTCTCACTGCGGTGGCTTCTCTTGTTGTGGACCATGGGCTCTAGGTGCGCGGGCTTTAGTAGTTGTGGCTCGCAGGCTCTAGAGCTCAGGCTCAGTAGTTGTGGTGCACGGGCTTAGTTGCTCTGCGGCATGTAGTATCTTCCCAGACCAGGGCTTGAACCCATGTTCCCTGCATTGACAGGCGGATTCTTAACCACTGCGCCACCAGGGAAGCGCCCGTCTTATTATTATTATTATTTTTACATCTTTATTGGAGTATAATTGCTTTACAATGGTGTGTTAGTTTCTGCTTTATAGCAAAGTGAATCAGTTATACATATACATATGCTCCCATATCTCTTTCCTCTTGCGTCTCCCTCCCTCCCACCCTCCCTATCCCACCCCTCTAGGTGGTCACAAAGCACCGAGCTCAGGGACTTCCCTGGTGGCACAGTGGTTAAAAATCTGCTTGCCAATACAGGGGACACGGGTTTGATCC
The DNA here is from genome assembly GCF_964165515.1 of Mesoplodon bidens. Lineage (NCBI taxonomy): Eukaryota > Metazoa > Chordata > Mammalia > Artiodactyla > Ziphiidae > Mesoplodon > Mesoplodon bidens. Next base: position 95,288,004 of record NC_138161.1, on the reverse strand, counting down.
CTGGTCCAGGAAGATCCCACATATCATGGAGCAACTAAGCCCGTGCACCACAACTACTGAGCCTGCGCTCTAGAGCCTGCAAGCCACAACTACTGAGCCCACCCACTGCAATTACTGAAGCCCATGGACTCAAGGGCCTACATGCCTCAACTACTGAGCCTGTGTGCTGCAACTACTGAAACCCGCGCCTAGAGCCCATACTCCGCAACAAGAGAAGCCACCACAATGAGAAGCCCACGCACCACCAATGAAGAGTAGCCCCCACTTGCCACAACTAGAGAAAGCCCGTGTGCACAAATGAAGACCCAACACAGCCAAAAATAAATAAATAAAATAAATAAATCTTTTAAAAAGGAAATCTATTTTTTAAAGGCTATAGCTGCCATAGATAGTGATTCCTCTGATGGATCTGAGCAAAGTAAATAGAAAATCTTCTGGAAAGGATTTATCATTCTAGATACCATTAAGAACATTTGAGATTCATTGGAAGAGGTCAACATAACAACATTAGTAGGAGTGTGGAAGAAGTTGATTCCGATCCTTATGGACAACTTTGAGGGGTTCAATACTTTAGAGGAGGATTTAATTGCAGATGTGGTGAAAATAGTGAGAAAACTAGAATTAGAAGTGGAGTCTGATAATGTGACTGCATTGCTGCAACGTCATGATAAAATTTCAAGCTTGAAGAGCTGCCTTTTATGGATAAGCAAAGAAAGTGGTTTCTTGAGATGGAGTCTACTCCGGGTTAAAATGCTGTGAAGATTGTTGAAATGACAACAACGAATTTAGAATATTACATAAATTTAGTTGATAAAGCAGTGGCAGGCTTTGAATGTATTGTCCAATTTTGAAAGAAGCTCTACTGTGGGTAAAATGCTATCAAACAGCACTTCATGCTACAGAGAAATCATTTGTGAAAGGAAGAGTCAATAGACATGGCACACTTCACTGTTGTCTTATTTTAAGAAATTGCCCCAGCCGCCCCAAACTTTAGTGATCACCACCCTGATCAGTCAGCAGCCATCAAAACATCAAGGCAAGACCCTCCACCAGCAAAAAGATTACTACTCACTGAAGGCTCAGATGATGCTTACCAATTTTTAGCAATAAAGTATTTTTAAATTAAGATATATATGCTTTTTTAGACATAATGCTATTGCACTCGTAGTATAGCATTACATGTAAACTAAACTTTTATATGTACTGGGAAACCAAGAAGTTCATGTGACTCACTTTATTGTGATACTCGCTTTATTGAGATGGTGTAGAACTGAATGTGCAATATCTCGGACATGTGCCTGTATTAGTGTTATGTAACAATGTGTCATCACGAACCTTGAATCTGTTTTGGAGGGAATTCTGGTCTATTGACCACTTTTACAAGTCTTATCCTTATGGTACCACAACGAACTATAAGATATTGGCACTTACATTTGTTAGTCATAAGCAGACCTCTAACACAGAAGCTTGATTTCCTGTAACACAGCTATATCACTCAACAAAATTTTACAGAAGGCCTCCTCTGTAAGAGAAGCTGTGCTGGGTGGTGACTATATAAAAATGTGACACACTGCTCATAGTCTAGTGGAGAAGACAGTCAAATATAATACAGAACTCCCCACTATTGTAGGCATCCTCAGGATGCTGTGGGAACTTAGAAGAGTGAGCTCTGATATGCTTATGATAGTCACTGAAGGTCAGGCAAAGAGAAAGCACTTGAAAGGGGTGGGGTGTGTGTGTGTGTGTGTGTGTGTGTGTGTGTGGTGGGGAGTTGGGCATAATTCCAGATATAGAGAACACTATATGAAAAACTACAGAGGTATGAGAGTGCATGTTGTGACTGGAAACTAGTAAGTAACTGAATGTAATATCTGAGAACCTACTCTGTATCGAAGTTATACAGTAGATGGGGAGTCTTCAAACACCAAAACATAGCTCTTTGTACAAGAGCAACAAAGTAAGTCCTCGTGTGGTATCTAAGAATTATAGAATCCGCGTAGAGGAAGTACTCCCATAGTACTTTGTAGTAGTCTAAATTTTTGTTTAATAATTTGTTAAGGTTTGTTGAATGAAGGAATAAATAAATGATAAATCTTAAAGAATGTTTATGAGTCAGCCAGGTTTTGTTTTTCTTTCTCAAATATTACCATTATGTCTCTACTCACTCCAGCGCTTCAATATTTATGTGATACTCAAATATTTTATTTGGCCCTTCTAATTATTTGCTGCCATCTAGTGTAATAAAGTTGATGTTGTAATTTTTCCCCCAGTTTTATTGAAAACTAATTGACATACATCAGTGTGTAAGTTTAAGGCATACAGCATGATGGTTTAATCTAAAATATTGTGAAATAATTACCACATCCATCTTCCCATATAAATACAATAAAAAGGAAAGAAAGAAGAAATAGATCTGCTGTGATGAGAACACTTAGGATTTATTGTCTAAACAACAGTCCTATTTATTGAACAGCAGTGTTAGCTATAGTCATCCTGTTGTATATTACATCCCTAGTACTTATTTGTCTTATAACTGGAAGTTTGTACATTATGACCACCTTCCTCCAATTCCCCTTTCCCATACCCTCCACCTATGGTTATCAAAGTCTGATCTCTTTTTCTAGGAGTTTGGGTTTTTTGTTTGTTTGTTTTTTGAAGATACCACATATAAGTGAGATTGTACAGTATTTGTCTTTCTCTCTCTGACTTTTTTCACTTAGTATAATGCCTTCATGGTCCATGCATGTTGTCATAAATTGTAGGATTTCCTCGTTACATATCTCATAACTTCTTTATCCATTCATCCATCAGTGGACACTTAGGCTGTTTCCACATCTTGGCTGTTGTAAATAATGCTGCTATGAATGTGGGGGGACAGGCATCTTTTTGAATTAGTGTCTTTTGTTTTCTTTGGATGTATTCCCAGGAGTGGAATTGCTGGATCATATGGTAGTTCTATTTTCAATTTTTTGAAGGCCCTCCATACTGTTTTGCATAGTGGCTGTCTCAATTTACAATACCACCAACAGTGGGATTAAAGCTAAGTCAGTGAAAGAACCTGATATAAAATTCAAGGAATTGTGGGTACAAAAGGTAACTCATATAATTTTAAAAATTAACACTATGAGGTAGTGCAGTGGAATGTGGTGCAATTTGGAATACCCTCTGTCCAAGGTTGCTCTCTCCTGGGTTCATGTACTCCATCTGCTGAAAGTTCATTAATGTTTTCCTCTTGATGATTTTTAATGTTTAAAATGATGTGTATCTTATCATTTCTTGATAATTAAAAAAACCCTAAGTAAATTAAGGTCAGAAAATGCCATTTAATTTATTCACTGGCTTTAATTTGTCATATGCCTATCACAGTGTCATTCTCTCTTTCTCCCTCCACCCCATCCCCTTTCTTTTTTATTCTGTGCAGAGGAAAATACTGCTTTGGTTTTTATTTCATTTTTAGAAAACTTGTGGTCCTGAAGGAGAGTTGGCTGGGTAGGTCAGCCATGACATCATCACTAGACTTTCAAGGCAAAAGTAAAATTAAGTTGTTTTTGAAGCCAGTACTTGCTGTGATGGAAGAGACTCCGGAAGGAGGACTTCCTCTCCTTCCAGGCTTAGGGGCCCTTGAAGTTTCCTCTGAGAAGTACCAAATGAGAATTGGAATGATTTATTAGAATATTTTATCTTTCTCCTTTTCCCCAATTCTCTATCCAGTTGTACCATCAACACCATGAATTCCTAAATAGAAGAAACTCTAAGCCAATGCCAGGAGACCTGAATTCTAATTCTGGCTCCTGTTGGAAGTGGTGGTGTGACACATGGCCCTTACTTTCCTCTTTTATAAATTCAAGCCTTGAGTTTAGATTTTTGTTTTGTTTTGCTTTTATCTTTCAGTCTCTAAGATGTAGTGATTTTTCTTGCTATTTACTTTGCTGAGCTTTATTTATTCTCCAGTTTTGAGGGCAATGCAAACCTTGATTAGAAAACAATTCCTGAAGGGTGGGGAATTGTAGTGAAAGAGTTTTTGGAGCAATAAGGAAAGTTAACTGTTTGCCATTCTTCTTTTAAGTCCATCTGCTAAAAGGTAGCAAAATCGTTTCAGGCATATCCTCATCCTCTCACAATTAAACAAAAATCCAGAAGATTAAGTCTGAACATGTTTCTATAATTAAAAGGATTCAATATCCAGTATTGGGAAAGATGTATGTTTACAATATGCAGTTTATCACAAAGAAACCTAGAGCTGGGGGGAGAGAAAATAGAATGGAAGGTACAGTAAGTACTGGAAGCATGTTTAAATATTCAAAACACATAGAAGATGCAGAATATCTTGACTCCTCTATGACAAATTGCAGGCTGTAGCCATCTACTTAAATTACTTGTGGAAACTGGAGCTCTTTTTTATGAAGAAATTACTGATTTTCTAGGGTGGTTTATGGAATTGGTCTTATTATCTCATAAATAGGATATTAGACTTGAACACATTCTTCAGATAATCTGAAAAAAGAAAGAATTTCACCTTTTTTAAAAAGTGGGGCAATTTTACTTCATTTGGGGATAGCAGCAAGGAACCACTTAACCTTATGAAAAAAATAGAAAGTTATGTGTCAGATTGAGAGTTTATCACTGTTAAGAACTTTTCCCAGGAGGTTGTATTATGGGAAAGAAGATTCAGGCACTTCTTTCTTTTCTATATTCTGCTTTCAAGCCCCTCTAACCTATTCAAAAACATTTGTTTAGCACCAGTTTCCCACTATTGCAAGGGCCCCTTGTTAAAAACATAAAAAAATTTATTATGCCCATCTCATTGAAATTATATTTTTGTATCTAGTAATTAGAAGATGAAACATATATAAAAACCTGCCATAAATGTAGACCACTTTTAATAGAATTTGATTAGTTATGCCTAGCAGTTCTATGCATTTGAAACAAAGTACAACAAGTCCCCTACAAGTTGCAAACTTTGAAAGATGCGAACGTGCCTTTTCACGTCCAATCACATAAGTTAGTTCACATGTCTGGCGTACATTGTCATGTGCATGCGTCCTCTGCAAGTGGTTGTGCTTTTGTGTACTTACATTGTGCAGCTTACTAATGAAGACCTGATGGAATTGGAGGCCCAGAGAAAGGACAAAGAGAGACAAGAGGAATAAGTAACTGAAGAACCGAAGAGATTCATGATGCAGGAAATGGCAAGGGGATTTTCTTTATCTGAGGAGGCACTGTTAGTTTTTGAGGCACAGGACCGAAGCGTAGAACAGTACACAAAGTTTGCAGCAGTCATTCAGAATACAATCCAGTGCTACCATGTCATCTACAACGAGAAAAAGAGCTACTACCCAGACATCACCGGATCGTTTTTTCAAGAGGGTAGATGGAATTGAATCCAGCAAGGAACCAGAACCTGTGCCATCAACGTCAGGCGTGAGTGAACTTGAAGTTGCCCTCCATCTCCTATTGCTGATGATCCTTCAGCTCTACCCTCTCCCACCTCCTCTACTCCTCTCCCTCCTCTACTCAGTAACTCTTCTTGCCTGTTCACTCAATGCCAGCCCCTGGATGCCAGCTGTTGTACTCTACTACTGTACTTTTCAATGTACTGTACTGTAAGATTAAAAATGATTTCTTTATTTTTGTGTGTTTGTTTTTTATGTGTTATTTGTGTGAAAAGCATTGTAAGCCTATTACAGTACAGAACTATATAGCCGATTGTGTTAGTTGGGTACCTAGGCTAACTTTGTTGGACTTACATCAAATTGGACTTACAAACGTTCTCTTGGAATGCAACTCATTCATATGTAGGGGACTAACTGTACATATATTATCTGTAGACATTCTTCAGACTGTAGGTAATGTTAAGTGAGCAAAAGTGTTGTATAATCTCTTGTATTATCTCCACAGGCCAAGGGGCAAAGGTAGGAAGCTGTCTATCTACTGCTCTGGAACACTGAAACTCAAGCAGGTTGGGGTGGGGAGAGGGCCTGAGGTGCACGTTGGTTGAGCTCTCTTGTCTGGAGTTTGTGTTATGAAAACAAAGTGTATACTGAAAGTATGTATGTTTTTGTCCCTCAAACATGGCCTTGCCTTGAGATCTGTGCACTGCCCTGCCACCTCCACCACCATCCCTCAATACTTCTCTAGGAGCAGTGGTTTCTGCACTTAGTGGTTTCATGCACAGGGAACATTTAATAAGATACAACCAAGCAAAAACACATAAATATTGGGAGAAATGGGGAAATTGTGTGATTAAGAACATTAAAAAAACCCCACAATATACTATCATTACCATATTCTAAAAGAAGATACATCAAGATTAGAAAGAACATAATCTCAATATAAACAGCCAAATTTTAGTTAAATAAATTTAATTTAATGGAAAATTGACTGCATTGCCCTTATTTTTCTTATTTTCTAGCAGACAGGTGAAATTATCTTTGTGGACTAGTGGTTCCGAATCACTACTCAGAGGATAAAAGCATAAACTTCATTTCAAATGGCTTATACTTCTGTTGAATATTTTTTATTTTTTCCTATCTAGAACTTACATCCAAATCCTTTAAGAAAGCCTCAGATAATAGCTTTGTTTCTTCCATGTTGAAGAAAGCTTTAAACTTAGGTCTAGCATGGAATACTAACTTCTTTACTTATATCTTGTTATCCTCCTCTGGTTATTTTTCTTCATTTTGTCATAAAAAATACTTTGCCTTATTCCCATAAAACTATTTGAGGTGGCTTTAGCATATATTGTAATAAGAGTATATAAATAGAAGAGGAAATTGAGATAAGAAAAAAATAAAAATAAGGAAATAATGTTAAAACACAAAAATACATGCTGAGCGTCCTGTATAAATTTTAGAGGTGAGCCTCATATTTGAATCTAGGATTCCTAACAGTCCAAAGAAAGAGGGAAGCAGATTGATAAATGACCTATTACTGTATAACAAATTACCTCAAAACCTAGCTGCTTAAAATAGCAAACATTTATTATCTCTGAGGGTCAGGAATCTAGGAGGGGTGTAGCTGGCTGCTTTTGGCTCAAGGTCTCTCCTAAGGCTGAAGTTACGATGTCAGCTGGGGCTGCAGGATCCCTTTCCAAGATAGTTCATCACATGGCTGTTGGCTGAGGCTGATGGTCTTGGTTCTTGGCTGGCTGTGGCAGAAGGCGTTGATTTTTCACCATACCTCTCCACAGGGTTGCCTGGGTGTCCTTATGATATGACAGCTGGATTTCCCAGAGTGACTGATTTAAGCGAGAAGGCAAGAGAGGAAGCCATATTGCCTTCTGTGATCTAGTTTTGGAAATGACATACCATTACTTCTGTAGTATTCTGTTTGTCACACAGACCAACCCTATTACACTGTGAGATGCAACTACACAAGAATATGATCATTGGGGATCACTGGGGGCCGTCTTGGCAAATGGCTTCACCACAATCCAATTAAAAGAATCAGCATTATTAATTTAAAAAACAAAGCAGTTTTGTGGGAAAAAGAAAATTGTTTCCCATCCCCCCCTCCAGACTGAGATATGAAAGAAATTTAATTTATTTCATGGAACTGCATAAAGAGAACATTATATGAAATCACAGACAAGCTCTCAACAATATATCTAAAAGAGCTCTAGTATGAGTTACATATGAATTTTTTTTTATGTTCCAAAATTTATCATATATATGTTATATGATATTGGGAAGTGAGGCTTTGTGGAGGTAATTAAATTTAGATGAGGTCATGAGGTCATGGGGGGGCGGGGTCCTCACCGTGGGAATTGTGTCCTCATAAAAAGAGACCTAAGAGCGTTCGCTTTCTCTCCTTTTCTCTCTCTCCCTCTCTCTCTCTTTCTGCCACGTGATGGTACAGGAAGAAGATGGCCATATGCCAGTGAGGAAGAGAGTGCTTTCACCAGACACTGAATATGCCAGCACTTTGATCTTGGATTCCCCAGCCTCCAGAACTGCGAGAAATAAATTTCTGTTGTTTAATCTACCCAGGCTATGATATTCTATAGTAGCAACCTGAACTGTCTGGTACCCCTTAATGTAAACTGGTGGCATAGAAACAAAACATCACTAAGTGAAAACACTGATATGAAAAATCTACACACTCAAAATTGAAAGTGTTCAGATGTACTAGCGTAATACAAGGATAATCTTTAGGGAAATTGGAGTGATGTTTCTCAAACTGAGGTAATTCTGTCCCTGGGATTATATATATCAGCGTACTGGGGATACTTAAAACCAAAGAATTAACATGTCCCATCTTTCTGAAGCATTAAATTTTTGTGAAGATTTTGGGGGAAAGTTGTGAATATTTTTTATTAAAACATTTTGTCACATAAGTCCACAAGAAAAATCAGTAGTTAATCTTGTGTTTTTATGTCTTTTACCAGTTTTTTTTTTTTTGCTTGTTCATTTTCTTTTTTTTTTTGTTTAATGTTTATTTTTATTTATTTTTATTTATTTTTTATTAGTTTCTGCTTTATAACAAAGTGAATCAGTCATACATATACATCTGTTCCCACATCCCTTCCCTAATGCATCTCCCTCCCTCCCACCCTCCCCATCCCACCCCTCCAGGCGGTCACAAAGCACCGAGCTGATCTCCCTGTGCTCTGCGGCTGCTTCCCACTATCTATCTACCTTACGTTTGGTAGTGTATATATGTCCATGCCTCTCTTTCGCTTTGTCACAGCTTACCCTTCCCCCTCCCCATATCCACAAGTCCATTCTCAAGTAGGTCTGTGTCTTTATTCCCGTTTTACCCCTAGGTTCTTCATGACATTTTTTTTTTAAATTCCGTATATATGTGTTAGCATACGGTATTTGTCTTTCTCTTTCTGACTTACTTCACTCTGTATGACAGACTCTAGGTCTATCCATCTCATTACAAATAGCTCAGTTTCGTTTCTTTTTATGGCTGAGTAATATTCCATTGTATATATGTGCCACATCTTCTTTATCCATTCATCCGATGATGGACACTTAGGTTGTTTCCAGCTCCGGGCTATTGTGAATAGAGCTGCGATGAACATTTTGGTACATGTCTCTTTTGGAATTATGGTTTTCTCAGGGTATATGCCCAGTAGTGGGATTGCTGGGTCATATGGTAGTTCTATTTTTAGTTTTTTAAGGAACCTCCATACTGTTCTCCATAGTGGCTGTACCAATTCACATTCCCACCAGCAGTGCAAGAGGGTTCCCTTTTCTCCACACCCTCTCCAGCATTTATTGTTTCTAGATTTCTTGATGATGGCCATTCTGACTGGTGTGAGATGATATCTCATTGTAGTTTTGATTTGCATTTCTCTAATGATTAATGATGTTGAGCATTCTTTCATGTGTTTGTTGGCAGTCTGTATATCTTCTTTGGAGAAATGCCTATTTAAGTCTTCTGCCCATTTTTGGATTGGGTTGTTTGTTTTTTTGCTATTGAGCTGCATGAGCTGCTTATAAATTTTGGAGATTAATCCTTTGTCAGTTGCTTCATTTGCAAATATTTTCTCCCATTCTGAGGGTTGTCTTTTGGTCTTGTTTATGGTTTCCTTTGCTGTGCAAAAGCTTTGAAGTTTCATTAGGTCCCATGTGTTTATCTTTCTTTTTATTTCCTTTTCTCTAGGAGGTGGGTCCAAAAGGATCTTGCTGTGATTTATGTCATAGAGTGTTCTACCTATGTTTTCCTCTAAGAGTTTGATAGTTTCTGGCCTTACATTTAAGTCTTTAATCCATTTTGAGCTTATTTTTGTGTATGGTGTTAGGGAATGATCTAATCTCAAACTTTTACATGTCCCTGTCCAGTTTTCCCAGCACCACTTATTGAAGAGGCTGTCCTTTCTCCACTGTACATTCCTGCCTCCTTTATCAAAGATAAGTTGGCCATATGTGCGTGGGTTTATCTCTGGGCTTTCTATCCTGATCCACTGATCTATCTTTCTGTTTTTATGCCAGTACCACACTGTCTTGATTACTGTAGCTTTGTAGTATAGTCTGAAGTCAGGGAGCCTGATTCCTCCAGCTCCATTTTTCGTTCTCAAGATTGCTTTGGCTATTCGGGGTCTTTTGTTTTTCCAAAGAAATTTTGAAATTTTTTGTTCTAGTTCTGTGAAAAATGCCAGTGGTAGTTTGATAGGGATTGCATTGAATCTGTAGATTGCTTTGGGTAGTAGAGTCATTTTCACAATATTGATTCTTCCAATCCAGGAGCATGGTATCTCTCTCCATCTATTTGTATCATCTTTAATTTCTTTCATCAGTGTCTTATAATTTTCTGCATACAGGTCTTTTGTCTCCTTAGGTAGGTTTATTCCTAGATATTTTATTCTTTTTGTTGCAATGCTAAATGGGAGTGTTTTCTTGATTTCATTTTCAGATTTTTCATCATTAGTGTACAGGAATGCCAGAGATTTCTGTACATTAATTTTGTATCCTGCTACTTTACCAAATTCATTGATTAGCTCTAGTAGTTTTTCGGTAGCATCTTTAGGATTCTCTATGTATAGTATCATGTCATCTGCAAACAGTGACAGCTTTACTTCTTCTTTTCCAATTTGGATTCCCTTTATTTCCTTTTCTTCTCTGATTGCTGTGGCTAAAACTTCCAAAACTATGTTGAATAAGAGTGGTGAGAGTGGGCAGCCTTGTCTTGTTCCTGATCTTAGTGGAAATGGTTTCAGTTGTTCACCATTGAGGACAATGTTGGCTGTGGGTTTGTCATATATGGCCTTTATTATGTTGAGGAAAGTTCCCTCTATGCCTACTTTCTGCAGGGTTTTTATCATAAATGGGTGTTGAATTTTGTCAAAAGCTTTCTCTGCATCTATTGAGATGATCATATGGTTTTTCTCCTTCAACTTGTTAATATGGTGTATCACATTGATTGATTTGCGTATATTGAAGAATCCTTGCATTCCTGGAATAAACCCCACTTGATCATGGTGTATGATCCTTTTAATGTGCTGTTGGATTCTGTTTGCTAGTATTTTGTTGAGGATTTTTGCATCTATGTTCATCAGTGATATTGGCCTGTAGTTTTCTTTCTTTGTGACATCCTTGTCTGGTTTTGGTATCAAGGTGATGGTGGCCTCGTAGAATGAGTTTGGGAGTGTTCCTTCCTCTGATATTGTTTGGAAGAGTTTGAGAAGGATGGGTGTTAGCTCTTCTCTAAATGTTTGATAGAATTCGCCTGTGAAGCCATCTGGTCCTGGGCTTTTGTTTGATGGAAGATTTTTAATCACAGTTTCAATTTCAGTGCTTGTGATTGGTCTATTCATATTTTCTATTTCTTCCTGAGTCAGTCTTGGCAGGTTGTGCATTTCTAAGAATTTGTCCATCTCTTCCAGGTTGTCCATTTTATGGGCATAGAGTTGCTTGTAGTAATCTCTCATGATCTTTTGTATTTCTGCAGTGTCAGTTGTTACTTCTCCTTTTTCATTTCTAATTCTATTGATTTGAGTCTTCTCCCTTCTTTTCTTGATGAGTCTGGCTAATGGTTTATCAATTTTGTTTATCTTCTCAAAGAACCAGCTTTTAGTTTTATTGATCTTTGCTATCGTTTCCTTCATTTCTTTTTCATTTATTTCTGATCTGATTTTTATGATTTCTTTCCTTCTGCTAACTTTGGGATGTTTTTGTTCTTCTTTCTCTAATTGCTTTAGGTGCAAGGTTAGGTTGTTTATTCAAGATGTTTCCTGTTTCTTAAGGTGGGATTGTATTGCTATAAACCTCCCTCTTAAAACTGCTTTTGCTGCATCCCATAGGTTTTGGGTCGTCGTGTCTCCATTGTCATTTGTTTCTAGGTATTTTTTAATTTCCTCTTTGATTTCTTCAGTGATCACTTCGTTATTAAGTAGTGTATTGTTTAGCCTCCATGTGTTTGTATTTTTTACAGCTCTTTTCCTGTAATTGATATCTAGTCTCATAGCATTGTGGTCAGAAAAGATACTTGATACAATTTCAATTTTCTTAAATTTACCAAGGCTTGATTTGTGACCCAAGATATGATCTATCCTGGAGAATGTTCCATGAGCACTTGAGAAAAATGTGTATTCTGTTGTTTTTGGATGGAATGTCCTATAAATATCAACTAAGTCCATCTTGTTTAATGTATCATTTAAAGCTTGTGTTTCCTTATTTATTTTCATTTTGGAAGATCTGTCCATTGGTGAAAGTGGGGTGTTAAAGTCCCCTACTGTGATTGTGTTACTGTCGATTTCTCCTTTTATGGCTGTTAGTATTTGCCTTATGTATTGAGGTGCTCCTATGTTTGGTGCATAAATATTTACAATTGTTATATCTTCTTCTTGGATCATTCCCTTGATCATTATGTAGTGTCCTTCTTTGTCTCTTCTAGTAGTCTTTATTTTAAAGTCTATTTTGTCTGATATGAGAATTGCTACTCCAGCTTTCTTTTGGTTTCCATTTGCATGGAATATCTTTTTCCATCCCCTTACTTTCAGTCTGTATGTGTCTCTAGGTCTGAAGTGGGTCTCTTGTAGACAGCATATATATGGGTCTTGTTTTTGTATCCATTCAGCCAATCTGTGTCTTTTGGTGGGAGCATTTAGTCCATTTACATTTAAGGTAATTATCGATATGTATGTTCCTATTCCCATTTTCTTAATTGTTTTGGGTTCGTTATTGTAGGTCTTTACCTTCGTTGTGTTTCTTGCCTAGAGAAGTTCCTTTAGCATTTGTTGTAAAGCTGGTTTGGTGGTGCTGAACTCTCTCAGCTTTTGCTTCTCTGTAAAGGTTTTAATTTCTCCATCAAATCTGAATGAGATCCTTGCTGGGTAGAGTAATCTTGGTTGCAGGTTTTTCTCTTTCATCACTTTAATTATGTCCTGCCACTCCCTTCTGGCTTGTAGAGTTTCTGCTGAGAGATCAGCTGTTATCCTGATGGGGATTCCCTTGTGTGTTATTTGTTGTTTTTGCCTTGCTGCTTTTAATATGATTTCTTTGTGTTTAATTTTTGACAGTTTGATTAATATGTGTCTTGGCGTATTTCTCCTTGGATTTATTCTGTATGGGACTCTCTGTGCCTCCTGGACTTGATTAACTATTTCCTTTCCCATATTAGGGAAGTTTTCAACTATAATCTCTTCAAATATTTTCTCAGTCCCTTTCTTTTTCTCTTCTTCTTCTGGAACCCCTATAATTCGAATGTTGGTGCGTTTAATGTTGTCCCAGAGGTCTCTGAGACTGTCCTCTGTTCTTTTCATTCTTTTTTCTTTATTTTGCTCTGCAGCAGTTATTTCCACTATTTTATCTTCCACCTCACTTATCCGTTCTTCTGCCTCAGTTATTCTGCTATTGATCCCATCTAGAGTATTTTTTTTTTTTTTTTTTTTTTTTTTTTGCGGTATGTGGGCCTCTCACTGTTGTGGCCTCTCCCGTTGCGGAGCACAGGCTCCGGACGCGCAGGCTCAGCAGCCATGGCTCACAGGCCCAGCCGCTCCGCAGCATGTGGGATCTTCCCAGACCGGGGCATGAACCCGTGTCCCCTGCATCGGCAGGCGGACTCTCAACCACTGCGCCACCAGGGAAGCCCCTAGAGTATTTTTTATTTCATGTATTGTGTTTTTAATCGATGCTTGATTCATCTTTAGTTCTTCTAGATCCTTGTTAACTGTTTCTTGCATTTTGTCTATTCTATTTCCAAGATTTTGGATCTGGGAAATAGAATCTTGGATCATCTTTACCATCATTATTCTGAATTCTTTTTCAGGTAGACTGCCTATTACCTCTTCATTTGTTAGGTCTGGTGGGTTTTTATCTTGCTCCTTCTCCTGCTGTGTGTTTTTCTGTCTTCTCATTTTGCTTATGTTACTGTGTTTGGGGTTTCCTTTTTGCAGGCTGCAGGTTCGTAGTTCCCGTTGTTTTTGGTGTCTGTCCCCAGTGGCTAAGGTTGGTTTAGTGGGTTGTGTAGGCTTCCTGGTGGAGGGGACTAGTGCCTGTGTTCTGGTGGATGAGGCTGGATCTTGTCTTTCTGGTGGGCAGGTCCACGTCTGGTGGTGTGTTTTGGGGTGTCTGCGGACTTTTCATGATTTTAGGCCGCCTCTCTGCTAATGGGTGGCGTTGTTTTCCTGTCTTGCTAGTTGTTTGGCATAGGGTGTCCAGCACTGTAGCTTGCTGGTCGTTGAGTGAAGCTGGGTGCTGGTGTTGAGATGGAGATCTCTGGAAGATTTTCGCCGTTTGATATTATGTGGAGCTGGGAGGTCTCTTGTGGACCAGTGTCCTGAAGTTGGCTCTCCCACCTCAGAGGCACAGCACTGACTCCTGGCTCCTCAATTTGGGATGATGTGTTGTCTATTCATGTATTCCACAGATGCAGGGTACATCAAGTTGATTGTGGAGCTTTAATCCGCTGCTTCTGAGGCTGCTGGGAGAGGTTTCCCTTTCTCTTCTTTGTTCTCACAGCTCCTGGGTCTCAGCTTTGGATTTGGCCCCGCCTCTGCGTGTAGGTCGCCGGAGGGCGTCTGTTCTTCGCTCAGACAAGACAGGGTTAAAGGAGCAGCCGCTTCGCGGACTCTTGCTCACTCAGGCCGGGCGGGAGGGAGGGGCACGGAGTTGGGGCGAGCCTGCAGCGGCAGAAGTCGGCGTGACGTTGCACCAGCCCGAGGCGCGCCGTGCGTTCTCCCAGGGAAGCCGCCCCTGGATCCCGGGACCCCGGCAGTGGCGGGCTGCACAGGCTCCCGGAAGGGCGGTGTGGACAGTGACCTGCGCTCGCACACAGGCTTCTTGGCGGCGGCAGCAGCAGCCCCAGTGTCCCACGCCCGTCACTGGGCTCCGCGCTTTCAGTCGTGACTCGCGCCCGTCTGTGGAGCCCCTTTAAGCAGCGCTCTTAATCCCCTCTCCTCGCTCACCAGGAGACCAAGAGGGAAGAAAAAGTCTCTTGCCTCTTCGGCAGCTCCAGAGTTTTCCTGGACTCCCTGCCGGCTAGCTGTGTCACATTAGCCCCCTTCAGGCTGAGTTCTCGCCGCCAGCCCCAGTCCTCTCCCTGCGCTCTGACCGTAGCCCGAGCCTCAGCTTCCAGCGCCGCCCGCCCTGGTGGGCGAGCAGACAAGCCTCTCGGGCTGGTGAGTGCCGCTCGGCACCGATCCTCTGTGCGGGAATCTCTCTGCTTTGCCCTACCCAGGTATGTGGGGAGTTTCTTGCCTTTTGGGAGGTCTGGGGTCTTCTGCCAGCGTTCAGTAGGTGTTCTGTAGGAGTTGTTCCACGTGTAGCTGTATTTCTGGTGTATCCGTGGGGAGGAAGATGATCTCCGCATCTTACTCTTCCGCCATCTTACCCGGAAGTCTACCAGTTTTATGTTTTACATTTTTTCAATTTTTATATGTTTTAATATTTTTATATACCGGGAATTACTGGGAAATTTGGACTTTTGTATCATTAAGGAAACCTTGTTTATTTGCCCCTTTGCCCCCTCCCAATTGGGTACATTTTTGCTGTGAACCCACTTCCACTCTATTATTCATCCTCTGCTCCCTAGATCTAGACCATATGATTTTTCAGTCACCCTGTGGAGGCTCACACATTTAGTATTTTGAAAAGGTAGCCTCTTTTCAAACCCCTGCATACATTTGTTTGTGTATTTGTTTATATATAATTTAGATTGTAGAAAATAGTTTTCTCACAAATCAGCTCAACTTCCTAACATAATTTCCCATAATTAAATCTTTTGTTTATAAATATGAAACTTAGTTTTACTTTCCTTGGCAGCTAGTTCCCTTGTAATACAAATATACCTGAAATTCTGCTTTAAAAATTACTGTAATGCCTCTCTTTTTCTTCTTAAAAATGTAATATTATACATTTAAAACTGTATTTTCGGGCTTCCCTGGTGGTGCAGTGGTTGAGAGTCCGCCTGCCGATGCAGGGGACACGGGTTCGTGCCCCGGTCTGGGAAGATCCCACATGCCGCAGAGCGGCTAGGCCCGTGAGCCATGGCTGCTGAGCCTGCGCATCCGGAGCCTGTGCTCTGCAAGGGGAGAGGCCACAACAGTGAGAGGCCCGCCTACCGCAAAAAAAAAAAAAAAAAAAACTGTATTTTCAACTAGGGCCACCCATGGGTAGTGGCAAATGAAAATTTTGGTGTACAGTATAAGCTTAAAATGTATGAATATGTAAATTATTCATACTCGAATAAAGAAAATAACTGAAATGATCAAAGGTTGTGAGCGAGTGGCATTTTCCGTGAAGACTACCTCATTGGCAGAAAATAAAAGAATTAGCATTACTCCAATCACAGTAGGGAGAGTCAGCAGTAATCAAAAATTGTAGAATGGGGCTTCCCTGGTGGCACAGTGGTTGAGAATCTGGCAGGGGACACGGGTTCAAGCCCTGGTTTGGGAAGATCCCACATGCCGCGGAGCAACTAAGCCCGTGAGCTACAATTACTGAGCCTGCACATCTGAAACCTGTGCTCCGCAACAAGAGAGGCCGCAATAGTGAGAGGCCTGTGCACCGCGATGAAGAGTGGCCCCCACTTGCCGCAACTAGAGAAAGCCCTCGCAAAGAAATGAAGAGCCAAAACAGCCAAAAATAAATAAATAAAATTTAAATCAACCAACCAAAAAAAACTATTCCCTTTAAAAAAAATTGTAGAATGTACTCATGTGCTAGGTTATGCTAGGTTAACAAATTAACCTCAAAATCTTAGTGGCTTAATAGTACAGTGGCTACTTTTCACTTGACCAGTCAACCATGGGTCCAGTTGCTCTGCAGGGCAGCTCTGTTCCAAACAGGTACTCAAGAATCTAGTTTGCTTCCATACTGTGACTGTTATCTCAAAACCTGGCTTCCAGATTGGAAGATCACGTACTGGCTCTTAAAAGCTTTGAGTTAGAAATGACATACATTATTTTCTTTCCCAACCCAAAGCTAGTCACACAGGTTTATCTAACTGCAAGTGTCTAAGGAAATGTGGAGTAGCACATGTATATTTGGTGAGGAGTACAGGACTCTACCATTGGTGCTTCTTCAAGCATGAGTCACTATTATGGAGGTGCAAAATAGCTTGAACCTTAGCATGACTTACGGGGATAAAGTCAGAGTAACTACATAAAGTGACCCATCTTCCAGTGGTTTTTAAAAACCAACCACACAAATTATGAAGAAAATCACTAAAAGTTTTAAACAAAAAAGTTTTAAACAAAAATGAAATAATTAAAGCTGCCTTTGAAATTACTTTCAGAATTCTTGTAGAAAATGATGCTACTGAATGGGAGAAAGTTTGTAGAAGATTTGGTACTGTAGATTTAGCTAAAATATGTTTTGCCTCAAAAATTGGTATCCAAGCTGAAACAACTGACCTTTCTGAACTATACTGTTCAAAGACACATTTTTATATGCTCAAAACATGTATACAAACATGTTGATGACAAACATTATTGATCTAGCTTCTCATTGATTTTTGTTTACTATTGTTTACAATGAGAATATTTGTGAATTCATGTTTATTTGCAAAGTACAAACAAAAATATTTTCAACAAGATGATGAATTTTTAGTGAACAGAATAGAAACTGAAAAAATTAATAAATGTGGTGAAATCACATATAAAGTTGGGAGGTGCTTATCTCCTGAATTTATTAGCTAATACTGTAGAATTTATTGAGAACATTTCACAGGATGGTAAAAATGATAAATTGTGAATGTTTTTACTGAAAACAATAGTGTTGCTTCAATGAAAAATGATCTTTGAGGGTAGATCTTGAGGATTGAAGAAGAAGGTTGATCTTGAGGGTCATGAACCATTTGAGACTGTTAAATATACATGTGATTGAAAATTATAGCTTTTATGGTAAAGTCTCACTTTCTTCATTGAAAATGTCTTTTGACAAGTAATCCCCAACTTGTAAAATATATTGACCCTGGATTAAGGAGCCTATCAGTCTTTCTTATGTCACTAGTGACTTGTTCTTACAGAATGTCTAACATTAGCCTGATGTTTCTGCTTGCACCCACTTATCTTTGTAGCTGCATTCTGAGTGCCTCCTCTTGATTTCCCTTCATAGCTTGAAATGTAGTAAAAGCAAACACATACAAACAAACCTCTTGTTATCCCTACCTACACATTTATGGGGTTCTGGGTCTCCAAAATATTCTTACCTCAAGAGAATAGAGAAAATTTAGAAGAAATTGAAAATATGTTTGGTAGGAGCTTGCTTGAATCTAATTTTTCAAATTGGTGTTCACTGTTACAGAATTCTGTCAATTTACCACAAGACATGGTTTTACTAAAATTTTCCCTAGCAGTGACTAATTCAAAACATTGTTTCTATATTCAAACAAACATATCATAAAGTAGGATACAAGAGTTCTAATAGGTATTTTTTTTATTCTGGAGATCCCCACTGGGTATGCCAAGACTGTCAGATCTACATTGGTTTTTGGTGGCTTTTCCTGCCTAGTCCTGCTTTATTCCCTCTAACTTTGATAGATCTCACCCTCCAATAAAACTCTTGCACTCCTAATACTACCTTAGTGTCTGCTTACTCAAGGACCTGAAGTGATGCAGTAAGGCACCAGCAGTGAAGATTATGAACTGGATAATTCACCATCTGGCTGGCATCCCAAGTGGTATGTGTGGCAAAGATAGTTTCTAGCACAAGATGGCAGCCAAGTTGTTTACACTTTCACCATTAATGATTTGGGAAAATGTTCTGGTGGAGAATGCCTTGACTGGTACAATAATTCAAGCTTTTGAAAAGTGCCAGGGTGGTAGTGGGTGAACAATGAAAACAATGACATGAAATTTGCTGACTGATAGTAAGTTGCATTGATGCTTTACAGGGGGCTAAAGAAATGTTGAGGGCATTTAACAAACACTTGAAAACTAAGTGTGATTGTCGTAAGACCTCTTTGGTAATTACAAAAGGCCTTTATCTCCTGCAATGAGAGAACAAAAATTGCTGAAAACCATACTCAGTACTTAGTTTGAGTCACTGGTCTTCAAAGACAATTGACTTCTTAGCTAAGGCAGGACTGCTATGTCAAGGTGAGGGTTTTGGTTTGAAAACTTGGGTCCCTGATGTATGGGATGAGGATATTTGTGTGGATAACCTCAAAGATCTTGAATCCCCAGATTCCTCTGAACCATCAGAGCCTGCAGAGATATCCCACCCCTCCGTATTAAGAGCTAGTACTCCTATCTTCTGTCCCCCATGGGGGAAGATACTACAGAGGGCTATTCTGCAAAGCAGTGAAGGTTCCCTCAAGATCTGTCCTTACTTCCTCTTCTGGCTTCCAGGCCAATAACTAAGATTAAGTCACAACATAACCCATCCAAGGACATGCTGGACTTGACATGGAAAGAAAGAGACCATACCCCAAAGGAGCTGCAAAAATGAGTCAGCATGTACTGACAGGAGCTAGGGAAGGTTCTTGATCAAAGTGACTAAAATTTAAGACTGGATAAGGAAGAGGTTATTGACTTGGGGCCACTTTCTTAGGATATGAGATTTAACATCCTGACAAGGATGCCAGAGGATGGCGCAAACTCAGAGCTAGGATGACTCTTAGAAGCTTGGAGAAAGCAATGGCCCAGGCTGAATGAAATTTAAATGCCTGAACTACCATGGCTGATGGTGGAGGAAGGGTTAAAAGGCTTAGGGATTGGGCATGCCAAAATGTTTATATTATGCACCACCAGAAAACCCACCAAGGAATTATAGCCCAAGACCCAGAGGACACATCATTACCAAGACCATCCTGAGTGCATAAGTGAGAGGGGAATAACTAACAAGGTCAATGGTGGCTCTCCTTTGTAGGTTATAACTGATGGTAGGAGAAGTTGTCACAGAGCTTGGCTCATGATAGCAATGGGAACAATGGGACCCCAAAGTTATAGAGGCCAGAGGGTGATGCTTATCTGCCAGAAGCCAGGGGGTTGCAATTATTGTAATGTCCGGAGGGGCTGGAATGGCAGCTGTCTTAGTCAGCTTGGGCTTTTATAACAAATACCATACATTCGGTGGCTTACACTGCAGAAATTTATTTCTCACCATTCTGGAGGCTGAAAGTCAGAGATCAAGGTGCCAGCACGTGTGGTGGTTTCTGGTGAGGGCCCTTGCCCTGGTTTATAAACAGCAGCCTTCTTTCTGTATCCTCACATGGTAGAGAGAAGAAGCTCTGGTCCCCACCTCTTCTTACAAGGATGCTAATCTCATCATGGAGGTACTACCATCATGATCTCATCTGAATTTAATTACTCCCCAAAGGCTCCACCTCCAAATATCATCACATTGGGGATTAAGGCTTTAAATGTATGGCTTTTGTGGGGACACAAACATTCAGTTCATAGAGGCAGGCTTGAACCACATAACGTTGTGAAGATGGTTAACAGAGCATGGCATCCCTAGAGACTAAAGAGATGAGCAGGCAATGAGGGTGCTGTTTAGTACATATAATCAAAAGAAAGTGGCAATGGATAAGCAGGCAACTGAGGGTTATCTTCCATTAAAAAATAAAGAAGAAAGGTGATATATGAATCCATTTATATGAAATGTCTAGAATAGGCAAATCCATAGAGATAGAAAGTAGATTAGTAGTTGTCAGGGGCTGGTGGGGGGTTGGTGGGATAGAGAATAGTGACAACTACTTAATAAGTACAGATTTTCTTTTTAGAGGTAATAAAATGTTTTCGAATTAGATAGGGGTGATAATTGTACAACATTGTGAATGTGCTAAAAATCACTAAATTGTACACTCTAAAGTGGTTAAAATGATGAACTTTGTGCTATGTAAATTTTACCTTAATTTGAAAAGAGATGATCACTTGCCCAGACCTGAGTCAGTGTTCAGGTCCAGAAACTGCTATATGAAGAGGTAGCTAGATTCCCAAGAGGAAGGTCTCTGAAATACCACAGGAAGTATATGCCCTGATGGTAGCCTCAGTCTTTGCCCAAAGGGACCTATGGCCATTTATTCAGGTGACAGTTCTGTTCACTGAGGAAAGGGAACAGTCCAGACATGTTGAAGACTATTAGACGCTGCAGGAAATAAGTTGACATTGATAAACAGAAACCCAAAGTGTCATAATGCCCCTATATTAGTCTGCTTGGGTTGCCATAACAAAATACTACAGACTGGATGGATTAAACAACAGAAATTTATTTCTCACAGTTCTGGAGGTTGGGAAGTCCAAGATCAAGGTGATGTCAAGGTAGGTTTTATTCTGAGGCCTCTTCTCTTCACTCGTAGGTGGTCACCATCTCCCTGTATGCTCACATGACCTCTTCTATGTGCACATGTGAAGAGAGAAAGAATGAACTCTCTGTTGTCTCTTCTTATAAGGGCAACAATCCTATTGGATCAAGTCCCCACCCTTATGATCTCACTTAAACTTAATTACTTAATTACTTATGTCCTTACAGAACTCATTTCCAAATAGAGCTACACTGGAGGCTAGGTCTTCAATATATGAATTTTTAAGGGACACCAACATTCAGTCCATAATACGCCCTATTAGTTTGGAAGCACATGGGGGGGCAGGTAATGAATGGAGTCCTGACCAAAGTGTGACTTCCCACTGGTCCATTAGACTGCAGACCCACCTAGTGTTCATTTTCATGTTGCTAAATTGGGAACGACATTCTTGGTTATGTCAAGCATGTCATAGCCCCATAATGGGTCTTGGTTTGTGAGGTAAGAAATATCATACCAGGGAAAACTAAGTGGAAGCCTTTGAAACTTCTCATCCTTACCCCCAGCCAAAACAGTAAATCAAAAACAATGTTGCATCCCAGAGAAGACAGTGGAGTGCGTCCCTTAAATATCTAAAAGATGCAAAGATGATAATCTCGATTTAATCCACCAGACTGGCCTCTGTAGTAGCCATATAGATCCTGCAGAATAACTGTAGACTACCTCAAGCAATAGCCTCGCTGCTGTAGTCATGCTGGGTGTAGTATTTTTGTTAGAACAGATGAATGTGGCTTCAGGTACATTATTTGTGGTCACTGATTTTGGTAAATAAATTCTTTTCCATCCCAGTGAGGAAAGAGGATCATGAACATTTGCATTCACATGCAGTGGATAACAAAACCTTACACCTAATGGAACTAGAAAAAGAAGGACAAACAAAACCAAAAGTTAGTAGAAGGAAAGAAATAATATAGATCAGAACAGAAGTAAATGAAATAGAGACTTAAAAAATAGAAAAGATTAATTTAACTATGAGCTGATTTTTGAAAAGATAAAACTTAAAAAAATATTTATTTATTTTTGGCTGCATTGGGTCTTTGTCGTTGCGTGCGGGCTTTCTCTAGTTGCGGCAAGCGGGGGCTACTCTTTGTTGTGGTGCCTGGACTTCTTGTTGCGGTGGCTTCTCTTGTTGTGGAGCATGGGTTCTAGGCGTGTGGGCTTCAGTAGTTGTGGCACATGGGCTCAGTAGTTGTGGCTTGCAGGCTCTAGAGCGCAGGCTCAGTAGTTGTGGCACATGGGCTTAGTTGCTCCGCGGCATGTGGGATCTTCTCGGACCAGGGATCAAACCCGTGTCCCATGCATTGGCAGGTGGATTCTTAACCACTGCGCCACCAGGGAAGTCCCGAAAAGATAAACAAAATTGATAATGCTTTTGCCAGACTCATCAAGAAAGCAAATAAAAATTAAATAAATAAAATCATAAATGAAAGAGGTTACAACTAACACCACAGAATTACATAAAAGATCACTACTAACAAATACATGCCAATAAAATGGACAATGTAGAAAGAGTGGATAAATTCCTAGAAATGCACAATTTCCCAAGACTGAATCAGGAAGAAATAGAAAATATGAATAGACAAATTACCAGTAATGAAATTAAATTAGTAATCTAAAAAACTCCAAACAAAAAAAGTCCAGGGTCAGACAGCTTCACAGATGAATTCTGCCAAAAATTTAAAGAAATCCTGTCCTTCTCAGACTATTCCAAAAAGTTGAAGAGGAAGGAATGCTTCTGAACTTACTCTACAAAGCCAGCTTCACCCTGATACTAAAATCAGTCAAGGACACTGCAAAAAAAGAAAATTATAGGCCAATATCACAGAATGTAGATGCAAAAATCCTCAACAAAATATTAGCAAACCAAATTCAGCAATATGTTAAAAGTATCATGTACCTTGATACAGTGGGATTTATCCTAGGGATGCAAGGATGGTTCAGTATTTGTAAATCAATCAACATGATACACCACATTAACAAAAGGGAGGATAAAAATCACATGATCACCCCACAGATGCAGAAAAAGCATTTGACAAAATTCAATATCCATTTATGATAAAAAACTCTCAACAAAGTGGGTACAGAGGGCATATACCTCAATATAATAAGGGCCACATATGACAAACCTATAGCCAACATCATACTCAATGGTGAAAAGCTGAAAGCATTTCCTCTAAGATCAGGAACAAGACAAGAATGTCCACTCTTGCCACTTTTATTCAACATAGTATTGGAAACCCTAGCCACAGCCATCAGAGAAGAAAAGGAAATAAAAGGAATCCAAATAGGAAAGGAAGAAGTAAAACTGTCACTATTTGCAGATGACACAATACTATACATAGAAAATCCTAAAGATGCCACCAAGAAACTATTAGAACTCATCAATGAATTTGGTAAAGTTGCAGGATACAAAATTATACAGGAATCTGTTGTAATTTTATACACCAACAACAAACTATCAGAAAGAGAAATTAAGGAAACGATTCCATTTACCATGATATTAAAAAGGATAAAATGCCTAGGAATAAACCTACCTAATGAGGTAAAAGACCTGTACTCAGAAAACTATGACACTGATGAAAGAAACTGAAGATGACACAGACAGATGGAAAGATATACTGTGTTCATGGATTGGAAGAATCAGTATTGTTAAAATGACAATAATACCCCTGGCAATCTACAGATTTAATGCAATCCCTATCAAAATACCAATGGCATTTTCACAAACTAGAACAAATAATTCTAAAATTTGTATGGAAACACAAAGACCCTGAACAGCCAAAACAATCTTGAGAAAGAAAAACAGAGCTGGAGGTATCATGCTCCCTGTCTTCAGACTATACTACAAAACTACAGTAATCAAAGCAGCATGGCACTGGCATAAAAACAGACAGATCAATGGAAAAGGATAGAGAGCCCAGAAATAAACTCATATAGTCAATTAATCTATGACAAAAGAGGCAAGAATATACAATGGGGAAAAGACAGCCTCTTCAATAAATGGCCATGGGGAAACCGGACAGTTTCATATGGAAGAATCAAACTAGACTACTTAAAAACAATGTGGCCATTTAAAAACTTGACATATAAAGTATGTATATATAAACAGAAAATTAGTTCAGAAAAACAATTTGCTTTCTACCTAAGCATGATGGATAACTCTCCCCAAATGGCCTGTGTACACTAGCTGTGGGTGTGATTGCTAAACAATGTATTTATTAAGTCATTTCTAGAAAACAGTCAATTTGGTGTGTTGGTGGTAGCATTGGATGGTGTGTTTCAACCAAAGAAACAGCTTTAATTTCCTGCAGTAGTTTGCCTACTACTAGGGCACATCTTTCTATAAGTAGGTCTCCTTGACATTTTAATTAATGATTAAAAAATAAGTACACAACGTTGTGAATGTACTTAATGGCACTAAACTGAACATTTAAAATGGTGAAAATGGTAAATTTATGTTATGCATATTTTACGTGCCTCCCCCCCCCCCCCGGAAATATTCCTATGGGATAATTTACAAGTTAACAGAACTTCAGAGCTGGAATTTTCTCAGCTCATCTCTCAATGTCAACCCTGAAAAGTGTTGAGGTTGACTATGAGAGGATGTGACATTTTGGCCTTAGCCCGTCTCTTCCTAGTCTTTCCTGTTTTGCAGGCGAGGCTGGTGTGTGTGTGTGTGTGTGTGTGCGCGCGCGCGCGCTCAAGAGAAGGTCTTCTCTATCCCTTGCCCACTTTGATGCTGGGGAGAGGGCAAGTCTGTCTGTCTGTCTGTCTCTGTCTCTCCCTCTCCCTCCGTGTTTTCTTGTGTGATTGGAGACCACTGAGTAGGCAGCCGCAGTAGTCTTCCTCCTTCCTGGGGAAAGGTGCAATTTAAAGGTTCTGTCGCAGCAGGTTAAAAGACCCTGGATATTTTGGCCACTCCACTCTGCCGCCTTAGCCGGCAATCAGCGGACTGAGGGTGGGGCTGGAATGAGAAAGGTTTGGATCTCAATGAGAGGAGATGAAAGTTGCAAAAACTCTGCCCAGGTTTCCGCTCTGGATCAACTTTCCAGGTTATATGATGAACAGGTCTTAGGACTCGCGGTGGTGCATCCTCCCTCTGACTCGTGCCTTGGTTCGCCGCTCCTGCTCAGCGCCCCTGCGCTCACAGTCCCCGTACCTGCTGGGCGCGCGCCCCACCAGCCCGGGGCTGGAGCCTCCGCCGCCGCTGTAATTGCCGCCGCCACGGGGCCTGCTCCACCAAGCACATGCGCACTGGCGACGCCGGGCCGGCGCCTTCAGTCTCCTCCTCCGCCGCCTCCGGGTTCCGCAGTCACTTCCTGCAGCTGTTTCCCTGTGGGTCCGGTTGGACTGACTTTTGACAGTCAGCCTTTAGCTGCGGAGGGGGCTCGGCGGGACCACCGAGAAAGTTGCGGGGAGGGAGGCGGAGTTGAACCGGGCCGAGCTGGGTGCGTAGGACAGAGGGCGGCGGGCGTCCAGGGCAGACGCGGCGCCCAGAATCCCGGAGCGTTCCGGGGGTTCCGGTAAGTGCGGGCGATCGCGAGCCTCGGGGCATTTAGGACGAGCACAGGAGCGACGGGACTAAGAGTTCCTTTCCGGTGCGGGCTTTCCACCTGCCCTCCACGTGACAGGCTTGCGCTGCTTTTATTTATCTGTTTGTTTATAAGCATTTCACGTGTACTGTTTGGATCATTTTAGGCGTGCAGCTGCCTTGGCCCTCGCGCTTGCCCCCGCCCCGTGGGAGACCGGGGATTCCATCTTTCGTGATGGCATCCTTACGGGATTGAGGTGCGTGTGTATGTGTATGTACGTGTGTGCGCGCTCGTGTGTATGCATGCATATTTTAAGAATGTAAGGTATATGTGGGCGATGCTGAAGTATATGTAGCTTTGATTCAAATAACGTGAAAGGTTCCCTGGGATTAGGAACCGTCATAGCGGAGCCTAGAGAACATTCGCCAATCCACCAAGGCCTCTTCTCCCCCAGATTCTTCCGTTCTTTTAGGTCTTCCTTATGTGATATACCTTACCTCAACTGATTATTTTTCCATTTTCCTCTCTCATTCCTTCTCGCTGCGTTCTGATGACCTTTGAATAATGCTCACCGCCTTTCCCTCGTTTCCAGAATTCCCAATTACAGACTTCCCTAGTTTGCTGAGGTGCCAGTAACCTGTTCCTTTATTGTGTTCCCTTTCCTCAGAAGATTTCTCCAAATGAGAAAGTGGTTGTCTTTAATACAGTAAGTGAAGAGTAGGCCCCAGTCCGATCATGAAGACTGTGCTACATGATCATTCGTTTTCTTTAAATAGGGTACACTGAAGCTTTGATTTTCTTTATTGTCCCCTCAACCCCTTCCAAACCGGGATATTAACCACCATAAATCCTTCATTTATGCCACTTCAAGCATCAAATTGAATGGCTTTTATGATCCAAGGAATATTTTATTTACATCAGCTATCAAGTTAGTTTCTTTTAATCTAATGCGGTAGTTGAGCAGATCTGAGTCGCAAGTGCTTTGAGTCTCTTTATAGTCCACCATTCCTGCTTTCACTGAAGGCTTCGTTTTAGTATTTCTTTTAGATTTTTATTTTACGCTAGGTTTTTTTTTTTTTTTGCAAGTATAGAAATACCTGATGTAATTGTCATGCACAGATGCTTTTGGCAGGAGTTGACATCGTTTTGATTATTGTTAAATATTACAAGAAAGAATTTTGGGCTATCTAGCTATTCTTTAAACAGTATAAAGGTAAGATGCAATAATGGGTAAGTCTGTACTTGGTGAGAATTTTTTCTTCAATTCAGAGGATTTTATAAGGCCTTTATTTTGATGGAAGCCTGTAGACAACACTGGGGGAGACACATGCTGGTATTTCCTCAAGTGGGAGTAAACTTTCATAAAACAAGTCCAGACATGTCTAGGCATTTGGTAGCATTTGATTTTCTGTTTATATTGCTGATTTCCTTTATCCAGATGTTTTGACACCCTCCTCCACCATTTTTCTTCTGAGCTGGCAGCTTGTCGTTGCACTTTGGTATCAGTATGTCTCTGTACAGGTGGTATGTGTAGTTTTGTAATATTATGAATTATTATAATTAGGTAGTTGAACTTTAAAAAAGTGGTCTTTGTCTCCTTAGTTTCCCTTTTCAAAATATCCATATCTGCCTTTGCTTTCTGAATGTCTTTGATTTAATTGAGAGAAATAATATGGTTATAGAGACCCTGACTTTTTAAATGTTCTAAATCTGTATTGCTTTAAAAAAAAATATTCTCAGAGAAATGGACAGCATACTTCTGCTTGAGAATAAAATAATATTGTTGTTTTTCTAAATATAATGTTTAATGAGAAGTGTTGTTAAGTACTATGACTAATAATTTATGTACTTTGTCCTTTACTATATTATTTTCCCATTGCACTGATGTCCTTTGCTGCCCCAAGACCCTGAATTTAGTATAAAAGCTGTTACTTGGTTGTAATTTCCATGTGTATGTACTTATTAAATGTGGTAAAAGAGACTTCTAACTTTTCAAAATGTTCTTGGTTAATTTTAGTAAATCTATTATTGTCATAAAATGTACACATTTCTATTGCAGATGGAAAATTTCAGCAGCTTAAAATAGCCATATTCTATTGACCAAGAAAAGAGGTTTTAATAGTATTGAGAGTGAAAAGGATAGAGGATTTTGAAATAAGGATTTTAATTTGGGTTAATTAGAGTCGTGGGAACTCAAAGTGCATACTGTGGTTCATTTTGAGATACTCAGGGTTAGAAGTTGCCATCTGGGTGGGAGGCCAGAGAAATCATCGATAAAATTGAAGTGGGATTGGAACATACTGGGTCTTTTCTGAGGGAAACAGAATAGAGACTATCAGTTATTTAATAAGAAGGGGAAAGCAAGTAGTCGAAAGACTGAGGAACTAGAATTATATTGGGGCTTGTGGTAGTGTGATTCAGTATGCCATTGGACATTTACTTGATACACTATTTCATGTAGGTAATTTACCTCTAGAGGGAGAGAAAATACTCTGATTTTATAGTGGACTCATGAATACCATCTAAGGCTGTATGAGGTGGGGTCTTAAACTCAAGCTTACAGGGAGCAGGCAAGTAATATGAATATAGGCAGCAGGCTGAGTGAGGACTGAGGTGACCTAGAGAAGGCAAGCTTGGCTACCCCGGGACAGTGCCTCTCAGCACTAACTAGCTAATTGTTGCCCATGTAGGACCATGGGCCAAGTATTGCCAGATCACCCTTTTATCGAGAGGAGCCACAAATCTTTTGATTTTTAAATGTTGACTTTAATTCGATTTAAAAATGAAAGCAAAACAAAACACTGTATATTCCAAACAGAGCACATCTGTGGCTGCATGTGGCATATAGGCTGTCTGCTTGCAGCCTCTGCTCTGAGGAGTCATTGGCTCAATTATTTAAATATTACTAGTTGATCAGAAGGTACACTTTTATTTATTTTTGTCACATGGTAACTCAGATTTTTTCCTAGAGTTCCGTGATATTTTAGGTAGTTCTAGAAGTGCTGGCAGTAATCTGAGCAGTGACACTCTTTATTTCATTCTTTTTGATATCATTTGGATAGAAAGACTAGTTTGCATGGAAAGGAGATATTTGCTAAGGTTCTTTGCTGGTGGTGTTTTTTTTTTTTTTTTTTGTCTATTCATGATTATCATCAGGAGTGTTTAAGTGTGCGGGAGGGAAGGGGTCTGGACTGGGTGACCTTTGATGTCCATTTCAGCCATGTGATTTTTAGATTTAATTAGCCACGGATGCAATACTGTTAATAATGTTCCTGGGCCAGAGGGACTGCATTTGGAGCTGTGCCAAGCAAAATCAAGCCAGATCTCTAAAGCTGTTCTCAGTGGAAGAGCACTGTGTCAGTGTGGATTAACACACAGGGGCAGTCTCCTGGACGAGGTAAAAGGAAAGGAGTCCTAAAGATGGTTTGGAGAAGTAGAGGAAGGGGCAGGTGGTGTGGTCATTTACACGTCATATTGCAGAGGACACATTTTTAAGTATTTTTTTGCTGTTGATTCAGATTTGAAGACCCGACTTCTCGTCACCCACTGGATTATGCCCAAGTCTTTCCTACCCAATGATCCTCTTGCAACACGCTGGGCTTCCTCCGCCTAAGCGGCCCTCATCCTCTCCTCCTATGTCAGTGGCCGCCAGGTCTACAGGAACCTTGCCGCTTCCACCGCAGAAGCCTTTTGGGCAGGAGGCTTCCTTGCCTCTGGCAGGGGAAGAAGAGTTACCTAAGGGAGGGGAGCAAGACACTGCCCTGGAGGAGCTATGTAAGCCTCTGTACTGCAAGCTCTGCAATGTCACCTTGAACTCAGCACAGCAAGCCCAGGCTCATTATCAGGTAAGGGAAGAGGAGAAAAATCAGGCATTTAGTGGGAGAACATTTCAGGGCTCTGCCCAATTCAGAGTTGTCTCTGAAGTGACCAGTTGTGCCTGGAATAATAAGATGGCTAAGTATTAGTTTGTTTGGCTAAAAACACAATGTTCCTACTTTAAAAGAAAGCATCACTTTTCATAGGATGGCATCTCTCTCAACCTCCTACACTTAGCTGTGTGGCATTTGATAGCTTACCAGTTGTTAAATGTAAATTGTCTATGCGTGTTTGAACCTGTGATCCTAAGGAGAACAGCTGTTTGAAACATGGTGTACCAAACTCAATCCAGTGTCAAAATTGTTTAGAAGAATTAGTTTTATAAATGTTCTCTTCTAGCTAATACAGTTTGTATCAGTTCAGGGTATTCTCTGTCTATGAATCTTATGCTTTTCCTGTTGACCTCTGTCACTGCTAAGGAAAACACAGGTATCTTTCTGTAGTGAGAATAAAATGACATTGCAGTATTGAGCCCTGTTCTTCATTTTTAATAATCATACTCTGACTCCTTTTAGCCTTTAGTATGAGCTGTTACTTATTTCAAAGATGTAAAGCTTCCACCCCCATGTAGAATAACTAGTGGAAAGGACAATTTTAAAGGATGTTATTACCTAAGAACAAATGGAAAATTAAATTTTGGCTAGAAAGAGAGTACAGTATTTCTTTTTATTCTAGATTGTTTTCTGTATATAAAATTATATCCTTTTTTCGAGAAAAGAGCTCAAAGAAGCAGTTGAGGCCAAATGCCATTGAATGAAAGTGTATCTTCTGGGTCATCATTGATTTGACTATCTATTACTCTGCATGAATATCTAAAATAATAAGACAGTATGGTAGAAAGATGACTGTTACAAAGATGTTTCTTCTATTGTGCCTCTACAACTTTCTCCAACTTAAAGTTTTTATTTACTCTGGGTGTGAGTCTTTTTTGTTTTGTTTTGATCTTGAAGACTGATAATTGTGTCACTTTGTGATTGTACATCAGAAACATTTTGGTGGTGAATTGTTTTCTCTGGGGTTTAGGGGAAAACATGATATGTTACTTCTCTGGAGTAACCGTTGTTTGGGTTTGTTTTGCCCTCTGGTGCAAAAAGTTGAGTTGATTATCACCCAGATCTTGGCACGTGTCATTATTGGTTCATAAAGACCTCTTCTGGTTTTAGTTTACATTTTTTTCCTTTTCCTCAACCCATACTCTCATTCTCTCTGTGTACCACTCCCCACGACGATGGTTTAATACAGGGTCTTCCTTTGCCTGTTTTGCCATTTGGTTGGATTTGATCTATCTCAAATCCAAGACACAGTGCTAGTTTTTGTCTTCATTTGTTCCTGTGGAATATTCGGTTTTATGGCCAACGACTCACTATGAAGAATCAAGCCTGGGTTCTAAAGTTTTGATTTTTAGCTGTGTAAAGCCCCTAGTAAGCCATTAACTTGGGAGCAAACCCACTTGTGTGTCATACAAACACATAATTACTCTTTACAGAAGAGTTGTTTACTTTTATGAGGGAAGACTTGCGGGCAATGTATAATTTTAATATGTGTGCATGGATTGTGCATACACCTCCTGCCTTTTTTTCTCCTAATAGCACTTTGTAACTTTATAGACAGTGATGGATGCTTTTGGTTAATGCATAGAGAGAATTCAGTTTGAGCAGGGTCGTTGGATTCTAAGGCTTAAACTAAATAAGAAAGAGAATCAACATTTATTTAGATTTTTTCTTTTCTTCTACATTTCTGTGTGTGTGCGCTCTGAACTTTTTAGCTGACGAGTAATATATACTTAATTTCAGCTCCCTCAGTGATACAGTGAATATATAAATTAGAAAATATAAGAAAATGGAAGTAAATTTTAGAGCAATTTCTCAATAATCAGAATTTTTAAGTGGAAAAGTTGGAGGAAAAGGACAGCCTGTCATAGAAACAATTTAAGCAGCCAAAAACTAAGGAAGGTTAGAGTAGAGAAGAAGCAAGCAGGTATCAAGAGAGTGGAACCTAATGGAAAATGAAAAGTTTGGGCGTAATAAAAGCCGATTCCTAAGAGCTTAGAAGCAAAGATTTGAATGAAACCAATGTCACTGGTAATTCTTAAAGAAGAAGAAATTTTCTGCAGAGAAACAAAGCAAAGCAGTTCATGTATACAAGTACAGAGCAATTTCATTAGGATAGCATAGACGAAAGCTAATTTAGACGTAAAATCTGGATTTCAACGAGATAGAAATGTCAAGTTGAGAGAGTGTGGATCAAAGAGTAAATGAGAATAATAAACAATCAGAACATGAACACAACCTAGAGGTGGGTGAACCAACATAGAAGGAAAGCATAGAAATGTTAGCCTGAAAGATGCATCAGAGACTACACCAAGGGTACATGAATAGGCTGTGATTTTAAAAGGCTGCTAAAGACAAGAGTAAGACTAATGAGTAAGTCTTATTGCGAACCAGAAATAGGCAGAATGGCAATGATTGTAGACTAATAAAGCTAATGGCTGGTTAGATGGTGGGAGTAAAGCTTTATTTCAACTCTAAAAACCTGCTTTGTAATTTTTAATACAGAGTGATACCAAGACTGCAAATTCATTATTTCAATTATGTGTGAGATAAAAGGGGTCAGTGGTAGCTTATTTATAATCTGGAAACACATTCATGTGAGGTAATAAATCACGGTTGATTACACTACTCAAAATGTTTTAGTTAGTTGATGCCATTGTTGAAATCTCAAAGTTTCAAATTGCCCAGGGTATTGTAAACAACCTTTAGTCTGGTTTGAGTGGTGTTACACTAGAGTCTGACCATATCATGTTCCAGTAATCCAGGACACACAGTGGAAACTGCTCAATAAATACTTCCCTTTAAGCTCACTGCGATCTTTCCCTGCCATCCTTGTGTTCTTAAGTTGGGGCTGCCTTAGCAATGACCCATGCGTATCAGTGGTCATCACAGATTTAGTTTTATTCTCAGGACTTTTTAACCCAGTCAGCTTGCTTCAAAATACCCTTAGCTGTGTTTAATTTTTAATGAGGGTACATATTTTTGTGGTCTCAAAATTATGGTTTTAGTTATAATTTAAAGTAAAAACCTTTGGAGGAAAAACATGTCTTCATTTTATTAAAAATTGTCTGCAGGCTTCAGGTTACTTAGGGTAAGCCTGTCATGGAGTAACATAACACTGTTTCAGCAGTATAAATGCCCAGAGGAAGAACCACTTTAGGATGGAAGGTCATTAAGAGAAATTTAAAAAGCAAAAAGCATGGATAAATTTTGCTAAAGCATCTACATTTTAAAATAAAGTCAACCATTTTTTTTCTGTTAATTCCTGTACTCTTTTGAAAAAGAACTAGTTACTCAAGGTAAATTTTAAAAATCTGTCATAAACATAGATTTCTATTTGTAATATTTAGTAGCCAAATAATAACCTATCATAGTAATCAGGTTAATTTGAAAGAGAGATAGGGACTTCCCTGGTGGCGCAGTAGTTAAGAATCCACCTGCCAATGCAGGGGACACAGGTTTGAGCTCTGGCCCTGGAAGATCCCACATTGCTGTGGAGCAACTAAGCCCGTGCGCCACAACTACTGAGCCTGTGCTCTAGAACCCGCAAGCCACAACTGCTGAGCCCGTGTGCCACAACTACTAAAGCCTGCGTACCTAGAGCCTGTGTTCTGCAACAAAGACAAGCCACTGCAATGAGAAGCCCGCGCACCTCAATGAAGAGCAGGCCCCACTCGCCACAACTAGAGAAAGCCTGCGCACAGCAACAAAGATCCAATGCAGCCAAAATATATTAAAAAAAAAAAGAAAAAAAAGAAAGAAAGAAAGAGAGGTAGAACACGGGGAAAAAGTAGCTCTAGAATTGTAATACTGAAGGTAGTGATCTTAATTCATAATACAGAGAATGCAACTGATGTTGTCCCCAAATTTAAAGTACTGATTTTGGCACATACATTTTCATATTGATCACCCAGCTTTGGATAGCATAATCTCTAATTTCAGCTAATTTTTATGTTTTCAAAAATTTCCCATCTGATTGTTTTTCATATGAACTTGCAGTGTACTGAGAATGGTCAAAATACACTTCATTAGTGGATGAAGAAGCTCTTTGTCATCCTGTTAGCTAGATCTCACCGCCTTTCCGCCACCCAAACTGAATCCATCCCTACCTCATTTCTTTGTACTTCAGAAGAATAGATATCCCTTCTTCTGTACAAGGCTGATTCCTTATCCTGTACTCTGGATTTCATCACCTGTTGTCTCTTCTTTACCTTAGTCAAATTAAAAACATGCTCAGGTTTTTTTCCCCATGTAAATAAATATAGCAACAACAACCTTCCCTTTCTTTTTAATTCTTCTTGTTAGCAACCTTTCTTTTCTTCTCTCCTGTCCTTAGAGTTCTGCTGGGTATACTTGTCCTCTTCAGGTCTTCATTTCCCAGCCCACCGTACTCTGGTTTCCATTCCAATATTCTCGTGAAATGGTCTTTTCAAGGTCATCTGTGACTTTACAGGCCAAATCTAGCTTTCTCACTTGACCTCTTTGTAGCATCTGCACTGGTAACAGCTTTCTCCTTAAAACATTAAAAGATATTTTTCACAAAATAATGCCTATAGAACAAAGTACTTATAATGAAAAGCAGTAATCACCTGTTCTCCCTTCCTTATCCATCCCCTACCTTTTCTTTCTTCTCCATTCTTCTTTCTACCTCCCATCTTGGATTTGCTGTAGTTTTATTTTGACACTATCAAGGTTTATCACATTTTTGTTTATTCTATAATCAAATTAAGTTTCCCATGCTTCATACTTGCAGGTTGATTCCAACTGTTGAAAATTGATATTCAGCTTTTGCATTATTTACAGTAGGGAAATATTCACTGCAAAGCTGTTTCTTTCTCTTTGTTTCCAATGTCATGATTCCATGCTACTTAAAAGAGGTGTTCAGATGGGTAGCCCTTTCTTTTAAGTCACCAGTTACTCAAAATCATGTCCATTTTAGTTTGCTTCATATGTGGATTATAACTTTGAAATAGCTTTTTGTTTTTCTTTGAGTTTCTCACACTTTAAAAAAATATACAGAGAAGAATCTTATGCCTTAAAAAAATCTACTAGTTTCTTAATCTTTCTGTTTATTGTTTACAGTCCATTTCACTTATCTTCATGAAACCCACTGATTTCCTGTTCTAATTTGGACTAGATATTTTACATTTGGATCATGACTTCATTGTGTAGATTTTTGTATTCCCTATAGTTTTTCATTGCTTTTCTTTTCTCCTTTCTTTTTCTTACGTAATGTATTTTTTATCATATCCTCATTTTCCCTTCCAACTCTTGATCACTCTGTCTATTGTGTGGGATCCTTCCCCCGACCCCGCCTTCTGGATCCCTCTATCTTCTTGCTCCAGTCTCAACTGGTTGCCCTCTGGCTTTGCTGCACAGCTGTTAATTTTGAACTTCTCTTCATTACTCTATGGCTTAGGCTACTATTTCTAAATATACATGTTTTCTTTTTTTTAATCTTGTTTTGTTGGAGTACATCTTCACCTTACTTGAAGGAAGAAAGGATAAATATAAATTTATATTACAACACATCTCTCTCTTTAAAGTGAGGGAGGGACTTCCCTAGAGGTCCACTGGTTAAGACTTCACCTTCCAATGCAGGGGGTGTGGATTTGATCCCTGGTTGGGAAGCTAAGATCCCACATGCCTTGCGGCCAAAAAACCAAAACAGAAACAGTACTGTAACGAGTTCAATAAAGACTTTAAAAATGGTCCACATCAAAAAAAATTTTTTCAAAAAAATAAAATAAAAAATTGATGGAGTGATGAATGGGAAATAAATTTTTCTGAGCCTTTGTGTTTCTAAAAATGTCTGTATTATATCTTCATATTTGACAGTTCAGTTCCAGGCTGAAAATTATTTTCCTAAGAATGTTAAAAGCTATACTGCATTTTTTTGTGTTTGTGTATGTGTGTGTTTTGTTTTGATCTGTTTTGTTTTTTGTCTTCCTAATGTTGCTGAAGAGAAATCTTATTCAGATTTTTATTCTTTTGTGGGTGACCCAATTTAATTTGGAGCTTTTTTTTTCTGGAAGTTTTTAGGCTTTCTTTTTATCCTTGGTATCTGAAATTTCACAATGATGGATGTGTCTAGGTCTGGGTCTCTATTCATTTGTCCCTGTCAGCACTAGTGGATCCTTTCAGTTTGCATACTCCTGTTTCTCTTGAACTCCGGGGAATTTTCTTTGGTACTATTTCCTTGATAATATTCTTCTCTATATTTTCTCTCTCTTTTTTTTTCCCAGTAATTCTTTTAGCTCTATCTTGGATTAGCTGGATTGATTCTTCATACTTCTTATCTCTTCTCTCTTATTTCTTTAATTTCTGAGAGATATTCTTAAATTCTAATGCTATGTTGAATTTTTTTTTATTTTGACAATCATATCTTTAATTTTTAAGGATCTTTTGATTTCTTATTATTTTCTTTTCTAGCATCTGTTTTATAGGATATTAGTTAAGAACATGAAATCATGGACTTTGGGGTTAGACTAGTGTTCAAGTTGTAGTCTTACTACTTACTAGATGTATGATATTGAAAATATTTCCTCATTTCTCTATGCCTCATGAAGATGATGATGATAATGGTGATACTTATACCTGCAAGTTAGTATGTTTAAGACATTTAGAACAGTTCCTGGTACCTGAGTTAGTCTTTAATTGTGTTTAGTTGTCCTAAGGTGCAGTGGAGCATGTTGGTATGGGCTCTGGAACAAGAGTGTCCCCAGCTCGGGCATTTACTTGTGGCTTTGGGCAAGTTTTATTTTATTTTATTAACTTTTTAATTTGAGTAACTTTTTTTTTTACGTCTTTATTGGAGTATAATTACTTCACAATGTTGTGTTAGTTTCTGCTTTATAACAAAGTGAATCAGTTATACATATACATCTGTTCCCATATCCCTTCCCTCTTGCATCTCCCTCCCTCCCACCCTCCCTATCCCACCCCTCCAGCTGGTCACAAAGCACCGATCTGATCTCCCTGTGCTATGCGGCTGCTTCCCACTAGCTATCTACCTTACGTTTGGTAGTGTATATATGTCCATGCCTCTCTCTCGCTTTGTCACAGCTTACCCTTCCCCCTCCCCATATCCTCAAGTCCATTCTCAAGTAAGTCTGTGTCTTTATGCCTGTTTTACCCCTAGGTTCTTCATGACATTTTTTTTTCTTAAATTCCATATATATGTGTTAGCATACGGTATTTGTCTTTCTCTTTTTGACTTACTTCACTCTGTATGACAGACTCTAGGTCTATCCGCCTCATTACAAATAGCTCAATTTCATTTCTTTTTATGGCTGAGTAACATTCCATTGTATATATGTGCCACATCTTCTTTATCCATTCATCCAATGATGGACACTTAGGTTGTTTCCATCTCCAGGTAATTTGAGTAACTTTTAACTTACAAAGCACTGCTAAAAAATTTCTGAATGCACCTCATCAGATTCTCCAAATTTAATATTTTATATAACTGCAGTGTAATTAGCAAAATCAGGAAATAAACACTGATAACAACAATATTATCTAATCCACAGACTGTTTACATTTCACCAATTGTCTACTAATGTACTTTTTCTGATTCCAGGATCCAATCCAGGATAAAATTTTGCATGTAGTTGTTATGTATTCTTTAATCTGGATGGGTTAAGTTTTTCTATGCTTTTTACCATCTTGCAATTTTTGAAGAGTTGTTTTGTAGAATGTCCCAATTTGGGTTTGTTTGTTGTTTTCTCATGCTTAAATTCAGGTTATGTGGTTTTTTGGACAGGAATAC
Source organism: Mesoplodon bidens (assembly GCF_964165515.1). NCBI lineage: Eukaryota > Metazoa > Chordata > Mammalia > Artiodactyla > Ziphiidae > Mesoplodon > Mesoplodon bidens. Next base: position 95,250,580 of record NC_138161.1, on the reverse strand, counting down.
CATAGAACCAAGGTTGTGTCCTTCCCAGTTCCTCATATTGGGAAGGACATGATGTGAATATTTTGCATCACTGGTGCTGTTAACTTTGATCACTGGTTAATGTGGTGCCTGCCAGGGTTCTCCTTTGTAAAGTTATTATTTTTCTTCTCATGTTTAATAAGTATCATATGGGAGGATACTTTGAGACTACATGAATATTTCTCATTATATTTTTACTCAGTGATTTTGGCATCTATTGATGATTCTTCCCTGCAACGATTATTACTGTGGTGTTTGCCAAATGGTGATTTTTTCTGTTTTAATCATTCTTTCTACATTTATAGTTAGAATTTTACTTTAAAGAAGAACTTTTTTCTTCTTAATTAGTTAATTAATTAATGAATATCACAATGGATTATGGATTCTTTTTTTTTTTTTTGTGGTACGTGGGCCTCTCACTGTTGTGGCCTCTCCCGTTGCGGAGCACAGGCTCCGGACGCGCAGGCTCAGTGGCCATGGCTCACGGGCCCAGCTGCTCCGCGGCATGTGGGATCTTCCCAGACCGGGGCACGAACCCGTGTCCCCTGCATCGGCAGGCGGACTCTCAACCACTGCGCCACCAGGGAAGCCCGGATTATGGATTCTTATTTTATTCCAGGGATATAAACACTTACTATAATTTATTTTGATGTTTTAACAGTTTCACATTTGACCAGTGTGTGTCCCTTCAGGCTGCTGCTTATGTTCTTTTGATATGTCTCCATAATTTTTTGCATAGTTCCTTACTTTCTGACAATACAAAATATTCCAGGATTTTGTTGTACCTTCCCCATGCCAAGCATTTCTTCAAGGAGCCAGGTTTCTTTTATTGGAGAATGGTATTTAGAAACCAAAATCTAAGTGTTAGGTGTGCCCTTTGGTACTGGAGTGTCATTGCTTCTAGATCTTCTCATGACAGAGCTAGTAATATATATATATGTATACATACATTTGTATTTATCTATATGTACACATATTGAAAACTGAGTTCAGGCTGATGCTTAAAATTTCAGTACAACATGACAGTGTTCATTCCAGCTTTCCATCTTATCTTAATGTTTAACTCCTTTCTTTGATACTGAGAAACCTGGACTTTCATTATTCACAACACAGACACACACTCACTCACTCACAGTACACATAAAGTAGTTCAGGGATTGATAATCTATGTCCTTTTGAAAAACAAGCCTACTAATGAGAAGAAAATATTTGTGCATTGTTCTTTTTGTCTTTAGCATTACAGTGTGTAGTTAAAATACTGTTTTACAAAGTTACTTAGTTTATAAAGGTGCTACCTGCTAGGTTTGTCCTTTGTAAAGTTACTGTTTTTCTTTTTGTGCTTAATAAGTATCATGGGGGCCATACTTTGAGACTATGTGAATATGTGAATAGTTTTTTTCTTCCCTCCGCCTTCAGTGCAGTTATGTTATTTATTTTTTTCATATAGTTAGGCTTATTTCTGCTTGTATGTATTTCATTTTGGGTCTTCCCCAGTTCTTGTTGGCTTTGATTCTTTTTCTAAGTCTGTAAAATGTTAACATAGTTCTAAAAGTCAGAATCATACATAAAGGTATATTTAGAAAAGTGTCACACCATACCATCCTTTGTAGTCCATTTTCATTTTCTTATTGTTTATACTATTTAAAATGATTTTACCAGCCTGTTTGGTTATTTAATGTTTTACTGTCTGGTTTGTCAGTTTTTAATGGTATCCCAACAGTTGCCTATTGCAGAATCAATAGCTTGTTCTACTTTCCTGTTTCCTTTTTCTTCCCATTTTTTGTTGCATTATTTCCTGTATCATAATGTATAATATTTGAACATTGATCTTTCACCCTCATCTTCACCTTTTATATAGTCTTTGATACAATTAGACATATAAAAATACATACCATCAGCCCTTTTGCTGAAGTTTTCCCAGTCATTTCTTTGTTGAATGAAGCTCTAATAGGTTTCTGAAGAGTGACTTTTCAGTATTGAATTCCTAAGGTCTTATATATTTAAAACTGTTTTTCTACAGTCTTGACACTCGATATAGGAAGAGTTGGCTGGACATAAAATCCTTGTTTCACACTTTATTTTTTTTTAAATGCTGCTCCATTATTGCCTTTTTTTGCATATTGTGGATGCCATTCTAATTCTTTTGCCTTTGTAAGTTATTTGATCTTTTTGCCTGGAGAGCTTGAGGACTTTTTTCTTTTTCTTTGAAGTCTCATACCTTTTAAAAGATCTACCCCAGATTTGACTATTCTGGGTTAATTTTCCCAGATACCTGGTATGCCTTTTCAGTATGTAGATTCAGATCTTCATTTACTTTTGGACAATTTTAGACAATTTTGGACAATTATAGTTTCAAATATTAGTTTTTCTTTTTTCTTTTTGGCCATGCTGAGTGGCATGTGGGATCTTAGTTCCCCACCCAGGGACTGAACCTGCACCCCGGGCACTGGAAGTGTGGAGTCTTAACCACTGGACCGCCAGGGAAGTCCCTCAAATATTAGTTCTGTTTGATTGTTTTGCTTTTCTTCTTCAGGGACTTCAGTTTTACTTAAGTTATTCCTTCTTTACTTGTCTTCACTTCCATTGCTTCCTCTCTGACCCATTAAAATTTTTTCTTTGTATCATTTTTATTTTCTTGACTGCTTTTCTGTCTTTCTTCAATGCCTCATTTTACATTTTCATTTGAGTCTATTCTTCTTTGACACTTGTATTTACTCCTCATTTTTGACATAATTATCTTTTTCTTTCCTGAGTTTAATTTTCCTTCTTTTCATTTCTTGTTACGTTTTGCCCATTTTTCTTTGTACATTTTGAATTCCTGACTCAAGGTGATTTTTTTATATCCTCAAAGTTTTGTTTGAATACTATATTTAATTCAGTTTGGAGTGTTGTTTTCTTCTGTTTTTTTTGTTTGTTTGTTTGTTTTGTTTTTTGCAGTACACGGGCCTCTCACTGTTGTGGCCTCTCCCGTTGTGGAGCACAGGCTCCGGACGCGCAGGCTCAGCAGCCATGGCTCACGGGCCCAGCCGCTCCGCGGCATGTGGGGTCTTCCTGGACCAGGGCACGAACCCGTGTCCCCTGCATCGGCAGGCGGACTCTCAACCACTGTGCCACCTGGGAAGCCCTCGGCAGGAGGACTCTCAACCACTGTGCCACCAGGGAAGCCCTGTTTTTTTTTTTTTTAAGGGGTGGTTCATTTACTGAGATGTATTGATTTTTTTGGTAGTAACTTTGTATAGAATTGATTTGTTTTTGTCTATTCATTATGTGGATTTTGGGTAGTTTATGAGATTCTTAATTCTTAATGGCAACCTCTTCTATCACTGTATCAAAGTCCAGTTCTTTAATAACTTGTGAGTTTTTTTTTTCTTTTACGGTGGTCAGGAGAGTGTTTGCATGTCCTCTGATTTTTGCTTTGTTCTGTTTTGTCCTGAAGGATGCTAACTTTTCCTGTTTTGCTTCTTTTCCCCTTCACCTGCCAGTTGCCAAAGGGTGCCTCTCCCTTCCTTTTTTCTCCTCTAGAAGCCACTTTGAAGATACCCACTTCAGATCATGTGTACATTTAAGTCCCTCTCCAGCAGTCAGTGAGTGGATCGTGTTTTAGTATTTATAAAAATTAAGGGATTTACTTTTTCTAGTCGTGGTTATAAAGCAATTTTAGGCCTGCTGCTAGCTCCCTCTTTTCTCTGTCCTTCAGTTTTTACTGGACTCCTCTTGCTTACTGTGAAGGCTTGTGGCAGGAGCATGAGTGATTACTCACTGGGATTTGATGTTTTTTCTTTTTCACTTACAGTTATTTTGGAGTCTGGGCATTCTGTGGCTTCTAGTTGTATGGAGGACATGGTTTTTGTGCAGTTTTATTTGTTTTTCTTATTGTTCTATATTGTTCATAAAGGATATGTGTAGAAATGCAAATCTGGGCAGCCTCTACCTAGCTGTCTGAAAGCTCTTGGGCAAATTTTTAACTCTCTGAACTTAGTTTCCTCATATGTAAAATAGGGATAATAATTATACCTACTTGATAGGGATTTTGTGAAGGTTAAATGAGATAATATTTATGAAGTGTTTATAATACTGCCTGTCACATAAGTGCTCAGAATTGTTAATTGCCATTATTATTGTTATGTATGGATGCAATATCTGCTCGAATACTACTGTGGATACTGCTTTGGAAATAAAATGCTTGACACTCTCGGAAGTTGATCCCTCCTGTAGTCCTGTGTACCTCATCTTCTTCTGCCTTTTTATGGACTATGCTTCTATAGCTATGCTTTAGCTCCTGCATCATCTGTTCTTTTGTTTTTATTGACTTCCTCCTGTTGTCATGCAAAGAAGCCTAAGCCATCTTAAAACAAATCTTCTGTAGACCTATTTCCCCTTCTAACTCTGTACCCTATTTCTCTGCTCCCTGTCATGGTAGAAGTCTTCTCTATAGCTAGCTACCTATATGGGTTGTCTCCATTTTCGCATCTCCCATTCTCTCTCTAAGCCACTTCATATGACCTTTTATCCCCTGCTACTCTACTGAAGTGGTTTTTACCAAAGTTATTCTTGACCTGTGTCTTTTCAAATCCAAGTATTACTTCTCTGTCCTGACCTGTGAACCACTCCTTTTTTTGTTGGTGTTTTAAAATCATTTTGAAGTCCCTCAGGCATAAAAAGTATTTAATATAATGAACATGTGTATTTGCCATCTAGGTTCAAGAGTGAAAATTATCAATTCAATTGAAGCTGTGTCCTTTCCCAACAGTAGATGCTCCTATGCTCCCAGATGTAGCCACTATACTAAGTTGGTATTTATTGTCCACGCCCCCCACTTTTTTGTACTTTTGCTACATATGTATCTTCCTATAAAAAATGTAGTGGTTTTCATATTTTAACCCCCAGATTAAAATGATTACTCTTACGTATCTTCTTTTCCAACATGTTCTTTTTATTCAGCATTTTGTTATGAGAATCATTTATGTTGACACACATGGCCTAGGATGTGTATTTTCACTACAGTATAGTGTTACATTGTATGAACAGTTTATCCATTATCCTGTAGTTGGACACTTAAGTTGTTTCCACTTTTCAGTGGTTACAAACTGTCAAGTTGTTTCCAGTTTTCACTGGTTACAAACCGTCCTTCTGGGAACATTTATTATAGGTACCTCCTTATATGTATGTTTCTGTTTTGTAATACCTGGAAGTAAAAGTTCCTGGGTTAATAATGTATATACCTAGACTCTTCTTTTGAAACACCTTGTTCTAGACTTCCATAATGCCACACTTCTCTGGTTTTCCTTTTACTTCATAAACCAGGCATTCTCAATCTCATTTTTCTGGATCCTCATTCTCTACTGCACTATATTGTATCATCCTAGGGCTTTGTCTTTGGCTCTCTTCTCTGTCTTCACATTTCCCATGATCTTTATCAAATGCGATCCAGTCATGTAACTGCTTTGCTTAAAGTCATTCAGAGGCCCCTCTACTGCCTCTAAAGTCTGAGTTCTGTATCATGGACAAAACCATGAATAATTAACTCCCTGTGTATATCAATTCCTACCTCTTTTCCAAAGGATCCTGAAGACCATCTCTCCAGCAGACTGGGCCTTTGCTCACACTATTTCCTCTTTCCCAATTTTCTTTCCCCTCACTCCCTACCTGCCTAGTAAACTTGCTCATTTTAAAAGATAACTCACACGTCCCCTTTTCAGGGAAGCTTTCCCTGGCACACTCAGGCAGAAGTAAGCCATTCCTTCTCTGTGTTCTCCTAGCAGTTTGTTCCTTATCTCCACTATAATAGTGATTCATTTATCTAACAAATATTTATTGATTGCCTACTATATGGTAGAAACTGTTCTAGAAATTGGGGCTCTACAAGACAGACAAGGCCCTTATTTTCAAGGAGTCCACATTCCAGAGGGTAGGAAAGAGGAAAATATAAGCAAACATTATTTCAGATGGTGACAAGTAGCACTATGATAAAGTGAAAGCAGACAGTGTGGCGGTGTGACGGAGAGTGTGTGTGGGGAGTGGGTTTGGGCAATGGGGGTGACACCTCAGGTTGAGTGAGATGCTGTTTGAGTTGAGACCTGAAAGATAAGAAGGAGCCAGCCATGTAGAGATTGGAAAGAAGAACATTCTAGGCAGAAGGAATAGCGAGTACAAAGGCCCTAGAGTCCATGTGTTGGGCATGTTTAAGGAACAGCATGATGGGCCGTGAGGCAGGAACGTGATGAGGAGGAAGGGGTGCTGTGTGAAATCAGTCCGAGAATAGACAGGACCAGATCAAACAGGACTTACAGGTAAGAGTTGTGGATTTTAGTTTGTGTGTAGTGGGAGACCATTGGAAGATTTTAAGTGAGAGGTGACAAGATGTGACTTATGTCTAGAATTGTCAGTGTGGCTTATATGAGGAGAACGCTAGGGGGATGAGAGTGTAGAGCAGAGACCGTTAGGAGGTGCTGCCTACTACAAGTGAAAAAAGTTGGTAGCGTGGAGTATTGTGGCATTTGAGTGTCCATGGAAAGAAATGGAATGACTTAGGAAATATATTTTGGAGGTAGGCTGACAAGACTTGCTGATAGGTTGCATGTGTTGGCTTTAAGGAGGGATGGACTCAAGAAAAGGACCCCTCGGCTTTTTTTGAGTAACTGGGTGGAGAGTAGGGCCATTTACTGACATGTGGGTGAATAGTGGTGGTGGCACTGATGAGAAAGTTCTGTGGTGGGGAGGGAACCCAAATTTATGTTTTAGATGTTTTAAGTTGGATATGCCTCTTAAGAATGCAATGTGTGGATCGCACGAAGGCAGTTGGGCATATGGCTCTGAAGGTCAGGGATTGTCTTAGTCTGTTGGGGCTGCTATAAAGTTACATAGGCTGGGTGGCTTAAACAACAGACATTTATTTCTCACAGTTCTAAAGGCTGGAAGTCTGAGATCGGAGAGCTAGCATGCATGGGTTCTGGCGAAGTCCTCTTCCAGATTGCAGACAGCCTTATATCCTTATATAGAAGGATATAAGGATATCTCCTTATATCCTTACATGGTGGAAAGAGGGCCGGGGAGCTCTCTGGCCTCTTCTTTAAAGGGCATTAATTAGGCTCTACCCTCATGACCTAATTACCTCCCAAAGGTCCCACCTCCAGATACCATCCCATTGGGATTAGATTTCAAAATAGGAATTTTGGAGGGACACAAGCAATCAGCTCATAACAGGGATGGAGATAGGTAATTTTGGGAGTCGCCAACTTATTGATTATATTTTAAAGCTGGGAGACTGGGTATAACAACCTAGAGTTTGCATATAGATGGAGATAAAAGAGAGCTGAGGGTAGTGCATTGGACGCTGCAGCATAGAGAATGAGAGGTAGGGAGGTAAGAGGTAGTCATAGAAGACAATAGAAGGAGGGAGTATGAATAGTTTGGTGCTTCTTAGAGTGAGAGCATAATGACAGCACAGATGTGACTGTTGTATTTGACTCCTGGAGATCACTGTGACCACGGTAAAAGCACCTTTACAGCATTCCAGTGGCCAAAAAGTGGAACTTAGCTCATTCCTTTAACTGCTTACATATCTGTCTCCTCCTCTAGACCATATGCTAGTCCTATTTATTTCTAGGGCTTAGCATGTAGTAGATGGTGAATAAATATTTGTCTACAGGTTTGGATTTTACAGTGCAATTTAAAGAATAATATACGGTTTTACCCTCATTTAGAATGCTTTTAGACCACTGACCCTTCCCACCAGTTTGTATCAGCTCAGCCATAAACTTGTGACTAATAAATTAAACGAAACATGATGAGAGAGGAAAGCCATAGAGGTTCACAGTGTATACTGAAGCCATCATGCTGTACTGAAAAACGGCCTTGCTTTGGATTCAGAAGGCCTGCCTCAAGCTCCGGCCCCACTGCTAGGCCTCCTGAAGGTGTTGGGGGCAAGTTCCCCGCACTCTCTGGATTGCAGTTTCTCAGCTGTCATATGTGGATAACATTAACAAATTCCTCTTACAGGATTTTTGTGAGTGGCAAATGAGCTAATGCATATGAGAGTTCTTTGTAAGTAAAAAGATGCTCTGTAAGTGCTATTTTTGTAAAAGTAATTGGATTACCCATTTCATTACTGACTTATAAAGTAGATTAGATCAGAGTGTCATAAAATTCATATTTAGGCGGTGGCATATGAATGGCAACAAGTTGGGAGAGGACACAGATCTGGAAAATGTGGTACTTTTCCAGAAATATATAGGAAATTAATGTCTTTTGGCTTTGTTCTCTTATCGTTCCCAGATAAATTTAATCATTCTGTTAGAATCAAAGAGTAGACTCTTCTACTTTAAGATGTAATAATCAAATCTAGCTAGCAGTCTGTTTATCCCACTGTTGCATATCTCTGAAAGAATAAAATTTATTTATTAATAAATACATTAACTCAATTTGACAAATTTTCCTCACAGTGATTTCTCATCTCGTTTTACTTCTAGGGTAAAAATCATGGTAAGAAACTCCGAAATTACTATGCAGCAAACAGCTGTCCTCCTCCTGCCAGAATGAGCAATGCAGTGGAACCTGTGGCTACTCCAGCTGTTCCAGTCCCTCCGCAGGTGAGACATGTGTGTCAAGGTGGGTGCTGTCCTGTGCACAGATGGTCATGGGTAAAATTTGTTGTCTATGTGCCCATCAAGGTACAGTTGAGCAAATATTCCTAAAAGGTCCTACTTAGTGCTTTTAACTCCTTGAACTCCGTGGTGCTGGATTTAATGCATGCAAAAATCCATGAATCCCAAGATTTCTCACTGGCTTTGGTTATGGTGCATGAAATGATGAAACAAAATTATTTCATGAGTCTTCCTCTATGCATTTCTCAAAATTCTGGGTTATATGGCCCTGAATGTCTAGGCGAAGCCCTGAATGAAAGATTTTTAAACATTTATATCTCTATTGCAGTTAATCCCATTGGCTTTATATTTTGCTTTCCAGCAAGATCAGTTTCTTGAGGCTGCCCTTTTCTTACCTCTATGCAGAGAGCCTGTATAAACTCTTTCTGGACTTTGGTATCATGACACACACTTGAGAGCCAAGTTCCTTTCACTCTTTGGGAGATAGATCAGGTGCTTTGAGGCAAGATATTCCTGTACTTCAGTAGCCTCTGAAGTATGGATGCTACTCTGTCTTTGAAGTATTATTTTTCTATAGGTCATAAATAATAATAAATAATAATCACTTTAATTGAGTACTTACTGTGCCAGGTACTATGCTAAGCACCTTTCATGCATTACTTCATTCAGAGCTGGACCTAGGGTGAGATGAGGGATGCACTTGACTTAGGCACAGAATTTAAGAGGGAGCCAAAATACTCAGTAATCAAGATAAATAATGTGATATTTTAAAAATTCAAAATTAACGTGAAAAAGTCAACAGTGAACAAAATGTCAAAAACTTAAAGACAGAATAAGTGTTATTAATTTTCCTTTTGCCTTAGGCAGCAATGTGGCTTGGCATGGCACTGTTGCTGATCCTGTCTTTATTTAAAAATTTGATATTTTGTTCCTCATTGATTTTTTTGCAATAAGTTTGATTGGTAAAAATATTCCATTAAGTATTTTTTAAATTCTATTTATTTATTTTTGGCTGCATTGGGTCTTTGTTGCTGCACGCGGGCTTTCTCTAGTTGGCGGCAAGTGGGGGCTACTCTTCGTTGCGGTGCACAGGCTTCTCATTGAGGTGGCCTCTCATTGCGGAGCACGGGCTCTAGGCACGCGGGCTTCAGTAGCTGTGGCTCGTGGACTCAGTAGTTGTGGCTCGCAGGCTCTAGAGCACAGGCTCAGTAGTTGTGGTGCTCAGGCTTAGCTGCTCCACGGCATGTGTGATCTTCCCGGACTAGGGCTCGAACCTGTGTCCTCTGCAGTGGCAGGCGGATTCTTAACTGCTGTGCCACAAGGGAAGCCCCCCATTAAGTATTTTTAATCCTGATTGCTGAGTTTTTTGATGCTCCCTTAAATTGTGTGCCCATGGCAAGTGCCTCCCTTGCCTCATTCTTGCCCTGGGTCCTGACTTCTTTTAATGTTTGCAACAACTCGGAGGTATTGACCTTATTTCTCAAAGTATGATCCATGGGCCAGCAGCATTAGTTTCACCCGGAAGTTTATTAAAAGCCCAGGTAAACTACGTAACTTGTTCATCGTGTTACAAATTTTATAAAGTGGTGGAGCAATGATTTCTCTTGACCTTAGACCTCTACTGCTAAACACCATGGTATAATTTTACTTTTCTGAGTGTCAGTTTTTCAGTACTTACAGTGTGGATAGCAATATCAGCTATTCATGTCCTCATGAATTTGTGGGGAAAATGAGATATGTTAAAAAGAGAATCAGAGGGGCTTCCCTGGTGGCGCAGTGGTTGGGAGTCCGCCTGCCGATGCAGGGGACGCGGGTTTGTGCCCCGGTCCGGGAAGATCCCACATGCCGCGGAGCGGCTGGGCCCGTGAGCCATGGCCGCTGAGCCTGCGCGTCCGGAGCCTGTGCTCCGCAATGGGAGAGGCCACAGCAGTGAGAGGCCCGCGTACCAAGAAAAAAAAAAAAAGAGAGAATCAGAGGACAGGAAAATACCCAGAGAGATCTTCAGGCTGAGTAGTTGTCACAGTGCTAATACCTGAAGGCTGCTCTAAAAATGGACACCTACTTCCTGTTAGGGACTGTTTTCAACATGCTCCACCCTCCTGGGCAAACAGCCTTAGGCTTCTTTCATAGCATAGCCCTTTGTGATTTTTGAAAACAGTTATCCTGTCCCCATAAAAATCTTCCCTTCCAGGTGAAACAGTGCTATTTCCTTCAGCTGGTCCTGATATGATATGCTTTCCAGATTCTTTATTGTATATTTTATTCTTCTTTAGCCAAAATCTAATGTGTCATGTTTTGTTAACCCAGTAATACTTACTGAGTTCATACTATTTTCCAGGCACTGTGTTAGGTTTCCCTTAACTCACTGTTTCCCAACCTGAATACAATTGTCTGGATCTGCTGGCTATTTCCCCCCTAATTATCTTATATCTGTAGCTAATTTACAGACTCTGAGGACAGGGGCTCATTTTTTAAATACATGTCTGTATATCACTTTTGCATTAGGTAGCAAGCCCTATAAACAGTAGGCATTCAGTAAATACTTGTTGATGGATTCTGGGAGGACTTTGTTCTTTCTGGTAATGTGATTTTAGGCCTTACCTGTACTGCCCTAAATCTTACATATTGGGTTTTTAAACTTCTTTTCTAAAATTTCTTCAATGGAGATAGCAATGAGGCATTCATCAGTTTGGTACACAGGTGATTGTAATGCAAAACCATGATTGCCTCCCAGCCATTTTTTCTTTTTTTCTTTCTGGAATGAATTATTTCCTGTCCTTATAAAGCTGAGTGTTCGTGGTCATGCCATAACGTTCGGTTATTTTTCAACTCTTAGAAGGAAGGAACTTTGAGGAGAAGAAGAGAATAAAGTGCACATTTTAAAACCTTGTTTCTCGTGTCTTTGCTGTCAGATGAGCTCCTTTAAGCCAGGAGGCAGAGTGATTCTGGCCACAGAGAATGATTACTGTAAGCTCTGTGATGCCTCCTTCAGTTCTCCGGCTGTGGCCCAGGCTCACTATCAAGGGAAGAATCATGCCAAGAGGCTGCGGCTGGCGGAAGCTCAGAGTAACTCATTCTCGTAGGTATTGCTCTTTTCTCTTAGGCCAGCGTGTTATGTGAGACTAACTGTCTCTAGAGAGAAAAGAGTTGAAAGGGATCCTTGTTTAGAAGTCTTACTCTTTTAAAATTTCTCTTCTCCAGAGAATCCTCAGAGGTTGGTCAACGGCGGACCCGGAAAGAAGGGAATGAATATAAGATGATGCCTAATAGGAGAAATATGTATGCAGTACAGAATAATTCAGGTATTCTGTGGATTTCCACATACCTTCACTATGTTCTGCAAATGGTCTCCTCTATTTTTATTTCCTTTAATGGTAATAGATAGCCCTGAGAATTTGGGGTTAGCTGTTGTTTTGTGGAATTGGTCTAGTGGTTTTTCAAGCTGGTGTTTATTTCAGGTCTTATTTATTTATTTATTTATTTATTTATTTCCTATTTAGTGTATTATTTATTTCAATTTTAAATCAAGTCTATGTTTTAAGGTCTCTTATCATAGTACCTTTATGTTTCTTCTGGTATTTGTCAGCTGAGATATTTAGATGCATTATAAAAATGGGCTATTTGGTTTAAAGTTGCACCATATTAAATCCCCATTTATTGGGGAAAATAAAAATTATAGCAGTGGTGTTTAACCAGGATAGTGACTCAGATTATCTGGGGAGTTTTTATAAAATACACATGGCTGAACCATGACTTAGAGATTTTCAATCAGGAAATTTAGAGTGGTTCTCAGACATATGTGTGTTTTGAAAATGCTTCCTCAGTGATTCTGATATATACCTTCAGTTCAGAATTACTAGTTTATCGGAATATTTCCTACATTTTCTGATTACCTTCAGTAGGGAGAGTAGGACTGAGAAGTCCCTCATCCTTTCCCTACCCCAGCCTCCAATGCATACACATATGAGCAGAGGTCACTCATGTGAACAGTAAAACAAACAGCAACAACAAAAAGCTAATTGGAAAGGCAAGAGAAGCATAGAAAAAAGGGACATGTAGAAAGCACAATGTAATAAGATTAATGAAAATCTAAACACATATCAATAATTGCAATAAATGTAAACTTACTAAAGTCCCAGTTAAAAGACAAAGATTTTAAGATTAGGTAAAAAATATTCAGCTGAAATGAAGGAAGCTGAGATAGGTCTCTTAATATTAGATTAAAAAAACTTTAGGATAGAAGGTTGTTTAGACTTATGTTCTCTGATCAGAGTACAATTAAATGAGATGTCAATAATAAAAATATAAAAAAGCAAACAAAATTTTTATGTGTTTGGAAGTTTTTAAACATTTCTAAATAACTCATGGGCCAAAGAAGAAATCATACTGGTGATGGAGAATTCTTAGACCCAGATAGTAATAAAAATACATCAATATTTGTAGCATGAAGTTAAAGTAACATTTTGAGAAAAGCCTTAAATGTTTATTATTATAGTAGAAAGGAAAAGCAGAAAATGATTGCACTACTGGTCCAACTTAAGAAGTCAGTTACGTAAAGAAAAAAATTATCAATAATTCCACCATTTTTGTATACGTCATTCCAGTTCTTTGTGTATGTTACTTCTGTAAAGTGGAAATGTAATCATATTTTGTGATATTCTTATTTTACTTAATAGCATATTATAATCAAATATTGTTACTAAGGAGTTTTCTATAACATTGTTTTTAGTGACTGTATAGTTTTTCATTGCATTCATTACCATGATTTTTTGAGTTATATTTTTGGATCTTTCCTTTCCCCTCACCCTCCCAAAAAAGCTTTTATAAACTCTGATGAAATAAATGTCCTTGCTCATAAATCTCTATGCAAAAATTCTCAACATTTTCTTAGTATAATTCTTAGAAGTAGAATTTTTGGATTAAAGAATTAGCATAATTATACAGATTTTTATATAATGCTTGGAAATGAAAGTATTTTATAAATTATATTTACTTTTTAGAGACATTGCCATTTAGAGTTTGGGTCTGGCTCTACAGTAACATTTCTGACGATAGTTGGAGGAATCATTTTAGCTTTTTTAGGTTGAACCTGTATAAAATTGTAATTTAAAAAACCCATTAACTTTACATTCTTTTAAAGCTAGGAATCTGTGAATTTTATACTTTGAGCTTAGAATTACAAATTACGGTGATAATTGGTCAGACCACCATTCACTTAGTATGTTGAAGTGAATACATTACTTTTGCCTCTTGCTTTAGCAGGTCCTTACTTCAATCCTCGCTCTCGGCAGAGAATTCCACGTGATCTGGCCATGTGCGTTACTCCAAGTGGCCAGTTTTACTGCTCCATGTGTAATGTTGGGGCTGGCGAAGAAATGGAATTCCGGCAGCATTTAGAGAGCAAGCAACATAAAAGCAAGGTGTCTGAACAGCGGTACAGGAATGAGATGGAGAATCTGGGATATGTATAGTGATTGTCATATTCAGATAGAGCAGCTTGTCCTGCCTGTTGTTTGCCTTCTGTCAACATGTTCTGCTTTGTGGTTCTTTTGATATGAGTACATTCCTCTGCTTAATGTTAATACACCTAACCTGCAGTGGTATCACGAGGTGTCAAAACTGGGGAAGGAAGAGAACGTGCTTAAGTCATGATGCTTTTTCAGGTCAGTTGTGTTGATCTGCTTAAAGCCTGTGACCTACCTACCCCATGAGAAATAACTTTTTATCTTGACCAAGTTCTGGTCAACTAGTAGCCTGACCACTTAGAGCTTTAGCTATTTAAAAACTTCATCTTTTTTTGTAATTTTAATGTTACGTACTGCTAAATAAATAATTTTATTGAGTTCTTGCTTCAGATCATAGTAAAAACAGGTAAGCAAAGATTTTAGTTTCCCAAGGCTTCTTTGGAATCACCACCTCAACTCAATGCATTGTCAGTAGGATATACTATGTAAAACTGCATTAGAGTCCTTCCCAGGACAGTTTTTCTCTTTATCATGTCCTCCAATTATTGAAATGCAGGTTTTCTTGGATTCAGACAGTTCTAACGTGCTTGTGTACTTCCAAACAGTGAAACTTCATTTCCAGTTGTGAATTTCACAAAGTTAAATTCACCTTCTTCCCGCCTCTTTTTTCCCCCCAGTTGAATTAGCTTATCCAATAAGCTCATTTTCATGCCCCAGCTATGTTGTGGGTTTTCCAAGCCCCACAATTGAATATCCAATGAGTTTAGAATAGATGTGATTTTTTAAAAAAATACGTTTTTTTCAGTTGGTTTTAGGAAATGAAATGTGTTTGATATTTCAATTTAGACTTACTTGATGATAATAACATGTACTTATATGATGGTCTCAACTGTAAGTTCATATCCCTTGATGTTTGTTTTGGTAGACTTTTTAGGTAAACAGATCCTCACGTTTTACTTACATTCTTCTTTGTCTTGCTAGTTTGACTGTCCTGAAAAATACCACACCTTTACTATTTCTGAGATAGAGAAGAATTTTTTTTTAAAGTTAATCAAATTTTAGTGTCATCATTTCCAATAGAAAAATACCTGAACGTTGGCATTATTCTTTATAATCTAGCGTCCTTGAAGATAATAAAAATATAGATTACTTTCATATCTGATAATTTCAACAGTATTATTATTTTTGTTCTTTGTTTTTAAAACGAGAAGCTCTAGTGTTATATCTAGATTAAATAATGGAGGATTCTATGAACTTTCATTAACCATATTTTACCTATTTACTATATTTACATGGATAAGACTGGTGCTCATCCATACTTCTTTTGAAAGGCCATGTTCACCAGGTAGTTTATATTGAGCAGTATCTTTGCACTATGGTAAATTCACTTTTGATTGCTTATATTATTAATTAAAAATAAAACTCCTATTTTTCCTTGAAAATTCTGTAGGCAAAGAGATGAGGAGAAGGAAAATTATAATCATCATTCCTCTCCTTTAGTACTTCTGAACAATTTTTAAACACTAGACCCATATTTAAAATTAAGTTTTGTGATTAACCTCTGGTACACCACCAAGTTGCCCTTCTGTTGACGTGGTGGTTTTTTGAAAAGTAAAATTGCTTAGTAATTTTATTTTCTCCCAGAAACAGAAGAATGAAATAATATTCTGTTGAGGTTCTATCTAGACCTGTGACTCTTAGTATAATAACCCTTTTTGTAGTAATCTATAAAGTATAATTGATTATTTTAGGGCAATTTAGAGCTTATCTTATTGGTCAGTAGGTTACTCATTTTGCTGCTAAGTATAATTTTTTGGTAGATTTTAATATGACTGTTCTGGCCACATGATTCTGTGATTATTTAAAAATCTCATTTTTTCCCCTCTCTGTATGTGTGACTATATATATGTATACACATGTATAGGTATGTATGTGTGTATATATATGTATTTATATATATACACACATATATGTATAAAACTATGTACATATAGCTTTATGTGCTCTATGTACCATAGAGAAGATTTCATTGAATCCTTAGATAACAGTAAAAGATTGTGGATAAGAATTTACATTTTATAAAAGTGGCATTCATCCACTTTCGGTTTTTCCTTTGCAAATAAAATTAAAGGAAGGATTCCCTCTACTCTCCCCACATAACAATTTCATTATATATATATAACAGCAGTGGACTTAAGGCCTTAATGTTTTTCCTGGCCTTGCATATTCAGGTTTCTCATCTCTCAGTGCCCTTAATGGATGTTATGAATCCATAAACGCATTTTCTTTTAAAGAAAAATGTTAGATTTATAGTGTTAATTCTTACTTGTTATATTTCTTTGCACTAAAAAAGAGTGATGTATTTGTTTTATATTACACTTTAGATACCATATTGCCTACAATAGCTGGGTTTGCTCCTTAATTTCCAAACTCTAGGAAGTTGATAAATAACTTCTGTGATCATTTATAAAGGTTACATACACGTCCAAAAAAAATCACACATCTCTCTGACAGTGGGTTGTGTTTTGAGCTTGTTACCTTGCAATGTTCTCCTGTGTTCCATAGGTGAGGCAAAGGGTGACAGAGGTGTCAGAAAGGAAATGCCTAAATAAGTACATCTCTTCATGGTACAATTTCTCATACTCATGCATTCCTTACAGACAGTGGTTTTTTTTTCCCCTGTCAAATAAGGCTGTTGTTACTACTGCAGTCAGTGATACGTGATCTCATTTGGTTTCATTTAGTGAAATCGAGTCCTGCTCTTTATTGTGCTTTAGAATTTGCACCCTTTGCTCCCCAGGAATCACGTTAGTATCTTTTTATATTCTGTATATAAGGACGGACAGAGGCCTAACCAATGGAAAATCTTTAGTCAAATAAGTAGATTCCAGTAATCTGCAAGAAGAACTCAGAGCATCAAAGTCTCTTTTCTCTGAATATCTCTGTGTAAGTTGTCATTCAAAAATCAGTGTTCGAAGATAACAATTAGAAACTCTTCTAAGATATTGAGGGCAAGAAGTTGTGAAGGAAAAATTTTGGTGTTCCAATTAAAAGATTGGATTGCTTATGCCTTCGAAGTGTTTTTTCAAAAATGTTCAGCTACAGAACCAAGTGTGCCATGTAATCCTTTGGACCCCACATTGAAAACACTTTGTTGGTCTTGTCTTTGTGTATCACGTACTACAACTTGTAAATATGTGCATGTTGTTTATGACGTTTGTCTGCTTGTCTCTATTGCACTGAATTCTGCAAGGTGAATAATTGTTTTATACGATTCATTTAGAAAAAGTTCCGCCTCCAACTCCTCCTCCCTATTGCCCCTTTTCATTAGTTGGTAAACTTAGAAAACCATTTAGAATTTTTGAAACCCTGAGATTGAATGAAGAATCATGGCTATCAGAGATCATCCCCATGTCCCTCTTACTTAAACAGCTAAAAGGAAAGCATGAGATCTTCCACTTTATTTTACAGAGCTTTCTCCAGTACTGGTGTGCTTGCTTGTAGATACACTATCTACACTTTGAACAAGGATAAAAGGATATATGTATATATCTATGTGTAGTTAAATCTTCTTCTGTAGATAGACTCGAAGGATTAGTGGTGGGATTAATGATTCCTTCACTCCTGAATTGGCTGGGATTATGAGCAATGACAGTTTGAGGACTATCCAGTGACCCATGTGAAACGAGTCTTGCTTGTGTCAGGGGACACAGGTAACTGTTCTGCATAATATCCTCTACAAAGAGGCCTAGGAGTGATGGATTTGGAACCTAATCTGTTTTGTTTCCTCAGTGTCAGACACAGGCTGGAAGTACCTTCTAAAGAAACTTGGTGGGACATGTACTAAAGAAAACAGAGCTGCTTTAGAGATAGAGAAATGTTTTGTCAGTATAGGCAAAAGTTTAATGCAGGCTTTTGAACAGATATTTTAAAAATACTCCACCTTACCAACTTTTTTAATTTTAACCAGCCAAATCACCCTTCAGGAGCTTCAGGCATAATAAAGAATGTTTTGTTGTTGCTTTAGTTTTTTGGTGGTGGACCCCTGCCATTGTGAGCTATTACTATCAATCTAACTGAATGGACAAATAGCTGTGTAAATAGCTTCTCATATGATATTTCTACTGATAGCTGTTTGACTTTGCCTTCTTGTTATGAATGGGAGGATCATTTATCAACTCCCTTTCTGGGTAGCTACCAAAAAAAAAAACTGGCTTATGGTACCATGTGACCCTGTCTTTGATAAGCCCAGAATATGAGTGCCTTTAGCAAGTTTTAGCATTTCACAGAGAGAAGACATGATAGAATTATTGCCATTAATCACGATTCATAAAACAGGAGCTTGGAATAAAAAAGCTTTATGTGCATTCTGTGTTCTACATCTTTTATTTTTCTTTATGCAATCTCAATTTGATATTGAGTAAGACTGTATCATTATTGATCAGGAACCATACATCCTGAAAATGAATCCAGTTGTCCCAGGCTGGCAACAGTCATTCATTTTTGTTTTCCGCCTTGATCTGTATTATATTTATATTTAGTGAATAGTAGTGTGGTGGATTGGGAGAGCTTGATATTGAAGTCTGGAAAAACTTTATTCCAGTGTCTTTTTCAAACTTATCTAATACTGTAGAGAGGATAGAATTATGTATTTGCAAATGAAATGTGTGAAGAGACTGTCTTCACAATACTTATTAATTGTGCTAGTTCATCTCTACATTAAAAACAGGCATCTTCACAGATCAGGTTCAAGGTGTTTTAAAGCAAACTTTTCCTTACTTCAATTAATTTAAAATTTTAAATTGCCTGAGTACTTTATGTCTTTAAAACACACCGCTAAATTAATTTTATTGTAGAAATATTAACATTTTTCTTGACATTTTATTATGAAAAATTTTAAATATAGAGTTGAAGAATTTTACAATACACTACCACTAGATTCTACCATCAACATTCTCCAGTACTTGTATTACTGCGTATCTGTCTATCCCTCTATTTATCCATCAAACAAGGGAGTTTTAAAAAATACACACTTTAATGTAAATTTCAGACATTTCCCTTAACTACTTCGGCATAGGTGGCATTAACTGTAGTTTAATATTTGTCTGCATATTAACATCTTTTAAAAAGCTGTGTATGAAGTTGAAAACCTGAGCCAATTAACATATGTCCTTTTCTCCTGTGGACTTTAGCCTTCCTCTTTCAGTTTCTGTATGTGCTTAGAGTGAGGGAAGATGACTCCTTTTCAAACTGAAGTTTTCTGGTGTTGGTCGTTTTAAATGCTAATTGTCATACATTTTAAAGCTTCATGACAATAATTTTTTCTTTACCCCTCCTCTTATGATGTATTTTTGCTGAACTATGCAGCTTCTTTAGAAAACTGTAAATTACTGATTGGGGTTTATTAAATCAGCTTATACCTCATTTCAATCTACTGCTGCTTTTCTCCATGGTATCACTTCTTTTACTACTTTCACATGTTCTACCAGAAGGTAGAGAGGAGTAAAGAGTCAACCCCATAGACTATTAGCTGTTTTAATCAACTCTACGGGAACAGATTGAGTAGTTTAGAAAGTGGAACCATTAATTTATCTAAAGCCTTTGACTTCCCTGAGAATTGTAATTGCCCATGCTTTCTCTTAGCCATAATTAGCAGGATTAAAAATGATTGTACTGTACGATGAGTTGTTGAAATTGTGAGCCTTAGTAACCATCTTCAGCTTTACTCTAGTACTGTTTAGGAAAAAGTTTTGACATATGCCTTTATTTTTATGCCAATTTTTTTTGTGGACAAAATTGGAAGAATTTAAGTGACTTATTGCAGGTCATGAAGATTCAGCGGGTAAGTCAGAACTGAAACGTCAGTATTCCTGATGCATGTTCTTGTGCTTGCTTGATAAAATTCATGGCTTTCAAAATAACACTTCCTTTGGGGCCCTTAAAATGAAAATATGTATTTTTACTAATTAGACTTTCATTTTTAGACATTTCACAATTCTTTGAACTTCAAGATTTTTCCATGGTCAGAGTTCCTCATTAAGTCAATGCAACTGCTAAAAATCTCACTAACAATACAGGTTTTATCAGATTTCCTTTTGCATTATATAACCTTCTTGATTCATTCATAACTCTTTCTATGTAAGTGCTTAAGTGACCCCCTCACTAGTGAAAATAAATGTTCTATATCGCTGATTATATGTATATTCTCTACATGATATATTTTTTTAAGGAAAAGTAACCCCATGTGTCTGGATGAACGATATTACCCTAGGGCAAAGCACATATAAAGCAGTTTATTTCTACTCTGAAAAATCTGGCATTTATGGGAACAAAACTCTTTTAGAGTGGCTGGTCATTGTTTTGCCTTCTTTTGGTACTTGAGCATCTTTCTGTGGTTTTGTAAATTAATGTGTCTTTTTGTAAGAATTTCATGTTATTCTGTATTAATTGGTGTTCACCTTGTGGTATCCTCGGCTGCCATAATAATTTACTTTGGGTATGGTGTGTCTGCTTTGAAATGCCTTACTAGAGTATGTCAGACTCTGCTCTAAAGCATTTCATGTATCTGCTAGGACAATAAGTTGCCTCTCTTGGATGTATGCTCTAGATCCAGAAGCAAAACTGATTTTGCTTTCACTGTTAATGTTGCATTTTAGCGCAGTCATTGTTTTAAATTAGAGAATAAAATCATGGAAAACCAAGGGAGGCTTTAGAACCCTTCATTTAATGGCATGGCAAACTTTTAAAACTGCTTTTACTGTTTCACTAGGACAATGTCTCTGGTAAAGGATATAGCTAAAAAATGCCAGCCAAAACTGTATGAAATTGGGATTGTTTCCTACAATTTTCCCTAAATGTCATACAGGGGTTTAACATCTGTATATGCTGTATATGCTATGTGCCAGTCACCACTTTGGAAATCTGTTTGTGTTCTGAGGCTACATAAATGACAAAAGTGTCATGGGATTAAAACCACTCAACTGTGAATTGTGAAACTGAAATTGCTCTTTTGGTTTTATTTTCTTCAGCATATTGGATAGAGAAATCTGAAAGTTATTTAAAATTTACACTGCTTACGTTGATGGCTCATTTTGGCTGTGTATACTCACTTATATATTGATTTCTGATAAAGGCTTGACATTATTATAACAGTCATTTTGTGTTCAATTTAATAAAAGAGTTTCTGAGTCTTGTCTGCACATCACTTGCTTATGAGTTGGAGATCAAGGAAAGAAGGTACATTGTCAGCACTGAGGTGCTGAGGTGTTCTTTTTGATGCAGATGGTTGATGGCTGTGGATTCACCATTTATCAGTCTGCACGTACTCTGCCACCTGCTTCTTGAACTCATGCAGAGTATTGTCAGCTACTTGGGCTTGCAGTAGAATTGACCCAGCTGCCCACACTACCTACCCCTTTCCCCCATCACTGGAGTTCGCCTGGGACTGGAGCGAGTTCTCAATTTTATTGATATATTTTAAAGTTTATCTTTCCTTCAAATTCTGAGAAAAGTTGCTTAGCGGGACCATAACTGCTGCTTCTGGAAATAAACACATATTAAAAGGCGTATATGCCCGCTAATCTTTTGTGTATTTCACATATAAAATACTCTTGCAAATATAATCAGCTTATATAAACAATATATTATTGGGATATGGTCTTTTAAGTACTCTGGTTAACTGTATGCAATGTGCTTTTGAATTTGAATGCTTATTTTAAAAAGATTATAAGCCTGGAAGGTGCTGTTGTGGTTTTTTTAATTGGGATGCAAGACACATACACTTACTGTCGTGGGAAAAATTCTTGTGTCTGCACAGAAAAAGTGTTTCTGAATGAAGTGAACAGATTGCATTGAATCTGTGTGTTGTAAAATACTCAAGGCATTGGCACATTTTATTAAATCATCTACAGGAGACGTTTAGCTTAAAAGAAAGCCACGACAATGGGCATAAAAACAGAGTTTTAAACCACTTGAGCTTGTCAGATTTTCTTTCTTCAGGCATTTCTGAGGCTTATGTGTTTGCTGAAAATCTATTCAAGGTCAAGCATGGGGTGTTATCTTTTAAAATTGCCTGTATGGAAAAGACTAACACTGAATTTTCCCAGTCTGTTATAAATTGATACAAGATTGTTAAGATCAGAAATAGATCTTTTGGGGATAAGTTTTAAGATTTTTATCATCTGAGTTGAAACTTAACCCACCAAGTTTTATTCCTATGTGTGAGACATTCATAAACTGTTGAAAATTGGGAACTTAGAAAAAGATAAAGACAGGTAACTATTTTGAAGTATAAATATTATTTAATAGAGATGTGATTATGAGTTCTTACCCTGTATCAGAAAACAAAAGTCACCTGAAAATACACTGCATAGTGTGTGTGTGTGTGTGTGTGTGTGTGTGTGTGTGTGTGAGAGAGAGAGAGAGAGAGAGAGAGAGGTGTATTGGGGGGAGTAGATGGAAAGATGGAAATATGTTATGTTTAAGATGATCAAATACTTGTAATGAAGTATGTCCAAAGGGACAGATGGAAATTTGCCACTGGAAGAAATATGCTCCACCACGGGTAGTCTATAACTTCTGCTTGGCATTTTGGATAAGTTTTTAAGTATGTAATTGGAGCTTCAAATGTGTTTTGGCTGGCAGCCATCCCTCCAGACAGGAACAAGATGTCTTTCATATTAGCCTCAATTTTTTAATCTTTGCTGATGATAGAGGCTCTTCTCTATCCTTGTTTTCTGGAAACAGCTTACCAGGTTATGGACTTTGACCAAAGGTATCTAGTGCCACCCTGTGGACTCTTTAAATCTTGCAGTTAGCAGTTTGAATGTGGTTGGTACACTACCTTTGAAGCAGGATCTTTGGCTAAAAAACATGTAGTGGTGGAAAGGACTTTTTATCCGTAAATAAAGCAAAGGCAGATATGTCTTTGGGAGATATTGAGGAGTGTATTCTTTTATAGCTTTAGCTGCTAAAGTGTGCACAGTGGGAAAAGTGGCGGATCTGGATTCAGGATACATATGTCTGTATATGTCTGTATATATATGCATATGTGTCTATGATTTCTTTGCGATGTTTTAAAAATGTCTATTTTGCTTTAAAGAATCCATTATCCATACATTTTGGGGTATTTGAACAACAAGCATGGAAACTACATTAATATGATGGTCAACAAAAGTTCCAAACTAGAGGGAGAGGACTAGAAAAATTTTTCATCAAAGAAGATTGTTGAAAATTTTAAAAATTATATACAGGGACAAATGTTAACAGACGTGTAAATCATGCTGACAATATACAAACTAAACTAGATAATACTGAGGTTTTCTCAAACATAATTTATTTTGGAGAACATAATGTTTTCTGCCTCAGTAAGCTAGCAGTACATAAAGAGACATATTTTTAAGTCTTTTATTAAATATTTCAAACATTTAGAAAAAGTACATACTAAGATAACTGGTTCCAGTTCTGTTACTTGTGTGCTCTTGTGCATGTCACTTAACCTCTCTAAAATTCAGTTACTCAGAATTGGGGTATTAGGTGTGAATTCTAGTTATTTATTTTCATCCCTCTTAGTAGTATGGATAGTTTAGAGAATTGATCATTTAAAAATCAGTTGAGGGGCTTCCCTGGTGGCGCAGTGGTTGAGAGTCCGCCTGCCGATGCAGGGGACACAGGTTCGTGCCCCGGTCCGGGAAGATCCCACATGCCGCGGAGCGGCTGGGCCCGTGAGCCGTGGCCGCTGAGCCTGCGCGTCCGGAGCCTGTGCTCCGCAACGGGAGAGGCCACAACAGTGAGAGGCCTGTGTACTGCAAGAAAAAAAAAAATCAGTTGAGTTTTTTGAATAGATAAGTCTTGGTCTCACCCCTGAACTCATGCTTCCCTGTTTCCTTCCCCAGAGGCGATCACAGTTACCAGTTTCTTAGCTATTTCCCAGAGATATTCTATGCAATATGAATGGTGGCATTTCATACACTTTTTCCAGTGACCAATGTGCCTTGGCAGTCATTCTATACCAACACATGTGGATCTCATTCTTTTTGACAGTGTGGTGTTCCCTTGTATAATTTCCAAAATTTCTTTTGTTGGTCCTCTACTGATGGATGTATATATTCTTGTGATTTGTTTAAGTTTAAAAACCTTTAAAAATCGTAGTAAAATATACATAACAAAATGTATCATTTTAACCGTTTTTAAGTCTACAGTTCAGTGGCATTAAGTATATTCACATTGTTGTGCAACTATTACCACCCTCCAACTCCAGAACTGTTTTCTTCTTCCTAAACTGAAACTATGTAACTCATTAAAAAACGCTATTTCCCGCCCCCCCCACCCTGAGCATGGCAACCACCATTCTACTCTCTGTCTTTATGAATTTGACTATTCTAGGTACCGCATGTAAGTGGAATCATACAGTATTTGTCTTCTTGTGACTGTCTTATTTCATTTAGCATAATGTCCTCAAGGTTCATCCATGTTGTAGCATGTGTCAGAATTCCTTTCCTTTATAGGCCAAATAATATTTCATTGTATGTATATACTGCATTTTGTTTATCCATTCATCTGTTGATGGACATTTGGGCTGCTTCTACCTTTTGGCTATTGTGAATAATGCTGGTATGAACATGGGTGTACAAAAATTTTAAACTTTTAAAATTATGAATTATTTCATATATGCAATATAGAGGAAAACCAAGCAGACATACATATACTCATCACAAAGCTTGCCAGCTCTATCAAATCCTAACATTTTGCCATATTTTATTCTGATATTTTGAAGTACAGATTCAGCTGAAGCCCACTGGGCACCTTTTCCCAATTCTAATCTCATCTCTCCCCAGATAAACCCACATCTTGAACTTGGTATTTATTATTCCACATACATTACTATATTAATATCATATGTATCATAAACAATGTATAATATTGTTGTTTATGCTTTCAAAATTAATATAAATGGCATCACAATATGCAGATATCTCTTTTTCTTTTTTCTCATTGTTTTTGAGATTTATCAATATACATTTAGCTATAATTTATTCATTTTAATACTGTATAGTGTCCCACTGTCTGAATTCATTCTTCTGGTGGTTTTTCAATATTTCCTTTTTAGAAACAATACTGCAGTGGATTTTAAAAATTTATCTCCATAGACTCTAGAAACTGGATCCTTGCTTCATCACCTCTGAACTTGTTACAAATGCAGCATCCCAGACTCCACTCCAGAACTACTGAATTAGAACCTATCTTTATGCAAGATCCCCAGGGGATTTGTAGGCATATTAAAGTTTGAGCAGTTGTCCTCAAACAGACCCACAGTTGAATCCCCTTGGGAGTTAAAGCCAACAGCAATAACAATAACAGCAAACTTATTCCTGGGTCATTCCCCAAAGATTTTGATTTAATTGCTTTAGGATATGCCTGAGTCTCCAGAGACTTCTAAAGCTTCTTAGGTGATTATAATATGTAGCCAAGATTTAGAATGACTGCTTGGACCAAAACAGCCGTGGCGGCATTGTGTGTGTCGCTTGGCTTTTACTGGGATGGCTCTTTAGAAAGGACAGTTTTACCAAGAAGGGGTTAGAGCAGGCAGGTAGATATTATGATGGAACTTCTAATGCAGGAAATTTTCAAAACACTTGAGCGAATGCTTTGTCCTATTTTAAGTACAATTAGTTCTTAGTCCATAGAGCTTAATTTGCTTAACTCACACTTGTAAGGCACTAATTATATATCAGATAATCTTCTAAAGAGCACTTTGTTAATCTTATCTCTCTTAAAATTTGTTGCAAAATTTCCTTTCCACTTAAGAAAACTTTGAGATTTTGAGTGAAAAAGTGCAGTTTGACAGAAAGTCAGAATACCTTAGTCCTAAGAAAGAACACACTGCAGGATGCTGAGGCTCTGTGCTTTGTGCTCAGCGGGCTGTGAAGCACTCCATTTTCAGCATCCAGTCTGGGGCACTTCCTGGGGGAAGCTGCCACCCACTTACTGGACAGGGCATAGGATTTGAGTGCATAAAAACTGCAGCTCCCCAAAGAAAGAGAACTTGGGACGTTGTCCCTTTAGTGATGTGGGCTTTTCTGCCCAACACTAAAATTGGAAAAATTTCTGACCTTCAGTTGAGTCTTGGGAATAATTATTCACCTATCCAGTTACGCTGCATTTTTGCAAATAAGTTATAGAACAGAGCATTAAATCACAACTGGATCAGCTATTTTGAAGTGTATTTATGTGACCTGAAGGAACTTTCTCAAAAATTTGTTTTTTCCCATTACTTAAGTTCATGTTTAATCACGTAAGTAGACATACAAACATTTTCACTGTTAAATATTGCAACACTTTTGAAAAGGGAAAATGCTCCTTAAAATCCCCATTTCCCCAACCCCACTTTTCCCTTCCTAGAGGTAACTCGTACTACTAGCATAATGTGCATCCTTCCAAACCTATTTCACTGTATTTCTAAGTATGTAGCTTTTATGTTTTACTGGAGAAGTTTTCTAAGCCCTTTACTTTCAGTATCTGTTATAGTGCTTCTTATTTAACCATATGTTCTCATCTCTAGCCCAGATTTGCTAAATTCTTCCATGTGTTACACTAGATATGAATTTATTCACCCCGTTACAGCTTAAAAATACATGCTAGAGAATTAAAACAAGTGACCAAAGCTGAAGAGTTCACTGCTGTAGCAAAATTGTATTTTAAAAGGCAAGCAGCGACACCTTAGTTATATGTTTCCTGTTTTGGATGGATAAAACTATAAGGCAAAGCCTTTCCCTGGGACGAGAACTGTGCCTCTATTTCTGCGTGAGGACCCACTGTCGCTTTCCTCTAGTGCCAGTGGCTCGCAGTCAGCAGCCTGGGGGATTTTCATTTGCTGAGTGTGATGCTGTTTTTCCTCTGTTCCCTTCCTCCACCTGCGTAGGAGGATGATGAACTTTGTTCCTTAGGAATTCTCTTTGATTGCTGGCAGCACAGTATCCACCCAATGGGTTCATAAGCAAAGGCCTTAGGAAATGCTCATTGTGTTCTGCAGATGGGCACTCTCAGAATGGCTGTTGCCTGATGCCGCCATATATTTCATCCACATGCCCTCCTGCCAAGTCCTTCTTAGTGGACCGAGGAAAGAGAATGAGCGGCTTCATGTTTCTTTGCGTGTCATCACCATTTTATCACTTGGTAGCTGGCGAGGAAAACAGGAATTCATCTTTGGGTTCAAGGACTCTATAGAGTCACTACCAGTTAGAAAAACTGTGGCCTGTGCTGGATTTCAAGAGAGATTTATGTGCTACCTTGTAATTGCCCTATCACAGGTGGTTGCCACTTTTGGAATTCATAGACTGATGCCCTGAAGAGTAAAAGCCAAGCATCTGAGGAAGGAGCCTAAGTCAAATCTGGCCGTGTCATTCTTTGCCTTTAAAACCTTCACTGCTTCCCTATTGTCATAGAATTAAATCAAAGTCTTTTTAAAGCAGAGCTCACAAACCAGCAGCCTAAGGCTGAATTTGTCTTGCAGATATATTTTCTCTAGCCCCACAGTGTTTTAGAAAAATTAGAGTTAGTTCCTAAGAGACTAAAGCCAATGGATTTACCATAAAAATTTGGATTTCTGGCCATATTGGGCAGCATTTCTGTAGAAGTCAGATGATGATGTGTGAGCTGTGGCTACACTTTTTGGATGGGGCATGAGCTCTCCACTTTGCAAAAAAACAGCCAGGCCTCCACCCTTTATTGGACTCCTCTGGGGCTTCTGGAACTACAAGCCTGCTCTCTGCCCCGCAGCTCCTCTGCTGCTGCAGGATGGAAAGCAGGGAGGAACTCTAACCTTTCTGTTATAGGTGCAAACCTGTAAAGCGTCAAGGTGTTAATAACCTATGTGGCAGCCCTTTGGCAATGAGGATCAAGAGCCAGCTGATAAATACTCCCTATTTTTATGTCTTGGGGGAATAATTCCAAGCTGTGTTCCAGGTAGTAATTCTCCATAGCTCCTGGACAGTCCCCAGTGGAACAGAGCTGCAGTTTTCCACCACAGTAACCAGATCACCGTCACCCTTGGATTGGTTTTCTCTCCTCGTTTTCACTCTTTCCAGCCCCTCACTCTCATCCTTTGGGAAGACCTCCTTCAGATAAACTGCTTGTACTTAAGCCCCTGTCGCAGGCTCTGCTTGGTGGGCACCAAGGCTAAGACCTCCTCCATTCCCAATTTTCTTAACCAGCCCACTTGACTCATTCAGTTTTCCTTCCTGGTTCTGCAGGCCTTTGCAGTTGTGACCCTGTCCTAGAGACTCTCCTTTAGCGACTCACTCCAGGTATTCTACACCATGACCACCCAGAGCAAGTCCTCAGGCACTCCATGCAACATCAAAGCCCTTTGCTAGTGCTGTTTCCTTTGCTTGAAACCCCACTCCTGCAGCCCTATGCCGATTCCCTGCTCCCCTCCTTCCATCAGCAAATTCCTACTCAGCCTTCAAGGCCAGCTTCAGTTTAGATTCCTCTGCGGACCCTTACCTAACTCTTCCACACTCGAGCATCTTTAAAGGCTGAGGAGAAAGAGCTAGGAGAGAGGGAGAGATTGTAGATAGAGGAAGAAGACACTGATGGAGCCCGCTCTTGTTGGAGATGATGGGAAGGGCATCAGGGGTGCAGATGCAGGTGCTTACCTCTGAAAGGTGAAGGATTCTTCATTCTCTGACATAGGAGTAATGATAGCCAAAAAACCATCTACTATGTGCCTGGCACGTTCTGAGTGTTTTCAAAATATTTAACAAGTGTAAGCCTTTCTTCCTCACAAGGACTCTTGTATTCTGTGAGGTATGTATTATTATTATCCCCATTTTACAGATTAGAAACTTGAGGCACAGAAAGGTTAAGTAACTACCCAAGATCACACAGCTGGTATGTAGTCAGATTGCCAGGTAATCTGGTTTCAAAGTTCATGCTCTTGACCACTGTGTCTTATGGTTTCTTAAGGGAAGCTAATGTAGAAAATACATACTTAGGGAAAAGAAAGCTGAGATGGGTGATGTTAGTTGACCTAAATTTTCCCAATGGAGCAGGAGACAGAGCCAGCCAGTGTGATTGTAGGAGGTGGTGACCTTGTTTGAATTTGACTAGAAAGTGAAAAAGAAGGAAGAGTAAATTGGTCTTGGTCTTATTTTTCAAAAGCTCCTAAAATACGAGTAACACTGTGCCTGCCTCTTAGAACATTGTCAAGTTCTTGGCAACTAAACTTCTACTTTTGCCAAATGGCACCATTCCTCTGTTGTTGGTTTTCCCTGTGACACTTCCAGAAACCACAGTGCTTGAGGCTCTGACATATTTTGGAAATGATACAGGAATGGACAGACTGTCCAGAACATGGGGGAACACGCTTCTGGAAAAAGGACCTTTGCTTTCCCCAGCATTGCTGTAAACACCTAGGAAGGATTTGGGGGTGTTTTGTAGTCTGGCATAGTCTGGGTGGTTTCCAGAACAGAGGGGCACCAGTCTCCATGAGAATGGAAAAGATGTCTCCTGCCCAGCAAATTCTCATGCCCAGAAGGGTGGTTTATCCACAGCCATGAATCTCCCTGTGGAATGTATTTGCTTCTATTTGTGCTATTGCCTGCTTTGCTTTACACAACCATCTTCAAAGTTTTCACATCCTTGCCATTAAATAAACGTTACATGCTTGATGTCTGTGGGAATCTTTCCATTATCTCATAACCATCCTGTGAAGACATGCACAACTGATTCACCACAACACAGGCAGGAATATAGCTGCATGGAGTGATGGAAGGATGATATGCCTGATTCAGGGATGCAACACTCAACTTAACTACATTTAACAAATTTAGTCAGGAGCCTAAATCGAAGTAAACAAACCAAACAACCAAAAGTGTGGATGCATATATGGGTAAAGTAATGGGAAAAAAAATGTGGGAAAGGGAAATTGCATTTTCCCATTGAGGCTGGTTTTTCCATATTTAGTTTTGTGAAAATCTTGTTTGCATCATCATCTTTGCTTTATGAAGTAAGGCGTAAAGCCCTTTAGTTGTGGCAATTATTTTTCACTCATGGGATGGTAACAAAAGATAGAACAAGAATGAAGAATGAAAGGTAACATTCTGAAAACAATCAGGCTGTTTTCACCTCAGGGCTTCTTGAGGTGAGGCTGGAGTTCTCAAGCTTCAGTGTGCACTAGAATCCCTGGGGTGCTGGTTCTTTAGCCCCACCTTCAGGGGTCTGGATTAAGTAAACCTGGGCTTGAACCCAGAAATCTGCATTTTGAACAAGTACCTACGGTGAACCTGATTGGGGGGCAGTACCCACAGTGGTTTAGAGGGAATGTTTTTGTTTTAAAAGATAAGAAAATGAAAAGAAGGTATTGTTTTCAAGCTTCAATTAACTTATTGCTGGGATTATTATTAAAATGAGTAACCTAGCAAGATCTCAATACTTGGTTGAGTTTGCCTAAACTGTCAATGTTTGTTATATGTACTATTTCAAATGCATAGTATTCCCTTATCATCCTTTTGTTGGCTGCAGAATCTGTAGTGCTAGCTCCATTTTATTTGTAATATGTGTCTTTCCTCTTTTTTTTTTTTTTTTTTTTTTTTTTTGCGGTACGCGGGCCCCTCACTGTTGTGGCCTCTCCCGTTGCGGAGCACAGGCTCCGGACACGCAGGCTCAGTGGCCACGGCTCACAGGCCCAGCCGCTCCGCGGCATGTGAGATCTTCCCGGACCAGGGCATGAACCCAGGTCCCCTGCATCTGCAGGCAGACTCTCAACCACTGAGCCACCAGGGAAGTCCCTCTTTTCATCTTTGTCAGTCTTGCTAGAGATTCGTTGGTTTTATTGATCTTTTCAGAGAATTACTTCTGCGTTCGATTGATTTTTCTCTATTGCTTTTCTGTTTTCAATTTCACTGATTTCTTCTCTTCTCTTTAGTATTTCCTTCCTTAGGCTTGCTTTGAGTTTATTTTGCTCTTCTTTTTCTAGACTGTTGAGGCAAGTGCTTGTATTATCAATTCGAGATTTTTCTTTGTATCTAATTATGCATTTAACACTGTAAATTTCACTCTCAGCACAACTTTAGTGCTAATGTGTTGTGTTTTCACTTTGTTCAGTTTAATATATTTTTTAAAATTTCCCTTGAGACTTCCTCTTTGACGTGGATTATTTAAGGGTGAGGAGCATATTGCTTAACTTCCAAGTGTTTGGAGATTTTCCTATTTTTGATTTCTAGCTTGATTCCCCTGTGGTCAAAGAATGATGCCTGATTTTTTTTTTTTTTTTTTTTTTTTGGCTGTGCTGCATGGTTTGTGGGATCTTAGTTCCCTGACCAGGGATCAAACCCACACCCTTGGCAGTGAAAGCATGGACTGCTAACCATTGGACTGTCGGGGAATTCCCTGCCTGATTTTAATTTTTTTAAATTTGTCAAGGTTTGTTTTATGGCCCAGAATATGGTCTATTTTGGAATATATTCTTTGGGAACTTGAAAAAAATATGTATTCTGCTGTTGCATGGAATATTCTATGAATGAGTAGATCATGTTGATTGATAAGTTTTTGAGTTCTATATCCTTGATGATTTTCTATCTAGTTGTTCTGGTAATTGTTGAGAAAGGAGTGTTGAAGTCTTTAACTGTAATTGTGAATTTGTCTATTTCTCCTTTCAGTTTCATCATTTTTGCATCACATATTTTGAACTTTATTATTTGGTGTATCTAAATTTAGAACTGCTATATCTGCTTGGTGGATTGACTCCTTTATTATTATATAATGTCTCTAGTAATTTTCTTTGCTCTGAAGACTTATCTGATATTCATATAGCCACTACTGCTTTTTAAATGAATGTTTTCATACCTTTTTCCATCCTTTTACTTTCAACATGCTTATATTGCTATGTTTAAAATGAGTTTCTTAACACAACATAAAACAACTATAGCCCAATAAAAAAAGAAAAAGTAAAAAAAAGAAAATAAAGTGAGTTTCTCGTAGACATCATATAGTTATGTCATGATTTTTAATCCACTCTGCCAACTTGTGTCTTTTAATTATTGTATTTAAACCATTTCCATGTAATTATTGATATGTTAGGACTTAAAACTGCCATTTTATTTTTTGTTTTCTGTTCTCTCTGCTTTTTGTTTCTGTTTTCTTTTTCCTACCCTCTTGGGGGTTACTTGAACATTGTTTAGACTTCATTTTAATTTATCTATAGTGTTTTGGTGGTATCTGTTTGTATAACATTTTAAATGGTTGCTCTAGGTATTACATTATGTATACCTAATGTTACCGTTTACTAGTGTTGTCCTTTTACTATTTCAAATGAAGTGTAGAAACCTTACCCCTGTTACTTTCCTTTACCCTTGCCTCCTTATAATTGTCTTAACTATTTCCTCCACATACATTTAGAACCATGTCAGACAGTGTAATAATTTTTGCTTCAACTCTCAAACATAATTTAGAAAACTGAAGAGCAGAAGGAAAATCTATTGTATTTACCCATATTTTTGGTCCTTGTATTTCCAAGGTTCCTACTATTATCATTTCCTTTTTGTTTAGAGAACTTTCTTTAGCTATTCTTTTCGGGTAGGTATGCTGGTGACAGATTCTCATAGTTTTCATTCATCTGGGAATGTACTGTCTTTCTCTTCCTTCCTAAAGGTTATTTTTGCTAGATATAGGATTCCGAGTTGACAGTTCTTTCTTTCAGCACTTGAAAAATGTTGTGCCACTTCCTTCTGGCCTCTGTGGTTTCGAATAAGCAATACACTTTCATTCAAATAGTTTGTTCCTATGGATGGTATGTCATTTCTCTCTTACTGCTTTTAAGAGTTTTTCTTTGTCTTTCATTTTCAGAGGTTTGACTATAATGTGTCAACTATAATGTGTCAAAATCCATACCAAAGTATGGATTTCTTTGGATTTCCTTATTTGGGATTTTCTCCCAAACTGAATCTGTAGGTTTATGTTTTCTGCCAAATTTGGGAAGTTTTCACCATTATTTCTTTGAGTCCTTTCTCAGCACCTTCCTCTTTCTCCTCCCTTTTTAGAATTCTGATGACACAAATGTTCAATCTGTTGTCATCATCCCACGAGTCCCTGCGGCTATGTTCATTTCTTAAAAGTATGTATTTCTTTCTGGTTGTTCAGGTTGGGTAATTTCTATCATTCTATCTTCTATTTCACTGATTCTTTCCTCTGTCCCTTTCATTCTGCTCTTGAGCCCATTCACTGAGTTTTTTATTTTGGTTATTGTATTTTTCATTTCTAAAATTTCCATTTCACTCTTCTTTATGTCTTCTATTTCTTTGTTGAGGCTTTCAATTTTTTTCATTTGTTTCAAGTGTGTTAATTATTGCTCATTGAACATTTTTGTGATAGATAATTTAAAATGTTTGTCAGATAATTCTGTTATCTCAGTGTTGGCATCTATTAATTGTCTTTTTTATTCCATTTGAGATCTTCCTGTTTCTTAGTATGACAGATGACTTTCTATCAAAATCTGGACATTTGGGTAGCATTTTGTTATGAGACCTTGGATCTTAATTAAACCTTCTATATCAGCTGGATTCATGAAGCCCTGCTCCAGCAGGGAAATGGTGGCAGAACATTGTGATAGCCAAGTGAGTCTGGAAGTTCAGATTTCCCACTTGGCATCTATTGACATTCAAGAGGGGCTCTTTATTACTGCCTTTCAGGGGTGGGAATTCTGGCTCCCCATTTGGCCTCCACTGACACCTGCCTGGCTGGAAGGGGTTGGAGTGCCTTGTTATTGCTCCCCAGATAGCCTCAACTGACACCCAGTGGCCTCATCACTGCTGGGCAGTGGTGAGGATCCTGACTCCTCAGTAGGCCTCCTCTGATCCATGCCACTGGGGATGTCAGGGGGCACTAAGTGGAGATGGAAGTCCAGGCTCCCATGTGATCTCCAATGACACTGCTAGAGTGGGAGCTCATTACTGGCTGATGGGAATGCAAGTCCAGGTTCTCTACTTGGCCTTCTCAGATGCAACCCTGGCAGGGGTGTTGGGGTGCCTGGTGAGGGTGGAAGTCTAGCTCCCCACTCAGCCTTTGCTGACATGGGTGGGGTTGGGAACCACAGGTTTTTCTGTGGTATTTGCCTAGAGTATAGCTGTTTTTGTCTGAATGTTTACTATTTTGCTTGGCTCCCCCTCTCCTAGTCCTTTGGCTAGAAACAGCAGGCTTTTGTCGGAGCTTTTTAAAAATCTGCGCTTACTTACTGAGTAGCTGGCTTCCTTAGCTATTGTACAAGTCTGGGATATATAAGGCCAACAGAAAATCCAGGGTACTCACGACCATATCATTCCTTGCATCTTGAGGTCCCTAGCCATTCTGCCTTCCTTTCTCCACCTTTCTGATTATTCCTGTGATTGTCTTACATATAACATTTTACTTAGCAGGAGGACTACAGAAAAGTACATCCTCCCCACCTTCCCAGAAGCAGAAGCCCAGTGCTTTAAAAATACATCTCCACAAAACTAATATGAGCTATGAGCTATAGCTACTATTTCTACTTAATATTTTATTATAGGGATTCTCTTTAGGCTATAAGTCCCTGAAAAGCACCACTTTTAATTGTTGTATAACATAGCGTTGATTCAATGGCCTTTTTGTGACATTTAGTCTGTTTTCAGTTTTTCACTAGTGTAGATAACATTAAGTAAACATATTTTCCTGATAACTGTCCAATTCTCTGATTATTTTCTTAGTATATATTTCTAGAAGGGGAGTTGCTAGATCAGAAGGGAAAAAATTTAAAAGGCCCTTGCGGGCTTCCCTGGTGGCGCAGTGGTTGAGAGTACGCCTGCCGATGCAGGGGACATGGGTTCGTGCCCCACTCTGGGAGGATCCCACATGCCACGGAGCGGCTGGGCCCGTGAGCCATGGCCGCTGAGCCTGCGCGTGTGGAGCCTGTGCTCCGCAAAGGGAGAGGCCACAAGAGTGAGAGGCCTGCGTACCACACACACACAAAAAAAAGGCCCTTGATATATATTTGTTTCCAGAACAGTTGTACTGATTTTGACTCTTAGAAGCAGACCATGAGAACGCCAGACTTACTATATTCTAATGTTGAATATTATCAGTTAGGAAAATTTGCTGATTTAAAAGGAAAAAAGAGTATTTTAAAATTTTACACAGGATTTCTTTGATTAATAGTGAGGTGGAACTTCATTACAATACTAGTTCAATAACTTCACCAACAACATGGAAGCTTAAAAAATAAATCATCATGTTCCGATTTAAAGCTTGATAATATTATTATGGTATGATATGGTATCATAATATCATGATAATATATCATAATATTATAATATTACATGAATTTCCATATGTGATAAAATTGCAGAGAACCATATACCCACGTAGAAACACATACAAAGGAGCACATATAAAGCAGGTGAAATCTGAATAAGGTCTGTGGATTGTACCCATGTTAATTTCTTGATTTTGATATTGTGCTGTAGTTATATAAATTATTACTAGTAGAGAAAACTGGCTGATGGCACCTCTCTGAACTATTTTGTGAACATTGATAATCAGTATCTTCTGTTTTATTTTCATAAACATTATTCTTTTGGGGTGTCTGAACCAGTCTGGCTCTTAAATTAGTTTCTTTCAAAGTTTCTCTGTTTAGATCAGGGACAAGAGAAGCCTCTATTCTCTTGTCACACCTGAAATCTGATATGGGGACTTGTCTCTGGTCACAGGGAGGCCTCACTCCTATTGGGCATATCAGATGTCTGGCCAGGACATTGCTTCATGCCTTGTTCCTGATTCATACCTGAACCTGGAGTTGCTACTTTCCACTTCACTATTCTGCTGGGTAGGACATTGTGTCTCCACCTATTTAACCCCAAATGAAAATGGAGTCTGTTCTGTCTTTTGTTTTTCCTAGAAGGAGCTCTTATAATTGTCCACAGATCCTATGACACTGGGGACTTATGAAGAATACTGACAGGGTGGTCTCTGATCAAAAGTAAGAATAGGCACATAAAATAATTGAGGTTTAGAATAGTAAATAATTCTCCAAAGACTATAATAATAGTAAAAACATTTCAACTAAAAAGAGATCAGTGTGTAAGAATATTCCTAGGCTGTCAGGATCTTTCCTGTCAGGCAGGACCAGGGTCAGGATTTAAAAGACTCTTTTTGAATTATATCTGCTCCCATCATAATAAAACTCCAAATACAACTTTCACAGTTATGATTTAGGTCATATAAAACATATTCACTTAGACATTAAAGTTAATGTGCTTTGTAGTTATATTCCCAAAGGACAGAATTGACAAAATATTTTATCCAAAAGAGGTGAGGCTTTGAAAATAGGCTTGTGTGTCCAGATCAGAGAGGGTTATTGTTTCACTCAACCTTGAATTAGTAGGAGGGAGTTTGAAGTGCCACATCCAGTTTGTGACATCACACTTTAATGTGGCAAGAATATACTAGCAGTTTCTCAAGTGTGGGTCTTAGGCCACCTGCATCAGGAAGGGAGACCTAAACATTCTGATTCAGGTCCCATCCTAGATATTCTGACTACAACAGAACATGGGGGTGGGGTGCGGCTGGCAGGCTTCCTCTCATCTTTACAAGCATTCCAGGTGATTCTTAGGCCTCTGAAGTTTGATGCCAAAACAGAGCTCCTAGGGTTTTGAGAGACCCTAGGAGCCATGTCATCTGACTTTCAAAGGGAACTGTAGCTATTTGGTTTGGAGAAGAGCAGGCTTGGAGAGGGATTGATAACTGCCTTCATTTTTTAAGAACTGTCACAGAGACTTATTCTCACTACTCCTAGGATCAGTAAATGTGAGTTATATGGAGGCAAATTTCATCCCAATGAACAAAGAAAAATTTTCAGTCAAAGGCTACAGAATCATGTGGAATGGAACAAGGGTCTACATCTCTAAAACATTTTCCAAGAATCTATGATCCTATATCATTTAATTGGTTCTTCTGCCTTTGGAAGAATGTGTGTTCCAAAAATCTACAGAATTCACGTCTTCTCTTGTTAACCCTTGGTTACCAGTGTGTTAACTGCTCTCTTTTCAGGTGCTTTTTAAAGATGAGACCTAAATCCCTCTTTTTATGTTGAGCCTCCTTCGGACCCCAAACCTCTATCTAAAGCTGAATTTGAAAAGTTTCCAGGCATCACAGTGTCATGGATGCTTTCTGTTTTCCTTCTGCTTCTTAAATGACAGCCCTACTCAGCAGAAAATCACCACTGACAATGAAGCCTCACTCTTCTTCTCCATTTTATAATCACCCACACCATTAACCCCTCAGTTTGCTTTTGAAAAATATCTGTAGTTATTTCTGTCTGCTCTTTCAGTTTTCTGAGATGATTTTGATGTGTTGTTCTGAGTAAATGTCTGAACTCCGGGGCCCAGGATTACCCTTGGACTGCTTGACTGGCCTCTGTGAACTTAGTGCACCTCTTACCCATTCCACCTGTGTCTTTGAAGATTACCAGCTTGTTCAGGGTCAGGATGGTGTATATGCACTCATACACTCTCTCTCTCTCTCTCTCTCTCCCTGTGTGTGTGTGTGTGTGTGTGTGTGTAGTGTGATAGAGAACTGATTGACAACAATGGTCTCCAAGATCCTCCTCTTTCCAAGTGTCCTAGAAGATGGGCCAAAAAGTATGGTGAGAGAGGGATGTTGCACTTTCCAAGTTAATACTGTTAATATTCATCAGAAGGGCAGATTATGGGAGAGGACAGAGCCCATACTTAGCCAGAATTTTCAAAAAGGAATCAACATTTTCAAGTGAAGAAAGTGTGCATGTTCCCTGATAGGGGAATCTTTTTCCTGGCAGGTGACATTTTGTAGCTTCCTGTAGGAATGCCTAAATTTCTCTGCTATTATCTGTTTTTACTGCCAACAATTCTGACACCAAATGTGTAGGTTTTCCACACCAAGCAATTCTCCAGTTCTCTGTGGACTCCAATAGGGCTGTCCTACAATTTAATTCAGTTTGACAATAACTACCCAGAGTTAGAGAACACTGAGGTTAAGGACTCAGTTCCATAACACTGCCCCTCACTTCAGAAGCCAATTGCACGTAGTGGGCCCCCAAGTAACCCACACTTCTGTCTGACTTGGCTACAAATTGGAGGTTCCCCTGAGCCCCTCCTCAGGCTCGATAATTTGCTATAACAGCTCAGAGGACTAAGAAAAACATTTTACTTACTATTATTGGTTTATTATAAAGGATATTTTGAAGGATGCAAATGAACAGCCAGATGAAGAAGTATATAGGGTGAGATTGAAAGGGTGCAGGAGCTTCTGTCCTCATGGAATTTGGGATGTGCCCCCTTCTTGGCACGTGAATGCATTCACCAACCCAGAAGCTCTCCAAACGCTGTTGGTTAGCATTTCTATGGAGGTTCTATTATGTAGGTATGACTGATTGAATCATTGGCCATTGGTTATTCAATTTCCAGCCCCTCCCTTTGCCTTGGAGGTCAGGGGTGGGGCTGAAAGTTCCAACCTTCTAATCACACTATTGCTTACTCTGGTTACCAGCCCCATCCTGAAACTATCTAGCAGTCCGCTGAGTGTCACCTCATTAGCATAAACTCAGGTGGGGTTGAAAGGGGCTTATTATGAACAGCAAAAGACACTCCTCTCACCCCTATGACTTAGGAAATTAGAAGGGATTTAGGAACTCTGTGCCAGTAATCAGGGATGAAGTCCAAATATATATCTCTTATTATGTCACAATATCACAATCCTATTTATTCTTGATCATTTAAATTTTCCCTTTCTTAAAAGTAGGGTAAATAATATCCATGATAACTTACTACAGGGGAAGGTGATTGACTAATGAAGTTAAACTTATTTGATGTTCTTGATTACTTTGGAAGAGAAAGCCTTATTAGCATTAAAACTATTAATTATCCTTTTTCTAATTATTTTTTTCTAGATGATTATAAGTAAATTCTGGGACTTGAATCTCCTTTCCCTCATTTTACAAATTAAATACTACATCTATGTCTCCTGTATAGAGCTACCAATTTTGGAGTCCTTGCTGAGGTGGGGTCACTCACTACAGGTCTCCTGGTCATTACATCTAACACCGTAAGCGCTTTCCGTCCAGCAAGTGTGTTCACAGTTCACGTTGTCTCCCTGGATCTTCTAGAACCTAGTGAAGCAGGCTGAAGATTAGTGGGGCTCTGGGGTTTACTGCTTACTGATTCTGCTGTTCAGTGAGCCGGAAATCCTGGTCCCGATTTAGCTTCCCTGTGCTTTTGTGGCCTTCCCCCCTCTGCACCTGCTGTGGAGGGGGAGGCTGTCTGCTGTGCACCATTGTCTCCCCCACCCCCAGACCCTCTTATCAGCAGTAACTGAGTTTGCGCCACAGAGGGGTCCTCTCCTTGGAACGGTAGCATCGTAAGGTTCTATGAGACTATCTTGAAAAGGGTCTCAGTGATGGGTTCTTTCTTCTTCTCCTTCTGTGTTTTGTTCATTTTCTGTAGGGTGAAAATGAAAAGTAATAAAAATCTTATTGATTTGATCATTTTTCAGTTATAATCAAAGAGTGTGTGGCACACGGTAGATGGCCAATAAATATCTGCTGAGCAAATGAATGAATGACAACCCTTGACATCCATACTGGAAGGCGGTGTGCGTAGTTGTAAAAAGTCTGAGCTCTGGAGCCAGACTACCTGGGTCTGAGTGTCAGAGATTCTGACATTAGTAGCTGGGAGGACTTAGGCAAAATATTTAATTTCTCTATCTCAGTTTTCTTATCTGTAACATAGGAATAAAATAGTCTTCACTTTGTAAAGCTGTTGCGAGGATTAAATGAGTTAATAAATATAAAGGGCAAAGAATAGTGTTAAAGTGAACGTCCATATATAATATCATTTTATCTTAAAATCCACTTGATAGTGTAACAGGAAACAGATCTATTTCTGAATCTTACAAGGAATCTCAAGTTCAAAGGACTGGTAAGTATTAGAGAGTTGTCTAAAATTCACTTCTGATTCCAAAGTCTAGTTTTCTACATTAGAGTTATTTGTTTAGTTTTGAAGATGATTAAAATACAAAGAAAAAAAAGTGAATAGCTTTGATGTCAGCAAAGATTACACATCTTACGTAGGACAAACTCACTTTCTGTGGTTGAATGAGATGAGAAGAGGTTGAATGAAGTACCAAGGATGAGAACAGCCGCTGCTCTTATCAAAACCCCTCAGTGCCTCCAGGGAAGAGGGAAAGAAGCAGTTTAGAAGTACCCAGGAAAATAATCAATCAATTCAATTTAAAACTACATAATGCCTTCTTTATTCTTTAGTGTTAGCACCTAGTGTTTGCTGAAAAATGGCTTTGCTCTAAAATGGCCTAATTTTTCCTTTTAATTTGCATTTCCTTCCTGCCCAGATGCTACTGGCAGCGGCCCAGAAGCAGTTCCACTAAAACAACTGTGCTCCAGCACCTCGATGTGGATCTCGGAACTGTCCTTTTACACTTGGTTTTTTGCATAATTTGTCAAACTTTGCAAGTTGCACAGCAAAACTCTGCCAACAAAGAACAGGAAGTTTGGGCTGCCCTTCTGGGTTTACTGTTATCTTATTGGTTTTTCAGCAACTGGAATCAAGCCCTGATGAAAATATTTAACACATTAACAGTTTGGAATTGTGCTCAAGGCTGTGGGCAGTGAATATAAAAAAACTGAGCAACAAGGGGACTTGGGCACATTATTTATACATTTGTTGAGCTCATTCACTCGCCCCGGGGAAATCAGGCACACGGCCTCCAGCCCAAGGTTAATTTTATTTTCTTCTCAGCCAGGAACAGGGTATACTATTACACAGAGAGAGGAATGAGGACTCTTTAATTGGCAAAGAGGAACTTCTGCTGCATAAGGAGATATTCCAATTGCTGGAGGTCAATAGAGTACTTTAGGATTTTAAAATCCTGCTGTGTTCATAGTTTAATATGAAATCCTCCAAAAATTGCTTGGATTCAATAACCCTGCATTAACTGTTTAGAAACAGAAGAGGGCATCTCATCATGCCTTTTGTCAGATTTATTTATTTTTTTTAAGAATGAAAAGGAAACTGGTCTTTGAATGAAAATGAACAGCGTTTCCTTTTCGGGATGAATGAATGAAAATATTATGTTAATGTTTTCAAAAGCTCAAATGTGACTAAAAATGCCATATTTGCCTTCTAGCTGAAGACTAGTCATAATAAGCTTTTTATATTATAAAGTAGCTGTCAAATACTATGCATTTAGACTTTAAGCAAAGTATCTAGTCAGAGCCGAAAGGGAACTTTTCTTTCTTTCTTTTTTTTTTTTTTTCATGCATACATGTTCAATTTATTTTCAACAAATGTGCCAAGGTACTTTAATAGAGAAATAAAAGTGATTTCAAAGATGGTACTGCAACAATTGGATATCTAAAGAAACAAACTTTAACCACTTCTATATATCATTTATAAATATTATTTGAAAATAGTAATGTCTTTTGGAAAAATTGAAAATTATTTTTAGCAGCACACTTGCTGGGGTACTTCAATATGAAAGAAAACTTCAGATCATCTATAATTTTTTAAAAAAAATCACAGGTATGTGTAGAATCTAAGGCATTCCTAAAAGGCTACTTTTGGAAAGTATAAATTATCAAGCTAACAGAACCACAAAATAATGAAATGTAATGTAAAACAAGGCAAAAAGTGAGAATATAAAAACATCTCAGAAAATAATTAGAAAACACATGATATGTTACTTTCAAAGAAAATTGTAAAATTAATTTCCTTAAAAGGGAACTTTTCTATCTAATCTGGTCACTTCACTCAGTGGTGCCAGAGAGGAACAATATTCTGTGCAGGGTTACACAGGCAGTGCGTGTTGTGTAAGCATTCAGGATTACAGCCCATTCTTTTACCTTTTAGTTCACTGTTCTTTTCCCTCAGTCTTGCTTGGTCCAAAGCTTGCATTGATCCAAAAATACACGGGGCCCTTAAACTGCTCTGCTCATGCATATATATTGTTTGTCTGTGTTTTATAGTGTTGTGGGTAGTTTGATTCTCTAGGTGAACACTTTGCAGAAAAATATATTTTGCCTCTTTTCCAGGAGTCCAAATTGTTTCACCTGGCAGTGCTTAATTCAGTTTTATGAAATAATTAATTTAGTGAGGGCAAAGTGAGTTTGAAAGCAGGGAGGAGCTGTTGGACAGATGGGGTAGGAAAAGTTAGCTCCAGATTTGACCCCTGGACTTTTAAAATACTTATTGTATGGTCAGAACCTGGTATTCATTGCTTTATTAACATCTTCATCAGTGGCCCCATTTGAAACTTGAAACTGGCCCTTTGTAGCGTCCTCTCTATTTCTATGAGAGCGTCTAGAACATCCAAGTTGGTCATTTTCTGAGAAACATTAAACTTGCAGGAAAAAAATTCCTTGTCATGTGAGACGTATCATTCCTGAAGCTGACCCTCTATCCCTGAGCTCCAGGATTGGGGTAAAGATGAGGAATGTTTGTAGCACACATTAATTGGTAATTTAAAAAAATCTTTTACATTTTGATGTAGCTACTTTGATTTGGTTGATCAAATCCACCAACATACTGTCTAGTTTTGCCCTGGGAGTCTCCAGTGGACATCATAAATTACTCTGAAGTTGAAAGTAGAGCCTTTGGAAACCAGAATGGCCTAGGATGGGTCCTTCCTGGGACTACAGATTTCATAGTTAAGGCTCTAGTTAGGGCTGAAGTGCAGGGATCTCCCTGTATTGCTGGGCAATGTGTCAGCGAATAGGTTTCTTCCAGGACAGATAATTAAGACTCACTCTGTGTTATTCAGTGGTATTCATGCCCTTATATTTTCCCCTTACTGCATTAATGGAATGCATGTATTGGAATCTAACAGCTGCCTTTGATCTATTTTTGTTAAGTTATAAATGATGCTTTGTGTATTCCTTTGAATTAGGTACATTTTTACTTTTCTCTCCTTTCCTTGCCTCAGATTACCATAAATCTCTAACCCTCCAAGCAGAGGTTCTGAGGACAATGGGAAGGAAGTTGAGTTGTAAGCACCTCCTTTCAGAAAGGAAAATTTCAGAGGTAGAGTAGGGAGCTCAAGGGACTTGTTCTTAGATGGGACATTAATATTTGTAGAACTTCAACTTTTTGTTGAAGACATAATTGTTATTATTTTTAAACAAGTTACTTAAAAAAAAACCAACTAGGAATATGTAGGCAAAGTGAGTAATTTGGAGATTTGATGTAGATATTTAGACATTTCAGGATCCAAGCTCTACTAGTTGCTTTGAAAGGTTAAAAAAAATTAGGACCTGAATTATCCAGGCAAATTAACTGTCTACATTAGTTCAATTTATTAGATAATTTCTTTGTTCTCTAACCAATTTTAATTGTGTAGACATAATTTCATAAAAATGTTTATATGTGTCCTGGGGGTAGATTAGTTTTACAAAGCATGATTGTTTCCACTGACACTCGACAATGTGGGAGTGCTTATAGGGGTGGTTGCTTTTCTATAACAATAATAGCAAAGATGTATATAGCATT
Source organism: Mesoplodon bidens (assembly GCF_964165515.1). Taxonomy (NCBI): domain Eukaryota; kingdom Metazoa; phylum Chordata; class Mammalia; order Artiodactyla; family Ziphiidae; genus Mesoplodon; species Mesoplodon bidens. Next base: position 95,206,954 of record NC_138161.1, on the reverse strand, counting down.
TACCACTTACCAGGCACAGTTCTGAGCACTTAATTTCACCCTCAAATGACCTTACAAGGTGGATGCTATTATTATCCCCATTTTACAGGCAGGACAACTGAATCTCAGAGACTTTAAGTAATTCGCCCAAGGTCACAAAATCTATAGTGGCAAAGTCAGGATTTGAACTCAAATAATCTGGCTCTAGGATCTAGGCATGTAACCACTATACTATGCAATCAATTGATTTTTGGACAGCTTCTGGACTACCTTCTGGCATAGGCCAACCTGATAAGCAAGAGCCCCACAATCTTGAATTATTTTTATTTCAAGATATTATTTGGTTTTAATCTAGGAACGAAAAGGGAAGATCACAAATTCAAATGCCTATAGGGGTTAGACAAGGGCATTAAGTGAAGAGAACTGGGTGAAGGAAAATCAAATAGCCCTCTTAGTTTCTATTTTGTCTTCCCGTTTTTAATAAAGACATTTTTACAAAAAATTTTTCTCAGGGCTTCCCTGGTGGCGCAGTGGTTGAGAGTCTGCCTGCCGATGCAGGGGACTCGGGTTCGTGCCCCGGTCCAGGAAGATCCCACATGCCGTGGAGTGGCTGGGCCCGTGAGCCATGGCTGCTGAGACTGCGTCCAGAGCCTGGGCTCCGCAATGGGAGAGGCCACAACAATGAGAGGCCCGTGAACCACAAAAAAAAAAAAAAAAAAAAAAAAAAAAACAGGACCAAAAAATTTTTCTCTATCATAAAAAGAAAAATAACGCAAGTGAAATGATTGATGGCAGCTGACTTTGGTTCTCGATGTCAGGGAAACTACCGGGACAGGTGGAGGTTGCAACATATTGGAGACTGCTTGCCCTTTTTTCAAAATAAAAGCAGGTGCTCATTTTTTTTATGTGAAACATGAGGATTTTTAATTATTAGCTCAATATTTTTAAATGTATTGTAAGAGCTAAATAAAACCTCTGTTTCAGCCAGAGTTTACTAGCTTGTAGCCTCTGAAATAAAGACTATCTTGCAGTTATGTTTATGGGCATGTGTGGGCATGTGCAGGTGAAAGAATAGATGGAAAAATAGATCCAGTTACTTTGTACCTTAATAGCCCCAAAGTCAATAATGAACGATTGCATTTATCACCTTTTAACTGGACTATATTATAAATAGGAGTGGTTTTCAATGATTTGGCTTCCTAGTCAGAAAGAAGAGCTATGGAAACTTCATAATAACAGGTTTATAGATTTATAAAACTAAAAAAAACTTCATAAATATTTAAAATGAATCAGTATGGTCCCTGGACAATGACAATAGGTGAGAATTTTTTGACTATGTATACAGAGTAACCTGCAATTGCTGTAGCAATTTGCATCTTGATGGATGGATTATTTTATCTAGATCTTGAATTCTTCCTTTCATCTATAAAATATAGGCTTAGGCAATAATACTCTATTTTTTTACTATTGAGATGTTGAGAAATGTAGACAATAAATATGTTTGAAGGGAAAAAGAAACTATTGTCAGTTCCCGCTCTATCCAGTCCCATCTCAACTGTGCAGAGAGAGCATTTCTGGAGACTTCTCTGCCTCTCTCCTTTCACTACTGAGAGTACAGTTGCAATGTGGCAGTGGCTCTATTTTTTTCTAATTAATATTTATTTATTTATTTATTTATTTATTTATTTATTTATGGCTGCATTGGATCTTCATTGCTGTGCATGGGCTTTCTCTAGTTGTGACGAGTGGGGGCTACTCTTCGCTGTTGTGCATGGGCTTCTCATTGCGGTGGCTTCTCTTGTTGCGGAGCACTGGCTCTAGGCATGCAGGCTTCAGTAGTTGTGGTGCACAGGCTTAGTTGCTCTGAGGCATGTGGGATCTTCCTGGACCAGGGCTCAAACCCGTGTCCCCTGAACTGGCAGGTGGATTCTTAATCACTGCCCCAAGAGGGAAGCCCAATGGCTCTATTTTTAGTTAATATTGAGAGATTGGAGCAGTAAAGTAAGGAGCATAGCAAATCCTCTTCTCAGAAAGCAATGATAAAACTGGATAACACTACCAAAAACAACCATTTCGGAGGTCTGTAAATTGACTTAGGGCATACAACAAATTGATAAGTATTTATTTTACAACAACTGCTGAACCTCAGGTACAAGCAATGAGTCTGTGCTGTATTAACCTGGGCTGCTTCCATTCCACCTCCCACAGTTCTAGCATGTGATAGTTCAGTCAGGGTGGAGCAAGCCATGAAAAAGAGCAGGTTAGCCACTAGAGAGGTCTGACTTGATTTGGAGAGGAGACTGGGAAACCCCATGCCCTCAATTATTGTCAGAAATGGAAAATAAACAGGGAAGGTTAATGATGCAGCTAGCCTGATGTTGTGCTCCTAGTTGGAATAAACAAGAAAACAACAGACTAGAGAGAAAATTACTAGGGAGGTAAAGGGAATGAGACAGTTCACAGTGGGTCTTGGTAAACTCCCACTTATTCTTGGTGGTCTGGAAGATGGCCTACATGCCCAAGGCTTTGCACATGCTCAAGAATTCTTCACAAACCCCTGGATGAACTTGGGGCCTGCAGCCGAGAAGTAAAAGCTAGAACAGGCTTGTAAACAATGTGCTTTGTGTAGTGAGCTGAATAATGTCTCCCATAAAGGATAAGTCCAAGTTCTAACCCCAGGTACCTGTCAATGTGACCTTAGGAAAGGTCACAAAATGTGATATTTGGAAATAGGGTCTTTGCAGATATAATTAAGGTTCTTGAGATGAGATAATCCTGGATTTAACATGGGTCCTTAATCAATGACTAGTTTCCTTATAAGAGAAGGGAGGGGGGATTTAAGATAGACACAAAGGAGAAACATGGAGAAGGCCATATTAAGATGGAAGCAGAGATAGGAATGATGCACCTACAAGTCAAGGAGCACCAAGAATTGCCTGTACCTTCCACAATCTAGGAGAGAAGCATGGAATAAGTTCTCCCTCTAATGAACCAATCCTTCTGACATCTTGATTTTAGGTATCTGGTCTCCAGAACTATAAGAGAATAAACTCCCATTGTTATAAGCCACCAAGTTCATGGTAATTTGTTACAGCAGCCCTAGGTAACTGATATACTTAGTGTTGGGAATGTACAATGAATATGTTAACTTCCCATAGTGGAAAGAGGGGGAATGTTGGGCTCAGACAGACCTACTGTGTCTGCTTTCTGGCTCCACCAATTATTAGTTTGTGATCATGAACATTTAACCTCTGTGAACCTGTTTCCTTGTCTGTAAAATGGGCTTCCTTGCAGGAGTTTTTCCCCCAATCCGGGCTATAATAAACTCTTATTCTCTGGGCAAAATCTCCCTTAGTCCTTTGTGTGAATTTGCACAAATTTGATTCCATCAGGCTGAAAGTTCTCTAAGGTCACAGAATGGTTACATTGTAACATGATAGTTATAATCATTCCATGCTGATAAGGGTGGTGTGATGTGAAAAGTAAATCTGGTATTGGTAGCAGTGGTACCTATGATTATTATTTATGTCTGTCTTCAAGGTTTGTATTCCCCTTTTTCATTTTTAGCTACACATTTGTATATCCCTCAGGAAAAAGGCAGAATTTGAACTGATCTTTGAGCCATGTGTAGGCCTTAGGCTGGTGGGGAGGTTCAGGGAGGATGCTCCGGGTGAAAGAAACAATAGGAAACACCATGGTCTGCTCACAGGATGCTAGGAGCCTGCTGGTCTGGAGGGGAAACTTTGCCCCTGCATAAAATGATGCCAAAGATACTCTTAGCTGTACTATCAGTCCATTCTCCCTTAAAGTATGGTATGCAACTTTATAATATAGGATCCATGCTTGTGCACATATGCTTCATGTTTATTAAACTTCTTAGTTCACATACATGCCCTAATGTGTTTGTGGCCTAGAGTCATATGTGGTAAAACTAAATGAGATTATAGATCTCCAAACAAGACCAGCTGTCCGAATCTGGGATTATTTCCAGCTATAAATAGTGACTGGGCACAGAATTAACTAGCAAAATTAAGGGGTTGAGGGCTTGGGTATTTGGGGAAAAGAAAGAAAGAGTGCCAAGAAATCCAAATGTTATAAATTAACCCTCCAGGAGCAAGAGCAGTAGAAAGTTATAGGCAACTGCAATGGAGGGTAATAAAGCTTGTCAGGAAAGGAAATGTATGAATTGATAAAGAGAAAAATACAGGGTGTTTTGACAGGCTAAACTCCCTCTTAACCAGAACTGTGCTCCCTCCTTTTAAAAGTAATTTAAAAGATTCCAGTCTTTAAGGAAATTATTTGTGGAAAAATGTGAATCTTTAAGTTTCTAAAACAACTGCAAAAATAAAATTAACATTTAAAAGGGTTTTTTTTGGTGAATGTCATAAAATGCTATACATGCTCTCTTAGAAAGCATCATATATTGTTAAAATCTCTGGAATCATGTAAAATTACCAGTAGAATTAGCTTTCTAATTCTTCCCTTCATTATTATTTTGGCAAGAAATTATTACACATGTAATACAAATAAGTGGCAGAAAAATTTAGAAGCTCTAGCGGAGAGTAAATTTGTCAAAATTACTCATTTCCCACCACCCAAAGACAATAGCATAAACGTTATAATGTGTATCTTCCTATATATATTATATGTACCATGCTAAAGTTGGCTTCTACACTATTATTAAATTCTTGAGATTAGTTGGAATATTGCATAGTGATCAGTTTCAGTCACCTTTAGAGGGGCTTAATTTTTGTAGACATGGATGTATTTCTTTAAGTTTCTCAAATATATTACTTGTTGTGAACAAAGGTTTATTTATGTCTGTCAGTCTGTTTGTATAGCTAGCTGGTTAGCTTCTCTGGATCTGACCCCTTCCCATATTTGGGGAATTCCTGTGGCAAAGCTTGCCTTCCATGCTAGAAGCTGAAAAGGCCAGTTGCATGTTCTTCAACCTGCCATGTAGCTAGGGCTTAGGTGCAGGGCTTCACCTTGACTGTTCTTTGGATCTTGCAGCAAATAACCAAGGCCAGTAGAGAATCCAGTCTAGGGTGATGGCAGCAGCATGCAGAGTGTCTAGAGTGTGGGGACTGCTGTGGTGTTGTCCCCACCAGTCTGCTCTAGGACCTCATTTTTGTTTTGGTCTTGGCTGCTGTCAAACTTCCCTTGTTTCTATTTTCCTACCCCCTTTTCCCCATATTTTCTGGTGATTCTAGAAACTACCCAGAAAACCTTAATTTTATTTTTTTGTCCTTCTTAAATCAGCTAAAGTCGTTTGTTACTTGCAACTAAGAACTCAGATTGCCAGAGTGCTGCTCTCAGTTCCACTCAGAAAATGGAAGGCCTAATTGTGTTCAGTAGCATACGAACCATCTAGATTTTAACCATCTCCAGGGAGCCTAGAAATTTAGACTAGAAAGAATTTTGGATATGGTCTTGTCATTTGTGTATATTGAGGGATTACTTTCCCTTAATGGAAAGGGCTAAAAGGTCTGGGTTCAGGTCCTCAATGTCACTTACTAGCTGTAGGATATTGGGAAAATCAGGTAATTCTCTGGGTTATATATGTATGTGTATGTGTGTATATATATATGTATATAACCTTTAAAGTGAGGGAGTTAGACTTGAATTTCATCCAGATTTGGTATTCTATGACTTTATTTTTTTTTTACATCTTTATTGGAGTATAATTGCTTTACAATGGTGTGTTAGTTTCTGCTTTATAACAAAGTGAATCAGTTATACATATACATATGTTCCCATATCTCCTCCCTCTTGCATCTCCCTCCCTCCCACCCTCCATATCCCACCCGTCCAGGTGGTCACAAAGTACTGAGCTGATCTCCCTGTGTTATGCAGCTGCTTCCCACTAGCTATCTATTTTACGTTTGGTAGTGTATATATGCCCATCCCACTCTCTCACTTTGTCACAGCTTATCCTTCCCCTTCCTCATTTCCTCAAGTCCATTCACTAGTAGGTCTGTGTCTTTATTCCCGTCTTACCTGTAGGTTCTTCATGACATTTTTTTTTCTTAGATTCCATATGTATGTGTTACCATACAGTATTTGTCTTTCTCTTTCTGACTTACTTCACTCTGTATGACAGACTCTAGGTCCATCCACCTCACTACAAATAACTCAATTTCATTCCTTTTTATGGCTGAATAATATTCCATTGTATATATGTGCCACATCTTCTTTATCCATTCATCCAATGATGGACACTTAGGTTGTCTCCATCTCCTGGCTCTTGTAAATAGAGCTGCATTGAACATTTTGGTACATGACTCTTTTTGAATTATGGTTATCTCAGGGTATATGTCCACTGGTGGGATTGCTGGGTCGTACGGTAGTTCTATTTGTAGTTTTTTAAGGAACCTCCATACTGTTCTCCATAGCGGCTGTACCAATTCACATTCCCACCAGCAGTGCAAGAGTGTTCCCTTTTCTCCACACCCTCTCCAGCATTTATTGTTTCCAGATTTTTTGATGATGGCCATTCTGACCAGTGTGAGATGATATCTCATTGTAGTTTTGATTTGCATTTCTCTAATGATTAATGACGTTGAGCATTCTTTCATGTGTTTGTTGGCAATCTGTATATCTTCTTTGGAGAAATGTCTATTTAGGTCTTCTGCCCATTTTTGGATTGGTTTGTTTGTTTTTTTGTTATTGAGCTGCAAGAGCTGCTTGTAAATTTTGGAGATTAATCCTTTGTCAGTTGCTTCATTTGCAAATATTTTCTCCCATTCTGAGGGTTGTCTTTTGGTCTTGTTTATGGTTTCCTTTGCTGTGCAAAAGCTTTGAAGTTTTATTAGGTCCCATTTGTTTACATTGTTTTTATTTCCCTTTCTCTAGGAGGTGGGTCAAAAAGAATCTTGCTGTGATTTATGTCATAGAGTGTTCTGCCTATGTTTTCCTCTAAGAGTTTGATAGTTTCTGGCCTTACATTTAGGTCTTTAATCCATTTTGAGCTTATTTTTGTGTATAGTATTAGGGTGTGTTCTAATCTCATACTTTTACATGTACCTGTCTGGTTTTCCAAGCACCACTTATTGAAGAGGCTGTCCTTTCTCCATTGTACATTCCTGCCTCCTTTATCAAAGATAAGGTGACCATATGTACGTGGGTTTATCTCTGGGCTTTCTATACTGTTCCATTGATCTATCTTTCTGTTTTTGTGCCAGTACCATACTGTCTTGATTACTGTAGTTTTGTAGTATAGTCTGAAGTCCGGGAGCCTGATGCCTCCAACTCCATTTTCGTTCTCAAGATAGCTTTGGCTATTTGGGGTCTTTGGTGTTTCCATACCAATTGTGAAATTTTTTGTTCTAGTTCTGTGAAAAATGCCAGTGGTAGTTTGATAGGGATTGCACTGAATCTGTAGATTGCTTTGGGTAGTAGAGTCATTTTCACAATGTTGATTCTTCCAATCCAAGAACATGGTATATCTCTCCTTCTATTTGTATCATCTTTAATTTCTTTCATCAGTGTCTTATAATTTTCTGCATAGAGATCTTCTGTCTCCTTAGGTAGGTTTATTCCTAGATATTTTATTCTTTTTGTTGCAATGGTAAATGGGAGTGTTTTCTTGATTTCGCTTTCAGATTTTTCATCATAAGTGTATAGGAATGCAAGAGATTTCTGTGCATTAATTTTGTATCCTGCAACTTTACCAAATTCATTGATTAACTCTAGTAGTTTTCTGGTAGCATCTTTAGGATTCTCTATGTATAGTATCATGTCATCGGCAAACAGGGACAGCTGTACTTCTTCTTTTCCGATTTGGATTCCTTTTATTTCCTTTTCTTCTCTGATTGCTGTGGCTAAAACTTCCAAAACTATGTTGAATAAGAGTGGTGAGAGTGGGCAACCTTGTCTTCTTCCTGATCTTAGTGGAAATGCTTTCAGTTTTTCACCACTGAGGACGATGTTGGCTGTGGGTTTGTCATATATGGCCTTTATTATGTTGAGGAAAGTTCCCTCTATGCCTTCTTTCTGTGGGATTTTTATCATAAATGGGTGTTGAATTTTGTCGAAAGCTTTCTCTGCATCTATTGAAATGATCATATGGTTTTTCTCCTTCAATTTGTTAATATGGTGTATCACGTTGATTGATTTGCATATATTGAAGAATCCTTGCATTCCTGGAATAAACCCCACTTGATCATGGTGTATGATCCTTTTAATGTGCTGTTGGATTCTGTTTGCTAGTATTTTATTGAGGATTTTTGGATCTATGTTCATCAGCGATATTGGCCTGTAGTTTTCTTTCTTTGTGACATCCATGTCTGGTTTTGGTGTCAGAGTGATGGTGGCCTCATAGAATGAGTTTGGGAGTGTTCCTCCCTCTGCTATATTTTGGAAGAGTTTGAGCAGGATAGGTGTTAGCTCTTCTCTAAATGTTTGATAGAATTCGCCTGTGAAGCCATCTGGTCCTGGGCTTTTGTTTGTTGGAAGATTTTTAATCACAGTTTCAATTTCAGTGCTTGTGATTGGTCTGTTTATATTTTCTATTTCTTCCTGATTCAGTCTTGTCAGGTTGTGCATTTCTAAGAATTTGTCCATTTTTTCCAGGTTGTCCATTTTATTGGCATAGAGTTGCTTGTAGTAATCTCTCATGATCTTTTGTATTTCTGCAGTGTCAGTTGTTACATCTCCTTTTTCATTTCTAATTCTATTGATTTGAGTTTTCTCCCTTTTTTTTTCTTGATGATTCTGGCTAATGGTTTATCAATTTTTTTTATCTTCTCAAAGAACCAGCTTTTAGTTTTATTGATCTTTGCTATCGTTTCCTTCATTTCTTTTTCATTTATTTCTGATCTGATCTTTATGATTTTTTCCCTTCTGCTAACTTTGGGGGTTTTTTGTTCTTCTTTCTCTAATTGCTTTAGGTGTATGGTTAGCTTGTTTATTTGAGATGTTTCTTGTTTCTTGCTATATAACTTCCCTCTTAGAAATGCTTTTGTTGCATCCCATAGGTTTTGGGTCCTTGTGGCTTCATTGTCATATGTTTCTAGGTATTTTTTGACTTCCTCTTTGATTTCTTCAGTGATCTCTTGGTTATTAAGTAGTGTGTTGTTTAGCCTCCATGTATTTCTATTTCTTACAGATTTTTTCCTGTAATTGATATCTAGTCTCATAGCGTTGTGCTCGGAAAAGATACTTGATACGATTTCAATTTTCTTAAATTTACCAAGGCTTGATTTATGACCCAAGATATGATCTATCCTGGAGAATGTTCCATGAGCAGTTGAAGAGAATGTGTATTCTGTTGTTTTTGGATGGAATGTCCTATAAATATCAAGTCCATCTTGTTTAATGTATCATTTAAAACTTGTGTTTCCTTATTTATTTTCATTTTGGATGATCTGTCCATTGGTGAAAGTGGGGTGTTAAAAGTCTCCTACTAATATTGTGTTACTGTCAATTTCCCCTTTTATGGCTGTCAGCATTTGCCTTATGTATTGAGGTGCTCCTATGTTGGGTGCATAAATATTTACAGTTATTATATCTTCTACTCAGATTGATCCCTTCATCATTATGTAGTGTCCTTCTTTGTCTCTTGTAACAGTCTTTATTTTAAAGTCTACTTTGTCTGATAAGAGAATTGCTACTCCAGCTTTCTTTTGATTTCCATTTGCATGGAATATCTTTTTCCATCCCCTCACTTTCAGTCTGTATGTGTCCCTAGGTCTGAAGTGGGTCTCTTGTAGACACCATATATATGGGTCTTATTTTTGTATACATTCAGCTGGTCTATGTCTTTTGGTTGGAGCATTTAATCCATTTACATTTATGGTTGTTATGGTTGTTATCAATATGTTATTGTAGGTCTTTTCCTTGTCTTGTGTTTCCTGCCTAGAGAAGTTCCTTTAGCACTTGTTGTAATGCTGGTATGATGGTGCTGAATTCTGTTAGCTTTTGTCTGTAATGTTTTTAATTTCTCCATCAAATCTAAATGAGATTTTTGCTGAGTAGAGTAATCTTGGTTGTAGGTTTTTCCCTTTCATCACTTTAAATTTGTCCTGCCACTCCCTTCTGGCTTGCAGAGTTTCTGCTGAAAGATCAGCTGTTACCTTATGAGGATTCCCTTGTATGTTATTTGTTGCTTTTCCCTCGCTGCTTTTAATATTTTTTCTTTGTATTTAATTTTTGATAGTTCGATTAATATGTGTCTTGGCATGTTTCTCCTTGGATATATCCAGTATGGGACTCTCTGTGCTTCCTGGACTTGACTGACTATTTCTTTTCCCATATTAGGGAAGTTTTCAACTGCAATCTCTTCAAATATTTTCTCAGTCCCCTTTTATTTCTCTTCTTCTTCTGGGACCCCTATAATTCAAATGTTGGTGTGTTTAATGTTGTCTCAGAGGTCTCTGAGACTGTCCTCAATTTTTTTCATTGTTTATTCTGCTCTACAGTAGTTATTTCCACTATTGTATCTTCCAGGTTACTTATCTGTTCTTCTGCCTCAGTTATTCTGCTATTGATTCCTTCTAGAGAATTTTTAATTTCACTTATTGTGTTGTTCATCATTGTTTGTTTGCTCTTTAGTTCTTCTAGGTCCTTGTTAAACTTTTCTTGTATTTTCTCCATTCTATTTCCATGATTTTGGATCTTCTTTACTATCATTACTCTGAATTCTTTTTCAGGTAGACTGCCTATTTCCTCTTCATTTGTTTGGTATGGTGGTTTTTTACCTTGCTCCTTCATCTGCTGTGTATTTCTCTGTCTTCTCATTTTGCTTAACTTAATGTGTCTGGGGTCTGCTTTCTCCCGGCTGCAGGTTCGTAGTTTCCCTTCTTATTGGTGGCTGCTCCCAGTAGGTAGGGTTGGTTCAGTGTGTTGTGTAGGCTTCCTGATGGAGGGGACTGGTTCCTGTGTTCTAGTGGATGAGGCTGAGTGTTGTCTTTCTGGTGGGCATAACCACCTCTGGTGGTGTGTTTTGGGGTGTCTGTGAACTTATTATGATTTTAGGCAGCCTCTCTGCTAATGGGTGGGGTTGTGTTCCTGTCTTGTTAGTTGTTTGGCATAGGGTGTCCAGCAGTAGCTTGCTGGTAGTTGAGATGGGAGCTGGGTCTTAGAGTTGAGATGGAGATCTCTGAGAGAGCTTTCACCATTTGATGTTATGTGGACCTGGGAGGTCTCTGATGGACCAATGTTCTGAACTCAGCTCTCCCACCTCAGAGGCTCAGGCCTGACACCCAGCTGGAGCAGGAAGACCCTGTCAGCCACACGGCTCAGAAGAAAAGGGAGAAAAGAAAAGAAAGAAAGGATGAAAAAATAAAATAAAATAAAATAAAAACGTTATTAAAATAAAAAATTGTTAAAAATAAAAAAGTAATTAAAAAGAAAGAAAGAAGAGAGCGAACAAACCAAAAAACAAATCCACCAATGATAACAAGTCCTAAAAACTATACTAAAGAAAAGAAAAAAAACCGGACAGAACCGTAGGACAAATACTAAAATCAAAGTTATACAGACAAAATCACACAAAGAATCGTACACGTACACAGTCCCAAAAAGAGAAAAAGGAGAAAAAAAAATATATAAAAGGAAGAGAGCAACCAAATGAATAAACAAATCTACCAATGCTAATAAGCTCTAAATACTAAACTAAGATAAACATAAAACCAGAAACAAATTAGCAATCCCCAAGTGTGCAGTTGCTCCCAAAGTCCACCGCCTCAATTCTGGGATGATTCATTGTCTATTCAGGTATTCCACAGATGCAGGGTATATCAAGTTGATTGTGGGGACTTAATCTGCTGCTCCTGAGGCTGCTGGGAGAGATTTCCCTTTCTCTTCTTTGTTTGCAGAGCTCCTGGGGTTCAGCTTTGGATTTGACCCTGCCTCTGCATTTAGGTCGCCTGAGGGTGTCTGTTCCCACTCAGACAGGACGGGTTAAAGTAGCAGCTGATTAGGGTGCTCTGGCTCACTCAGGCTGGGGGGAGGGAGGGGTACAGATGCGGGTACAGATGCGGGGCGAGCCTGCGGTGGCAGAGGCCAGTGTGATATTGCAATAGCCTGAGGCACACCATGTGTTCTTCCGGGGAAGTTGTCCCTGGATCACGGGACCCTGCTGGTGGCTCCCAGGAGGGGAGGTGTGTATAGTGACCTGTGCTTGCACACAGGCTTCTTGGTGGCTGTAGCAGCAGCCTTAGCATCTCATGCTGGTCTCTGGTGTCTGCGCTGATAGCCGTGGCTCGTGTCTGTCTGTGGAGCTGGTTTAGGGGGTGCTCTGAATCCCCTCTCTTGGAGCACCCCGAAACAATGGTCTCTTGCCTCTTAGGCAGGTCTAGGGTTTTTCCTGGACTCCCTCCCGGCTAGCTGTGGTGCACTAGTCCCTTTCAGGCTGTGTTCACGGAGCCAACCCCAGTCCTCTCCCTGGGATCTGACCTCTGAAGCCTGAGCCTCAGCTCCCAGCCCCCACCTGCCCTGGTGGGTGAGCAGACAAGCCTCTCAGGCTGGTGAGTGCAGGTCGGCTCCGATCCTCTATGCGGGAATCTCTCTGCACCCCTGTGGCTGTGGTCTCCACTATGGCTCCGAAGCTTCCCCCTTGCCAACCTTCCGTCTCTGCCCTCGAAGGGGCTTCCTAGTGTGTGGAAACCTTTCCTCCTTCACGGCTCCCTCCCACTGGTGCAGGTCCCATCCCTATTCTTTTGTCTCTGTTTTTTCTTTTTTCTTTTGCCCTACCAAGGTACGTGGAGAGTTTCTCGCCTTTTGGGAAGTCTGAGGTCTTCTGCCAGCATTCAGTTGGTGTTCTGTAGGAGTTGTGCCATGTATGGATGTATTTTTGATGTATTTGTGGGGAGGAAGGTGATCTCCACGTCTTACACCTCCGCCATCTTAAAGCTCCCCCCCCCCTTTTCATTTACTGGCTGGAATACTTCTCTAAAGAGAAAGATCCTCTTGTGCACTCTTTGGTTAAAACAGTGAGTAATAAAGGCAGAATCAATAATTGACTCTTTCTCTTTATTTACAAGTTTTCAAAATAATGAGTTGGTTTTCTATCATCCCCCAAGGGGACCAATAAGGGCTTTTTTTCCTTAAGCATTACTGGGGACTTATGGGATTTAAATGACTTTGATGTGTTTTAATCCACTGAACTATTTTCTTACTGATGCACAAATTTCCATTTTGGGCCAGTGCAAGTCCCTTCACGTTGGCTCCTGAGTTCTCTCTACCGGACCTCAGTAAGTGTTTGATAGTTACCTTGCTATCTGGCATGACAAGATTTTCCAGGTTTATCTTCTATATTTCCTGCTCATTTATCAAAATTTAAGAGGAAAATACAGACTTTTAACAATTTTCTTGACTCAGAATGGCAAACTTTGATTTCAATGGTTCTTAATGGTATTAACTTTTGCAGGACATATCTTCAGAGTTCCTGATTCTGAGTTTGAGTCTGTGCTACACAGAAGCATAGCTACCTTGGGTCACTCCTACATTCATTGACACCATGCCAGGATCTTGTCTGAACCACTTTGTTAGACTTACGTTTTGTTGTTTCTGTACTGAATAAATATTTCCTTGCCATGGGATTTTCCTATAAAGATACCATCATTCAAGAGGAAGGAATTCATTACACATATTCTGTCCTTTAAGTGACCTGAGCTGCAAGTGACATTGTTTCTCTTTCTAAACTGTCAAGTTTCTCTGACTATATATTTTCCCTATCACCACTGTTAAAGAATTATGTACCTCAGAAAGATATGTTGAAAGACTAACCCCAATACCTTAGAAGGTGATCTTATTTGGAAATAGAATCATTGCAGATGTGACTGGTTAAGTTTAATGAGGTCATACTAGAGTACCGTGGATTAACCGTTAATCCAATATAACTAGCATCCCAGTGAGATAAGGGAAGATGATGTGAAGAGAAATATGTAGGGAGAATGCCATATGACTATAAAGGAAGAGATCAGAGTGATGCAGCTACAAGTCATGGAATGACAACATTGATGGCCACCACCAGAAGTTAGGAAGAGGGAAGGGAGGATTCTACCCAGGGTCTCAGAGGGAGCATAGCCCTGTTGAGACCTTGATTTTGGACTTCTGGCCTCCAGAACTGTGAAAGAAAAAACGTCTGTTGTTTTTTAAGCCACCCAGTTTGTGGTACTTTGTTACAGCAGCCCTCGGAAACTAATAAAATCATCTTCACCAGTAATGTACTATCCTGATCAGTCTAATTATTGAGTCATTAATAGAAAGTGTTTTTTAAAAAGGTAGATTCATAATTTTTTAATATTAGACAATAAATTATAAGCATTTCTTAGCTTGCATTTAGCACAGAGTATCACAGAATTTGCTTCAAACCCTCATTTAACTGGTGGGAAAATGAAGCCTCAGGAAGGAAAGTGGTTTGTCCAAGGTCACACAGGTATTATGCAGAAGAAACAGAACCAGAACTCAGATCTCTGGATACATAGTTCACTGACTTTTCCATTACATACATTTGAACAATTTCAATTATTTTCAAGTTCCTTTTAGCTCTAGTCTTTCTCTTTGCCTCTTTCTTTTTATCTTTGAAATGAAATTTAATAACATGCAATGCAGTATGCTTAGTCAATGGAGTGTTGCCCAGAGCTCAGAGGACAGTCCATCCTTACGCTGCAAAATAAATCCTTTTATTATATTCACTCTGATTTTGTGAAGGTGGAGTTTGGGTTTTCTTGAGCATCTTTGAAATCCCTTTATGTCTCTAGAGGTCAGTGTGGCTTAAAGAAACTTTGTTTTAAACTATATTCAGTTAACATTTAATTCGAGGCAACTTAATCAAAGGTGACAATAAAGTGATGGCCCAGGGGAACAGAAATTAATTCAGAATTACAAATACTATAAACACTAACATATATAGTCATATTGATTTTGGCACATGAAAATTTTCACTGAACCTATACACCTTAATATTCTTAGAAATAATTGAATTGATTCCTATACTTTTTTTTTTTTTTTCTGCAGTAGGCGGGCCTCTCACTGCTGTGGCCTCTCCCACCGCGGAGCACAGGCTCCGGATGTGCAGGTTCAACGGCCATGGCTCACGGGCCCAGCCGCTCCACGGCACATGGGATCCTCCCAGACTGGGGCACGAACCCGCGTCCCCTGCATCGGCAGGCGGACTCCCAACCATTGCGCCACCAGGGAAGCCCCCTATACTTTTTAACATGTAAAATAGTATCTTTTTTGCTTAAAAATATATGACTCAACCATTCTAAATTCCTTTTAGAATGAGATGTTTGTACTTATATTGGAGGCTGTTTGAATGAACATTTGTGACTAGTCATATTTCTCTAAGATGACACTTTGAAGCTGTTATATGCCTTTGTCTTCACATGGCATTTAATGCAAAAGAGGCTTTGTGAGCTACTTGGGATGAAGAATTTCCATGGGGAAAACAGGGATATTATTGAAAAGTCTAGTAAATCTCTGACAACTGTGGATTTTATTATTCACAGAGCTTTCAAAATTCCTTTCCTATTCCTCTTCCTCACCTTTCTTTTCTTTGTTGGGATGGGGTAAAGGTGAATTGCTGACAAAATTAATAGTTTTTGTACCATTAATAAGAAATCTTAGCTAAGTTTGTCCATTCGAGTGCCTTTCCGTGAGCAAATAGTCATGTTGAGACAAGGAGAGGAGAGGAAGGGGAGCTTATGTTTACTGAGTGTCTCCTTGGGGCCAGGCAGCTGCTAAGTGACAAGTGCCCCACCTGCCACAACCTGAACAACTCTCCCATTATTTTATTTTCCCTTTGTGGGGTTTCATGGATAACTTTATTTGTAGAAAGTTTCCCATTGCTAAGATTTCAAACGCACTGGATAGCAGATTAGAGACAGTAAGTTATTAGTAGAGTAAGGAGTGCTGACTAGAAGAGGCAAACACTTTGGAGGCAATGAAAAGCAGGGGCTAAAAATTGACTATAGGGCAAAAGAAAGAAAAGCCAAAAGTGTGGCCCAGAAACTCCCTAGCATAGCAGCCTGGGCTATTTCGTGTACAGGGAAATGGCTTTCCTTACCTTAGGAGCTCCTAAGGGCACTATTGTCCTTCTCATCATTTGACACTGTTGAACTCTTATTATAGTGTGCTGGGCATTGTTCTAATAGCTGGGGATGCTAAAAAATACTTAGCAGAGATTCTGCCCTAAAGTTTAGTTGCTGTGGAAAGGAAATATTTTAAAAGAGAAAAAAACACCACCCAATTTACCACAGTCTATATGGTACCAGAAAGTAATAGAAAATTTCAGAGGAGGGAGGAATTATGGGGAGTTGGATTTGTCAGGAAAGAAGTCATAAGCAAGTACAACAGACATTGATGGCTATTTATCAAACCCATTTTCTCTTATTCCTGGGCTCACAGACTTCCTTGCAATTTTAGATGTGGTTGTGTAAATGAGTTTTAGCCAGTGGGAAATTAACAGCCATTATGGGTGCCATTGTCAGTCCTAGTCCATAGAATCCTCTAAATATGATCCTCCATGTGCTTTCTCTTTCTATAGCAGCAACATTGGAAGCCAAGTGTTAAAGATGGTAGAGCAATCAGATGCAAGGAGCCTGGGTTCCTGAGTGTCTGAATCACTGCTTGAGGGCAGCCCCTTGACAATCAGGAACACCCAATTTGGACTTAATGAGAGCAAGAAATAAACTTCTGTTGCATTAAACCATTGAGATTTTGGTGTCTTTATGTCACAGCTGTTTATGTTACCTAACTAATGTAGAATGTGAGACTAAAACAGAATGTTAAAGGATGTGTAGGACACAGATAATTACAGAAGATGCTGAGGTTATCTCAGACTGGAAGGATGAAATGAGCAATGTCATGGGGACAGGAATGCAACACAATTGGCTGAAATGTAATGTTAAAGAAGGTGATCAGAGCGTTAGGCAGCACCTCTGCTTGTGGAAGTTAAGATTTTGGACCTGACTTTATTGCTGAGGGGGCAATTGGAAAGATAAAGGGAAATAGAGTTATGCCTTAGGATAATGGAGGCTTGTTTTTTCAGTGGTTGTTGAAGCATGTTCTAGGACGATTCATTTGGTGGCAGTGTATGGAATGGTTTAGTTGTTGGTCAGGTCAGGGTGCACTCAGAGAGATCTTCTAGGAGACTGTGGATGAACACCCAGACTGGGTGACTGATGGTGGAGGGGATCAAAGAAAAGGCTGAATGAGTGAGGCATTATCAAGTGTGAATGTGAATGACCAACTGTGGGAGCGCTGAGAAAGGAAAGAAGGACTTCCAGGTGTGTATGTTAGCTCACAACAGTGAGTAATGCTTGCAGTTATAAAATTGGCACAAAAAGAGTATAATGTTTATTGTCTTTAAGATAGCAAGGTAGTATATATTATGTTCTAGAAAGACTACTATCAAAATAATTAACATAAAAAATGTCAGCATATGGCATGCTCACAAATTCATTTTATCTTTCTGGGCACACAGAAAGACTACATTTCCCAGCTCTCCTTGAAGAAAGGTGAAAACATGTTGCTGCGTTCTAGCCAAACAAATATCGGTATAAATTGTATATACCACTTCTACGTCTATCCATAAAACCCTGCCTTTGATTTCCCAGCCTCTCCTCCTTCTGTGGCAATCTTGGAGGCTACATAGGCCAAATGAAGAGCTGCAGCATGGAAGAATCCTAGATCCCTGAGTCATTATTTGGATGAGAGCTTGTCATTCAACCACATTGAACCATGACTTGAGAGAGAAATGAATCTTTGTTGTATTAACCACTGAGATTTTAGGGTGTATTTATTATAGCAGCATAGCTAATCTCTTTTTGAACTACACACAGCACTTATTCAATCATTCAGCAAAGCTTCATTGAGCATCTAATATGCTCAAGGGATGGGCTAGCCCTAAAATCAAACTTTCTTAATAGTATCTCCTGGTGGAATATTCCCATGATAGCACTGATCCAACAGATTTTTATTATCTAGAAATTTATTAAAATTTCAAAGTCATACACTTGTTTACTGTCATCCTCCCATTCTTTGGATCTCAATTATTAAAATCTGGTCCTTGTGTCAGTTTTTTAAACAGGAGAATTGACAGTATATTTTGACTGCCTTTTATTAAATTCCTTTTTGACAAAACTTCTAGTGACCAGGTGAGAGAGGCTTAAAATAAGGAAATCTTATCTCACAATATCTTGCCTGAAATAGTTTTGGGGGTATTGACAGACACAGTTTAGAGCTTCTTTTATTTTTTCATTATCTGACAGCCAGTGGCTCAATGATGCCAAGACACCTGCCCACATGTACTGGAGATCTGTGCAGAGACTGAAAACCTTGATCACCTTGGGAATTTCAGTTCCACAACAACAAGTTAAAAACCTGAAGTTTTTATTGAAATGGATTTATATGTCTTCTCTCTACTCTTCACATTTGAATGTGAGAGTCTGATGTGAATGCTCATCAAAGAATAAATTAATTTCCAATGTACGTTTAAATCCTCATCATTATTTTCATTGAACAGTGTCAGAGTAAAGACCAGGTACCATTCTTAATATGGAAACTGTAGGCAGACCTGATCTCTGGAAAGCAAACTGTTGCTCTTAATTAGTGCTACCCTTCAGGTGGGTTGGAAGGTGATAGTTCATATACCATTTTAACATTTTCCCCCCAAATAAAAGCAGTTTTATTATTTTTATGATTATAAATATACCATGTGAACATTTAACAATTGAAGCGTGCAAAAAAGCATAAGGAAGAGTAGAAGAATATCCCAAAACCTACTAAGAAGAGAGATCTGCTGTTAATATTTTGGAGTACATCCTTTAAGCCTCCTCTATTCACAAACAAAAAACACATACACACAAAGGCAGACAGTTCTGCATAAACAGAATCACAATACAGATACTTTTATAATCTAAATCTTCACTCACAAACCTGACATAGATGTCTGCTTGTCAATAAATCTAGAGCTACAAAATCATTTTAAAGACTATAAATTCCTTTGTAGGAAAATCTCATAATTTAACCAGTCTGCTGTTGATGGACATTCAGGTTTTTTCCAGCTTTTCACTATTATAAAGAATGCTGCCATGAGCATATATGTACACATATTTGAATTTGTGTGAGTAGTGTAAATTACTAGGGTGAAATTGCTGGGAGGAAGGTAAGCACATTTACTATTTCCAACTTTAATATTGCTGGAAGGACATTTTGGCTAAGGCATTGGAAAGACATGGAGAGGAAGACAACTAAATTCGAAGGGATTGAGAGAAGGAAATTCACTCTTCTAGTCTACCAAGAATGAGTCAAAACTACCTGAGAAAAATGAGAGAACACATGTTTCTTCTAAAGGCTGTTCTGTTGTTCTTTAAAATCTTTGTTATGGAGCCTGGTATTCCAATGTATGGCAATCTTCAGTGTATCACGACATTTATTAAAGTTGCATCCAAGATGTAAACTTAGTGTGAGAGGCAAGAAGGGGAAAGATTTTATTGGAGCAGAATTATGTCACAGCTTTTTCGCAGTTCATCTGTTTCTTCTCTTCCTCCAAGTCAGTCTGTGGAATCCCTCATGACACTAGTTTTGTTGGTGTGTTGTGAAGTTGTCCATGAGTTCCTCATGGTTTCCTTCTGGCTGCTTCACAAGCATTTTATTCCCATGCCTCTGCTGAAGAAAAGGGTGCCTTTAGATGTATTTATTTCCTTGTCTCTTTCCTCTGCCTCACACGGATAAGTGCTCTGAAAAGGCAAGGCAGGAGAAGTTGGAGTTTTAGGGTTGAGAACATAGGATTTGGAGTCTGTATTAATCAATGTCATGGTAACAACAACAACAAAACCACAAAATCTTTGGAATTGTAGGGGGATTAACACAACTAAAGTTGTTGTTATTTTTTTTTTTCTCGGTACGCGGGCCTCTCACTGCCGTGGCCTCTCCCGTTGCGGAGCACAGGCTCCAGACATGCAGGCCCAGCAGCCATGGCCCACGGGCCCAGCCGCTTCGCAGCATGCGGGATCCTCCCGGACTGGGGCACGAACCTGTGTCCCCTGCACCGGCAGGCGGACTCTCAACCACTGCGCCACCAGGGAAGCCCCCTAAAGTTTGTTTTTTGCATTCAGAAAGTTTGATGCGCGTCTCAGAACCCCTCACAGCAACTCTCTTCCAGGTAGTGTCATCTGGATCCAGGATTTCTGTGTTTTGAGATCCTGCCATCTCCCCTCAACTCATGGCTTCCAGGGTGGCCTCTTTTTTTTTTTTTTTTTAATAATTAAAATTGTCATTCTTTTTTATTGTAGTACAGTTGATTTACAATGTTATGCTAGTTTCAGGTGTACAACATAGTGATTGAATATTTTTATAGATTATACTCCATTTAAAGAGATTATAAGATAATGACATTTCCCTGTCTTTTTTTTTTTTTGGTTTTTTTAATTTTTTGCTTTATAACAAATTTAATCAGTTATACATATACATATGTTTCCATATCCCCTCCCTTTTGCGTCTCCCTCCCACCCTCCCTATCCCACCCCTCCAGGCGGTCACAAAGCACCTGATCTCCCTGTGCTATGCGGCTGCTTCCCACTAGCTATCTACCTTACGTTTGGTAGTGTATATATGTCCATGCCGCTCTTTCACTTCCAGGGTGGCCTCTTAAATGCTTCAGTTCAGAAGTGACACACATCATTGTCATCTTCTCATAATCTTTTCTGCTCATGGCTCATCGGGCCCATGGCCCCAGGCTAACTGCATGGAGGCTGGGAAATGTAGGGTTAAGACTACTGTTTGGTGCAGCCAGCCCTAGTATTACATAGTTCTGTTTCTTTCTTTCTTTCTTTTTTTTTAATTAATTAATTTATTTTTGGCTGCTTTGGGTCTTCATCGCTGCACGCGGGCTTTCTCTAGTTGGCGGTGAGTGGGGGCTACTCTTCATTGCGGTGTGCGGGCTTCTCATTGCAGTGGCTTCTCTTGTTGCAGACCACAGGCTCTAGGCGTGCGGGCTTCAGTAGTTATGTCATACAGGCTCAGTAGTTGTGGCTCACGGTCCCTAGAGTGCAGGCTCAATAGTTGTGGAGCACAGGCTTAGCTGCTCCGTGGCATGTGGGATCTTCCCGGACCAGGGATCGAACCCGTGTCCCCTGCATTGGCGGACAGATTCTTAACCGCTGCACCACCAGGGAAGTCCCAGTTCTGTTTCTTACTAGTGTGTGAACATTTCTGTGCCTCAGTTTCCTCATTTGTACAATGGAGATCAGACTACCTCTTTTACACCATGTTAAATGAGATAATATGTACAAAGGCACATAGGAAGTTCTCAAGGAAAGAAATGATAGCTGCTAATATTAGTGTTAGCTGCCCTGGGAAATGAATAAATTACAACTAGTCAGGGCTTGAATTTGTACAAAGAATGCGTACTAGGATATAAGAGAGAGAACTCACTTCCAAGGAATGTTGACAAAGGAAAGCTTCAATGTGGAGAAAGTATTTGGGTTGGGTTCTGAAAAAAATTGCTCCATTTCCTTTAAATCCTTGGAGGAAAAAAGCAGTCTTGCAGTGACTGGGGCAATAGAGGGAAAAAAAATTAGTGCTGAGGATCTTTCAGTGAGTTATGACCTGAAATGGGAAACGAATTGTGAGCAAATGACAAGTAAGCTGGTGTTAGTTACGTGTCAGTAGTCTGTACTTTGTAAACAAAAGACTTCAATCCTGGTTACATTATTTTTGGGGTCTGCTAAGAGGCTGGGTGAACCACGTTCCTCTGAGTTAGGACCACCTCAAGGTTTGACCTTCAAAATTGGGGGAGTTGGGGGATGAAACAGCCCTCTAAGGAGGAGCCTAGTTCTCCCACAGGAAGTTTGAAGCACAATGAGAGCTAGATTTATTTTCACCTTTTCGAACAAAAGAAGTTTACAGGGCTCAACTGTGGGGACAAAGGGTAAATAAGGCATTTCTCTGCTTCTGGAACCAGCCCGGTCCCCAGTCCTCTGATGTTTGATTTTAGAGCTAAGCTTCTGACCTTTGCACTTCTCCCTTGGTTTGGAGAACTTGTAAAGTCTCTCCTCTGGTCTGCTTGGCTTGCCTACCCCCTCAATTCCTGGCCCTGCTTATTTTCCCAGTTTTGGTGAGAAGCAATCTTAATTTGCCCCTGCCTCAGGGAACCCCTTTGGTGTGGCTGAGCCCTAGGTCTCCCTCCCAGCTTGAGCCCAGGAGCCCCAGTCTTGGTGGTGGTATGGTGGTATTGTCAAGAGCGAATGCCCTGGGGCAAGGCTGCCTGTATCAGAATCCTGTGTCTGCCGTGGCCAAATGACCTCAGTCAAAACACTCAGCCTCTTGTGCCTCAGTGTTTTCATTTGGAAAATGTGGATAGTAATAATAGTACTGGCCTCATAGGGTTGTGAAGATTAAACAAGGGTTAAGTTGAGTAAAAGTACGTAGAACAGTGCCTTGCCTATAGTAAGTACTTAATTTTCATCTATTATTATTTAGGACAAGGGTGCCCTGGGGCACAGGAAGGAAGCAATTAGTTTGGCCCAGGAGAGCCAGGAAAAGCTCCATAGAAATGTTGACACTTGAACAGAGTTTGGATCAATGAGTGAATTCCCGGGGAGGGACTTCGAGGGAGGGCAATGTAAGAAGAGAGAAAGAATGATATAAAAGCTCAGGTATGAGACATAAAATAAGAAGTTCACATGCACGGAGCATTGGATGAATGGTGGGGGTGTGGGAGAGGGAGACAGTCCAGGCTGGAGAAGTGGGAAAAGGGGAAACTGAGAAGGACCTTAATGCCAGTCCAGTAAGTTGGTACTTGACTCCTAGGCAGCAGGAAGCCAACAAGGATCTTTAGGCAAGGAAGTGATTATGGACAGTTTTGTAAAATCACACTGACTGTGATGTGAAAGATGGATTACAGTGGGCTGAAGTGTTGTCAGGGGGTCCCGTGGATGAGGCTCTTTCATTAGTCCAAGGGGAGAAATCATACGAGAGCTTTATATAATGGGCCATTAATAATGACTACTCTCCCCTTCCCTTCCGTCTATTGGGATTTGGATGGGTATGAGGTTTTTTACTTGTTTTGTTTTTCTGTTATTTTAATTTTAATGTTTTGCCCCAAAAACATAATGTGAAAAAAGTCAGACCTTCTTATACTAATAATTCACAGTGTAAATCCAATACACTGCTTTGTCTCCACTCACCCACTGCATCCGTCAAACTTTTCTGGCCAGTGTAGTCTGTTATGGGTTAAAATGTATTTGATACGGCATTGCAGCTTTAAGTCTGCAAGAGCTTGGATGGCATCAGAATTTAGTTTTTCCTTTGTTTCACTTGTCACGCCATTAGCAATACGCCTGGGTGAGTGACCTAGGGTAAAGGATTAAGTTTAAAAACCATCTTGGCATTTTTCTGCTTGCATTGGTTGGACTTAGACTGAGATTTCATTAAATATTTAATTTTATTTGGTTTGCTGCAGAGTAAAGTATAAAAGAACTCCAAACGGTCTTTTATTTTTACAGTTCACCTGCACTTCTTGTTATTCTCAAATGAAAGAATCCTGCCTTCAGACACAGGAAGTTATTTCAAGAAATTTTACTATCATACGCCCTACCTCATGTGTTTTGAATTATGTTACCTATAGAACTAATCCATCAGGAGCTTTGTAAAAGCACTGCATAGGTCTGGAGAGTGTGTCCAATTGGAATTCTAAGCTATATTTCCTATCTAAACCTTTCCTTCATTTATAAAACTTATGTATTTTTCCCCCCTTGCTTTGTACCTCTTGAAAAAGTAGCAAAGTTACCCATGGCTTTAGAAGTTTCTTTTCTCAGAGCAGCTAGTGCAAAAATCTACAAAGGTAGAAGAAAACCTGGCAGATTTTTTTCCCAAACATATATCTGTTTAGCTGAGAAAAAGACTCAGCTCATGCCATGCAATTCAGCGTTTCTTTTCATTAATACTGAATAAAATGTTTTGAGAGTTGGCTGGTTCACCTTCTTTGAAACATTCCTCTTCTTTAAACAACTTTGGGAAATGTTCAATCCAACCTGAATAGTAATCAGGTTCTTCTTCCCTTTCTCTTTTTGCGTGGGTCTTCCGAGTAGAGAAGGCAACTGGTGCTGACACCCAAAGTGGTTTTTCCAAGGCAATAAATTAATCTGGTAAACCACTGTTAGAAGTATCCTCACCCTTCCTTTTCTCAGAGGATTGCTGGGGTTTTCACTGGGCTTTTTGTGGGACCTCCAGCTGACACTGAAGACTTCTCTATGTTGTGCCATCTTTTGTGAGTCTCTCTGGGTGTGCCAGAAAGATCTAAGGATTTAAAGATCATCAGTGCCTCCAAAGTCACTAGGGGTTCCACTTAATTTTTCTTTCCTTTACACCTACATTGCCATATTCCTTTAGAAAAGAACTCTCAGCTTACATGCAGCCAGCCTCTGGAGGGTTCTAGAAAAGTATGAGATCAGTCTCAGTTACTTGAAAGTCCATCAAGTGGAGGAGGATTTAACATATTTGATATACAGCTCTGAGTGACAGTGCCAGGATAAGTAGGTTAAAAAAATATCAGGAGGCAAACATTTTCCCCAGTGTATGTTCTGCAGGTCTGTGGAATGCTGATGGGTATTGGGGTTGGTGTGTGGAAGGTTTCAAGGTAAATGAAATTAGAAAATGCTGTGTTAATGCTGTTAAACATCAAAGCTAATGAGTATTGTAAATATCTAAGAGGAGCATATAGTATATGCTTACTTGACCGTGGAATGTTTTCCATGGAGCAGGTTAAAGGACAGATGCTCCTCACTGAAGCACCAAGAAAGGGCTCTGCTGCCTAACATGAGAATAAATTTTACTATTATAATTTAGAAGCCTTAGCTGTGAGTCCTAGCACAGGGAAATCATGCTGCCTTTAAGAATTTAACAGCATACTCCTTCCAGAACATTACCAAAACGTTATCTTTCAGATGTGTCTTCTGAAGTTGTACACAGCACTGTCAATATTACTATTACATTAATTGTACAATGAAGTTAATAATAGTGCTGATTTCACTGCTATCTATTTTGGGCTTACTCTATTTACTAAGTGATAAAAGATTGATTCAAAAATATATATTATTTTGTTAGAATTTGGCTATTATGGTGATGATATTACAGTGACTCATTTTAGTTTGGAATTTCAAAGACTAGAAGAGTTTGTATTACTAATATCCATAAGAGTTGAAACTAAGTAACGTGGTATATTTAAAACTAGGTTCTTTCTAGCCATGCATAATGGACATTCAGAAAGGGAGAAAGAACAAGAAAAATTTGTGTTTTACAGCAAAGACATTTTATCTCCTCTTGTGAGTAAGTCTAACCCAAAGTATTTCTTAACTCTGCCTTAACAACTGTGGGGGGGAACTATTTTAATTAGCAGTGAGTACCAAAGGTCCTGTGGTTACCAACAGAAAAAATATGCTCTTAGATGCAAGTGGAAATCTGATATATGAGACAGAGAGATGGCAATCATGTTTAACCCAACTTCAAGCAGTTCAGACTATCTCTTGGCGATTACTTTAAAAGAAGACTCAATTTTTAGAGAATATTTTTAGGTTTATGACAAAATTGAGAGGGATATACAGATATTTATATCCCCTGTCCCAACACATGCTTAGCCTCCTTCATTATCAACATCCCCTACCAGAGTGGTACTTTTTTTTTTTTTAACCAAGGATGAACCTACAATGACAGATCATTATCACCCAAAGTTCATTATTTACCTTAGGTTTCACTCTTGGTGTTGTACATTCTATGGGTTTGGATAAATGTATACTGACATATATCCATCATCATAATATCATACAGAGTATTTTCACTGCCCTAGAAACCCTCTGTGCTCTGCCTATTCATCCACCCCACACCCTGGCAACCACTGATCTTTTTATTGTCTCCATGGTTTTGCCTTTTCTACAATGTCATATAGTTGGAATCATACAGTAGACCACCTTTTCAGATTGGCTCCTTTCACATAATAATATGCATTTAAGTCTCCTTTTCATGGTTTGATAGCTCATTTCTTTTTAGTGCTGAATAATATTCCATTGTCTGGATGTACCACAGTTTATTTATCCATTCATCGTTTGAAGGACATCTTGGTTGCTTCCAGGTTTAGACAATTATGAATAAAGCTGCTGTAAACATCCACGTGCAGCTTTTTAAATGTGTGGACATACGTTTGCAACTCCTTTAGGAAAATACGAAAGAGCATAATTGCTGGATTGTATGGTAAGAGTATGTTTAGTTTTGTAAGAAACCTCTAAATTGTCTTCCAAAGTGTCTGCTCTATTTTGCATTCCCACCAGCAACATATGAGAGTTCCTGTTGCTCCACATCCACACTAGCATTTGGTGTTGTCAGTGTTCTGGATTTTGGCTATTCTAATAGGTATGTAGTGGTATTTCATTATTGTTTTAATTTGAATTTCCCTGATGACATAAGATGTGGAGCATCTTTTCATCTGCTTATTTGCAATCTATTTCTTCTTTGTGAGGTGTCTGTTAAGGTCTTTGGCCCATTTTTAAATCAAATTATTTGTTTTCTTATTGTTGAGTTTTAAAATTTCTTTATAAATTTTGGATAACAGTTTTTTTTTTACTAGATGTATCTTTTGCAAATATTTTTCCCCCATCTGTGGCTTGTCTTCTCATTCTCTTGATACTGTCTTTTGCAGATCAGAAGCTTTTAATTTTAATGAAGTCCAGCTTATAGATTATTTTTTCATGGATCATGTCTTTGGTATCATGTCTAAAAAGTCATTGCCCTACCAAGGTCATCTAGGTTTTCTCCTATGTTATTGTCTAGGAGTTTTATGGTATTGTGTTTTACATTTAGGTCTATGATAGATTTTTCGTTAATTTTTGTGAAGCGTGTAAAATCTGTCTAATACTTTTATTTTGCATTTTGATGTCCAGTTGTTCCAGCACAATTTGTTGAAAGCTCTTACAATTTAAGGAGGGTAGAAGCAATCTTAGTGTATTCAGAGGAAAGAGACCAAAATAGTGAAGGGACTTTAAATTGTGCTTTAGGGAAACAAACTTAAGTTTCATGGGGTGCTGAAATTTGACAAAAGAAAATCTGGATGGGACATAATGCCTGTCTTTGATGTTTGAGGGATCGTCAGATGTATGAATGATTACTTATGGCCTCAATGGGTGGAATTTGACCAGCAGGTAGAAGGAAATAGTTTGCAGCTCTTTTTCAAAAATTTCCGAAAACCAGAGATTTCCAGAAATGGAATGGGTTGGCACAGGAGGGAGTGAATTCCCTGTTACTAGGTGCCTCCCTTGTATGTAGTTCAGCTTTGGGAAGTATAAAGAACTAGAACATCCAAAACATCTCTTCTAATTTTGCGATTCTGGGCTGTTAAACCTTGCATAGATGAACCAAGGAATCCTTGTAAATGCATAGCAGTGAAGGAGAAGGGCGGCACATGTTAGACATGTTTTAGAGTAAGTTGGAAATAATACTGGGAAACAAACAACAGACAAACAAACAAATCACCATTGGGGCAGGTATATGAGCTTATTCTTGGGGATGGTCTGACTTTGCTGTGGATTTTACCAGAAGGCTATCTGCCCACTTTATGGCTGTCTACTAACCCATAGCTATGGATAAGCTTAGAGGTAGATGTGTTTAGACCTTTTGGGGCATGTGAGCCAGGGTCTGGAAATGCTAACTAGAGGACTGCTCTGCTGTCCAGCCACATGTCTAGGCAGCCTGGTGTCTTCTGCATATGATGTTAGGATATCATAGCCTGGAATAATTTAAAAAGACCTTCGTCTTCTTTTTTTTTAAAGCAAGTACATATTAAGCATCCGTTATATGCCAGGCAGACACTATATTGAAGTTGGCCATGTTTCATATTGTTATACAGAGAACAATTTTCACTCATTATTTCTTTGGAACTGATTTTCAATTCAGTATACCAAAGATTTCTATTCACCAACTATTTCAAAACTAAGGATTTTGTTCCTTCAACTGAGGAATTCCATAGAGCCCTGATGTACTTCAGAAATGTCTTTTTTGTACACAATTGTGAGGGAAAGTGGTCAGGGAAACATAGGTCTAGTTCCTAGCTGGGAACACTGAGATAAGACTAATTTTTATTGAATTGGTTGCATTAATTTATAGTCATATAAATAAATATTATGATTGAAAACCATAATATTTGCTGATGTTTGGCAGTGTGGAAGGATGATTAACTAATTAATCATTCTCTATGCTTTATATAAGCATGGTTTGCATATTCATCACAGGCCATGAGTGACAGTCCAAAGAGGTTGGAGTTGAAAAACATGTCGATTGGGGCTTCCCTGGTGGTGCAGTGGTTGAGAATCTGCCTGCTAATGCAGGGGACACGGGTTCGTGCCCTGGTCTGGGAAGATCCCACATGCCGCGGAGCAACTAGGCCCGTGAGCCACAACTACTGAGCCTGCGCGTCTGGAGCCTTTGCTCCGCAACAAGAGAGGCCGCGATAGTGAGAGGCCCGCGCACCGCGATGAAGAGTGGCCCCCACTTGTCACAACTAGAGAAAGCCCTCGCACAGAAACGAAGACCCAACACAGCAAAAATAAATAAAAATAAAATTAATAAACTCCTACCCCCAACATCTTCTTTAAAAAAAAAAAAAGAAAAAAAAAAAAAAGAAAAACATGTCGATTGTTATGGGACCAAGTGTCTCTTGGGTGAGGATCAGAGTGATAATAAATTTAATTTATTAATTTATCTGGAATTTAATTCCAGGATATTGTCTTTTCAAATATGCTTTTCCCTTCTTCTTTCCCTTTCTCTTTCCCTTCTTCTCTGTAATGAAATTGGTATCAGCCAATATTTCTCTATTTTTTCATTGTTTGCCACAAAGCTCAGAACTAAATTTAATACTCAGTTATAGAAATTAAGTCACTCATTCATAATTCCTAGTTCACTGTTCTCTCATCTTTTTAATGATTAATGATTATTATTTTATGTCTATTTCAGCTATTTGGCTTCATATACATCTTTATATATGTCTTTGAATTATTTTTAGAAATGGGCAGAATCTACATGTCATATGCATTGTATATAAAAATGAAGGCCAGAAGGCACCATTATTAGATGAAACTGTTGGCATTTCACGAGTATTTTTGAATGTCTTAAGCTTTGCATTTCACACCAGAGAATCAAGATCTATCATAAAGGGACATCCAGTATGAAGATATCAAACATGACTTAAAACAAGGATGGGTGCCATATGCTTTAGTGTTTTCATATTAAGTAGAATTTTCCTCTACTGGGAGAGTTTTTCCAAAATAAATACTCTGTCTCTCTTTGCCAGTCTCCCCAACCACCACGATAAACAGAAATAATTATATAGTTGTACATAGGTCTTCAAATTCAGAGACCTACTACATCCTACATATGGTTAGAGAGGTTGGAGAGGGGCATATGGACTATGAAAGAGAATTGAGGTCTGTGTCACCTAGACAGAGGCTGGTTCAATGGGTTCAGCAGAAGCAGTGGTCCAGAGAGGATTGATGGAATGAACTGGTCAAAGCTTTATTGCAGAGAAGTCATCAGCTGGGCTGAAGAGATCTAGCAGGTGCTTTGGAGTGCTGGTATCAAACTTGGCTATGCACTGGAATCACCTGGGAAGCTTTAAAAACTACTGAAGCCTGGATAAGTAGGCAGAAGTTAGTTTTTCTGGGGTGTGTGTATGTAGAGGGCTTCCTCTGCAGGAAAATGTCTAAATCATCACTAGCCTCTGGAGAATATGGGGTTGCCTTCCAAAGGGCTTAGGAGTGGAGGGAAGCTGGACTTTTTCCTCTTTTTCTTTAGAAATACACTGGTGACTAATCCTCATGTATCTGCTCTAGGTAACTGTTCTATTTTTGTTTGAACAATGTGGCTCCTTTAATACTGGCTTTAGTGTAGCCCCTGATTTATCCGTCAGAGACAGATATTGTGCCCAAAGAAGGAACCAATCTGCTTACTTATTTCAAATGACACTTTCACAATCAATACATATGAAATACTTGTGATGAAACATGCAGGACTGGAAATGATTTCCTAGTTTTGAATGCTTTCTCCATTGCTTACTAGCCACGTCTCTGGGCAAGTTACTTACCCTCTTTATCTGTAGAGTGCATATATTAGTAACGCCAACCTCTTAGGTTTTCATTGTAACTATGAAATAATATAATATAGGTAAACAATGTAGAATATGGCCTGGGATATAGTAAACACTAGGTCAGTGGGTCTCGAAGTGTGGTCACTTGACCAGAAGCATCAGTGTCACCTAGGGACTTGTTAAATATGGAAATTCTCTGTTCCCACAACAGATTTACTGATTCAGAAACTCTGGGGTGGGGGTCTGGCAACTTGTGTTTTAACAAGCCCTCCAAGGGATTCTGATGTTGACTAAAGTTTGAGAATTGTTGTGTTAAAGATTACTTGTGGTTATTTAATCAATTCCCACCAGCACACATTTCAAATAACAAACTCACTCTGGTGGTTATTACATTATCTAAAAAGAAACATCCTCTTATAACTAAATAAACGAATTACATTTGAATAGTCAAATTATTCTCCTTGATTCACAATTCAAACAATAACTTTAAAATGACTTATTTATAATTATCACCACCATCACTGAAACATCACTGCAAAGTTTTCCAACTAGAATATACCAGTCCAGGAGAAACATTTTCTGCATTGCTCTGGGATGCAGATTTGGAAAATCTTAGGAACAAGGGTAGCTGTCTCGGCCTGTGAAGTGATGGGCCTGACTAGAGCCCTCCAAATTGTGATAAATCAGGCTGACCAAGTGAGATGACACAATTTATGAAAGACCTTGAAAGTCAGTAAAATTAAGCTTGATCTAGTAAAAATCAATATTGAATTTTTTTGAGTGTGGGAGCGATGCAATGAATGGAAAGTGGAAATCTTGAATTGTAGTGGGGTGGGCTGGGTACCCAAGGCCAGTGTCCTAGAGCTGGATAAGCTCTGAGGAATGTAGAGATTCCAGAGGTCTTAGATTATAGGCATGCGGAAGAGGTTGGGAGAAAAAACTCACTGTCCTCTGCCAGTGACCATATATCAAATTACAATATAAGCAATGATAGGATCAGGCTCAGGGACGTCACCTAGTGGGGTATTTTCATTCAAAAGCAGTTTCTGTGAAACACGGGTGAGTCTGAATCTAGTGCTGGTTCAGTGTTTTCCCATCGGCCAAGGTGTTACTGACCTTTTTGAGTCTGGTGCCAACATGGGTCCTCCTGCCCGGTGTCGCTCACCCCAATAGAACAAGCCCAAGTTTGGTTCTGAAGCAAAGAAAAGCTTCCTCCTTTCTTTTTTTTTTTTTTAGAGAGCTAGGTTCAAGTATTGACTTAAACATTCAGCTTATTTATTTATTTTTTTAGATGTTGGGGGTAGGAGTTTATTAATTAATTTAATTTATTTTTGCTGTGTTGGGTCTTCGTTTCTGTGGAGGGCTTTCTCTAGCTGTGGCAAGCGGGGGCCACTTTTCATTGCGGTGCGCGGGCCTCTCACTATCACGGCTTCTCTTGTTGCAGAGCACAGGCTCCAGACGCGCAGGCTCAGTAGTTGTGGCTCACGGGCCTAGTTTCTCCGCCGTATGTGGGATCTTCCCAGACCAGGGTTGAACTCGTGTTCCCTGAATTAGCAGGCAGATTCTTAACCACTGCGCCACCAGGGAAGCCCAAGCTTTCTTCTTTTTGATCAGCGAATGGAGAGGTAGGAGATCCCGCTCTAGCGCACACTCTCTCCACAGGCGGTGGGTGGGGCTGCTTTATAGGGCTCTCGTTTGGCGGGTGGGGCGGAGTTCTTGTTGGGCTGGCACAGCTGCGCTGCTCGGGGCTCCAGATCACAGTGCCGGGCACAGCGTCTCTGCACACGACCCACAGCCACCCCACCGAGCCTGTCAGGCACAGCCCCTCCGCACACGGCCCGCGGCCGCCATCTTGAATTGTGGTGTCTTGCTCAGCGCTTCCGCACACAGCACCACAGGTGAGGTGTCGGGTGCAGCAGTTTCCCACAAGAAACTCTGGTTTGAAGTGCCGGGTGCGAGGCCTCTGCACGCAACACCCTATGAGCAAGTGGAACTAGACGAATCACAGAAGAAACGGAAAAGGTTAGACTTTATCACCCAGATTCTGTTTTTATTTCCTGGGAATTGTTAATGGGCTTTGCCGGGACAAGGTTCTACCAGGCTTTCTCTCTAGCAGCTGCCGCCTATTGAGATAAGCATCAGGGTCCTTCGATGCAGGGGAACAATGTAGAGGTAGAAACCCCCTTTTAAGAGGATAATGAAAGAATCAAGATGGGTTTTTAGTTTTCTTCCTGATTCATTCTTCTTAGTAATATAATAAATTAAAATTCACCCTTATAGTTCAGGAAAGGCAGAATGTTACAAGTGAGAGAGGATCTTAAGAAAAAGAGTATAGAGTCACTAGGAAGAAAAGAACAACTGGTTGTTCTGGTGTGTGTGTGTGTGTGTGTGTGAGAGAGAGAGAGAGAGAGAGAGAGAGAGAGACAACGAGACAACGTGTGTGCATAGGGGGTCTCATGCATTCAACATTTACAAAGCTTAGGCTCAGCTGGTGCCCGGACAGTGAGTCATGCGGTCTCTGACACATCAAATAATCCTTCTCTGTTAATCTAGTTTGTAATTATGGCCTGTCAAATTTCCTTGTGGTATTTGTTTTAAAAAGAAATATCCAACCAGAGAAATTTAACCCTTTCCATGCCTTCCAGCTCTTCCATTTGCATCATTGACTCAAATGTCACCCTGAGCTGTTGAAACCTGCCTATGTGGCATTATATTCTGTAACCTTTCATTTCACATAGGTCAACGTTTGGCTTTTAAATGGTAGGCACTACTGATTCAGGCTGGGCAGCTAGAGGTGAAAGGCTTTAACTCTCTGGAATTTTTGTGAAATAGCCAGTCACTCAGAAATCAGTTTTGAATCCTTTACTAAAGCAAAAAGATTAATGCTGTTACTGAGGTGACATAAAGGGGATATGTCTGCCTCACAAAACTAGTAGCTTTTTCATTGTCTCATTCTTGTAATGGAGGTTACTCCGAGTTGTTGGCTGTGTCCTCTGGTCTTTTGGAAGCTTGGTCATGGACAGGTAAATGTGTTATTTAGTCTTGTCATTATTACTGTGAGTTTTTTCAATCAATATTTGGATGGAAGACCGTCAGTCCATTAAGTTTACCTTCTCATATGAAAGCCACAGTTGAAGTTTCTTAAGTTTATCACTATCCCAGATCTGAGTCTGGTGCCTGAGTCTGTTTAGTACCTACCTAGCATTACTGGATTTGCATCATCCATCTAATTCTAGAGAAAATGTGAATTATAGAGTATGTGCCTTCTACCATCTTCTCTTTGCAGATAGTCTCTAATATTTTAAGATTCAGAGTAGCTTGGACATGTAAGGCTTCCTGGCCATGGAAGCCTTATACAATGAATTTCTGTAGGAAGAAGTCTACTTACTCTAAATACCTCTATTTCATGATACTTCTTTGGTCCTATTTTCGTTTAAAAACTATTTACTACCTCCTAAGAAGAAAGGAGAAAGAGGTTTGTGGATGCACTAGCTCCCACCTGGAGGATACTTTATATGGAAGCCTGGAACCAATGGAATGCAAAAAGTAGAAGCTCTGTGCTTGGCTTTTTTATGCCATATGCCCTCCTGCCTATATAAAACTTGGCAGGAATTATGACTGAAACTATTAAAAAATTGTGGAATGTATTTTTTGGTGCCAGTTGGTATGGTAAGTAATGGTATTTTCAACATTATGAAATTTATCGGACAGTTATCCTCACTTTATAGATGAATGTAGTGAAGATAAGAAAGGTTAAGTGAATTACCCAGGGTCACATGGCATCTAAGTGGCAAAGCTGGGTCGGAAACCGATTTCCTCTGACTACACATCAAGTTCTCATTTTGCGTATTCAGTAAGATAACATAGGTCAACTTCTTGATTCTTAGTTCCCTCTGCTTCCTCCTCTCCTGTTCTACCATCAGATCCTCCTTCCACCTGTCTCCCTCTTCAGGTCACAGTATAGTTAACACTTTGTTGAATGTTAATTCTTTAGGGAATTCTTAGTTTTCCCAGACAGAGGAGTCCCTCTGTTACATGCTCTCGGTTCACCCTGCACTTTTCTTTCAGAATGTATATCACAATGAGTAATTATTTGTGCAATTATTTTCTAAATTGTCTTTTACATACCAGACTTTATAGTCCATGAGAACATAGATTACCTCCGTCCTGTTCATCATCATATCTCTAGCCCTTGGCAGAGGTAACATACATAAAAGAAGCTCAAAACTTCTTTGTTAAATTAATAAATGAGTAAGTAGCACTCTCTGAGTGGTAGTTGTTGTGTTATATTTATTATTTTTGTTAATCGAATATCATGCTTTATATGGATACTCAGTGAGGTAATTGAAGGACCTGTCAGAATAACAAGGCAACAAAAGAAGTGCCAGGGTTAGTGATTTCTGAGAACAGCCTGAGGTTGAGGTGATGGCACAGTGAAGAATGACATGTCCAAAGTGGAATCAGGATGGCAGAAT
Source organism: Mesoplodon bidens (assembly GCF_964165515.1). Taxonomy (NCBI): domain Eukaryota; kingdom Metazoa; phylum Chordata; class Mammalia; order Artiodactyla; family Ziphiidae; genus Mesoplodon; species Mesoplodon bidens. Next base: position 95,172,421 of record NC_138161.1, on the reverse strand, counting down.
CAGGGGAGAGCAAGTTAGCACATGCCTTGCCTTTGCCCTACCTGCCAGTCAGTTCTCAAATACTTCTGAAAAAGAATAGCCTTTCAACCTATAGCTTTGGCTTAAGGGAAAGAATCAGTTCATCTCTAAGCTTAGTATGTTAATTAAAAAAGGAAAGATTTAGAGGCAGTTTCAGTTGTATATTTTTTTTCTCCAAGTATTTTCCAGTTTATCTCATTGTTTTTCAGTGCTAGTGATGGCTTTCTACATTCTAAATCAAAATTTATTTTTGAGCGAATGTCTTCATGTCTTATAAACCTGAAACATTCTCTTTCATGTCGTGTGAGGTTTAGGGAGAGATTTTATTTTTCCCTCTAGGTTTTGCTGCTTAGTTACAGTCATGTGATATAACTTCTATTGTATTTTTTTCAGGTCTGTTTCACAGTATATCACCTTTGTGGTTTTTGCAAGATCTAAGGCAAAGATAATATAATCTGACTCAAACTGCCTCTGATTGATTAGTCTGATTTGTAGATTGAAGTTTCGTACTAAAGAGGTGTTAAGAATGTCAATTTTTAGAGCATTCAGGCTAGCTAAAACAACTATTGTGGCAGTGTTTTTAATCCATTCTAGAAAATTGTGCCCAGTGAATATTCAGTGCTATGACAAGACATTAAAATATTTTAAACCAAGGAAATCTGATTTTACTACACCAAAACCTAATTAAAATAATAAAAAGACAGCAGAAACAATTTCTTTTTCCGTATAATAGAAAATTATGGTTATAAGCAAGTAAAATTAAGGTAGCCAGATATATAATAGGAAACGCAGGCACACAAATGACTTTTAACACAAAGAGCAAGAAATTAAAGCTAAAAACAATTATCCTACTCATTCAAAGAAAAAATTAGGTAACTTCCAGAAATACACAAAATACAACAGGTTGAAAAATAAGCAGAAGCATTTCTATTCAATTTAGGACCAACATGAGAGGAGAGAGTTTGATTAAGTAGCAGTAGATTTTTAAATTTTTACTTAGATGGTGTCAGGCTTTTCCAGGTGCAGTGAAAGGAATACAATGTATCATTATATACTTGATTTAAGAATAACCAATTTAGGAAGGATTTGCCCATGCAAACAATGTCAGCTTTTCTTCTTCATTCCCTTTTAGAGACAGTGGCCCACTGGTCCCATTTAAGGACTACTAGAAAAAAAAGTAAATAAGCTGGACAGATCTTTTGTTATAAAAATATAGAGATGTAGAGTCCAGAAAGGCCGGTTCAGTCCCTCCCTATTCTGACCCTCTCACCAAAATGGTATTCGAACCTGTTTCTGGGAATTGTTAATGCTGAAGTGAGTGAGGAACAGAGAAGTAGAGGACCTGCTCCATTTGAAGTTTATTTCCCTTTGTTTTTATTTCATTATGTTTCATTTTTAAATTAAAAAAAGTAGACAAATGCAAAAATCACATACCCACCTCACAAGCAGGAGACAGAAAAGTTCCCTTGTCCTGCCAAATTCCCTTCTGCTGCACCATGTATTAAAACTGTTTAAAACTTTTAAAAACATTTAAAACCATGTATTAAAGGTGTTTTTTTGAACGTAAGTTTTCAGCTTTCTTGTGTAAATAATAGGAGTAGAATTTCTGACTTTGAGTTATATGGTAAGTATATGTTTAATTTCATGAGAAACTGGCAAATTGGTTTCCCAAGTGGCTATACCATTTTGCATTCCTGCCAGCAAGGTATGAGAATTCCAGTTGCTTCAAAAAAATATATAATAATTCTATTGGGAGTGTAGTTATCTTTGTGTGATTTTAGTTTGCTTTTCCCTGATGTCTGATGATGTTGAGCATGTTTTCATTTCCACATCATTTATGAAATGTCTGTTCATATATTATGCCCATTTCTTGTTTTCTTGTTGAGTTTCAAGTGTTCTTTATATAGTCTCAATACAACATTGTTAGGTATGTGATATGCAAATATTTTCTCCCAGTGTGTACCTTGTATTTTCATTCTCTTAATAGTGTCTTTCACCAAGCAAAAGTTTTTAGTTTTGGTGAAGACTAATTTATCTTTTTTTTTTTTTTTTTTTTTTAGTGGATCACGCTTTTGGTGTTGTATCTAAAAACTCTTTGTGTAACCCAAGGTCATAAAGATTTTTTTCCTGTGTTTTCTTCAAAAATGTTACAGTTTTCTGATTAACATTTAGATCTATGATACGTTTTGAGTTAATTTTTGCATGAAGTGTGAGATATAGGTATAGGTTCTTCTTTTTTTTTTTGAATATATATGTCTATTGTTCCAGCACCATTTGTTGTGAAGATTATTCTTTCTCCATTGAATTTTCCTTTTCATCTTTTAAAAAATCAATTGGTAGAATTCACTAGTAAGAGCATTTGGATTTGGAGTTTTCTTTGTCAGGAGGATTTTAATTACTAATTCAGTTTCTTTAGTAGATACAAGGATATTCAGATTATTTATTTGTTTTGAGTAGGTTTTGGGTCATTTGAATCTTTCAGGGAATTTGTTGATTTTATTCATGTTATTGAATTTATAGCTATGGAGTTGTTTTTAGTATTCCCTTATTTTCCTTTTAATGTCTCTCAGGTTTATGGTGATACATCCTCTTTTATTCATGACATAAATAATTCGTATCTTTTCTTTTTTTAAAATTGATCTATCTAGCTAGATATTTATCAATTGTATTGATTTCTTTATAGAACCAGCTTTTGGTTTCATTAATTTTCTTTGTTTTCTTTTTTCACTTTCATTGGTTTCTGGTATTGTAATCATTTCTTCTACTTGCTTGGAGTTTAGTTTGCTTTAATTTGCTAATTTCTTAAGTGGAATATAACTTATTGATTCGAGATCTTTGTCCTTTTCTAGTATTAGCATTTAATACTATAAATTTCCTCTCTATGCACTGTTTTAGCTGTATCCCTCAAATTTTGGTAAGCTGTATTTTCATTTAATGCAGAATATCTTCTAATTTTTTTTGACCCATGGATTATTTAGAAGTATACTGGTTAATTTCCAAATATTTGGGGATTTTTTTCCCAAACATCTATGTTATGATTTCTAGTTTAATTCCATTATGGTAAGAGAACATATTTTGTATAATTTCAATTCTTTTACATTTCTTAAGTTTCATGTTACAAGATAGAAAATGGTCTATCTTGGTGAGTGTTTCATGTGCATTTGAAGAAATATGTATTCTGATGTTGTTGAGTGGAGTGTTTTGATAAATGTCAATTAAATCTGTCCAGTTGTGTGATAGTGTTCAGTTCTTCCATACTTTTTCCTGATTTTTCTTTTAGTTCTATTGATGGTTGAGAGAGAAATGTTGAAGATTCCAAATATAATGTGGATTTGTCTATTTCTCCTTTCAGTTGTTTCAGCTTTTGTTTTGGTTATTTTCAAGGTCTTTATTCAGGTGCATAGAAATTTAGGATTGTTATGTCTTATTTGTATGAATTAACTCTTTTATCATTATGTAATGACCTTCTTTATCCCTGATAACTTTCCATGTTCTAAAATTTTGTTTTTGTCTGATATTAATATAGCCTCTTTGGCTTTCGCTTGAATAGTGTTTCTGTGGTAGATCTTTTTCCGTCATTTTAGTTTTACCCTATAGGTCTTATATTTCATCTACTCTGACAATCTCTGTATTTTAATTAGTATATTTAGACCACTTGCTTTCAATGTAATTACTGATATGGTTGGTTTTAGGTCTGCCAATTTTTAATTTGTTTACTGTGTGTCCCCTCTATTTTTCATTTCTCTATTTTTCCTTTCCTGACTTCTTTTGGATTATTTGAATTCTTTATGTTATAGATGACATATGCATGACATCTACATAATTCTAAACCCCACCAGGCAATGTTATCATTTTCGTTTTCAACAGGCTTAAATATATTAAAGAACATAAAAGAAGTGTAGTTAATTTTTTTACCTAGATATTTACCATATATGTAGTTCTTCTTTATTCCTTAAATTCCAAGTTTCTTTCTGTTATGATTTCCCTGTTGCCTGATAATCTTCTTTTAGTACTTTTTTTAGAGCAGATGTGTTGCTGATGAATTCTCTTAGTTTTCCTTCATCTGAGAATGTCTTTTTCCTCTCCTTCATTTGTGAGGGATATTTTCTCTGGTTAATAGTTCTTTTACTTTAAAAATGTTCCATTGTATTTTGTCCTCCATGGTTTCTGATGAGAAATCTTTAGTCATTTGACTCATTGTTTCCCTATAATTAACGTGTTTTACATTGTCTTTTTAAAATTATTTTTCTTGAAAAAAATTAGTTTTCAACAATTTGATTATGATGTATGGAGGATTTTTATTCTTTGAGTTTATCCTGTAGGGGTTCACTGAGCTTCTTTATTATGTAGTTTCTAACTTTCACCAAAATTTGGAAAAATTTAACCATTATTTCTTGAAATATTTTTCTTCATTAATTCTTTTTTTCCCCCTCCTTTTGGGACTCTAATAACCTGAATACTAGAATTTTGAGACTGTTTGACAAATTCCTGAAGCTCTGTTCATTTTCCTACAATCTCTCTTTTTATAAACCTCTGTTGTTTAGATTGGATAATTTATATAGAGTTCCCTAACTCTTTAGTATTTCTGTTTTGCTAATGAGTCCATCTCATTAATGTTTTATTTTAGTTAATGTGTTCTTTAATTCCAAATTTGCATTTATTTCTCTTTTTATAGTTTCTATTTCTTTGGTGAACACTTCTGTCTTTCCATTCATTTGAGAGAGTTTGCCCTTCCTTCATGGAACATAGTTACAATACCTGCTTTATAGTCTTTGTTTGGTAATTTCAGTATCGTCGTCATGGGATTGTCATCTGTTGATTGTCTTTTGCCTTGAGAATTGTTGAGATTTTGATTAATGTTGTATTGTGTCTTGGACATTTTGAATATTGTATTATGATACTCTGGGTCTTTGGGTCCTATTAAAATTCTCTGGAGAAAGTCAACAGTCAACCTGGTTCAATTTAGACAATGTGTCCCAATCTGTCTTCTGTGGTCTGTGGATCTGATGTCAATTTAGTTTTCAAAGCCCTTCCAGTGCCCCATCCCAATCAGAGACCTGCAGCAGATGAGCAAGAAGGAGCCCTGAGCAAGTTCTGTTTGTATTCCACCCAGGGGCCAGTCTGGGACCTAAGCAGTGTAGGTGCATTCTCAAAGCCTTTGCTATTCTGCTTTGGATCAGTTCCACTCATGCACAGCTCATGCATGAGCCTAGGACATCATGCGTAGGTTTTGGGGGGTCCTCTCTCCTCTCTCCAGCTCCCAAACCCTCCAGTTCTAAGATACCCCTTTTCATAGATCTCTGGCTACAAAGCTAGGGCTTTTTCTTCCCTGCACTGTCACACATATTTCCCTCAACCAAATCTGCCTCGGAGGTGAAGCAGCAAAAGAAAAAAGAGAGAGAAATGACAGGGATTCTCCCTATACTATTCAGAGCACATCAGCCTCATTTCCAAGTTTCTGCAGTCAAAGAGAAGGTTTTCTCTCAGAGTTTTAGGTCCCTGCATACTGCCCCAGCCAAAGGGGTGCTGCCTGTGTTTGGATTTGCCTCATGGGAGGGCCAGGAGAGTGAAGAGAAAAAAATATGGGGATTTTCCCTATGCTCTCTATCACATAAGCTCCCACCTCCATCTGCTTTCCTCTAGCCAGAAAGAGAAGGTTTCTCTTGGAGATTTTTCTATTTAAACTTGCTATGAAGTCCTATGATTCAGGCTGCCTTAGTGTCTAAATACAGAGATACAGGAAAGGAAAACTCTAGGAAACTCACCACCCTATTGATCATTCCTTAAGTTTTTATTTCCCTGCTCATTTAACATGCTATTATTAACTTTTTCAATCTTCAGATAATTGCTTTATGATTCCTTTCCAGAGTTTTTACTTGTAATTCATGGGCAAGACAATGGGCTTTTTCCATGTTAGTCCAAACTGGAAACTTCCCCTCATTTTTCAAAGCATTTATTTATTCTATAAAAGGTGGCCAATTGTAGTTGAAATAGTTCTATTTGTTGTGTTTTTCAGGTATGTTATGAATTATATAGAATTTCAGACTGGGTAACTCATTTCCATTTTAGCATTATTTCTATGGGAAAATATATACTAAATTCTAAATAACCATCATATGAAGATGACATTTGGGACACAACTAGTTCCTATCATGTCTTCCAGATGACAAAGGGGCTTGGATCCTGATGTAGAAATTTGCTTTGTCCGTAAAGTTTCCTTTATTTCTGTGTTCTGTACTCTATTGTTGATTCTGGTTTGGGCATGTCTTCGTGTATACCTGCCTCTCTGATTCAGAATCTGTGTCATGCTATTTCCTCATGGCTTCATGGCATTTTTGCTTGATCTGCCCCTTCGCTTCTGTCCTTCTGGGTCTTGATCTTATGCTATTATAGTCTGTTCATACCCTTCATGCTAATAATTGGAGAATATTACATTTACTGAATATTTGTGTTTCCCCCAAAATCGTATGTTGGAACCCTTACGAATGGGATTAGTGCCCTTGTAAGAAGAGCACAAGAGAGATAATCTCTCTCTTTCTGCCCTGTGAGGACTCAACAAGAAGACGGCTGCCTGCAAACTGGGAAGAGGGCTCTCACCAGAATCTGACCATACTGGCACCCTGATCTCAAGCTCTTCAGCCTCCAGAGCTATGAGAAGTAAATTTCTGTTGTTTAAGCCACCCAATCTATGGCATTTTTATCATAGACTGAACTAAGACACAGACACTACTATGAATCTTGTTCTTTCTTAAGTGATTGATTCAGAAGATTTTGTATTCTGTTCTAGGCATTGCTTTAGGAGTTGGGGGATACCAAAATTAATGGCACATAGACCCTGACTTTAGAAAGCTCATCCTTTAGTAGAAGACTATATATTACCGTGCTATAAGGACAAAAGAGGGGAATTTAGAAAAAGGCTGGATTATTTCTTGATTGAGAGTTCAGAGACTACTTAATAAAGGAAGTAGCATTTGAACTGACCTGAGAGAAGAAGCAGGGTTTACGGATGAATAGAAAGGAGGACAATCATATTTGGAGGAAACTGTATGGAAGAATGTCAAGGAACAGGAAAAGCACAAGTTGGGAATAGTGGGTTCTGTCCATCAGCTGGCAGTTAGGGAGTCAGAAGGAGTAGTATTTTCCCTCCATCAGGCACAGATGCGCCATGGTATATGCACGATCCTGTTGTTCAGGAAACCTCTTCATATCCTTCTGTCTCTTCCTCAGCACCTGGCCTTCCCTAAGGCATGGTTATTGTGGAAATTAAGAACGCAACATGCCATGGAAGATGCCAAATAAACACTGGGGCTTCTTATTCTTCAAGGGATCTATGCCCAGTTTCCAGGTGCAGGTGCAGGTGCAGGTAAAGGTCCTCCATCCCCTCAAAAGCATGGCTGTCCTCGCTCAGGAAGACTCTGCTTCCAGAAGGCCCAGAGATGAGTCCTCTGCTCCACAGATGGAGCAAATTCTCCCTTATATTGACTGTAGGTGGATCTCAAATAAGACCTGAGAACTGGAGGTCTCATCACCCAGCTCTGAAGGCATGTCCAGAAGGAGGGTTTCTAAAGAATTTTAAGTAACTGGAAGGGTTTTTGGAATAAGCAAACTGACGCCCAAGATGACAGTACTCATTTGCATGTAAATTTTCTGGTCTATTTTTATTTTAAAGCTTCCTTGCATCATAGTCATCCAGCATATGTCTCAAAGCTGCCTGTCATCCGTTGTTGTTTTTTTTAAAGTCAGCTTAAGGAGGCTAATTGTCTCAATGCCTCTTACAACCTGTTATTTATTTGAAAGTGCATTTGCAGTAGTGCATTAAATGGTAGCCTAGTGACCTGAAAGAGTTAATGTGCCTCCCCTTTTGCTGAACTCCTTTTACCTTAGAGTCACTTAGGCACTTAGGGAATTTTATTCAGTGAATCCGAAATAACCGTGTCTGACCCAGGTGCAGCGAGTAGAGGCTTTTAAAACATGTTAAGACAGGGCTGTCTACTGACCCGTGACACATATCAGAGAGTTAAAGAATAACTGTCTGTTTTATCACAGCTGTACCTGCTGTCATGGAATGTTTAAAGTCAAATCAGAACCAAGGCTGGAGGCTAGCAAGCCAAATACAGCAGATGACTAGAGTCAAGGCAGGTTTAACCCTAACACACACAATAAACTTAAAAAAATGCAAACCAGATCACGTCACTTGCCTGCTTAAAAGCCCTCAGTGGTTTCAGGATAAATCTTCAATTCCTCAGCATGACATCAATTCCCATCATGAAGTGGTCCCAGACTGACTTTTTTAGGCTTATTCCTTGTGTAAATACCCACGCTAGTGTGCTAGGGCTGCCATCACAAACTACCACAGGCCGGGTGGCTTCCACAACAGAAATTTACTTTCTCACAGTTCTGGAGGCCAGAAGTATAAGAACGAGGTGTCAGCTGGGCTGGTTTCTTCTGAGGCCTCTCTCCTTGGCTTGTAGTTGGAGATGTCTTCACATGGTTTTCCCTCTGTGTCTGTCTGTGTCCAAATTCCTTTTATTATAAAGAGACCTGTCATATCAGATTAGGGCCCACCCTAATGATTGCATTTCAACTTAATTTCCTCTTTCAAGGCTCTATTTCCAAATACAGTCACATTCTGAGGTACTGAGAGTTAGAATGCCAATCTATGAATTTTGGGGACGTGCAATTCAGTCCATAACAACAGTTGTGCTCTGGTCATGCTAACTTACTCTCAGCTCTCCAAATAGGCCTTGCTTGCTTTCACTTCTTGACTTTTCACATGTGGGTCCTTTCCACATTTCCTTGCCTGGCTAGCTCCTACTTGACTCAAGTATCACCTTTGTCACTGCTAGGCTGTGATCTAGAGAGCCAACACTGTGTCTTGCTCATTCCTGCACTGACCGAAATTTTGCTCAAAAAATGTCAAACTGAATTGACAATTTTAGGGACTTGAAGAAAGAAAATGAAGCAGAGATATTGTTGATGCTTCCTCTGCTTTTCATCCCTTTCCACATCTCTCCTTTTTCGTGATACTTGCCAATCCTGGTCCCGCCCAGGTCAGCCTTTTGGGTCTGAGTCTGGCTTGGGTTGAAGCTGGGTGATCAATACATCAGGAAGAATGCCATGAGGAGGCAAGTGTCCGAGTGGCCATGAGAGCTAATCTGCGCACTATGGTACCCACTATCCATATATGGCTATTTCAATTTAGATAACTTAAAGTTAAATAAAACTAAAAATTCATTTTCTCAACCATGCTAGTTACATTTCAAGTACTCAATAGCCACATAAGGCTAGTGGCTACTTTATTGGATAGCACAGATACAGTCCATTTCCATCATTGCAGAAAGTTCTATTGGGCAGCTCTTTGAGGACCGAAAAGGCCAGGTTGGTCTGTGTTCACTTCCTCTACCTCACCCTAAGCCTTTTGTTTGGGCCCTTTTATTTGGACAATCCTAGGTGTACTGAGCTGACCAAATTTTTGGTCTTTTCTGAAGCAAATAAAACCTTGACCCCAGAATCTACCTATCATACTTACTTGGGTATGACTCATAGTTGATCTTTATACCCTAGTGTCACTTGGCAACAGAATATACTCTTTCAACACAATTCTGTTTGTATCTATATCCAAGACTACAGATGTATTTATGGAAAACTTGGGATACCAGTGAAGGTTGTCATAGTGCTCCAAGAGTTCTTTTATGTCCTGAGACTGAACTACAATATAGTCACCAAGTACTATTTCTTCTTCTTTCCTATTAAGACCTGCTCTTAGGGAAAAATGATGTATTAGTCATTTCTTTTTTTATTTTTAAGTCGTTTCTTTCTTAGCAAGAATGTATCATATTACCTTGCCCTATAGTGTAGGATGGAATAACACAATAAATCTGGGTTAAGAAATTTGACTCTACCCCTACCATCTGTGTGAGCCTGGGAAAGTATTCTGTCCCTTTGAAGTCTCTGTTTCCTGTGCTATAAAATGAGGACAATTAATGTCTACTTCATATTGTTATAAGAATTGATGTGGGAGGGTATATAATACCTACCCCAGAACACATGCTAAAGATTAGTTTTCTTTCATATTTTTTCTCTGTCAAAGAAATTTAGTTATTGGGAATTCCTCAGAATAAGATTTTTGAGGGTGTGGGGTACACTGGGGGAGAGGTAGAGCCTTTTCAGAGGGCTCCCTAAAAATATCCCCAGGGCCAGACCTCTGTTTTGCCTGTAGATCTGTTTGAGCCTGAGAGGAGGCACAAAAGGTGAAGCATTGTTTGGCCTCCCAGATTTCTCCTTCCACAGGTGGCATGTTTCTGATGTAATTCCTCTTATAATATCCTGAGGCTCTTTATCATGGACAGAAACCTCACACTGTGAAGAAAAAGTGACTTCTGGAAGTTCAGAGGAATGGCTCAATGTGGCAGTTCATTATTTCTGGTAGCCAAATTGAAAACAAGAGGTGGATTTAGCCCACCAGCAGATTGCATTCTCTGGGCCAATATGCACCTTTGCCCCTGGGAGAAATCCATCAACTCTTCAATCCTGTTTCCATGTCAGCAAGCCACCTACACTGGCATAAAGAAGCTGACTTCAGAATTTCAGCATTTAAAGGAAGTCTTTACTTTTGAGGTTTATATTCTGCTTGTATAAGAAAAAAATTTGTTTTTTGAGAGGGTCACCTTTGTTGTTGATGACCGGCACTGACAACAAGAAGAATGTGGTACCCAGGGGTTACAGATGTAAGACAAATAGTGCTTAAAACAGAAGCTCTTCATATATTAACAGAAAAATCTTCAATTTTCTCCTTGAATTGAACTAAAGGTAAATGATTCTATCAGATAAATTACTTTAACTGTATTTTTCCATGATATATTTTAAATTTGAAAAGCATATGTGAAAGTGTTACAATTGAAAAAGATTTATATGCCACTGTCTTGTTTTCCTACTGTGTTGCAATTTACTCCATAATTCAAAACATTTTAGAGCTTTCAGACACTGTAGTAGCCATGATGACTGGGGTGGAATTAATTCCTAAAGGGTTGACTGAGTCAGTAGGGTGCTGTGATCGTATTTTTATGGACTGCACAGTATTTAACTTGTTATTTCTTTTATTCAATAAGAGAAATGGTCCTTCCTTCCACCTCTCTTCTTCCTTCTTTTCCTCTTTCCCTTCTTCCCTTTCTTCCTCTCTCCATTCATTCCTCCCTTTCTCATTTTGAACAAAGGAGACTCTAGTTTTACCCCCTGCTGTATAATATTAAATCCTATAAAAATTAAACAGAATTTATTGAATACCTCCTCTCTTCTAGTTATGGTTCTAAGCGCTGGGGATGCAGTAGATGAAAAAGGTATATAAACCCCTGTCCTCATGGAGCTCATATTCTCAAAATAATCTCTATTTTTGGGGGGGTTCTCTTGAAGCATTTTGGAGGGTTTGTCATAAACTGTAAAGGATAATTTAATTTCTCTGGTTTTCAGCACTTGCTAAAAAGCCATTTCCACCTTCTGACTGAATTCCATACAGCCCATTACCTAAAGCTTAGAAAGCCTTAAACATCTCTATACTTAAATCTCTCATTTCAAATGAAACCTATCTAGAAACTTCTGTAGTTATAAATCATTTTTGTTTTACTAAAATTCTTTTCTTTCCTTTGTTAAAATCTTGATGAATTGTCCTGTTTCCCCATTTCTACTTGAATGTTTATGAGGCAAATGCCACCCAGTACTAATTCATCTTATTCAGGTTCTGAAATTTGCAACCCTTTTCCTCTGACAAACAATAGATGGCAACATGTTCTGCATCAAGATCACAGCCATGCTGTTTTTCTTATGCATAATGTATTTTTGAGTTCCTAGGCATGAACTGTGCAACTTTCACACCATGTGTTAACAAATTAGGTGGCAGGACACAAAATGCAAGCAAAAGAAAGATCTCTCAGTGAGATCCATTTTACATAAATCTAGCATTTATGAATGGGACAAAGCTCAATAAGTTTAAAACAATTTTGTTGAAGCCATTACCTTTGTCCCATCTCTTTTTGAATTTTCTTCAATGTATCATTTTCTGTAGTTCCCTGAACCATACCTAGCAATTCAGACTGTGAATAAACTTAGCTAAGAATACACTCAAATGATACCACGAGAGGGGTCAACTCGTGTGTACGATCATTTTCATTTTTCATACTTAATTTTTCCTTTCCCTAATAAAGTGAGACAAACAATCCTTTTAATTACATAAACTTGATTTCTGATATCCTATTTAATGATTTTTCCTGAGTACAGCTATTCTAAAGTTTGACTCTCCGTCAGTGAGATATATTCTTAGAGGTGGTGTAAGGAATTCAAATTTGATGGTCGTATTCCCTTTCTTCTAAAGAGCTAGGTTTCAAAGTGGGAGGTGTTTGCTTGTATTTGTTTCCTGGGAAGCTTATGTCTAAGGCAAAAAGAGTGTTTGTTTCATTTTTCCTCATTTCCTTCCCTTCCCTAATTTTCATCTTCAAATATTTAATGAATTCTTAGTATGTATAAAGCACTGTTCAAGGTGCTATTCTTGGGAAAGAGAATTAATAAAAATAATATTATGTTAATAATTAATAGATATAAATTTGTGCCTATTTTTGTCATGCACTTTAGTTTGTTCATGAATGTATCTCATAAACTCTGGGTGGAGCTCTAAAATCAGGAGCATAGTGTCTTGCTCATGTAGTTGCACAGTAAATGTTAAACTGATTTAATCTCTACATATTGTTAATGAAGAACTCCTTCCATTGTCCCCCTTTTATTTAAAATTGAAGCTTTATTTTTGAGAGGTACTGTCAAGTGGGTCCAAGGAGGTGATTTGGTGCTTTGCTTCAATAAGAGTGTTTATGAAGATGCTGACCAATTGAATTTAATGTCACCAGAAGACAGAAAGGAGAAGGGCTTAAATTAAAAGAGGAGACTCGTGAGCTAAATATAGTGAAGAACTTGACTGAAAAAAGATGGAATAAGCTCCTTGAGGAGCTTGTGGTATATCCATTCTAGCAAAAGCTTAAACAAAATTATTAATAATTGCTCATTATGGATGCTTATTTACTTTCTAAGAAAGGAGTGATAGATTTTCCCAGAGAAACAAAAGCTGAGGAGTTCATTAGCACTACACCTGCCTTACAAGAGAGGGTTCTTGAAGTTGAAATAAAAAGATGCTAAACAGCAACATTATAGCATAAGAAAGTAAGAAACTTGCTGATAAAGATGAATATATAGACAGATACAGAATACTGTATTTCTATAATGGCATTTGGTATATCATTTAAAATTCTAGTATAAAAGTTAAAAGACAAAATATTAAAAATAACTGTAACTAAAATTGTGTTAAAAGATATACAATATGAATAGATATAAATTATGACAACAGTTATATAAAGTGTGGGGGAGAAGTTAAGGTATAGAGTTTTTGTATGTGACTGAACTTAAGTCATTATCAGCTTAAAATGGACTGCTTTAATTATAAGATAATTTATGTAAGCCCCAAGGTAACCACACATACACATTTTAAAAAACCTGTAGAAGTTACACAAAAGAGAAAGAAGTTAAAGCATGTCAATACAAACAATCAACAAAACACAAAGGAAAGACAAACGAAAGTACCAAAAGACTACAGGAAACAGTTAACAAAATGGCAGTAGTAAATTCTTATCTATCTATAATTACATTAAATGGATTAAACTTCCCAATCAAAAGATATGAAATAGCTGAATAGATAAAAAAAAATAAGACCCAACCATATACTGTCTATAAGAACTCACTTTAGATTTAATGACACACATAGGCTGAGAGTGAAGAGTAGTAAAAGATATTCCAAGCAAATGGTAACTGAAAGAAAGCAGGGGTGGCTACTTAATCAGAAAAAGGTAGACTTTAAGTAAAAAACTGTCACCAGAGACAAAGAAGATCATTATATAGTGATAAAAGGGTTAATCAACCAGAAAGATATATCCAGGAAGATATAACAATAAATATATATGCATGCAACATCAGAACACCTTAATATATGAAGCAAACATTGATAGAACTAAAGAGACAAATAGATAGTAATACAATAATAATAGGAGACTTCAATACCCCACTTTCAATAGTGGATAAAATATCCAGCCAGAAGATCAATAAGGAAACAGAGGACTTGAACGACACCACAGACTAAAGTGACCTAACAGACATATATTGAACATTCCATCGAACAACAGTGCAGTACACATTCTATTGAAACCCACATGGGTCTTTCTGTAGGATAAATCACATGTTAGGTCAAAAAACAAGTCTTACAAATTTGAGAAGATTGAAGTCATACTAAATATCTTTTCTGACAATAATGGAATGAAACTAGAGATCAATAGCAGAGGGAAAACTGAAAAATTCACAAATGCATAGAAATTAAACAACATACTATTGAACAACCATTGGGTCAAAGAAGAAATGAAAAAGGAAATTAAAAAATACCTTGGAACAAATGAAAATTAAAACACAACATAACAAAACTTATGGATGGGGACTTCCCTGATGGCGCAGTGGTTAAGAATCCACCTGCCAATGCAGAGGACACGATTCGAGCCCTGGTCCAGGAAGATCCCACATGCCATGGAGCAACTAAGCCCGTGCACCACAACTACTGAGCCTGCACTTTAGAGCCCACAAGCCACAATTACTGAGCCTGTGTGCCACAACTACTGAAGCCCATGCACCTAGAGCCCGTGCTCCGCAACAAGAGAAGCACCTTAATGAGAAGCCCATGCACTGCAATGAAGAGTAGCCCCTGCTAACTGCAACAAGAGAACACCCATGCACAGCAACAAAAACCCAATGCAGCCAATAAATAAATAAATAAATAAATTTATATTAATAAAACTTATGGGATGCAAAAAATATAGGACTAAAAGGAAGCTCATAGCAATAAACAACTGCAAAAAAAAAAGAAGAAGAAAGATCTCAAATAACTTAACTTTACACCTCAAAGAGCTAGAAAGAGAAGAACAAACTAAGGCCAGAGTTAGTAGAAGAAAGGAAATAATAAAGGTTAGAGCAGAAATAAATAAAATAGAAAATAGAACAATAATAGAAAAAAATCAACAAAACTAAGGGTTGTTTTTTTTGAAAAAATAAACGAAATTGACAAATCCTTAGGCTAAGAAAAAAAGACTCATAAAATCAGAAATAAAAGAAGAGACATTACAATTTTTGCAGCATAAATAAAAGAATCATTAGAGACTAGATGAACAATTTATGCCAACAAAATTGATAACCTAGAAGAAATGGATAAATTCCTAGAAACATACAATCTGCCAAGACTAAATCATGAAAAAAGAGAAAGTTTGAACATACCTGTAACTGGTATGAAGATTGAATCAGCAATCAAAACCTCCCCCAAAAGAAAAGCCCAAGCCAGATGAATTCTACCAAACCTTTAAAGAATTAACACATTTTTTTTTTTTTTTTTTTTTTTTTGCGGTACGCGGGCTTCTCACCGTTGTGGCCTCTCCCGTTGCGGAGCACAGGCTCCGGACGCGCAGGCTCAGCGGCCATGGCTCACGGGCCCAGCCGCTCCGCGGCATGTGGGATCCTCCCGGACCGGGGCACGAACCCATATCTCCTGCATCGGCAGGCGGCCTCTCAACCACTGTGCCACCAGGGAAGCCCCTGAATTAACACATTTTTGACCGGAGATGTATTACAGCCACAGGTGTTAGTTTCTGAAAAAATCCCCTGGTCAATAATGTGTTAACACCAATACTTCTCAAATTCTTCCAAAAAATTGAAGAGAAGGGAACACTCCCAAACTCATTTTATGAGTCCAGAATTATCCCAACACTAAAGCTTGGCAAAGACACCACAAGAAAATAAAACTACAGGCCAATATTCTTTATGAATACAGATGGAAAAATCCTCAACAAAATACTAGAAAGCTGAATCCAATAGCACATTAAATGTATCATACACTATGACCAAATGGGGTTTATCCCTGGGTTTCAAGGATGATCAACAGACAAAAATCAATTAATGTGATGTACCACATTAACAGAATAAAGGATAAAAAATCACATGATCATCTCAATAGATTCAGAAAAATTGTTTGACAAAATTAAACACCTTTTTATGATTAAAAACTTTCAACAAACTAGGAGTAGAAAGAAAGTATCTTAACAAAATAAAGACCATATATGAAAAGCCCACAGCTAACATTATACTCAAGGAACAAGGCAGGATGCCCACTCTCACTACTTCTATTCAACTTAATACTGGAAATCCTAGCCAGAGCAATTAGTCAAGAAAAAGAAGTTAAGGGTTTCCAAATCAGAAAGGAAGAAGTAAGACTGTCCCTGTTTGCAGATAACATGAACTTAAATATATAGAAAAATCCTAAAGACTCCACCAAAAAAATATTAGAACTAATAAACAAATTCAGTAGTTTCAGGATACAAAATCAACATACAAAAATCAGTTGTGTTTCTATACACTAACAGTGAACTATCTGAATAGAAAACAATCCCATTTACATTAGTACCAAAAAAAAACCCCCAAAAACTTAGGAATAAACTTAAAACTAAGGAGGTGAAAGACTTGTATACTGAAAACTATAATAACACTGATGAAAGAAATGAAAGAAGACAAAAACAAATGGAAAGACATCCTGTGTTTATGTCTTGGAAGACTTAATATTGTCAAAGTGTCAATACTACCTAACGTGATCTACAAATTCAATGCAATCCCTATTTAAATCCCAGTGGTTTTTTTTTTACAAAAATATACAGAAAAATAATTCTGTAATTCATATGGAACTACAAAAGACCATGGAATGGCTAAACCAATCCTGAGAAAGAAGAACAAAGCTGAAGGCATCACACTTCCTGATTTCAAAATATATTACAACATATTTTACAATGTATATTACAATGTATTATGTTAACTGAAACAATGTGGTACTGGCATAAAGACAGACACATAGACCAGTGGAACAGAATAGAGAGCCTAGAAATAGATCTACACATATATGGTCAGCTTATCTTCTACAAGGGTGCCAAGAATACACAATGGAGAAAGAATAGTGTATTCAGCAAATGGTATTGGGAACACTGAGCGTCCATATGAAAATGAAATTGGATTCTTACATTATACCATACACAAAATTAACTCAAAATTGAAGACTTAAAATTAAAACCTGAAACTGTAAAACTCCTAGAAGAAAACATAGGAGAAAAGCTTAAAGACATTGTTTGTGGCATGACAATATGACATCAAAAGCATAGGCAAAAAAACAAAAATAAATAAATGGGACTACCTCAAACTAAAAATCTTCTGCACAGCAAAGGAAAGAATCAACAGAGTGAAAAGACAACTTATGGGATGAGGGAAAACATGTGCAAACCATATATATGATAAGGGGCTAATATCTAAGATAGATAAGGAACACATACAATTCAATAGCAAAAAACCTAATAACCCAATTAGAAAATGGGGGTAAAGACTTAAATAGACATTTCTCCAAAGAAGATGTACAAATGGCTAACAGCTATATGACAAAATGCTCAATGTCAGTAATCACTTGGGGGAAATGCAAATCAAAATCTGGATGTTTATCCAAAAAGAATTGTAATCAGGATCTTGAAGAGATAGCACTCCCATGTTCATTGCAGTGTAAGTATAGGTGCCAAGATATGGAAACAACATAAATGTCCATTGACAGGTGAATGGATAAAGAAAATGTGGTATGTATATACAATAGAGTACTCTTTAGCCTTGAAAAAAGGAAATTCTGTAATATGTGACAATATGGATGAACCGTGAGGACATTTTTCTAAGTGAAATGAGTAGTCACAGAAAGACAAACACTGCATGATTCCACTTATATGAGGCACCTAAAATAGTCAAACTCGTAGAAACAAAGAGTGGAATGGTGGTTGTCAGGGGCTATGAGGAGGGGAGAAATGGGGAGTTACTAATTAATGGGCATAAAGTTTCAGTTAAGTAAGATGAATTAATTCCAGAGACCTGCTGAACAACATTGTACCTATCGTCAACAAGTAGTGAATTATACCCCTAAAAATTTGTGAAGAGAATAGATTTCATGTTGTGTTCTTACTGTAATAAAATTAAAAAGATAAAACTTAATTTTCTTCAGATACTTTTATAGTTTCATTTAAATGATTGATCCATTTAGAACTTAAAGTTTTGAAATAGTGATTTAACTGTATTACCATTCCTAAAATTGATTGCTAGTTATCCCAATGCCATTTGTTATAGTCATTATTTTTTCATTAATTTGAAATCCCATCTTTGTCAAATCTTTGATGTGTTCCTGGACTTTGTATTGCTCTGCTTCTTTTTCTTTTTCTTTTTACACTGGTACTATGCTGGTTAATTGCTGTATTTTTACCATCTGGTAGGCCAGCCTTCCTGTATTATTTTTCTTTTCAAATTTCTCTTGAAAACCTTTTTAGTTTATTCTTTCAGAAGAAGTTCAGAATTATATTGTCAAGTTCCCCAAAATACTTTTGAGTCTGATGGGAATTGGATTAAATCTATAGATTAATTTACTGAGACTTCATAATAATCTTTTCATTCAAGAATGTGGTCTCTCTAATAAAATCTTTTATGTCCTTTGGTTAAATTTTATCATTTTCTTTATACAGGCTATATGTTTATCTTTTTTGCCACTGGGAAAGGGATTTTTCCTATTATATTCTATAACTAGGTATTGTTGGTATAAATAAGAGCCATGGCTTTTGTTACATTTATTAGGTAATGACCACCTACCAAACTTGATTATTGTTTCTTCCAGGTGAGTCCATGGCTGGTGTTTGAAAGAGGAAAGCAGGTAGCCTGGGAGCCAGAAAGGGTGGCAGCTGACTGGCCTTGGAGGCCTCACAGGTTGTGACTCCCAGTCTTACAGTTATAGAAACTGGACTTTCACCAATACCCCCCATAGATGGATAAACACCACACTAGCAAAGGCCTAACGGATAAAACAGGACGGAAACTTAATATACCATGAAGGGCCATCCTTTTGTAGGAATGAGAATGATCTTATGTTTCAATGCAAGGCACTTACATTATTTATTTTGAGGTAGTTGGGAAATAAAATTAGCAATGAAAAATTTGCTTGGGAAGCAGGCAGATCAATGGTCTTGGAGTTCATTTCAGTTGGGTTATATTGGAATTGAATTTTCTCAAATCCTAAGCAGATAGCAAATATTTCTCCAAGGTCCAGAATGTTCTGCCTGAGCAGTTTTCATTCTCCTGGCTAGTACTGAACGCAGGCTTCCAGGTTTGCCTTCTGGACCTATAGCATTTTTCGGCTGGCCACTGACGTCTCTTGGTGCACTCTTTGTTTAGATGCATTCTTACTACCAAAAATTTTAGATAACTGTTTTTAGAAGAGCAGGTCTTTAGGGACAGAGATTTTCTGTCTCCTCCCATTATGTGTTGATTTAATTAGATTAACTTTCAGAAAGTGGCCTTAATTTTTTGACTTCTAAGTTTAGTTTATGTGTGGGAAAATTACCTAATTATGAACCCCTCCACCCATGGTACCTACAGCCATACGGAAAAAAACAGAATTTGTGACCATGTTGGTTTCTATAATTCTTTTTGCACAAATTAAGGTTATTAAATGCACAAAGGTAAAGTTAATAATTCCATTTGGATGTCAAAGGTTGGGAAGGATGGGACAGATAGAGCTTAATTAAATGTGCATAACTGTCACCTTCACCTCAGTTCCTTTTGGTGGCCAACACCAGCACCACAGCTGTGAGAATCCCAATGACAGCCAAGGGATGCTTCAGGGAACAAAAGCCCTGCATACTTTTGAGAATATTGTTGGATAATGGGCTGAAGGTTCTGTTTCTGTCTGTGGCTCAGGAGGGGATGTTTTGTTTCTCCTGAACCAGAGCAGGAGAATTTAAACCCCTTAATAAAAAATGAGCAGATAAAGCTGCTCACCAACTTAATAAACATCATTTTATTATAGTTTGGCTTAATATAATTTGTTGGAGTCAGTCCATTGGATGTTATCTGAGACATTAGCCAGAAAAACAGTTTCAACTAGGCTTGCTTAAGCTGAGAGAGCACAGCAAATACCCACCACTTTCAACATAAATACAAACTCAAAGAAGAGCCAGATAGAAATTTACACCGTACAAGTAAACTTACCAGTAATAAGGGCTAATTAGTCTGAATAGGTGCATTATACTTGGTGCTGGTTGTTTGAACCTTTACTTGTTTCTTTTATGGTTTACATATTTGCTATGTGTAGGTCATGCTCTAGACTTCCCCCATGCTGCTGAAGTGGGCTGATGATCTTACTTCCACTTTACAAATAGAGACAGAGGTTTTAGAAGGCCTTCCTTGATTGGAAGTGTAAAAGTGTGTAGTCTTCCCAGAGCCTGTGTTTCATACACCCTCTTTTCAGTACCCTCAAGCCTGTCACAATGCATTTAGCTAGAGTACCTTCACCGGATAATGTTTGGCATATTGTGGCCATGTCCTGGAATAGCTCCCACCATTTGTCAGAATACCATTTTCAGAACCAAAAGGGGAAAGCCTCAATAAACTGTTGTTGAATTACTGAAAGGAGTGATATAAATAACACTGATATTTTGTTCTTTGGGACTGGCTGCCAGCAAAAAGTAAGAGTATAAACAATAAAGAAGAGAATCAAGAACAGATCTGAGCAGGAAAGGAATAAGTTGAGGCAGAGGAGGAGAAATCAGAGAAGGAGGAAAACGTGGAGTGCAGCATCCCTGAAGTTAGGAGAGAGTAAAATGGCCACTCTGATGAGAACCAGGAAAAAGCCACTGGGTTTTGGGATCAAGAATTCTTTAACAACGTCAAGGAGAGGTTTTGGCAGAGTAGGGTCAGGCCACAGAAGGTTGAAAAGAGAAAGGGCAGTCAGAGGAAGAGATGTTACCTCTGGGTGGTTAAGCACAGGCATTTGCAGTTAGCTAGTCCGGGTTCAAATCCACATTCTGTATTTACTAGCTCTGTGTTTCTGTTGAGTTACTTAAACTTTCCAAGACAGTTTCCTTGTTTGTACAGATGAACTAGAAAGCAGTACCTACCTCAGGAGGAATAAATATGAAAATGTTTATTAATGCTTAGCATAGTACTGGGCCCTCAAGAAACATTCACAAATAGTAGCTGTTAAAAATAAGTAGAAACAGTAAGTTTAGATATTTTTGAGAAAGGAGATTGAAGAACAGGAAAAACTTGAGAATATTTATTAACCAAGTAAAATAGTAACTGTAAAGGAAAATATTGGTGCTGGAATAAAGGGTGATTCATGGAGATGTGAGAGGTGAGTGAAGACAAAATGATGAAAGGAAGAGGGCCTTGATGAAGCATGCCTTTTCAGGCAAAGTAGAAGGAATTTAAAGAGTTTGTTAGATTACTGTAATCTGAAGAGCGAAACTCAGAGATAAATCTATTTGCTGAGAGAATGGAATGGTGAATGTTTAATGGCTTAGTAGAGGAAAAAAGATTTGGAATAGTTGCCATGGCACATGCTATGGAAGACTAATGAAAGATGAGCACAAAACAAGATAAATAGCTGAGTCCCACAGGCCAGGCTGATGACAGGGTGGTTTTATGGTGGACCATGCATCTAAATGGCCAGTTAGGAGACTGTTGCGCTGTACCACTCAGGCCTGCAAGCCTTGTAGTTGCCCAGTCTTGAGACTAAAAAAAGAGCCTGAAGACAGTGACAGAGACATCAATCATTTATTGGACGGGGGGTACTTACACAGGGTCCTGGAGTGACACCCCACTGTGTGCGCCAGATGCTGCAGCAGTCTTTGCTATTTGGGGGAGAAGGAGGCTACCATTTATAGCGGGAATTGATGTCAGGTGGGCTCCTCAGCTACCAGGGACTAATTAAGCCCTATAATTAAGAGGATTGGATAGTCATGTGAGTGAAGCAGGGACTAGTCAAGAAGGGGATGGACAGAGAGTGAGAGAACAGCCATCTTGAACGGCCTGACCATACAGAGACTAACATTGGCAAAACTCCTGGGCACGGAGAAGGTACAGAGAAGGAAGGTGGGGGAATTTATCCAGAGTTGGTACTGGCAATAAAGTATGGGAGAGGGTCTAGAGAAGAGGGATCCTGGAGGGCAAGTCAGAGCTCAGATGATGACTGACTCTCAGGTAGAGGTGCAAAACGAGCCATGTGATGCTTGAAATGTGCTGATGGTCAAAGAGACTAGGGAATGGAAGGTTAGGTGTGGGTAGAGGTCAGATGGATATTTTACTGCATCTTTTAGAATTTACACTCACTTGCATGGAGTTTGAGAGATATTGGCTTCTTGAACAAACTGAAGATAATTTTTACATTCAAAGAAAACTTGGCAAACCTTCAGAAAAAGAAATAAGCTTTGGGTCTATCTCCTTTTGATAAAAACTAAAAAAATGCACAGAAGTCATTCAATTTTCTTGGCCAAAGGCCTTCCTTGAATATGGACTTCAAGGTCAGGAAGCCAGGAAATTAAATATTTTTTTAGTGATAGCTAACCCTCTGGAGATATGTGGAAAGCAAATCTGCTCTACATATGGAGAACTGAATACACAAAAATGAACTCTGTACTTTTGACTTTTTGAAAATCTGAACAGTTGAATAGAAGTATTTTTGGTTTATAGAGATGGTTTATGTATAGATAAGTTACTTACCAGAATCATTTTTTAAAAATAGCCTCTTCTAATAATAAATATTGCCATAATTAAAAGAATCCTTTTAATCCTCATGACTCTGATAGGTAGGTGTATTAGTTTCCTATATTTCCTGTAACAAATTACCACACATTTAGCAGCTGAAAACAACAGGAATAGCTTACAGCTTTGGAGGTCAGAAGTCTGAAATGGGTTTCACCAGGCTAAAAACCAAGGTATCAGCAGGAATACATTTCTTCTGGAGACTCTAGGGTAGAATCTACTTCCTTGCCTTTTCCAGCTTCTAGAGGCTGCCTGTCTTCCTTGGCTGGGGGCCTGTCCCTCTATTTTTAAAGCCAGTAACATAGCATCTTCAAATCTCAGCCTCTCTCTGACCTTTTTCCATTGTCATATATTCTCTGACACTGACCCTTCTACCTCCCTCTTTTAAGGAACGCTGTGATTACACTGGGCCCACCAGGAAAATCTAGGATCATCTTTCCATTTCATAATCCTTAACTTAATCACATTTGCAAAGTCCCCATTGCCATGTATCATAGCATATTCACAGGTTCCAGGTTTGAGAAATGGATGTCTTGGGGGCCATTGCTTTGCCTACCACAGTAGGTATTATTACCCCATTTCATGGATGAGGAAACTGAGACTCAGAATTTAAGTGATTTTTGTTTTGAAGTCATGTAGCTAGTGATGAGCATGAATTAGAGTTCAAGTCTGTCTGAATCCAAAGATCCCATTTTTTCTGTGATACCATGGTCACTTCTCTAGTCCTAAAAGAAGTCTTTGATTTTTATATTTTTTATACAAGTACTATATGAATATGTCCATGCATATTAGTGTCCTTGGCCACTATAACAAATTACCAAAAACTTGATGGCTCAAACAACAGAAATGTATTCCCTCACAGTTCTGGAGGCCAGAAGTTCAAAATCAGTATCACTGGGACAAAATCAAAGTGTTGGCAGGGCTGTACACCCACTGGACTCTTCAGGGAGGGGAGAATCTGTTTTTTGTCTCTTCCAGCTTCTAGTGGCAGCTGGCAGTCCATGATTTGTCACACCACTCTGATCTCTTCCTCTGTCTCACATCTGCTTCTCTGTGTCAAACCCCCTCTGCCTCTCTCTTATAAGGACACTTGTGATGACATTTAGGGCCCACCTGGATTATTCAGGATGATCTTCTCATCTCAAGATCCTTAACTTAGTCACATCTGCAAAAAACCTTTTCCAGCCAAGGTAATATTTACAGGTTCCAGACGTTAGAATATGTATTAATCAGGGTTCTCCAGAAAACAGAATGAAGAGGAGGTCTCTCTCTCTATCTCTCTCTCTCTCTCTCAAGGAACTGGCTCATTTGAGAGTCTCCAAGTCTGAAATCTGTAGGTCAGGTGGACCGGCTCAAAACTCAGGCAGAAATTGATGTTACAGTCTTGGGGCAGAATATCTTCTCTGGGAAACCACAGTGGTTACTCTTAAGGCCTTAACTGATTGGATGAGGCTCACCCACTGCATCAAGGGTAATCTCCGTTAAAGCCAACAATCAAGATATTAACCACATCTACAAAATACCTTCACAGAAACAACTAGATCAGTGTTTCATTAAATAACTGAGTACTATAGTCTAGCTAAGTTAACACATAAGACTAAGTATCATAGGACACATATTTTTGAGGGTACCATTTAGCCCACTACACCATGTTATAAAAATTAAGATTTAGGTAACATAGAAGAATAAAGAATAAAAAATGAAAGCCTGCTTTCACTTTTTGTCCTGTATCCAACTCTCCTCCCCAGAAGAAACTTTGGTGTTTATAATTTGTTTGGTGTTTATAATTTCAGATTTCCCCCATGCATTTATAGATTTACATAATGTACATATATGGAGTATATCCATTTCATATGTATCATAAATTTGGCTTGCTTTTCATATACTATGTCTTACGGATCTTTCCACATTTGTACATATGGGTCTACTTCAACTTTTTTAACCACTGAAAAGATGTTCAAGGTATGCATGTACATATTTAACCACTTTCCTTTCTAATGGACCTTTATTTTCCTTTTTTTTTTTTACTGTGAACAGCATTAATGCAGTGCACACTCCTCAATCATATATCTAAATATAATTATATCTCTAAGAGATGTCCTTAGAGGTGGAATTGCTAAGTCAAATGGAATTCACATTTTAAAATTTGACAATACTCCTAAATTGTTCTCCATAAGAGCTATACTAATTTGCACTCACACAGAGTTCTCATTTTTACACAGTAATAACACTGGGAATCATACAGTTTTGATATTTTACAGGCTGACGAAGCTGATTTTATAGGCTGAACATACAGCGATATATTATTGTTGATTTAGTTTACTTTTTCTTGATTATTAATGTGATTAAACATTTTTCCAAACACTTATTGGCCATTCTTATTTCCATTTCTATGAATTGCCCATGCCTATCCTTTGTTCATTATCTGTTGCCCTCTTTTTTTTTTCTTGATTTTTAGGAGCACTTTATTTACTAGACATATAATTTGCCTATTATATGAATTATAAATATTTTATCTATATCTTTCACTTGCTTGTGAACTTCTATGGCTGTTTTTGAATCTGTCAGTATTTTGATGTAGTTTAATCTGTCAGTATGTTCCTCTATGGCTTGTTGGTTTTGTGCTTTGCCTAGGAAAATCTTACCTGTTTTCTGTCAGGCTATGAGTAGAAAACATACTGCTTTTGTGTTTTTTTTGAGAGTTTATGTTTGATTGCCATAGTGCTAGCAAACCCAGATAACTGTACAGTGCCTGATAGCTGGCTACAGTTGTCATGATTTTCCATGGACTGTGTACTCTCTAAGAGGCTTGATACAACTGAGCTCCCAGTAATCTTTGTCTTTAAACAACTTTTACCTGCTTATTAATCCAGCTGTTATTTTAATTCATTTTCTTCTGGAAGCACAAGAAGCTAATTTATTCAGTTCCTTATTTCCCACCTTGTAATCCACAGATATAGCATTTTTCTTACAGTAAAATCAGTGACAAAGTGACACATCAGTGGATAAACTCACAGTCTGACCTCTAGTGTCATGCTAGTGATGGGTCTGTTTTTTAGTTTCCCTCTGTATCATTTGTGTGTTGGCTTTCTATTCCCTGCCATTTCATTGATGGAGGGTTATTTCCCCATATTTTCATCTTTAATAGTAAGGATCCGAATTGGAGATTATGTCTGATATGGAAATGGTGTATTTTTTTTATAACAACATCTGCCATTTAACACTGCAGAAATTCATCGTGATCAATGCATCACCATAAAGTTACATGGCTTCAAATGACATTCCAAAATCCCAGGAAGCACTAAAGATGAGTGATTATCCTGTAACATAGTGTAATGGGGCTCCTTGTTGGGCTGCAATTGACTGCTCACCTGTTTCTTTGATGTTTTGCTATTTCAAAGTGAATCTCCACAATATTTTTATACACACCATTGAAGCAACTAGCAAATTCTCCCTATAGAGGTTTATTTTCATAAAGTACCTCGTACTGCTTGTAGTACCAAAGTTTGGCGAATATGGACTCTTGAACAATCTCAGAGTCTTTTAAGATTATGTTGTCCATTGACCCTTTCAAGGTATGGATAGTTTTTAAGGAGTCACAGTTTGAGAGTTGTGTGTTTAGAAAGTGTTTTGGGCCAGTATACCTAGATGGACATAGATAAGACCTGAATATAAGGAAAGGGGAAGAGGAAATTAGTGAGAATTAGAACGATGCTCTCTCAAGGAATTATATAACTTTAAAATAAAAGAACTTTTTGAATAGCTAATACATTCCAGTAGTTCAAAATTCAAAGTTACTAAAAGTGTACAGTGAAAAATGTCTCTCTCCTATCTCCCAGCCACCAAGTTCCCTCTTAGAAGGCAAATAACAATACCAGTTTTCTTGTGAATTTTGCCAAGATAGTCATGTGCAAGCAAGATATATCTATATAATATCTATATGTATGCTATATATCTACATTTATCTGTAGGGCAGGCTATCAGTAAGGTCTAGCTGGAACTCTCTGGCATGAGCTGAAGCTTCAGGCATAGGCAGAATTTCTTCTTCAGGGAAACCTTGGTTCTGCCCTTAAGACCATTCAGCTGATAGAATCAGGCCCACCCAGATTATTTAGGGTAATCTCTCCTACTTAAGAGTCCACTGATAATAGATGCTAATCATATCTACAAAATGTTTTCACAGTAACACCTAGATTAGTGTTTGATTGAATAACTGGAGCCACATCCTAGCCAAGTTGACACATAGAACTGACCATGACAGTCTACATCTTGTCATCCTGGCAACCATACACATCTCCTTAAGCCATATTTAATCTCCAAATAAAGACAATAACAAAGTCATACTTCCATCTAACATGACACAACTACCCTGCATGTCATGAAAACACACTAACCCTTTGCTAGAAGAGGATGCAAAGTCCTTGGGTGATATTTACTCTTATCCTTGATATTTTGTCACTTAACTATTGTGACATATAAAGTTAACTATTGTAATACATCTTAGATGATAAGGGGATAAGAGAGGGTTGAAGGCAAATATATTTTCTTAAAATACATACAAACATAACAAAATAAGGAAGTACTCATAACTATTATAGTTCTCATTTTTATTTTAAAAATAAAGTTATTTATTTATTTTTTGGCTGTGTTGAGTCTTCATTGCTGTGTGTGGGCTTTCTCTAGTTGCAGTGAGCAGGGGCTACTCTTTTTTTCTGGTGCACGGGCTTCTCATTGCTGTGGCTTATCTTTGTTGCGGAGCACGGGCTCTAGGCATGTGGGATTCAGTATTTGTGGCACGCAGGCTCAGTAGTTGTGGCTCGCGGGCTTAGTTGCCCTGCGGCATGTGGGATCTTTCTGGACCAGGGATCGAACCCGTGTCCCCTGCATTGGCAGGTGGATTCTTAACCACTGTGCCACCAGGAAAGTCCTGTGTTTTCATTTTTATAACTGGTCATGTGGTTGTAGCTGGCATTTATAGCTATCTTATTCCACTACTCATTCCATATTCTCTTTGCCCTCAGCAAGAACTTCAGTTTATTATAGCTCTTTGCCTGGTGAAGTGACTTGCATTTTCATTTCTGAGGGGTCTGGGCCATTAAGCATTCCTGCCTTAATTGGGTTGTTGCAGTTTTCCATTAATTGATGGGAATTAGTCAAAGGGAATAGTAGTACTAAGAGAGACCCTAAGAGACCTGTATTCCAGACATACTGTTCCTTATTGTGTAGTAGCAACTCAGTTTCCCTTTGATAATTAGGATCAGTCTCCCCAGCCAGTACAGTAACTCTTTCATTGGCTGTGGATTTAGAACCGTAAGGAGTGAGTTGTGGCATATCAGTCTTAACTTCCAGTTCATTGAAATAATTTTTGTGTCTACTGGAGAAAGCATTTCTACCTTTGAATCTTAGACTTTAGACCAGCAGACAGAGGTCTACTGAGGATGGGAGGTCATGGGGATGAGAAGCAGAAATTTTGCTAGTGGTTGATTAGGGCTGATAGTGAGTGGTACCACACCTAATTGCATTCCTCAGTTCCTGGACCCATGAATCCTGGCTCTGGGAGAAATATAATCATATATCGGATGCTGAATAATAGCATATATAGGCTCCTGGAGCACCTTGCCCTAGCTCTGCAAGGTACTGCACCCTGTAACTGAACCTCCAAAATGTCCTTCCACTGTTCTATTAAGCCAGATGTTTTGGATGGTGGCAACATGGTAAGACCAGTGGATTCCATGATCATGGGCTTATTGCTACACTTCTTTTGCTGAGAAGTGAGTTCCTTGATCAGAAGCAATATTGTTAGAATACCATGATAGTGGGTAACATTCTATAAGTCCCAGGATGGTAGTTTTGGCAGAAGCATAGCAAGTAGGGAAGCCAAATCCATAACCAGAGTGTCTACTTCAGTAAGAACAAAGTACTACCCCTTCCACAGTGGAAGTGGTTCAGTGCTTTCAACCTGCCACTAGATGGGGAATGGTGCCTTGTCACATACAAAATGTTAGTCTCTGCTACTGGCAGATTGGGCACTCAGCGGTGGTTGTAGCCAGATCAGCTTTCGTGCGTGGGAGTTCATATTGTGGAGCCCATGTATAAACTCCATCCTTGCCACCATGGCCACTGTTAATCAGCCCATTGGTGATGACAGGAGTGGCTGGGAAGGAGGCTGACTGGTATCCACAGAAGAGGTCATCATATATGCTTGAAGCAAGCCCTACATGGTGGCTTCTCCCTTGCTTCCTTCACTAAATAAATCCTTAGCAAATGTTACATACCAGTGCATGAAGAGTTTTAAGAAAATATACCTTTCCAAGAGATTGTTTTTTTCTTTTTCATACTGTGTCCAGATTGGACTTAGTGGAAGTGAACAAACTCTTCTCTAGACCTGAACTGCATAGTATTTTCTTTTTTTTTTTTTAACATCTTTACTGTAGTATAATTGCTTTACAATGGTGTGTTAGTTTCTGCTGTATAACAAAGTGAATCAGCTATACATATACATATATCCCCATATCTCCTCCCTCCTGCATCTCCCTCCCACCCTCCCTATCCCACCCCTCTAGGTGGACACAAAGCTGATCTATCTGTGCTATGCGGCTGCTTCCCACTAGGTATCTGTTTTACATTTGGTAGTGTATATATGTCCATGCCACTCTCTCACTTCATCCCAGCTTACGCTTCCCCCTCCCTACATCCTCAAATCCATTCTCTACGTCTGCGTCTTTATTCCTGTCCTGCCCCTAGGTTCTTCAGAACCATTTTTTTTAAGATTCCATATATATGTGTTAGTATATGGTATTTGTTTTTCTCTTTCTGACTTACTTCACTCTGTATGACAGTCCACCCACCTCACAAAAATAACTCAGTTTCGTTTCTTTTTATGGCTGAGTAATATTCCATTGTATATACGTGCCACATCTTCTTTACCCATTCATCTGTTGATGGACACTTAGGTTGCTTCCATGTCCCGGCTATTGTAAATAGAGCTGCAGTGAATATTGTGGTGCATGACTCGTTTTGAATTATGGTTTTCGCAGGGTATATGCCCAGGAGTGGGATTGCTGGATCGTATGGTACTTCTATTTTTAGATTTTTAAGGAACCTCCATACTGTTCTCCATAGAGGCTGTATCAATTTACATTCCCACCAACAGTGCAAGAGGGTTCCCTTTTCTCCACACCCTCTCCGGCATTTATTGTTTGTAGATTTTTTGATGATGGCCATTCTGACTGGTGTGAGGTGATACCTCATTGTAGTTTTGATTTGCATTTCTCTAATTAGTGATGTTGAGCATTCTTTCATGTGTTTGTTGGCAATCTGTATATCTTCTTTGGAGAAATGTCTATTTAGGTCTTCTGCCCATTTCTGGATTGGGTTGTTTGTTTTTTAGATATTGAGCTGCATGCGCTGCTTGTATATTTTGGAGATTAATCCTTTGTCAGTTGCTTCATTTGCAAATATTTTCTCCCATTCTGAGGGGTGTCTTTTCATCTTGTTTATGGTTTCCTTTGCTGTGCAAAAGCTTTGAAGTTTAATTAGGTCCCACTTGTTTATTTCTGTTTTTATTTCCATTTCTCTAGGAGGTGGGTCAAAAAGGATCCTGCTGTGATTTATGTCATAGAGTGTTCTGCCTATGTTTTCCTCTAAGAGTTTTATAGTGTCTGGCCTTTCGTTTAGGTCTTTAATCCATTTTGAGTTTATTTTTGTGTATGATGCTAGGGAGTGTTCTAATTACATTCTTTTACATGTAGTTGTCCAGTTATCCCAGCACTACTTATTGAAGAGGCTGTCTTTTCTCCATTGTATATTCTTGCCTCCTTTATCAAAGACAAGGTGACCATATGTGCATGGGTTTATCTCTGGGCTTTCTATCCTGTTCCATTGATCTATATTTTTGTTTTTGTGCCTGTACCATACTGTCTTGATTACTGTAGCTTTGTAGTATAAAGTCAGGGAGCCTAATTCCTCCAGCTCCGTTTTTCTTTCTCAAGATTGCTTTGGCTACTCGGGGTGTTTTGTGTTTCCATACGAATTGTGAAATTTTTTGTTCTAGTTCTGTGAAAAATGCCATTGGTAGTTTGATAGGGATTGCACTGAATCTGTAGATTGCTTTGGGTAGTAGAGTCATTTTCACAATGTTGATTCTTCCAATCCAAGAACATGGTATATCTCTCCATCTCTTTGTATTATCTTTAATTTCTTTCCTCAATGTCTTATAGTTTTCTGCATACAGGTCTTTTGTCTCCTTAGGTAGGTTTATTCATAGGTATTTTATTATTTTTGTTGCAATGGTAAATGGGAGTGTTTCCTTAATTTCTCTTTCAGATTTTTCATCATTAGTGTATAGGAATGCAAGAGGTTTCTGTGCATTTATTTTGTTTCCCACTACTTTACCAAATTCATTGATTAGCTCTAGTAGTTTTCTGGTAGCATCTTTAGGATTCTCTATGTATAGTATCATGTCATCGGCAAACAGTGACAACTTTACTTCTTCTTTTCCGATTTGGATTCCTTTTATTTCCTTTTCTTCTCTGATTGCTGTGGCTAAAACTTCCAAAACTATGTTGAATAAGAGTGGTGAGAGTGGGCAACCTTGTCTTGTTCCTATCTTAGTGGAAATGGTTTCAGTTTTTCACCATTGAGGACGATGCTGGCTGTGGGTTTGTCATATAGGGCCTTTATTATGTTGAGGAGAGTTCCCTCTGTGCCTACTTTCTGCAGGGTTTTTATCATAAATGGGTGTTGAATTTGTCAAAAACTTTTTCTGCATCTATTGAGATGATCATATGGTTTTTCTCCTTCAATTTGTTAATATGGTTTATCACATTGATTGATTTGCATATATTGAAGTATCCTTGCATTCCTGGGATAAATCCCACTTGATCATGGTGTATGATCCTTTTAATGTGCTGTTGAATTCTGTTCGCTAGTGTTTTATTGAGGATTTTTGCATCTATGTTCATCAGTGATATTGGCCTGTAGTCTTCTTTCTTTGTGACATCTCTGTCTGGTTTTGGTATCAGGGTGATGGTGGCCTCGTAGAATGAGTTTGGGAGTGTTCCTCCCTCTGCCATATTTTGGAAGAGTTTGAGAAGGATAGGTGTTAGCTCTTCTCTAAATGTTTGATAGAATTCGCCTGTGAAGCCATCTGGTCCTGGGCTTTTGTTTCTTAGAAGATTTTTAATCACAGTTTCAGTTCCAGTGCTTATGACTGGTCTGTTTATATTTTCTATTTCTTCCT